>NW_026695073.1:0-702946 GCF_021218885.2 Marmota monax
CTCCCACGCCCGGATCAGGCCCTGCCGGTGTGGTGGCCACGTGACCCCAATTGGAGTGGGGGCGGAGCGGAACCGCCACCCGTGCCCGCAGGGTGAGCAGACCTGTGATCAACCTGCAGATCAGGCCCAGGGGTCCGCAGGCGTGGTAGGAGGGGCAGGGCAGATCCGCCGCCCGCGCCTCCAAGGTAGGCAGACCTGCAACAGACCGGCGGATCAGGCCCAGGAGCCTGCCGGCGTGGTACACACACCACCCTAATTGGAGTAGGGACAGAGCAGAGCCGCCGCCCGCGCCCGGAACAGGCCCAGCGTCCTGCCGGCGGGGTAGCCACGACACCCCAATTGGAGTAGGGGCAGAGCAGAGCCTCCACCCGTGCCCGAAAGGTGGGCAGATCTGCGACCGACCAGCGGGACAGGCCCAGTGGCCTGCCGGTACGACAGACACCTCACCCCATTTGGAGTAGGGACAGAGTAGAGCCGCCGCCCGCGCCTGCAGGGTAGGCAAACCTGCAACCGACCGGCGGATCAGGCCCGGTGGCCTGCCGGCGTGGTACACTCGTCACCCCAATTGGAGTAGGGGCAGAACAGAGCCGCCACCAGCTCCCAGAACAGGCCCAGTGACCTGCCGGCGTGGTAGCCACGACACCCCAATTGGAATAAGGAGAGAGCAGAGCCGCCGCCCGCACCTGCAGGAAAGATACGCAAGCAGTATGAAAAGACAAGGAAAGAAAGGACCACAAGCAATGCAGGTCAACGCAACTTTAGAAGAGGTAACAGCTGCAGCAGATGGAATGTCAGATAAAGAATTCAGGATATACATGCTTCAGATGATCTGGAGTATCAAGGAAGACATTAAACAGCAAAATCAGACAATGAAAGATCACTTCGACAATGAATTACGCAAACAAATCCAGGAAGCAAAGGATCAACTATACAGGGAGATAGAGGTTATAAAAAACAAGCAATCAGAAATCCTAGAAATGCAGGAAGCAATAAACCAACTTAAAAACTCAATGGAGAATACTACCAGCAGAGTAGAACACTTAGAAGATAGAACATCAGACAATGAAGACAAAGTATTTCAACTGGAAAAGAACATAGACAGCTCAGCAAGACTGTTAAGAAACCATGAGCAGAACATCCAAGAAATATGGGATAACATTAAGAGACCAAACTTAAGAGTCATTGGGATACAGGAAGGTACAGAGCTCCAAACCAAAGGAATGAGCAGTCTATTCAATGAAATAATACAAGAAAACTTCCCAGACTTGAAGAATGAGACAGAATCCCAAATCCTAGAAGCCTACAGGACGCCGAATGTGCAAAATCATAAGAGATCCACACCTAGACACATTATAATGAAGATGCCCAACATACAGAATAAGGAGAGAATTTTAAAAGCTACAAGAGAAAGGAAGCAGATTACATTTAGGGGTAAGCCAATCAGGATAACAGCTGATCTTTCAACACAGACTCTGAAAGCTAGAAGATCCTGGAATAACATATTTCAAACACTGAAAGAAAATGGGTTCCAACCAAGAATTGTGTATCCAGCGAAATTAAGCTTCAGGATGGAAGATGAAATTAAAACCTTCCACGATAAACAAAAGTTTAAAGAATTCGCAGCTAGAAAACCATCTCTTCAAAACATCCTAGCCAAAGCATTACAGGAAGAGGAAATGGAAAATAACAATGAAAACCAACAGTGGGAGGTAGGACAGTAAAGGGGGGGGGAAATAATCAAAGAGGAAAACAAACCATGTTTAGTAACAGAAATAAACAAATATGGCTGGAAGAACAACCCATATCTCAATAATAACCCTAAATGTTAATGGCTTAAACTCACCAATTAAGAGACACAGGCTAGTAGAATGGATCACAAAACAAGACCCAACAATATGCTGCCTACAGGAGACGCATTTGATAGGAAAAGACATACATAGGCTGAAGGTGAAAGGTTGGGAAAAATCATATCACTCATATGGACTTCGGAAACAAGCAGGCGTGTCCATACTCATATCAAATAAAATAGATTTCAAGCCAAAGTTAATCAAAAGAGATAAAGAGGGACACTACATACTGCTTAAGGGAACCATACACCAACAAGACATAACAATCATAAATATTTATGCCCCAAACAATGGTGCAGCTATGTTCGTCAAACAAACTCTTCTCAAGTTCAAGAGTCTAATAGACCACCACACCATAATCATGGGAGACTTCAACACACCTCTCTCGCCACTGGACAGATCTTCCAAACAAAAGTTGAATAAGGAAACTATAGAACTCAATAACACTATTAATAACCTAGACCTAATTGACATATATAGAGTATACCACCCAACATCAAGCAGTTACACTTTTTTCTCAGCAGCACATGGATCCTTCTCAAAAATAGATCATATATTATGTCACAGGGCAACTCTTAGACAATATAAAGGAGTAGAGATAATACCATGCATCTTATCTGATCATAATGGAATGAAACTGAAAATCAACGATAAAAGAAGGAAGGAAAAAGCATACATCACTTGGAGAATGAACAATAGGTTACTGAATGATCAATGGGTTATAGAAGACATCAAGGAGGAAATTAAAAAATTCTTAGAGATAAATGAAAACACAGACACAACATATCGGAATCTATGGGACACATTGAAAGCAGTTCTAAGAGGAAAATTCATTGCTTGGAGTTCATTCCTTAAAAAAAGAAAAAACCAACAAATAAATGATCTCATACTTCATCTCAAAATCCTGAAAAAGAAGAGCAAAACAACAGCAAAAGAAGTAGAAGGCAAGAAATAATTAAAATCAGAGCTGAAATTAATGAAATCGAAACAAAAGAAACAATTGAAAAAATTGACAAAACTAAAAGTTGGTTCTTTGAAAAAATAAACAAAATCGACAGACCCTTAGCGATGCTAGCGAAGAGAAGAAGAGAGAGAACTCAAATTACTAGCATACGGGATGAAAAAGGCAATATCACAACAGACACTTCAGAAATACAGAAGATAATCAAAAACTATTTTGAATCCTTATACTCCAATAAATTAGAAGATAGTGAAGGCATAGATAAATTTCTTAAGTCATATGATCTGCCCAGATTGAGTCAGGAGGATATAGAAAACCTAAACAGACCAATATCAATTGAGGAAATAGAAGAAACCATCAAAAGACTACCAACTAAGAAAAGCCCAGGACCGGATGGGTATACAGCAGAATTTTACAAAACCTTTAAAGAAGAACTAATACCAATACTTTTCAAGCTACTTCAGGAAATAGAAAAGGAGGGAGAACTTCCAAATTCATTCTATGAGGCCAACATCACCCTGATACCTAAACCAGACAAAGACACTTCAAAGAAAGAAAACTACAGACCAATATCTCTAATGAACCTAGATGCAAAAATCCTCAATAAAATTCTGGCGAATCGGATACAAAAACATATCAAAAAAATTGTACACCATGATCAAGTAGGATTCATCCCTGGGATGCAAGGCTGGTTCAATATACGGAAATCAATAAATGTTATTCACCACATCAATAGACTTAAAAATAAGAACCATATGATCATCTCGATAGATGCGGAAAAAGCATTTGACAAAGTACAGCATCCCTTTATGTTCAAAACTCTAGAAAAACTAGGGATAACAGGAACATACCTCAATATTGTAAAAGCAATCTATGCTAAGCCTCAGGCTAGCATCATTCTGAATGGAGAAAAACTGAAGGCATTCCCTCTAAAATCTGGAACAAGACAGGGATGCCCTCTCTCTCCACTTCTGTTCAACATAGTTCTCGAAACACTGGCCAGAGCAATTAGACAGACGAAAGAAATTAAAGGCATAAAAATAGGAAAAGAAGAAATTAAATTATCACTATTTGCAGATGACATGATTCTATACCTAGCAGACCCAAAAGGGTCTACAAAGAAACTATTAGAGCTAATAAATGAATTCAGCAAAGTGGCAGGATATAAAATCAACACGCATAAATCAAAGGCATTCCTGTATATCAGCAACAAAGCCTCTGAAATGGAAATGAGGACAACCACTCCATTCACAATATCTTCAAATAAAATAAAATACTTGGGAATCCACCTAACAAAAGAGGTGAAAGACTTATACAATGAAAACTACAGAACCCTAAAGAGAGAAATAGAAGAGGATCTTAGAAGATGGAAAAATATACCCTGTTCATGGATAGGCAGAACTAACATCATCAAAATGGTGATATTACCAAAAGTTCTCTATAGGTTTAATGCAATGCCAATCAAAATCCCAACGGCATTTCTTGTAGAAATAGAGAAAGCAATCGTGAAATTCATATGGAAAAATAAAAGACCCAGAACAGCAAAAACAATGCTAAGCAGGAAGTGTGAATCAGGCGGTATAGCGATACCAGACTTCAAACTATACTACAGAGCAATAGTAACAAAAACAGCATGGTACTGGTACCAAAACAGGCGGGTGGACCAATGGTACAGAATAGAGGACACAGAAACCAATCCACAAAACTACAACTACCTTATATTTGATAAAGGGGCTAAAAGCATGCAATGGAGGAAGGATAGCATCTTCAACAAATGGTGCTGGGAAAACTGGAAATCCATATGCAACAAAATGAAACTGAATCCCCTCCTCTCGCCATGCACAAAAGTGAATTCAAAATGGATCAAGGAGCTTGATATCAAATCAGAGACATGCTGTCTGATAGAAGAAAAAGTTGGCTACGATCTACATTCGGTGGGATCGGGCTCCAAATTCCTCAATAGGACACCCATAGCACAAAAGTTAATAACTAGAATCAACAAATGGGACTTACTCAAACTAAAAAGTTTTTTCTCAGCAAAAGAAACAATAAGAGAGGTAAATAGGGAGCCTACACCCTGGGAACAAATCTTTACTCCTCACACTTCAGATAGAGCCCTAATATCCAGAGTATACAAAGAACTCTAAAAATTAGACAATAAGAGAACAAACAACCCAATCAACAAATGGGCCAAGGACCTGAACAGACACTTCTCAGAGGAGGACATACAGTCAATCAACAAGTACATGAAAAAATGCTCACCATCTCTAGCAGTCAGAGAAATGCAAATCAAAACCACCCTAAGATACCATCTCACTCCAGTAAGATTGGCAGCCATTATGAAGTCAAACAACAACAAGTGCTGGCGAGGATGTGGGGAAAAGGGTACACTTGTACATTGCTGGTGGGACTGCAGATTGGTGCAGCCAATTTGGCAAGCAGTATGGAGATTTCTTGGAAAGCTGGGAATGGAGCCACCATTTGACCCAGCTATTCCCCTTCTCGGTCTATTCCCTAAAGACCTTAAAAGAGCATGCTACAGGGCACTGCTACATCGATGTTCATAGCAGCACAGTTCACAATAGCAAGACTGTGGAACCAACCTAGATGCCCTTCAATAGACGAATGGATAAAAAAAATGTGGCATTTATACACAATGGAGTATTACTCTGCATTAAAAAATGACAAAATCATAGAATTTACAGGGAAATGGATGGCATTAGAGCAGATTATGCTAAGTGAAGCTAGCCAATCCCTAAAAAACAAATGCCAAATGTCTTCTTTGATATAAGGAGAGTAACTAAGATCAGAGTAGGGACGAAGAGCAGGAGAAGAAGATTAACATTTAACAGGGATGAGAGGTGGGAGGGAAAGGGAGAGAGAAGGGAAATTGCATGGTAATGGAAGGAGACCCTCAGGGTTATACAGTGGAGGGGGTAGAGAGAGAGGAGGGGAGGGGAGGGGAGTGGTGGGGAGGGGGGAGGGTGGAGGATGGGAAAGGCAGCGGAGCACAACAGACACTAGTATGGCAATATGTAAATCAATGGATGTGTAACTGATGTGATTCTGCAATCTGTGTATGGGGTGAAGGTGGGAGTTCATAACCCACTTGAATCAAAGTGTGGAATATGATATGTCAAGAAATTTGTAATGTTTTGAACAACCCACAATAAAAAATTAAAAAAAAATGAATAAATAAGTACATTATACTCTCCTTGACAGGTAGTAAACAAAAAGACTCGTGACTATGCTGAAATATGCCATGTTTCTTTTAAACTCCTTACATATTGTGAGTTCTGGTGGAGGAAGAAACATTAAAGTAGATTTATTCCATAGCTTATTCCTGATAATACCCATGATCCATGACCTATTGTTTTCAACCCCCCAAAGCTCTGAAAATCCTTAATTTTACCATAAGTTTGGTACAAATTTATCTGGTAGAAATACTAGCCATAAAGTAATATGAGGCTATTTCTAGTTTTTAATCTTATTTAGTGTGGATATTTATGTGTTCAACTATAGAAATATGTATAAAAAGTGCATAGAAGCCGGGTGCTGTGGCACAGGACTGTAATCCCAGCAGCTCCCCAAGGCTGAGGCAGGAGGATCTCAAGTTCAAAGCCAGCTTCAGCAAAAGTGTGGCACTAAGCAACTCAGTGAAACCCTGATTCTAAATAAAATACAAAATAGGGCTGGCAATGCGGCCCTGTGCCCCTGAGTTCAATCCTCAGAACCAAAAAAAAAAAAAAAAAAAAAGGGTGCATAGAAATGCAGCTAGTCCCAAGGATTTCAGGTAATGGATTGTAGACCTCTTCTTAGGAAGGGAAGGGAGAATCTGTGTGAATAATGGAGAACAGCAGAGAAGCATTGTGGTGGACTGCACTTTTTTCCATGCATGTTGGTGCCTTCCACTGTGGAAGATCACACCTCTCTACCTTCTGATTCTCCGATACACTCATGTGACTTTGGCAAGTAAGTGTGAGCAGAAGAGAGGAGCCACTTCCAGACAAAGCTTTAAGAGCTAACATGTAGCTCTCCATTCTCTTTCTTCCTTTGCCATGAACTCAGCAGTGATCTAGATCAAGGCTGAGGTCCATCAGCCGGGGGTCCATCTGCCTGGGTCCAATGAAGCCCCACCTAGAGCTCCAGCTGATTGGCACTGGAGATGTTGTATAAGTGAGGAAAAAAACCCTCTGTGCTTAGGCTCCCACAGCATAATCTCATCTGTCTTCACTGACACATACAAAGTCATATGCCCTCTGTAACATCTGTGGGCACCATCACAGCTAAAATGACCAACACAGTCAGTATCCTGTGGGGACTGCAGTCCTGTTACCCTAAAGAATTCTTAGGAAGGAGGTGTTACATTGGGCCTAGCCTGCCATGCTGCCTTTCTTCCCCAACCCTGTCCTGATTTCTTTATCTAGGCTCGGGGCCAAATAGCTCCCAGCTTTTAAGTATTCAAACATGTTTAGATATTAACACATCCTTTTTTACTTTACTGGATTTAAGTAATTTATACTTATTACAATAATTTACACAAAAATATATAGAGAACAGTTTATTCTCTTTTTCTCTTTCTCCTTCCTTCCAACCCACCCTTAAGGTGAAAGGAAAGTGAGAGATGGGCAAGTGAGAAATGAAGGAAGGAGACCAGGCAGAAATCCACAGGAAAGTTTATTTGCCAAAGCTGACAAATAAAGGCCATCTCTCTATAGAGAGGAGAGAGAGGCCCTGAGATGTTCAGGTGTTCAGCTTTTGTGGGGTAGAGGTTTGGAGTTGGAGTTGTGGCCTATGGGATAGGCTCGGGGGTGCTTACATCAGAGCTAGGTGGGTGGGGAATAGCATGGGATTGGCCTAGGTCCATGGAGTCTGGGATTGGCTTAGGGTTATGGTACCATGGGTTAGGTCACTAATGGGGGTGGGGGGAGCTCTGTAAGGGGAAGTACAGGAAAGCTAAACTTATCTCAGAAGATGGCGGTTAACATTTAAGACGGCTGCTCCAAAGTTGAATCAATTCCCTATATAAGGTAACAATGTTAATAACTTGGTGTGTGTCCTTTCATATTTTTTTTTCTGTGCTGGGTAAATACACTCTCACACACACAAACACTCAGGATTATAGACTTGTAGGGTTACTTTTTAATATTATCTTCCTCTGAACGTGACTTTGTGAAGGGCATTCATTCAATCAGTTATTAGATCTAAGCAGATTTAATGAAATCTTTTAACTATTAATAGCTGCCTTTATTGAAGCTTGGACGTAGCTTACTATGTCCAAATCACTCTTATAAACACTTCATGTGTATTTAGTTCCTTCATCCACCCGGTGAAGTTGGCACTGTTATTATTAGCATTTTCTGTTTGAGAAAATGGAGATCCAGATAAATTAAGTATTTTTGAAATCAGCCAGTTTAGGAAGTGGTAGAGCAAGAAACCCAGGAGTCTGGCTATATAGGCCATGCACTTAACCTCTAGGTTATATTGCTTTTCTAATTGCATAATAATCTGTGAAGAAATGGACGGTAGCTTATTCAATGATTTCCCTGCTGATAGGACATTAAAGTGATTTCCTCTTTCTTTTTTTTTTTTTCTCTTTTTCTGTAACTGCCAACAAGGTTGAAATTAGTAATACCAAAATGTGTACTGATATCTTTATTTCTGTTGAAAAGAATCCCGTCTAATTTGGAAGAACTCTACCAACTTTGGCAGTCTCGGTTCCAGTTAGCAAGAAGTCCCTGTTATCCTGATTTCCATTCCAACAACCAGTCAGGAATTCTTGCTTTACCTGATCCTTTGAACTCTCCATGGGTCTCTCTGCTATAAGACAGAGGGGAGAATCCTGCTTAAGTCAACCTTGCCTGTATTTAGAAACAAGAGGAAGTGAACTGTAAGGGATTATCTTCTCCTAGATGTGTCAGATGTAATCACACGGCATGGATTTATGAAGTGAAGTGAAATATTTGTTTTGATTGCTCACTGATTAAGAATCCACTCTAATGCACAATCTTGACAGACATCTAGGGCACCTACCCTACTGTATGAATCTGGGTCAGGGTTGCCCAACGTCTTCCAATGCAGCAGTCTCATCTCATTAAAGGATTATGCAAAGAAACCTCAGTTGGGTCTGTAGGATTGGCTGCTTCATCTTCGGTATTTAATATTGCAGGAGCCTCAGCAGTTGCCAATGTTATTGCCCATTGATTTGCAATGTTTTCTTCCTCATTGTTCAGTGTAGACTTTGGAAAAGCAATTAGCTGGATATTTTATGAAAAATGAATATACCATATGAATAGTGGACATTATTTTAACACTAGAATAATTGATGGAGATATTTAAGGGAAGGTGTCAGACAAAACCCCCTATGCCATAGACCCTTAAAAATGGGTTTTTGCAAAACCTGAAAATGATTTAAATGGAAATAATTAAAAATCTCAAGAGGTATGTTTTAAAAATTTAATCTAGAAGCACTGCAGGATAGGTATTTATGAACAGATTGCTACATTGTGCTACCATATGAAAATTGTACAGTGAACCAGTCTTGGTTATGTAAAGGTAAATTATCCAACACAATACAGAGAGCAAAGCCATAGCATATATTAAGAAATCTTGTATTTGTGACTGGAAATTGTAATATTATATCAAGGAGGAGTTAGTGTTGGATAAGAATGTGATCTCCTTTAAATTGTTTCATTTAGAACAATGTGAATTTGGGGATGACCAAAATTTTTGAAAGAGCTGCATTCTAGATATTAAAAATTAATGCTTATATATATAAGAACAGCTGCCAAAGTGAATCATCAATCATGTCTGCCCTGGCACCTCAGTTTGTCTGTTTCTCTTCTCAGTACCCGCTCCAGTTCTCTGTGCATTTCTGTTGATGCCAGGGAAGGGCACAGGACCATGTAAGTGTGAAGCCTCACCTTGAAGCACATAGAATGTAGGCCTCCTTAAATTCTTCTACTCTGTGTAAGGGTGAGAAATATGATAATTTTTTTTGATCAGTTCATGTTTTTTTTTTTTTTAACTAGGAATTGAATTCAGAGGCACTTTACTACTGAGCCACATCCCCAGTCCTTTCTGTTTTTTATTTTGAGACAGTGTCTTGCTAAGTTGCTCAGGCTGGCTTTGAACCTGTGATCCTCCTTTCTCAGCCTCCTGAGCTGCTGGGATTACAGGTGTGTGCTACTTTGCTCAGCTAGTCCATGTTATCTTGAATACTACTATTTTCACCAGCAAGAGCCTATTTCTGCACCCCTGGTGCTGATGAAGATGCTTCTAATTTTGCCAGTAGCACTCAATTTCTGAAATTGTCTGTGCTAATTAGTGAAGTCACAGGTGATGAGCAAGGTATGAAAACCTGAAGTGCAAGTACTCATCCCTCTGGTATGTGGGTCTCTGTCTTGTGGATATGTCTTCCTGTTTAGGACAACTGACTGTCCTTTGACTCAAGGTAAGCTAACTACCACTTTCTTGTGTCCCATTGTCTATCCTGAGGATTTTAAAGTCATTTATGGACATACTGCACTATCCTACAATAGACTTATTCAAGCCCTTACACTCAGCTGCTATCTGTCTTGATTCTATCTTTCTACATACTACAGAGTTTGCCTTCAGCTAATACTTATTTCCATTTCTACCTGGGCTCCTGCTCTGATTTCTATCAGGACAACAGTCCTCTTGGTGTACCTAAGTGTATGAAGAACATACACTTCTTAATCTCGGGTTTACTTTTTTGAGTGATCATGCCACTGTGCTAAATGAAGTAAAGAAAGATTTAAAGATCTTTTTTTTTTCTGAAGCAGAAAAAAAAAATACTACAAGTTTCTCCTTGTTGTGGGGCAGCTTCTTCCTTAGTCCTGTGGGACTCTGCTTTCTTTCCACCTGTACAGTGAGGAGTCTGGACCAGAATAAGTTATCAAATTGATGAGTTAGCTAATGAGTTAAATACTTGGGCAATAATCATGTGTAAATCTAATGTTTCATTTGATAACCACTTACCATCTAATCCTTTATTGTCTTTTTGGTCATTGCATCCTGTAATTTTTCCAAAAATGACAAGAAAAACACCTATCATGAATGCTCCAAATATATTCACTGATGGGTCAAATAATGGTACAGCAGCAGTAGTTACCCCTGATCAAACTTTTACATTTTTAGTACCCAAACAATCAGCTCAAAAGGTAGAGCTTAATGCAGTTTTACAAGCTTTTGTGATGTTTAAAGATTCTGTATTTAATTTATTTTCTGATAGTCAGTATGTAGTTAATGCTATAGTATCTCTTGAAGATGCTGGTAGGATTTCCCCTTCTTCTACTGTTTTCTCTTTGCTTTCCACTATACAAAGTCTAATCTGGGACAGAAAAGATCCATTCTTTATAGGACATATCAGGGCACATACAGGATTGCCTGGAGCCCTTAGTTTGGGCAATGATTTAGCAGATAAAACTACACATGACATACATATTTTCTCTACACTAGAAGAAGCTATAAATTTTCATAAAAAGTTCCATGTCAATGCTAATACTTTACAAAAGCATTTTAAAATAACTAAGGAACAAGCTAGACAAATAATAAAACAATGTCAAAATTGTGTGACCTTATTACCACAAGTTAATCTTGGAGTCAATCCTAGAGGATTGATACCTAACCATATTTGGCAGATGGACGTCACACACTTGCCAGAATTTGGAAAATTAAAATATTTGCATGTTACAGTTGATACTTCTTCTGGATTTTTGATGGGCTCCCTTCATGCCGGAGAAAAAACTAAAGATGTTATAGCTCATTGCTTACAAAATTTTGCCACTGTGGGTGTTCCAAAACAGTTAAAAACAGATAATGCCCCTGGTTATACTTCTACCTCTTTTAAACAATTTTGCTCAACATTTGGCATTACTCATATAACAGGAATCCCATACAATCCACAGGGACAAGGCATAGTTGAAAGAGCTCATCAAACTATTAAAATGTACTTATTAAAGCAAAAAGAAGGAATTGGGAAGGGGTATATATTCCCCAAAGATAAACTTAAAATAACCCTTTTTACTCTAAACTTTTTAAATTTGGATTCATCAGGACTTAGTGCTGCAGAAAGGCATATGTGTCCAAAAAATGTACATAAGCCCAAGGTACTTTGGAAGGATATTCTAACAGGACAATGGAAAGGTCCTGACCCAGTAATTGTCTGGAGTCGGGGGTCTGTTTGTGTGTTTCCACAGGGAGAACAGCAGCCGATTTGGATTCCAGAAAGATTAACTAAAGCGATTTCTACAGACCAAAAAGAAGATGATTTGGCTCAAATCCATAACAACTGATATCCAAAACTCCAGTTTGGCTATTCTTACATCTGCAACAGAACCAGGATGCTTTTTTCAATATCTATTTTATTATTGCCCTTTGCCATATCATGAAGTTCTATTTTGTTTTTTGAGCTCATACAGACCTAGGTTAATGTTTTGCTGATCAGTTCTATTTTTTTGACTATAGAGTTTTTAAACATTGCAATGGAGATTTCACCTGTAAAAAGTTATAAGGCCTTTACTATAATGTTATGTGTTGTATGTATTATATTATGTGTGCACACTTGTGTTTTGTGTTATATGTTTGAATGTATGTATGTCCATATATCATATAAGATGAGCGCTCATGATAAAATGGATCCAAATATTTTTTTTTCACGTGATTTATATGGTTTAATTTAAATTGGGTAAACAACTGTTGAGGATTGTTTTAATATGTAAACAAAAAAGAAGGTTAACAGATCTGTTTGTTTACTTTCACCTTTCCTTTTCATTATATTTAATAATTCTCTTAAAGATAATGTAAATTGTTAAGAAAATTGTTTTCTTTTAGTGCCTTCTGTAATGTTACATAATTTTTTCTTTAGCCATTATTGCCAGAATTCCTATCTTCATCCCAGTGCCGGTGAAGACAATGTAAATTGTTAAGAAAATTGTTTTCTTTTAGTGCCTTCTGGAATGTTACATAAGTTTTTCTTTAGCCATTATTGCCAGAATTCCTATCTTCATCCCAGTGCTGGTGAAGTCAAAGATAAAACCAATCTACAGCTTCTACAATAGCCATCACTGAACTGCTTGCAGAACTTGCCTGGACACATTGTGAGCTCACCTGTATGCATTGTGAACTATCTGTTGGTACAGCAAATTGTGGTAGTGCTGGAGTATTTTTGCTGATGGTGTCACCGGTGGTACAATTTTTCAAAGGAGCCCTCAATTGGCTTAATGTCATGGCATTTTGCATCCTCCTCTACTAGTGATGGTCTAAAATTTGGGGGCCAACAGAGGTGAGGCAAAGAACCTCACCCCCCCACAGGTGCAAAGGCCTATCCACAAGTATGGCTGTATGCTGGACCGGTAGTCAGTGACGGGTATGATCCAATTGCAGTGGTACCAACCTAAGACAGGAGGCTGACGCCTAGAGGTCAGTTCATCCGATGACGGGTAAGGACCATATGTTGAATTGGACTGCCTAACAGGCACGGTCCCTAAGCCACATGCTTGTTGTTTAAACAGAGAGGGGGAGATGTTGAGAGCCACAGCCAAAGGGGCCCCAGCAAACTTCCAGCTGCCAGCAAACTTCCAGCTGCTGGCTGATGATTGGCTCACAGCGGCCCCAGCAACATCTAGCTGATTGGCTCCTCGGCCCCAGCAACATCTAGCTGATTGGCTCCTCTGCGGTGATGCTCATTGGGCTGTTTCCCTGCCCTTTCAGACCACGGAGCTGCTCATTGGGGGACTTTTTTGGCTCCGCCCACGTGACCCAGCCAATCGGCCTCAAGAGCAGGAGGATTGTGGGAGGTGGGGAGAAGCTTGTGTGGGAGAGAGAGGCTTGTGGAAAGCCGGTGGTGGCAGTTGAGGCTCTGAGGGTTTTTCCTGAGAGACTATTTTGTTTGTCGTGTGTGGTTCTAAAAATAAAGTTAGTTTCTTTTGACAAGTGGCTCCTGATTGTGCCCAGCCAGACTGCGGCATTTCCTTCCCTGGAGCTCTGATTGGCTGAGATGGTCTTCCTGCCCCAGCAGGTGCTGCCTTAGGCTAAGCCTGCAGCTTCCTGTGAGGTACAGTCTGGAGAGCCTGCTGACTTGGTTAGAGTCCTCTTCCTCAGGATGGTGACTCGTGGAGCCCAGTCATCACTGTTAGCTACTCCAGCCTGCTCTGTTCCTATACTGATGAATGGGTGTGGATGGTGACAGTGCCAAGACTCTGCTATAGGAGGGGCATTCTTTCCCCCTTTTATCTCCATTTTTTTATGGTGCATTATAGTTGTACCTAATGGTAGGATTTGTTATAACATAATCCATACAGCAGAATACAACAGACACTAGTATGGCAGTATGTAAAAAAGTGGATGTGTAAGCGATGTGATTCTGCAATCTGTATACAGGGTAAAAATGGGAGTTCATAATCTGCTTGAATCAAATGTATGAAATATGATATGTCAAGAACTTTGTAATTTTTTGAACAACTAATAAAAAATAATAATTCATAGAGGCACACAATATAACAATATAATTTGGCCAATATCACTCCCCAGTATTTCTCCTTTTTTTTCCCTCTTCCCTCTTTCTGTCCCTTTCCTGGACTGATCTCCCTTCAATTTTCCCCTACCTTTCTTTCTGTTTTTCCTCTGTGGCTCCCACATATGAGAGAAAAATGTTTGACCCTTGGCCTTCTGAGTTTGGCTTATTTTGCCACAAGGCCTTTTTATGGCAGTATTAATTCACGAAGTTTGAGACCCCATGACCTAAACACCTCCCATTAAGTCCCACTGCATTGGTGATTAATTTCCCAATATATGCTTTCCCAAATTAATCAGTTTATATTTTTTGTTACTAGGAATTAATCCCAAGGCCTCATGCATGCAAAGCACATGTTCTGTCACTGAACTACACCTTCAGCCTTTCCACCACATGAATTTTTTTTTTTTTTTTTTTTTTTTTTGGTATCAGCGATTGAACCCAGAGGTGCTCAACCACTGAAACATGGGGGCATTGTTTAGACAAAGCATACATAAAAGGGGGAAATTTGTGGGATTTAACTATCTTTCTCATTTTGCATGCAGCCATTGATTTAAAAAAAAAAACACAATGAGTAGTACATATTTCCTGTCTTTGCTTTTAAATTGAGTTCTGCTCTCTCAGCAGGTTGCATAATTTGTTCAAGGCAGCAAAGAATCTTTGTCTTTGAAAATTTAGAGTTATCTTAGAGGAATAATGGGGCTGGCATTGATGTCTGTACTTAATCTCAATTTAAATATTATTTTATAATAGGCTTTTGCTTCAACATCCATGTATTGTTTAATGATACAGTTATTCCTCATTACACAGAAATTTAACCTGTGTTAAATTTCAGAAAACTGAAAGAAGAATAGATAAATACAGATATTTGTTTAATATGCAATACCTGTTGACTAAATTTGAGGAATGTGCAGATTCCTTGGCTGAGGTTCTCATGAGAAGACTTACTACTGACTATTGCCACTGTGCTAAATGAAATAAGTTTGGGCCTGAAAACTTTGAAGTTCTACTGAAATAGAAAAAAACATATCACAATGATTCTTTTTTTAAAAATATTTTTTAGTTGTCAGTCTATCTTTATTTTATTTATATATGGTGCTGAGAATCGAACCCAGTGCCTCATACATGCTAGGCAAGCGCTCTACCACTGAGCTATAACCTAGCCCATAAGGATTCTTTTATTTGTTCATTTGTTGTTTTATTACATTTGTTGTTTTCCTCTTTGTTGTCTCTCAATTCTTATTATTTTGCTCATTTCCAAAAAGGATCAGCTTAGACCATGTGCTTGCAGCCTTTTGGGATCTGCCAGTCACTAGAAAATATGGGAAAGAGGACTGGAAGAAATCAATTGCTTTTTTCGTCCAATTTTTTCTGATAGTTTAGTTCAACTCTGTCTGCCACCTTATTGTAGACAATCTTTTATTTAACTTTCCTCAAATTGTTCAGTTGGAGTTTGCCTTCATAATCAGTTTCTTGCTGGGGCCCTGACAGATAGTCTAAGTCAATGAATGCTTGTGTCACTTGGAGATAATAAGGCATAGCAGTTGTCTTCCATTTGGAAGGACTGATCTAGTTTTGACTACATCCCCATTGCTTGATGACTAGGAGCAGAGATCATGTAACCAATTGGAACCTCAGTTTTTTTCAAATTTGCTTCACAGCATTTTTGCAAGAATATTTTTGAATTCTCAAAACTGTCTTAGGTTCTCCTCAGTTTACACTGATTGAATACCTCACTCACTGGTAGATCCCGATTATTACAAAACAGTCAGCCCCTCTACCTTTTGTGTTGATGATCTTTTGTGTTTCAGGCCATGGGGACCCCCTGTTGTCCCCACAAGTTTCTCCTTATCTAAAAAATACTATATCTCACAGATGGTCCCATGGCCGCCCTGGTAAGCTTACCTTAAGCTTGTGGAATTTTCTGAGAACCTTTTTCAAGTAGTGAGTGGTAGAAGCAGGGTTTCCCTGGTGATGTGAAAGTCTTTGCTGCAGACTGCCCAGATGCCATGCATCTTTAGGTAATCCATCTGCTTTTCAGGTTAGCTATTTATTGTCTCTTTTTAAAATACATGTCTAAAATCTTATAAGATCATTTGCTAAATTCCGAGAAGTCTTGCAAGAATCAGCTAATTGATTATTTTAGATGCCTTGAAATTGGCATGGTGTTTAGTAAGAAAGTCAGGCTAAATAATGTTAGTAGGCTCTATGGGAGTATGAACTGTACCAAATCATCCTTTTAATTTGCCTTGATGTCTAGTAGAACTTGCTTATTGTGTAACATGTCCCATTAAAATGAGTTATGTCTGTTATTACATTTAAAACATGACCTGAGAAGATGCTTTAAATAAAAAGAAGTGTTTGGAAAATATGCAAAGCTTTTGTTGACTGGAGTTAGAGCTACTGAAGTCGCTTGTGCTTTTCTGACTCAAGAGAAGACCTGTGAAGTAGGATTTGTTTGTTAAGAGCCTATTGTTTGTCAGGCGCTGGGGGGTCACTGGGATTCTCAACCTGAAGGATTCTCAATCAGAGTTTACAAGACAAGGCAGATATACAAACAGTCAAAAACATTCATAGGGGTTTGCGACTGGGTAAACATGGATGCACAGACAGAGTGAGCATCACGTGATAGTTCAGTCTGGAGGATATCAGGATCCACAAAGAAGAAGAGGCTTGAGCTGACCTTTAGGGATACGAACTTGCCACATGACAAGAGTGTGAAGAACACTCCAGACCAAGCGGGCAGTATCTGAAAAGATTTTTTTCTCTCTCTCTTCCTTTCTCTCCCTCTTTCATTCAAACATCTTAAAGAAGTTTCTACTTCCTCTATATCCAGCTTCTATCTGGTTCTTAGCACATACTAGATATTTGATTAATGCTCATAAATAAATAACAGGATGATAGTGGATGGTAGGATTACACACAGTGACTTCAGTTTTCTTCACTGGGCTCGTCAGTTTCTAACATTGCACAACACGCATGTCTTTCTTTTGTAACTAGAATATTTAAAACTACTCAGGATGTGTTTGTCAGAGCCTGGCTGCCATGATGGTGAAGGTCAAGGGATAGTTAGAGAGGTGAGTGGATTTGGGTCCTTGGTTGGGATAGTGGTAGGGCACAGGCTTGAGATGCGGGGGGCGGTTGGGGGGGCTGTGGCTATCATTAGAAATAAAACTGGAATGATGGGTTTGGGCTCAGATGTTTGGGCTTAATGTGAAGATGATGGGAAGCCATTGAAACTATTAGGCAGGGGCATGCTCAGTAAGAGACATTGTGAAGCCCATGTTGTGGGAGAGATGGGGGTGGGGGGAGAAGGACCAAAGGGACCTTCATCATCCAGGTGGGAAGTACTGAAGGTTTCCACGTTGGGGTGGGATGAGACAACATAATGGGTTTGGTTTTAGTCAGGAGAAGTTTGGTTTTAATCTATGAGACAATAGCAGGAAGGCCAGTGACTCCTCAGAACTGCCCTGTCCTCAGCATGTGCAATGTCCTGGATGCCAGGGACCTGGGAGGATTGGAGGGAGAAGATGCCTAGGACATCTCAGGAGGCATAAAGAGCCCAGACAGAAACGGCAAGAGAACACAGGAAGAAAACGGCACTGTGAAGTCACCAGAGAAAAGGAGGGAGAGGTGGTTCAGAAATGAGCAAAGTATCTCATGAGGAGGGAGATTATTTCCTTTCTTCAGACTTCTCTCTCCCTCCCTGTCCTTCAAGTTTCTCCTCCAAAGTCGTCTTTTCAGAAATGCCAGACCATCTTCCTAAAACAGCACCTTCATTACTGCCTGTTGCCCTCCATGGACACTGTTAGCAAATGTAGGTGTTAGTATTATTCAGGTATGGTAAGGAAGGCAGGTCAGGAGACCCTGGAAAAGATCATTTGTTCCTCGTAGTTCTCAAGTGGAGGGCATGCAACACAGAGACCAGGGGACAGCCACACAGGGAAGCTCTAGCTTGGTCAGTAGGCAGCCGGGAGTGAGGGGGACATGGTAGGTGACTTTATTGTGGTTTCTGGGGGAAGGAATGGTGGGTCAGGTAGAGTGAGCAGTCTTAGGATGATCCAGTTGGAATAACTTCAATGCTCTGGTGGGGAGGTCCTCCATAGCTGTTTGGTACCTGGTTCTGGAATAGTCAGGCCAAAGGATAGTATCTTGAGTGTGGAGCCGACCGAGAGGTGGTTAGGGGATGGTCATCTCATTGGTTGGGTTGCATATGAAAATGCACTTAGAGTTGAGTCCTTTACTGTCTCTAAGAGTTGGCTAGCCCTGGAAGGGCCAATCTCCCCACTGTGAGGAAGGCCCTTATGTTAAAGCATCCTCCCAAAAGACATGATAATACAAGCACCACCAGTCACTATATTGCGTGTTTGTTTATAGGCAGTGCCAAGACTGGAACTAAGAAAAGTGAGCAAGTCCTTCCCCTTGGGCACAAGATGTAAAAGGGTGCAAGAAAACTTAATAATTAAGATAAAAGTATGTTAATACAATGTTTTTAACAATCAAAATGGGGGCTGAGTGCAATGGCACATGCCTGTAATTCCAGCAACCTGGAGGCTGAGGCAGGAGGATTGCCAAGTGCAAGGCCCTGTGCAACTTAGTGAGACCCTGTCTCAAAAAATAAAAATAAAAATTTTTTTAAAAGGCTGTGGATGTGGCTCAGTGGTTAAGTGATCCCAAGTTCAATTTCCAGTACCAAAACCTAAAACAACAACAACCAAAAAAAAAAAGTTGCTAAAATATCTGTGATAAACAAAATACCAGAATTTTAGGTAAAGACAGAATCAGTAGTAGTGTTGCACTGAACCATTTGGGAGCTAAAAAAGAAGGGAAAAAAATTATTATTTTGATTTTTAGAATGATTGCATTAAAATGTTGTTGAGCATCTTGGTTTCTGAGGGTTCTTTTGGGCACCTCCTTCCATTTTATGCCTCACTTGCCTTCTCCTTGCCCCACCCCTGGGGAGCATGGGTGAAAGCTGGGTGGGAGTCAGGAGCTGGAGATTGCTGTCCTCTCTTAGAGAGGGTGTGCCATTCATGGGCTTAGAAGTGTTTAGCTCGGATGAAAAGAGAAATTGTGTTAGTTAAATTGTGTTAGTTAATGTGTTTGGCTATAAGTAACAGAATACTGTGACTTAAGCAAACAATGTTTCATTTTTCTTAAATTACAAAAACTTTGGAGGTGACTGATACTCTGGTCATTTCAGTGACAGCGTGGTTGCATCTGATGTCTCTATGGTGTTTTCTTTATTTCTGTGTGTTGGGCCTTGCATATGCTAGGCTAGTGCTCTAACCCTGAGCTACCTCTCCTGCTTCTGCCTCTTTGAGTTTTGTTTTAGTTTTTAGGGTAAGGAGCTATATCATCCCACTCTGTTCTTCATATCAAGAAAGCTCAGGTCTTCCAGAAGCATGCTTCCCACTAACTTCTCAAACATCATTGCTCAATTCTAAGTCAAAAGACTCCCCCATCATCCCCAACCACAAAGCAGGCTGAGAAAGTGAGGAATAAGATTGTCAATCCTGACCAGGACCATTGCCTGGGACTGGGCATTTTGTACTTTACAAGGATTGGAGCTCAGATAGCAGGGAAGGAAGAAGGGAAATGAACATTTGAAGGTAATGAACAGCTTCTGCCATGAGGCCCTTGACAGCAGACATCCTTCCACAATCAACAGGGATATTGGTTTCCTGGCATGTTTATACATCGTTTCCTCCTTGCAAGCATAGAGGTTTTCCTCACTACTGTATGGCATGCAGCCCATTGGTTTTGATAGGCTTAAAACCCTGTGGTATTAAAGAGTAAGCCTGGTGTACAGCTGGGGGATCCATCCTTCCAGCCTTGAGGAGTGATCAACACAGAAGGCATTAGAAACACAGCTTGTTTTCTTTTTAAATGATTCAGAATTGGCTGAGTCTTTAAGCTTTTACTCCTGCTGGGCCTTCTGGCCACTATCCTTATCTTATCACCGCAGACAGATGACTCTCCTGGAGTGGAGAGCCGGGGAAATGGATCATTATGCCTTTTCTCTTAAAGTAAATACTGGATAAGCAATCACTATTTATTGATCTAAAACTTCCTGTCTTGCACTTAAGATTTAGTTGAATGAGACATTTCTGAGATGCTTATAGTATCTCATTTTTAAAAAGAAGAGCATGCAGATTTCATGGCCTAATATCCCAAGGTCAAATCCATATCTCCTCCACAAATAAATTTTAATATGGAAAAAATAGGTTCACTAAAACTTCTTGGAAAAAGAAAAACACCAGAGGAAACATCCTAAAGAGTCAACTATCAGCTGAGATGTGTGTGTGTGGAGAAAGTCCTCTGCTTGGTGACTTTGGAAAGAAGAGTCCATGGTGATGACAGGTGCTTGGGTCTCCATAGCAGCACTGACTGCCAGCCACCATTTCTCCCTTTGCTTTCCTAAAAGCAAAGGTAAAATTTGCTTCCCCTCATTATTCCCCTAAAAATTACTTTTCCTAATGAGACTCTACTCCAAAATTTGTGTCGTGTTCTTCCTTATTCAGTGAAACTAAAAAAAAAATTAAAAAAAAATTAAAAAATAAATAAAATTTAGCTTATATGCTCCCGGGGGCATCTCCGCATAGGTAAATTATGCATCTTCTGATGGTCTGGAGGGAGGTTGAGGTTAAGGGTGAAGACTAAGGGACAAATTCACTGAAGTTCATGTCTAGTTTGGATTTGCCGACCAGCCAATGTTCATACCTTCCTTTGTTGGGGCACCTCCTTCAACAAGTTCTCCCAGGTTTTTCCAAGGGAGATACCTTCTTCCAGATTCTTCCAGAATCTTTTTGGTATCATTTTATAATTCTTGCCCTAAATATTTGTTGGATAATCAAATGATTGAATGTCAAGAATCTCTGAGCCTACAAGGCCCTTGGCCCTTCTGAGCACCCTCTATGTAGACATTCAAGAATCCTCAGATTTGTGAACATATAATTCCTCTAGAAAGTGGGTATTTTTTTTTATTGGCTGAAACAGTCGTGGAAATAGTTTTTGAATTTTCCCTCCTATTTTCCTATGGAGCATATTGCTATTCTTTCAAACTCTAGAATCAAATCCATTGCCAAAATTTGACTTTCTATCCTTTAATGTATCGAAAATTCCAGTGGGAACTCAAGCTCAGGTTTTAATTTGAGATTTTTCTGGGAATTCCTCATGATGCTCCATGTATTAGTTCTCTTTCATTCACTGTGGCATTTACTAGGATGCTATGAGATGGCATTTTCCTTGTTGTGACAACTGCTCTGGTCAGCTGTGGCAATGCTTTCTTTTGCTGCTTATTTTGAATGTGGCTCCTCTGGGGCTGATGCCCACTGAAAAGCTCTGCTGAGCGGATGCCTGTGTTGCTGACACTAGCCAATACCTGAGTCCAGGGAGCACAGGGTGCCAATGTCTCATGCCCGGGCCCTGCCATCTGTACCAGGAACACTGGCTTCCAAGCCATAGAGCTGCCAGCGCCAGATGTCCTGTGATGCCCTGTCTTATGCACATTATAGTTGCTTTGTTTTTCTGCTCCCTAGGAACTCCGTCCTTCTGCAACCAAGCCAAAGTACAAAATAATTCAAGAGAGAATGAGTTAGAAATCCTTGTAGTATGGTAACATACAAGAGAAATGCTAAAAAGAGGTTAGTTTATGCAATCTGAAAAGTCTGGTAGTTTTATTATATCTGTAATATACAAAACTTGTGAAGCTTACTTCTTTTTTATTTTAAGAAAGAATTGAATCTGTATTGTGGCTAAAGTCTGAAGTCAAAGTATAAAGAAAAAATTGAAAATAGACAAAGTTATTCTTGAACTTTCCTTAAATTGCTCATAGACTAAGTGTACATGGCCATATTTACATGTGACAATGAAGACTGACATATTATTTTTGCATAAGTTGAACACAACTGCGTTTTCCACTGGCATTGAAACAAATCACTATTTTTTTTAACTGACTGCTAAAAGTAGTTGATTTGTATTTAGGATCCATGTTGTATCAGAAATATAGACTTTAAATTCTATAATTCTATGGGATCCATCAAGATGTTCACACTATGGGAGGCATGAAAACTAAAGCCAACTCAGAAAAGATGATGCATCCACTCCTCTAATAGAATATTAACAATATAATTGACATTTTCAGACTCTTTACATCTGTCAACTCACTTTATCCTTTCAATATCCCCAGAAAGTGATTAATGTTATTATACTCATTTGATAGAAGTAAAACCGAGGCACAGGAGGTCAAGTGACTTTCCTGGGTAAAAAGTGGCAGGGAGTTTGAACATGGTTTGGCTTATGCTTTTGCTCTTTGCTGCTTTGCTCTATTTAAGCATGATGGTGCTATTTAAATGGTCTTTCGCTCTTTCTGGACATAATGGAATTTAACAATATCCATGTTTTTTTAAATGTGACTTCCTTGTACTTTCTTATTGTAGCAAAAAAATCAAACTATGCTGAAAGATCATAAAGGGATACTCCCCTTATCCTCACACCCAGATGTGACTAACGTTAAGGGTTTGTGCATTTTCCTGCCCAGGATTATTGCTGTCTTGGTTAACACACACCTTACTTTAATTTCCTTTTCAACCTATCAAAGTCATAGACATCTTTCTCTGCCAGTATATTGAGTTCCGCCTCCCTTTAAAGGGCTAGTTTAACAGTCACTTATTATTCCACTGAATGAGTCCTGTAATTTATGTCTGTAGGTTCCCCTATTGGTGAATGGTCAAGTTTAAAACTTCTTGTACCAGGTTTTTACTTATAAACTCTATGGAAGACTTGCTCAATTTGTTCTCCTCATTTTTTGAGCATTTATATTTTAGTCTACGGCCATACCACCCTGAACGCGCCCGATCTCGTCTGAGCATTTATATTTTAGCTTTAAATCTTTAATCTACGTGGAATTCACTGTGTGCAGGAGGCGAGGTGGGGATTGCAGTGATGTCTTGGCTCTCCTCATTCTAATGATTACCCACCTGAAGAGATTCTGTCTCTAGGCACCCGAGTAAACACATTGCATCTGTTATAGAAATACATTAAAAATTGTAATAAGGGGGAATCTCCATGGTGGAAAATAGTGGGTAGCATGTTGGGGAGAAGGAGCAGAAACAGCAGGCACAGCCGGCATGAGCTTGAATGGGAGCCGTGCTTTCAGGTGGCACTGCTGCATTTTAATTAGCAATATTACTCCCAAATGTTTAGCTGCGATGCTGGGGGATTAGGGACCCCTGCTTGCTCTTCATAATTCAGCACTGCACATCGGAGTGTCTAATTAGATCTTCTCTCTTCTGAAAGGTCAGCCAATAAAATTGTCATGTTGTGTCACTCAAGGTCTAGAAGTTACTCTGCTATAAGCTTGATGGAATTTTTTTTTAAGTTAAAAATTACTCTGCTCGTGTCTCATGTCTTTTAGTTACCTTTGCTAGACCAAGATTCTGGCAGGCCATCAGGCAAAGGATCTCTGAAATCTTTCAAACACTTAGAACAATTAGTCACACACACACACACACACACACACACCTCATATATAATATCACTTTGGATGTTATGCTAATGAAAATCTCTTTTCCTTAAGGCTTTTAGTATGTTTTTTTTTCTCTTTATTCACAAAACAACATTCATCTTGATTTTTGGTTTCACTCTTCTTATTCTATACATTTAAACATTTCTTATAATGAATTTCCTGGGGAGAGGGGAATCCTAATATAAGCTGTGCTTTTCTGGAAACATCTTCATTTAGAAATGAATGAAGCTAGATTTTCTTAATTCTGTTGCTTGGTTATAAGTAAAGTATACAGGGGAACCATCCTAATTTTTTTTTTCCAATACTAGGTAGCGAACCCAGAAGTGCTACATCCCAGGTCCATTTATATATTAGAGACAGGGTCTCACAGGGTCTTGCTAAGTTGCCAGGGTTGCCCTCAAACTTGAGATCCTCTTGCCTCAACTTCCCTGATCACTGGGAGTAAAGGCATGGGCCAGCCATTGCGCCTCGTGAGCTCTCTTAATTCTTTTAAGCCATGAGTTTTTTGTTAGAATCTGAATGGGATGACAAGTTCAGGGGGAAACATTTGAATTATGGACAACTCTGACATAAGACAGTCACTGCCATCCTTCTCCACTTAGCCCTTATTCTCGGGATCTTCTCCTGGTTCTCTGAGACCTCATACCAGAACTCTGTGCTCAGAGCTGTTGGGCTTTTAGCCTAAGGATCTGGGGATGTGGAAAGGAGATATTCAGGGCTGAAAATGATCATCACTGCTATTTCAGTTACATTATGGATTAAATTAGGTTTGGGAGGAACATAGAGAAAATCTTACCACTACAAATACCAGTATTTTTCAAAGTGTAACTGCATCACAATTACCTGGGTGTTTAATCAAAATGCTGCTTGTTGGAGTTTATCCCAGAATCAGAATCTCTGGTGGTAGAGCTTAGGGATCTATTTTTAATAAGCCTCCTATGCTATTCATATGTGCATTAAGCTTTGAAAGCATCTGATTTATAACATTATTTCTATGGGAAAAAATATACTCCAATTCTAACCAAAGGGCCTTGAGGTGTAACTTTGCAATCTCATGTGTGGGAACATTGTATCTTGCCTGTGTGTGAACGCATCTGCCTGAATGACAATCTCATGTTAAAAGTGTATGGTGACAACCCATGAGTAGATGATGACTAAGGACATTCAGGTTAATTAGATTCTAAGTGATGGAGCTGGGGATTCCACAGAGAGAGGATTCCTGCTGGAGTTAAAGCACTAAAGGGATATTCAAAATAGAAAGTGAAGCTGCAAGAATAGTTTAAACATCTGTACCTAGATGTCAGCTGGAGTGACTCTGCCCCTTGAGATTTAGATAAGATGGCTCAAGCCCCTATTTCCCTTTTCCATTTAGAGACAGGGTTTTGCTAAGTTGTCAAGGCTGGCCTAACTTGCAATCCTCCTGCCTCAGCAAATCATGGGAACCTACCTTCCCAGGGTTCCCTCTGAGTAATCCCTTTCTTCTGCTCTGCTCCTTGGGATGGCCTTTTATCTCTGTCCTAGTATGGTAGTCCTTCTTCTTGAGCATTCTAACCACAGAGGGCTTTCTGTATTACAGAGCTTTCAATTATTGTACCAAATACCTGAGATAAATAAATTCATAGAGAGAAAAGGTTGTATTTTGGCTCACAGTTTTGCATATTTTAGTCTTTGATTAGTTGTCTTTGTTGCTTTGGGCTCACATCATGGCGGAAGTGGGTAGAAGAGCAAACCCCTCACCTCATGGCTGGAATGTGAAAGAGGAAGAAAAAGAACTGGGGTCCCAACATTCCCTTCAAGGACATACCCTCATGATTTCCCACTGGACCTCAGTTCTTAAATATTCTACACCTCCAATAGCACCAAGCTGGGGACTAAGCCTTTAGTGCATGGATCTTTGAGGGATATTTAAGATCCAGACTACAGCAGAGTTTTTCACTAACCAGAATCTTTACAGAGGATTGTGGAATCACAGACAAGGATTCACACAGCCATATCACACAGTGCAGAATAAAACTTGCAATCATATATGAATTGTCCTATCTATCCTTCAAGGCACTCTTGGCCATCAGTCATAGGAATATGGAATATGTCTCACTGATCAAGCAAGCCACTTGATATCAAACCTTTCTCCTTCTGGACGGCTTCTTGGTCTCCTTTATCTCTGTCTCCTCTCCAGGCTTACTCTCAGGAATTCCTGTTTCTTCTCATCCTTTTATTCAGACTATGTCAATAATTCTACTCCTAACTTACCTTCCCCGCCCCCACCTGACCACCTGTATGTATCTGACATCAACCAAGATACTTGCTGGACAAAAAGGTTAGTTAGTCTTTTCTTTAGCAGAATCCACCCTCCTTAAGTAAAATTTCAAAATTAAGTATTATTTTCCTAATGGATATATTATGCTTTTCTTCCATGGAACAGTTAATCCTATCGAGGCTTTCTTGAAGGCAGGAAAGCTGAGAAAGAATCTTTCCTTTCTACATTATCAGAGAAGCTTTTTGTTGGAAAATGCTCATCCAGAAAGATTATGCAGGATTTTTGTAAGGTTCTAGAAGGCAGGTACACATCAGTACCTTCCAATTAGTTAACCTCCTCAGTCCTTGCAAACTCTTGCTAACACGCTTAGGAATTTATCAGTTATATTTGTAGCCAAATAAATGAAAGCAGAATTACTTTCCACTCACCAGCAAAAAGGGTGCTGCTGAGGCCAGGTGAGTGGCACCTGCAAGACCACTCAGGGCCCTGTGTCACAACTCACATTTGGAGAATAAAGAGACAGTTAAATTGTTTTCAGGAGGGTTTTGCTTTCTTACATGCTTATTGTTAGAATATCCAAGAGCTTTCTGTTCTGCCTGAAATGGCAAGTCATTTCCCAGATGAGAGATGATTTCATTTAGTGCTCTTATTTTCTTGGTAAGTATTCTGAATTTTTTCCCCCAGTAATTTCTATTTTTATGCAGAGTGATTCTCAATTGGTGAGAAAATTATGATCTCATGATCTCTTTTCCCCGTCCTTGCTGAACGCTTAGCCTCATTTGCTGTGTGAGTTCCACTTCACGGTCATGAGATGACGCCTCTCCCCGACTCTGGCTAAGCATGTCAGCTTGATGACTTTGACCTTTTTCATGAAAACAAGAGAGATGAAAAGAGGTGACACGTGTGTAAATTGTCACTCAATGGGTTATTTTGACCAACAGCTTGAAATACTATAGAAGGTACCAGTGGAGTGTCTCATGTTAAGAGTCTTCTGATTTTTAAATAATAAAGACTTTTTAAAAAGTATATGCAAACAAAAAGGTTACATTCTCAATCATAAGATACGTTATTCAAGAATATGTTACAGATTCCCAAGAAGAAGCATGTTCTCCAGTGATACATGAAACCTGCCTCATCCATACTGCGATAGATAACATCTCCCCTGTCCTTAATTGGAATAACAGACAAATTTAGATTCAGAGCATTTCAGTGACTCCAAGGGATATATAAATATCTCACCAAATCCATTTAAATGGTATTCTGCATTTGGTCAGGGGTCTCACTGTAGTAATTTGCAGGTGTGACTGATATTAACTTATAAATTTCCCATGACTGGTCCTTTGTAGGTTTCTGGCTTCCCCCTGTTCGGTAATGATTGCTCAGCAAGCAGATTCTGCCTTCCTTCTCTGCAGGCCCTTTATTGCTTTGAGATGTGCCTGTGTGTGTGTGTGTGTGTTTAATAGTAATACACAAGGCGGTATTTTCCACTACAGCATCTTAATAAGAGCTTCTGGAGCCATTTCTTATTTGACACATTTTCTGTCTTCACTTGGCTGTGTTTTCAGTTATAGAGACTCGGACTGTGTTTGACTGGATAGGCAATGACACAACAATAATGATGCTGTAGAAACATACACATGCTCTAACAATCTGTGCAATATCACACTTGGCTGGTGATCCTGTGATGCAATTTTTAGTAATCACCATCAGGGTGGGTCCGAAGTCCAGCCTGATAACCCTAATGTGTTTCTGTAATGGAGCTGATAAAATTTTACATATGGGTAAAAATGATTAATTTCTAAAATTTGTTTTCATTTTTTTTTGTGTGTGTGTGACTGGAAATGAAATTCACATTCCCTGTCAGTAGAATTGATCATTCCATATCATTTATTCCTTTTTTCCCTATTGCTAAAAATTTAAATCATATGGCGTGGCTCATTTTAGAGTCTTAAAAAAGAAACTGGAATTATTCAATAAAGATGAATTTGAATTAATTTAATTATCACAATAATTCTCTAAAGCAAGACTTTTATTATTTCCACTTTTAAAATGAGAAACCTAAATACAGAGTGATTAGTTAACTAGTCTGAGGTCACACAGCCAGGAAGCTACAGAAGATCTGAACCTACGTAGAATTGCCAGATTGGTGAAAAGTACACATAGAAAAAATACTTGGTTTGGGGATGGGGGTTTGCAGTATTTTGGACAGACTTATACTAAAAATTATTGTTTTTTTGAAATTCAAATTTAAATGCATGTCCTGAGTTTTAGCTGGTAAATTTAAACCTAAGATGTCTGGCTTCAGAGCTCACATTCTCTATCTTAATGTTAGTTCTGCCTAAAACCCAGGCTTAACTGGCATATGTTGATTGCATATCTCAGGTCAGTTCCTTTCTTTGTGTACCCAAGATGTCATTGTTCCAGAATATTCTTCTTCCTGGAGATAGCCTATGTAGTGAAAATATATATGTTAGAGAAAATGTACTTTTAATTTATTCTATGCTCAGCATGCATCAAAGACTAGTGAGACATAATTTTTCACCTAAAGATCTTATAATCTGTAGAAAAAGTGGATGTGTGAAAATGTAATTCTGTTATAATATAGGAATAGCTTTGCTAGACCATGAACAGTTAACTCTTCCTAGTAGACTTGGAAAAAACATCAAAGAGTAAGGAACATTTGAGTTGAACCTTAAAGGATGAATAGGATTTCACCAAAAAGACACTACAGATAGAACGGAAACAATGTAAGAGATGTAATGGTCTGTCAAAGTGCATGGTAGAGATTTTTTTTTCTTTTCTTGTTTAATTTATGGTACATGTGCTATGCTTAGTTGTGGGGATAAGAATTAGTGGCATATGGATAAGACTTCAAGGATGTCAGTGCTGTATCTGAAACCTTATCCTAGACAACTGAGAGCCATTGAAGATTTCCAAATGAGAAGTGATAAGAGCAGATATGTGTATTTAACAAGATAACCACTTAATCGCAGATACATTGAAGAGGAAGAGGACTATGGGCCATTCATTTGGAAGAGAGATCTGTGGGGTGGAGGTGTAGGCCAGAGGTGTGAATAGGTGAGTTAGCTCAGGAGAGTGTGCAGAACATGGAGAAGACAGCAATATCAAGTCCTGGGGGACAATGGCATCTGATTTGGAAGCAAAGTGAGAGAAGCCAGAAAAAAGAACAAGAAAGAACAGAAGACAGAGACTGGGAGGGAAAACACAGGAGACAGTAATATTTGGAAAATCAAAGCATGAGAAAGTGTCAGGAGGACAGAGGTTGCTCAGCCCACGTCAAAGGGTATGCAGGTAAGAGTGACACTACCGAATGGACAACCAGGCCATTTTAAAAGCACAACTGGTCACCTTTTTTCTGTGATCATTTGGACACTGCTATAGACTAGATTGTGTCCCCCTCAAATTCATCTGTTGGAGCTCTGACTCCCAATTTGATGAAAGTTGGAAGTGGGGCCCTTGAGTGATAGTTTCGATGAAGTCACGGGAACCAGACTCTGGCCATGGGATTAGGATCTTTACAGAGATACCAAAGGACTGTGAGTTCCTCTCCTGCCCCTTTCTCCCATATAAGTGACACAGTGAAAAGATGGCTCTCTGCAAGGAGGTCCAGGAAGGGAGTTCTCACTGGGAATGGGCCAAGATAACACGTTGATCTCAGACTTCCAACCTCTAGAACTGTGAGCAACAAATGTCTGTTGCGAAAGTCACCCACTCTAGGGCATTTTGTTATGGTAGCTTGAGCTGACTAATACAAATGTGAAATTCGTACAGCTAAGGACTTAAATTAAATGCCTGAAATTGACTTTGAACACATATTCTGCAAGAATCCATGCATTTTATTTCCACGATGGTCCAACTTCTAAAATGCTTAATTATTGCATATAAAAGAAAACATAATTTACATGGGAAAATATTATAGTCTAATACCAATGTAAACCACTTCATAGTATGAAGGAATTTGTCTATTTCTCAGCGACGTTAGAGAAAACATGATGAAATTTCTGTTGACTGATGCACTTTACTAGGTATCTTCCAGTTTTCCCTCTAGAACAGCTCTTAGTCATTCTTCAGCCTGATGAGCCTCCTAGGAAGCTGGCCTGTAAGGACTACCTCAAGGAGATCTCTCGCCCTCTGTCTTTTGTTGCTTTTGACTAATGGAGGAGACTAAAAAGACATCCAAGAGAAGCAGTGTGCAGTCCTGGCCTCATCCTTGTGGGACATACAAGCTGCTTTCTTTCTTGAAGGCCAGAACTCCAGACTCAAGCATGCCCCTTTCCAGAGAGCTCTTCTTCTTGGTTCCGATGACACACACCCTTTTCAGGCATTGGGTGGTAGTCTGTTCACCCTCACCCATCCTCATCTTACTAGCTCCAGGGTATGAGTCTATCCTTTGCAGATGTCTCCAAACCCTAATCCCACTTGACACCCTCCTAAATGGTCTCCCATTAGCCAAGTTTGAGTATGCCATGTATTTCCTGCTAAAACTTTTGTGGATGCAACTATGAACCCTCTTTTCAGGACAAAATTTAGAACATGGTGAGACAAGCTAACCTGAGAGGCCACCTAAAGAAGGAGACTGCAAACTTTCTGGCAGAGATGGTCATTCACGTCACCAGCAGGAATACTGAAATTCCCTGCCCCCCCCCTTTGATAGGAGAATATAGATGGTTTTAACTCATCAGAGGGACTCTGTGGGCTTCTAGGTCTTTTACTGGGGAAGAGAATAGCTCTGTGCCCGTGTGTTAGTCCTTGACATTCCTAGGATCTGTAGAGGATGCAGTCTATCATATTATTGGGAAAACTAACTGAATGTTTTATTCAGTGCCATAAGTCTTAGTTTTACTACATTAACTTGTGAATTTTATTTTGTTATAGGTAAAATAAGATTAGACAAAAACTGAGTAAAAAGTAATATTGTTCAGAAATATGTATTTCAGAGAATTATGATTCTGAGGAGAAAAAAATAAATTATGTATTAAATTAGGCATAAGTATGTGCTGTGGTTTGGACCTCAACTGTCCTTAAAAGGCTTGGCCACAGCCTGTGGTGCTATTGGGAGGTAGTGGAGCCTTTTAGAGGTAGGGCCTGGTAGGTTGAAGGCAGGTAGTGGGGGGCATGCCTTCAGAGAGGAGAGTGGGACTCTAGCCCCTCCTTTCCTCTCTCTGCTTCCCAGGCACCATGAGGAGAGCAGCTAAATTCACCACATGCTCCCTACTATTATGTGCTACTTCACCACAGGCCAAAGCAACAGGGTCAAGGAACCATGGGTGGAAACCTCTAAAATCATGAGCCTAAAGAAACCTTTCCTATTTTAAGTGAATTATCTTAAGTAGTTTGTCATAGTGACAGAAAGCTGACTAACACAGCACAGAAGGAAAAGATCTGTAATTATATTATCCATAATATAAAGGTGCTATATAAAAATTAAACATTCATTTCATCACATGATATTAGAACATACAGACAGATCACATGACCTGGGCATTGAATAGGATGTGTGAAATATTGTGGAAACTACACCGTTGTATACAAATGAGAGTTATTATCATAGTAATCCTACTTGTCAATAGTCAGACATTATTAGGATATTCTGTCTAATCTTATTAGAGGGTCATTTTTGAACAAGATGACTTAAATTTAATTTCATTTGCTACAAAGACCTTATGATCTCCTGAGGTCCTTTATAACTTTATGCTTCTGTGAGATGTGGACATGATGCATGGGAAGATGCTGTAGCTCTGGAAAGAAAATCTGAAATATATTTTAAATATCACACTTTAATGATGATAATAATGATTGAATGTTTTGATAAGAGGATCAAAATGCATTGTAAACAGAATAAGCAGTAGGAGATCTGTTCTAGGTAGAGAAGGTAAAGTAAAAATGATTCCACTGGCATCTATGATGTAGGTCTCAAAGGCAGTATCCACTCCTATGCATGGTCCCAGTGGAGTTTCTCTTCACCCTACTTTGTGGGAAAGGAAGTAAAAGCTCTTTTAATGGGTCCTAAACCTAATATGTTCAAAACCGGAACTGTAATCCTGCTCTCCTTTTACTTCCATGATAGGTGGTCCCAACTTTCACTCTTTGAAATTCTAAAGCTCTGATGGGAAGGTTTGCAAGCAATTTGTGGAAGAAGGAAGCCAAAGAGCTCAAGGCTCTCTGTATTCAGTCTATTTATGTTCCACTTTTAGTATATATGCTGTTGCCCTGAGCATTGTTTTCAGTCTCATAAAATTGTGTGACCTGCTGCTGGTGAGAAGGAGTTAATTTAGCAATGAAGACACCATAATGTTATATTCATCTGAGAACCGTGCCACTGGACTCCAACATAATGTTTTAATTAACAGATGCAGCAGGCTCCTGATTTGGACCGTGAGGGTAGATACTGAATATAGATTCACTTCTAGCATCTAATTGCTCCCTTGCTTGTTTTCTTGAACTCCTTTGCCATTCATTCAGCTATATTTGTATTTGATAAAGTTACTCATACACTACCTTAAAATGCTTCAAATGGACAAGGCTTTATTTTGACCTTTTTGGAAACTTTTTGTAAACACACAGAACTCTGAGACTCAAAAGAATAACAGTGCTCAACTATAAAATTTAATGCAGTGAAACTTGCAATTACATCAACACTGCCATCCAACTCAAGTAGATCAATAGCTTCCTAGTTGCACTTATACCTGAGGATCACTGTGGCAGTGGCACATTTACTGCTGCAAACATGAACTGTGAGAAATTGATGCTGAAGCCACAGTATCCTGTTGATGCAGCTTGGTCGCCCAGCTGGAGCAGTGAAGGATGCTCTGGAGCACCTTTTTATGGATAATGCAAATTAGCAGTTAGTTGTGGGAATAAAGTTCTCTCCTTGATCTATGGCAGGAGATAGCTAGTCTGGAAGAGTTCATTTTAGACTGTAATTAGTTTATTCATTAAGGTGGGGAAATTCAATGACACAGCTGCATGAGGTACCAATGAAAGCTACCTGAACATATGGCAGAAGGATAATGCAAATTTAGTTCCTGCAAGAAAAAGCCAAAATATTGCAGCTTTGTGCTCTTATTTTACATCCTGCAGAGATTCTCTGAAGTAGGGGTGGAACACATAGTGAATTGATTACACTACAAACCTTCCAGTATTCATTGACTTTATTTTTTTATTTTATTTTATTTTTTGAGAGAGAGAGAGAGAGAGAGAGAGAGAGAGAATTTTTAAATATTTTTTTTAGTTTTTTTGGTGGACACACATCTTTATTTTTATGTGGTGCTGAGGATCGAACCCAGTGCCCTGCGCATGCCAGGCGAGCGCGCTACCACTTGAGCTACATCCCCAGCCCTACATTGACTTTAGATGGAAGAATATTCATTTCCTGAAATATTATGGACATTACCTATAGATAGATGTAGCACAACTCCAAATATGTCCCTGGACATCTAGATATATCCACAAAAGACTGAATGCTCTTCTTTGGCTCTTAGCAAGACAACCAACAGCCAAGCCAATATTAATGATTCTGTATCCTTTTCTGTTTTGAGAGTTCACTATTAGCCTAACAAGATTTCAAGTTTGGTTAGAGGTGCATATACAGAGGTGAAATAAAACTATTGTTTTATCTGAATTTTGTGAGACTTATGGGTATATATATATATATATATATATATATATATATATATATATATATAAAATTCACCTTTGCTTGAAAAATGCAAGCCCTTGGGTGGAGAAATTCTCTAAACTCTGTTTGTATTACAAAGACTGATCTGATTTCAGATGTAGCCATATTTACGTAAAGTTTAAAATCCATAGAGCACTTGACTTACAAAATCCAAGGCCTATTCAAGTAGATTATAGAAAGAATCAAATCTTCTGAGTTAGGAAGGAAGCCCAGGAGGTTGAAAAATTGATTGGAATGAAGCAAAACTCAATTTGAATCATTACATCAAACCAATCGCCTGCCTCTCTATATTCTTTGTGTGTCACCTATAAACATTCTAAATGAAAATGTTCTTGAAGTCAAAACATCCCATCAGGGGAACAAACAGGTGTGGAACTGTGACAGATCCCCTGGACTTTTGTTCTTGACAATTGATTTACTCCACAATTAGTGCCAAAAGCTATTTTTCGACTATGTAGTGTGCTCATAATACTGTGATCTCTTCCTTGTGTAACTCTCAATCCAAATTTATGGATAGCACCATGAAACAAAATTCTCCCACAACAAAGGTATTGGATTAGGAAGGAATTTGCCAGAATACACAGTGAGATGATCCTCGTTGCTTGGGACAGATCCTTGGGAGTTGGAATATGAAGACATTTTGTATCTTATTTTGTGATTTTTCTCTCTTGTCTAAACTTTATTAAAATATGTGTGTCCTGCTTCCATAATAATTCAGAGGCTTTAATTTTCGGGAATATAAACTTGTTTCTGTGCAGAACCAAATGTCTGTGGTCGTGGTTTTGAGTGAGAAGTACTGAAAGAAAGAACAATACGGACTCAGAATACAGAATAAAATACACATACAGAATACAGATACAATACAGAATATAGAATCATTAATATTGTGCGTGAACATCCATTCACGCACAGATCATGCATCCAACCACAAGCTAGAAGTGGTAGTTAGGGAGAGGTTAGGGAGCTGAGTGAGGATTTTGGGGTCTGAAACTCACACGCCTGTCAGAGCCCCCCAGCAGCAAGTTCAGCGGAGCAATGGGATGGATTAACTAAACATATGAAGAACCAAGGGAGGATAAAATCAAGCAGTCAGGCAGGTAGCGTTTTCCAGGATCTAGTCTGATGGTGTGAATCAGGAGTCAGATGGTACAGTACTAGGATCAGGAGACCTTCCCTAGACAAGTGGCTCTTATCTCATCCTCCTAACTTCCATATCTTTAGGTAAAATAATCCCATGACAGAAAGAGACCTACTCAGATATACCAAAGCAGAGGCACATGAGAACCCCTGGACAGGCCAGGGAGTGCAGGTCTTGGCCAATTACATTTGCATCCCTTGTGTTAACTCATGAATGTGTCACTATAGAAAGTAGCAAGACATTTCTCTGGATAGTTCTGCTATTTTTAACTGTGACTTTTTACTTTTTACCTGGTGGAGGTTCGGGGGCAGCCCCAGCAGAGTTCTGCTCCTCTCAGCCTCCCACTGACTGACAGGCTCATGTCTAGAAAGTTCTGTCCTTTGCAGTGGGGTCAGTGAAGCTGTTCCTTCCCAGAAAGGATATTTGCTAAGGGGAATCTTGACCAATTTCTGCTTACTCAACCTTCTGCTGATGTTTGGTATATGAAGAAGAAATGAAAGTTACAATGTCTGCCTTCATGAACTTCATAGTCCTTTGGAGGAGATGTAAGAATTGTTCATTTTACATTCATTCATGCACTAATTATTAACTATGCAAGGTGCATTACTAGTAATGGTCATTCAGGGGGACAGAGACAGCCTGCCTTCATGGAGATTGCAGTCAAGTGAATGATTTCATTCATTCTAATTGTCTGCTCCCAGTGCCTTCCTTTCCTGCTTAAGTTACTTTCCTATACAAATGAAGAATAGAATAAAATTAAACAAGGCCTTGTAGTGCAAAAGCTCTGTTAATTTTACAAGATGGTTTCAGCACATTTACTAGTGTCTGGTGAAGAATTGTGATAATTAAAATTCAGCTATACTAATTAAAACAAATGAACAAAGTCTGTTTAATGTCCTTTTCCTCACAATTTTTAATTTCCTTTTTGCTCACTCCTGACTTTGCAGAATTCTGTAATCCTCACTCGGGTTTTCTGTCATTAGGGAAATTTACGAAGTTATGTTGCTTAGGAAACCTGGAGGACTTCTAGAACAGTAATATTTGAATAAATGTAGATTCCTTTGTAGCTTCTTTGAACCAATGAATTTAAACTGATAAGTATTCTGAAAGCCAGAATTTTTGACAAATGTTTATTATTTTAATATCCTGAAGTTAAAAGTGAGTCCCCACATATTTATCTTTGCCTAAGCTTGAGATTTAAATGCTGTATTTGTGACAAGAAATCAGCTAAATAAAAACTGCATAGAAAATAGAAATTATACCAAAATATTAACAGGGTTTGCCTCCAGGTTCTGGGATTATAAGGCTTTATTTGTTTATATCTTTTCTAAATGTTCAAATATGAACACATAGTATTGTTGCTGTTTGGGTGTGTGGTGTCCCCTGAAAGTTCATGTGTGAGACAGTGCAAGAATGTTCAGAGGTGGAATGATGGGGTTATGAGAGAAGTAACCTAATCAGTGGATTAATCCACTGACTAACTGGGTGGTACCTGAAGGCAGGTAGGGTGTAGCTGGAGGAAGTAGGTCACTGGGGACAGACTTTGGGGTTTATATTTTGTCCCTGGTACTTGCCCCTCTCTGCTTCCTGGTCACCAGGTCCTGAGCTGCTTCCCTCTGCCATGCAGAGGCCGCCATGATGTTTTGCCTCACTCAGGCACAGAGCTATGGAATTGGCCAGCCATGGACTGAACCTCTGAAACTGTGAGTCAGAATAAACTTTTCCTCCTCTAAGTTGTTCTTGGTAGGTATTTTGGTCACAGTGACAAAAAACTGACTAACACTAGTACATTTAAAGAACTACCACAAAAGCAAGTGCTAGCTGATCTCATGTGCTTGGGAAGCTTCTATTGATAGCTCTTTTCTTTCAAGCAGGTCCCAACTCTGCCTTCACAACACCCATTCCCCTTCAAAATGGAGGCATCCTTTGGCTCATTTTGTTTTATAAATTGGTGTTAGATTTTTCCTTAGGCCACCAATTTCAGGTTCTTTCTGAGTGAGTTTGATCCAATGGAAAACTCAGTTTCATCCTTCAATTTAGCCCAACTTTGAAAATGTAGCGCTATTCTGTAATTTAGTGTAATATCAGCAATCATAACTAATTATAATAATAATACCTTTGCAAAATGCTAAATCATAGATGGGAATTTGGGGAGAAAGCAGATGCCCAATTGTCAATGATTCCCATCCTTACAATAAGTTAAGCTTAGTAAATGACTCCTAATGACATGACAGAGTTTGGGCTGGATTCATGAATGTAGAATGAGGTTTCAGGGCATATATTTTATTACCAATATGGATATGGGCTTTGGAGTCCAAGAGTTGGCTTTAGTTCCTGACTCTGTGTAACCTTTAACAAATTACTTAACCTCTCTGAATTTTCTCATTTGTGAAAGAGAAAGCTGTTCTGAGCAGGTAATACACATAAAATGTTTATCATCATTTGTGACACCTGTAGTTATTATTGGAACAGAAGAAAGATGCCTGTGGGTGAAAAGACCTTATGTAAGTTAATATCCCTGACTACTTAACTTAGGAAATCAATCCTTCTCAAGAATAATTGTCAATTCTGACAGGAAGTTATGAATTACTATGACAGAACACTATTGGGGTTTAGAATCTTGTTAATGACACTGAGATGTTAGGCAAGCAAGGAATCAGTACCATTGGCCACACACCAATTAACTTTACCCCTCATTAGTAATATGTGCCTGCAGACATTATTTCTTTGCTCTATCTTATCTCATTAGGATGCCATTCAAGAGAATATTTAAATAAAGACCCAGTTGTTAGGTCTTGCTGTTAGCTGAGCAAGAACAGGGCAGGCACCACTAAGGTTAAGTGTATTACAGCAAGCTCAGCTGAAGATACCACAGGAACTGTTCCACCTACCTGAGGAAGGGCTAGTTTTTTTCTTTAGATGTTGACAGACCTTTATTTTATTCATTTATTTATATGTGGTGCTGAGAATCGAACCCAGTACCTCAGACACACTAGGCACGTACTCTGCCACTGAGCTATAGTCCCAGCCCAGAAGGACTGGATTTTTTGTTGTTGTTGTTGTTTATTGTTTTTTTAAAAAATAAATGACAGCAGAGTGCATTACAATTCTTATTACACATATACAGCACAATTTTTCATACCTCTGGTTGTATACCAATCCGTGTCTTCATACATGTACTTTGGATGATGATGTCTATCACATTCCACCATCCTTGCTAATCCCCTGCCCCCCTCCCTTTCCCTCTCATCCCCCTACCCTATCTAGAATTTATCTATTCCTCCCATGCTCCCCGTCCCTATCCCACTATGAATCAGCCTCCTTATATCAGAGAAAACATTCGGCATTTGTTTTTTGGGGATTGGCTAACTTCACTTAGCATTATCTTCTCCAATACCATCCATTTACCTGCAAATGCCATGATTTTGTTCTCTTTTATTGCTGAGTAAAATTTCATTGTGTATATATGCCACATTTTTTTTAATCCATTCGTCCACTGAAGGGCATCTAGGTTGGCTCCACAGTTTAGCTATTGTAAATTGTGCTGCTATAAACATTGATATGGCTGTTCCCTGAAGTATGCTGTTTTTAAGTCTAGAAGGACTTATTTCCTGAGGCTGGGGCTGGGGCTCAGTGGCAGAGTGCTTGCCTAGTATGAGTGAGGCACTGAGTTTGATCCTTAGCACTGCATACAAAAATAAGCAAATAAAATAAAGGCATGCTGTCCATCTACAACTACACACAAAACAAAAACAAAACAAAACAACAACAACAAAAAACCCTTATTTCCCAAACAGCAGCTATTATGGCCAAACACCAAGCTAAATTTTTAGAGATTCAAAAGTATAGCATAGTATATGGCTACCTTCCATATCTACCTTTGGTTTACTTACACATATAGGGGATGGAATAGTCATGGTAGAAGGGAATTTTCCTTAAATTAAACTTATTTTTAACTGATAGAAAAATCATAAAAATTGCACATATTTATGGTGCATTACATGATGTTTCAATGCATGTATACATTATGTAATGTTCAAGTCAGATTGAACATATCTATTTCCTCAAACATGTATCATTTTCTAATGGTGAGAACACTCAAAACCCCTTCTTCTATGGAAGACAGTTTTTGATGATGAATGCCAGAGAGGTTTTGTATAAAATATCCTGAATTGACAGTTTAGGACAAGTGGAGATTGAGCCTTGGTCCCTCTCTCCAGTTCTAATAGGTGAAAACCCTTTATCTACCTTCAATTTTCCCAGATCATTGCAGATGCTCCTACCTTGATCTACCTTTTCTACAGGCAGTAAAATTCTGAGTTGTCATCTGGAATTTAGGAGTCATGCTCCATTAACACTAATGAGTGACTTATGGTTAAATCTTCATGGATCAGCCTGGACATCTCCCTGTAGGTATTGGTTCACATTTCATTTCAGTGGGCATCACACGAGCCTGTGCTAAAACTGCTTGCATCATTTAACTTGTAATGTTGTCTAAAAAACCTATGATTTATGGTTTGGAAAGTATTCATCTTAGGCCAGGCTGTGACTGAGAATTTCCTGGTTACAATTTCATATTCGAGTCAAATACAATGATAAATGTCCAGATCTTTGTTGTTTCCTGTAGAACTTGGGTCAAGATAGTTTATATATGGAATAATATAGCTTTAAAACGATTGTTCTAACAATAATGGAATCATGTGAATTTACTTCTGACAGCTAGAGGTATAAGCTAAACAGCCATAACATTGAATCAAGTTGCCAAACTCCATCTATTTGTCATTCTAGCGATTTGTAAAATAACCTTCAGATTCACAGGCATGTGGGTGAGCAGTTTTTAAAATACTTTCATGAAAAGCACAAGAGACCCCCCAAATGATATTTCTATTTCCTACATAACTCTGAAAGTATTTACATTAATTGTATCTACCTTGATTGCAAATTGAATGTCAGGACACATTGTTTGAGTGTATAATTCAAGGTCAACGCCAAGGTGCTCGGTTACATGATTTAGTCATGAGCCACAGCTTGAGGCATTGCCTCCTACCACTAATGAGTTGCCTCCAGATTTTCCTTTATAGCGACAAGATTGGGAACCTTTAGAACTGCCTGGGGGAAAGCCTTTGTGCTTGTGTGTTTGCCCTTTCCTTTGGGGAATTGGTTGTCTCCAGCATTTTCCTAACAAATCGAGTCCCTGTTGCAGCCTGGCTGTTAGATTGGGAGACATTAATAATTGGCAATTTGTAGCTGTCATAATGATGCTGGGATTTTCCAGATGGCTTTTCCCTTTCTCTCGAGAAGGAGTAAGATATGTGCTTAGTCCCTTTGATGGGATTTGAAACAGCAGACATTGATCATGGACCTTGACCCTCAGCGTGGACAGAGGTCACCTGCTTACAAAGCCTTGGTTGGATGATGAGGGGCCAAATCTTCAGGAGGGCAGGCTGGGGTGTTTCAGGATACAGATTGTGGAAATGGTGGAGGACTGGGAGTGCATGTTAAACCAAGAATAATGCCCAGCTGAACTTTTTAAAATAACTAAGCCAATTTTGAAGGGAACAGAAAGTAGCAAGTTGGAGATTTTTGTCTTTTTTAGGCCTATCTTGGTGCAACTCTCAGGGCCAGCCCTGAACACAAGTTTAAGTTAGGAACGATTTGGTAGTTTCTGCTATTAAGTTTTATAACAAAGAATTTTCTCTCATCCAACTTTGTTCCTCTTCTTGTCCCTCCAAATCCCTCATGCAACATTAAGAAAAAGAGAAAACCCACTATTCTTTGTAAAGTTTTATAGCTAATGGTGCCTAAGGAGTATTGTGCTTCAGAATAGGGATGACCGTGGTGGGAACATCTTTTTCCTCAAGAACTAATGAATGCTCCGCGTCAAGCTTCCCTCCTTCCTCCAAGTCCTTGTGACTGAGCTTCCCTTTGCCTAAAATTCCCTTCTCTGGAGCCTCTGCTGCAACACGGCTCCCTGCGTCCTCCCCTGTCCTGTTGCCTTGGAGCTAGAATCTCTCCTCTCTGCCCTGTGACAACTCAGTGTCCTGGCTCTGCTCCATTCTTCATGAAATGCACCAGGCTGAACTGCTTCTGGTCTGCCTTCTGGAAGTAAGAACAGGCACTGTGTCTCCTGCTACTAGCTAACCCCAGGCTCAGTACCTGGTGGAGGTTTTAAATATATATAATGAATGGATATATTCATTTTTAGGCTCTAGATGTAGTGCCCAATCCTCTATAAAACAAACAAAACCCCCAGAATATCCCAGCCCTAGCATGCTTGTTCCAATATCATGGATCTTCTTTTCCCAGATGGGCAGGTTTTTCACATTTCTGAAATCAGAGAACACATTAAATATATACACTTGCTGTAGCAGTGGTTCACACTTTTCAAATCTCTACTAAATTGATGTATGATTATTTGCCTTAGAATTAAGAACATTATAGTAGACAGAATAATGCCCCTTCCCAAGATGTCCATATCCTAATCCTTGAAACTAGTTAATAAATTGCCTTACATGCCAAAGGGAACTTTTCTGATGTGATTAAATAAAGGATATTAAGATAGAGGGCGTGGTAGTACATGCCTGTAATCCCAGTGATTTGGGAGGCTGAGGCAGGAGGATCAGGAGTTGAAAGCTAGCCTCAGCAATTTAATGAGGCCCTAAGCAACTTACCAAGACCTTGTCTCTAAATAAAATATAAAAAAGGACTGGGAATGTGGTTCAGTGGTTAATCACCTTGGATTCAATCCCTGGTACCAGAAAAAGAAAGTTAATCCTGGGTTATTCAGATTGGTCCAATGTACTCACAAGGGTCTTTATAAGAGCGAGACATGAGGTCAGGGCCAGAGAAGAAGAAATGATGATAATAGAAGCAGAAATCAGAGTGACACAGGGCTGCAAGCCAAGCAGTACAGGCCTCCAGCTAGAAGCATCCAGGAAGTGGATTCTCAGGAACACAGTCCTGTGTACGTTCTGGACACTGGTGTGGTCAATTGGTCACTTGGCTACCTCAGTCGCTGGGGATAGAAACTTGGAGTCAACACACAGACACCGGGAGCTGGTGAGAAAGCTGGCTGGTGACAACCACAGACTGTGGTTGTCGACGTCCAGCAGATCCTTTAATGCGGAATTGATTACAATTGATATAGAATGCATCTTCCAATCATCCATAAGCAAACAGGTTATACAACATCTAAAAACCAATCATCTTAGGATTAATGTAGCTGTACTATGAGGAAGCTCTAGATATTGCTACATAATGGAAAGCAGTCTGGAAGGATCTTTGTCCCTAGGGGAGGGGGCCTTATGAGTTGGGGGTTTCATGCCCTGAAGCATCCGATTCTCAGTTTCCTGGACTGGTAGCTTGGTAATGCTGACCTCAAGCACTGAGGATGTAGTTTCACCGATGGCTCACTAGGGCAGAGCACCCCGTCCTGAAGGTGTTCTTGTCAGGCCTGTATGAGGGTAGGTTTTCCTAGCATTCTAAGCTGCTCATAGCTGCTAGCTGCAAACTGAAAGTTATTCCAACACAGTCCTGCTGGCCCAGTTTAGATTTTTGACCTCCAGAAGTTTAGGATAGTAGGCCTGTATGGATGATACCACTAAGTTTGTGGAGAGAGGTCACAGCACCAACTGGAAGCTCATGCACACCTGCTATTACAGCAGCGACCCCGACTGCATTCTGGAAGCTTTCAGGTCCAGTTTCATGATCTTGGGCATTGCTATCTTCTTGGAAACAAAACACCATTGATTTATCAGGATCAGGACAGGGGATAGTTGTAGACTCTTTTGAGGCCATTTTGCAAATGCTATTGTCAATGCCCCAACCATATCCTATGACCTACTTCTGAGGTCCCCTGAAGATAGTTCCCTCAATAGGGTGACAATCATCCCAGATGCCTAGGACTTACGGATTCACAGGATGAGGGACTTCTAATGTTAAGAAGAAGAAATTCATGTGCAAATCAGAATACTAGCACACAAGGAGGCCACCTGCATAGGATGAGGCCATTCTTGGATCATAAGCTTCTCCCTATTTTACATACGTGGTGGGGTTTAACATTGCAAAAGCAACTCTCAAACAACAAGGGGTGAGAACTGGTGGCTATGAGTCCAGCTCTCCTGCTTCCCATGGGAACATGCTGAGACATGTTTCATTCATTCCTCTGGAGTCTCCCTTCCAGAACTGAGGCCTCATGGCCCACACCTCTCCTTAAGGACTCTCTTTTTGGCTTGTCTTCCTTCCTTGTCTTACTTCTTCAACCCTCAGTGAGCTTCCTGGATTGTTTCCCAGATAAACTATATGTTTCCTATCTTTGTCTCAAGGTCTGCTTTTGGGACATTATTCCAGGCTCTTGAGTTTTATGTGGTGAAATGCAAAATCCTTATCAGGGCCCCAAACAGCCAAACCCTGTCCTCTCTAGCTCCATCCCCTGCTGTCCCCGACTTTGCTCACTCAGGTACAACTGCACCAACCATTATTCAGAATCTAATCTGTTCCAGCTTCCTTCTCACATGGGTCATCTGCCCTGTTGCTTCTGCCTAGATCTCTTGTCATGCTTATCCTTAGGCCTCCACTCAAATACCAGTTCCTCATGGAGGCTTGCCCTGGCCCTACAGACTGTGGATGCTTTCTGTGATCCTGCTGCACTTTCTTTCATGGCACTGACTACAAATTAAATAGATTAATTCCTTTTAAAGGATGATTATCTGTCTAGATGTGGGTCTTGCAAGGCACCCAAACACACTGGTATCACATAGATAGGAATTAAGACTTATTAGACAATTACAGACAGAATGGTCATCACGGTACATGTTTCTTTGTCCTCTGTCCTCTAGCCAAATTGCTGATATGCATGCTGGCTAGTCACAGCTGGACAAATCCTGGCAGGTGCTCCAAGAGAAGGCCTCTACTGTGGACTACTGTACATATGTATAAGGCAACTAGAAGGAGGCAGGAAGCACCTAGTCAATGCATGATGGTGAAAGCTTCTTGGACAGAGATAGTTTTATTAGAACAGAGCTTAGGCAGGGGAAGTATCATACCATTTTTTAATGGAAATCCCATCAGTTTAAAAAATGTTGGGTCCACACTTTCAGCATTGGTATGTTTGTGAGGTTATACATATACCATTGTCTACCTAAATGTCAAAGTATAGAAAAGCTGAATTTCTTTATTTTTGCTAATAGTCAACAAATTCAATTTTAAAAAAATCAAAATGCTAAAATTTCTCTCCATACCTCCAGTAGATCACACACCACATCTTGGAGGTTATTGCCCTAGGGTGGTGCTTTCATGAGAAGGAATCACCTGGGCAGCGTGTTAACAGGCAGACTCTAGCCAGGAGGTCCTGTTCAGGATACTGCATTTCTAGCCAGCTCCCAGGTGATGCCAGTGGTATTGGCTTGTGAACTGTCCTTTAAGTAGTCAGGTACTACAACATCTTGTTTCCCAAATATTTATAAGCCTCTGAGATTCAGATGCTTAGGTCAGGCAGGAGAATGACATTTTATTTTATTCTGGGATGATTTCTGGCTGTCCCAGGTTTGCTCTTTCCAGTGGAATCAGTGGAATGCATGTTGTCGAATGATTGCCCATTGAGCATTTATGTACAAAGAGTGAGGGACAACTAGGCAAGGTAAAAGTATTTGACTTTTCATTTCTCCTGGCCTTTAAGATCTAATTATCTGTTTCTATTACTTTGAAAAGGTTGTGAAAAAACACATTGAACCCATGAACAGGCTCTATGCTGGGATTTTTCATGTGCTATTTCATTTTATATCTGGCTAGAATGGCAGAAATCAGTGTGAACACAAAAAGGGGTGTGTGTGTGTGTGTGTGTGTGTGTATGTGTGTGTGTTCACGAGCATACACAGGAAACTCGGACTTCTGGCCCTCCGTCTGACCTGCTGTGAAGGATGGGACAAACCCGTCAAGCTCCCTGTGTTCAGGGACATGGTGAGGATTTCCCAGTTAGTGACAGAGTCTGAGTGATTTGTAGGCATTTGTGTGCTCATTGTCTTGCCCTGCAGGCATCTGCAGTGTTGTATCAGGAGGGCAAGAGGGTTCCAAATAGATTTAATATTCCTTGTATGAGCTTCAACCATCTGCCCGCCAGCTCCCAGTGTGAGCATAATATATGTTTCCAGAACCAAACACAAAGAGCCTATTTTTCTTTCCCTTTTTCAAAACCTTTTAGTGTGGATCATTTGTGTTTTCCTTGTCTTTGGGGAGTAGGTTATTAGGATCACCCTTTCTGCAATTATATTTACTTTTATTTTGTTTTCTGATGCCTCTGATATATTTAAATAAATGTTTTTCTCTTTTCTGGACTCCATCTATCTCCTCCAGACTGTATCCTTGAAATAAATATCAATAAAATCTTGTGATGCACCCATGAGGTAGTTAGTATTAACAGCAGGCATTCCTGGTGAGCACAGATTAGACCACGGACAGCTGACAGTTTATCCCAGGCCAAATCTGAGTGCTATTTTCCTGAAGGATGCAACTTTAATATTTTTTTTTCTTTGAGGAAAATCTTGTGCCTGTTGATGGGCCTGTTCTCATAGCTTATAACTCACAGTAGGACTAAAGTTTTTTGAGTGTTGGTTGTTGACTTAAAACCCATGTATCATTTTTTTTCAAAGGTAATTGACATATGAGGAGTGTAAGCTCTTAAAGAGATGAAAAGAAGTTGAGTCAATCCAATGGGGTTCTTAAAATCTCACTGATGTTGCAGAAATTTGGCAGCAGGATTTGTAAAGCTTTTTAATTTACATGACAGTGGAGTAGGGATGGTGTTGGAACTCTCTCAGCGTTATTATTCTGCAAGCAAGTGTTGGGAGGGGGTGACTAATGGAAATATTCTCTGGTGCAGCCTCCAGAGCACAGGGGTCAACGTCTTTTATTTCTGCTCATTTTTATTGTCAGCAAAATGTGCATTGTTTTGCATTAGACAACATAATTAAAAACAGCTTCTTCTTTATTTCACATTCCCTTCTTCCTACAGGGTGGGGCTGAGAAAGCCAAACTCTTTGCTGTTCTTCTAGGCTAATGCTGATGGCATAACCAGAAAGAAAGTTTTGGCTCCATCTCTCTGACTCTGTGACCTGGATCTCTGGGCTGCATTTTTCTTAGTTATGAAGTAGTGATTAATGATAGTTTTACTTGAAGGAATTGAGGAAATGATCAAATGTAATAATGCATAATAATATATGTAAAGTGCTTAGCATGGTGCCTCACATGGTAACATGCTGGGCATTGTTAATGCTGTCATTACCATAGATGTGGAGGATGGAGAAAAATGGGAGATGGATTCTAGGTCATGACTTTTGGTGCTTAGCTCCCAAGGTATTATCTGAAACACAGATATGCCCATGGAGAGAATTGATAGGTCAGGGCTGATAAGGGAAGGAGCAAAGAAAATAGAAACTGTATTTAAAACAAACAAATAAACAAACTTTAGTTTCAATATATGGTTGCTTTGGAACTCATGGAGTATGGAGGTATGTGCATGGGGGGTACATCCCTCCCTTTCAGACTAGAGAGGTAATTAGCCTCGCCCTCTCTCCTGTACCACAAGGTATTTAGATTTTCTCTGAGTCATGTTTGAACTTATTAGTGGTGAGGCCAATGGAGCCTAGGGAACACCTTGTCCAGAACTGTTTATCTCAAGGCAGGTATAATGCAGAATAGATCTGGACCTGTGTGGATAGTTAGAAGTGAGCCAGCCTTTAGGGAGGGGGTGGGTCTGGCCTAAGCCAAGAACCTGCCCATTCATTGGTCCCAGCTACCTACCTTTCATGTGATCTTTCACAGATGTAGGCCATGCCTGTTAGGATGGTTGAGCAATCAGAAGAGAAGTGTGAAGCAACCGAGTGCAAACAGCAATGGGACTTACCTCAAAACCCTCCTGGGGGCTCTTTTGGCTTTTTTGGCTTGCTGGCTCCTGTTTCCCATAGAGGACTCAGCAGGTTCACGTGTTTGGTGCTGGCCCTGGGCCAGCTCTACCTTAGAGCTGCTGGCCCCTTTCCTCTTCTCCACTGCCCATGACTCTTGTGCTTTTTACCTCTGTGGCCACCACTGCTCACCGGGCAGTGCTACAGTTCTGGCTCTGATGCTCCTTTACTGGACTCCACACCTGTTTCACTTCTTTCCCAAGTGAATGTTGGCTCTCAGCTGTTGGGCTGTGGTCCTAAGAGTATGGCATAGCCTGGATGTCCTGTGGTTTTTGTCATTGTGATGTAGTGCCAACCTCTTCCTCCTCATCATGAATGTTGACCCAGGCATTCCTGCTGTCACCATGGGGAACCAGGTCTTTTGCCATAGTGTAATGACTCTTATATGAAGCCCCATGCTCGGGGAGTGGGGCTAAGTAGCTTATTCTCTTGGTCTCTTATCAGGATTAATCTTGGAGTTCTCCCATTTGTTAATTCAGTTTCTTCTTCAGGCTGTGCCTGTCTTGTAAGTCATAATGTAAGTTCCTTCTGGGGTTGAGTTACTTGATGATTGGTTTTACACTGAATAGCTTTACTCCTTAAACAATCTCACTTCTGTGGTATTGCCCATCGGTCTATTAGAATGACCCAAACCTTGAACCATTTTCCATGTATGTCTCCTTCACTTCCAGGACAGCCATGGAAGAGCTGGGAGGATCAGGTGTATCTCTTTGCTTACTAGGAATCCCTGGCCATCAGCCTCAAAATACTCCAGAAAGATTCCTCCCATCATAGCTTTTCAAATAAACAAACCTTGACAGTTCAAGGTGCTAGGACCTACACTGCTCTATTGGGGGAGTGAGCTTAGCTGTGATGTGGGGGTTACCTCAAGAACACAACGCTGAGTTCTTCTCCCTTTCTCTCTTCCTCCTTTCCCTTTTCTTTCTTTTTATACCTAGCTTCAAAGAAAAGTGTTATTTTTCAGGAAAAATCTCAGCCTTGGCACAATTTACAGAAAAGTGTAGAGTTTCACAAAGCAGATCCTGAAGCTGTGACTCAATGGAAAGGGCATGGGCCATCGGGAGGTTTAGATTCTGGCCTCAGCTCTGCCAATATGGTAGCCGTGTAAACTTGGGCAAGAATCTTAACCTCTCTGTGCCTCCTGATTTGATGTCTGTAAAGTGGGACGTGTGTGCATACACACTGTGGTAGATTGAACTAAATAGACTTAAAAACACTCTTTGTTTGATGGAAACTGTCATCTAGAAACACTTGATAGAAGGCCTAGTATATAACTAGGCTTTGCTACTCGCCCACCTTCTTGGTAAGGGAGGATGGGGGCCCAGACAGAAGCCACATGCTCACATATTGTACCAAGAAAGAAATGAGGCAAATATTAAGTTTAAATCAATAGCATCACTTGAACACAGAAGATGAAACTATTTTCTCCCAAATTGTTTTGACTGCTGCCAGTAGCTGCTATTCAGTTTGAAATCCATTCAGATCATCAGAATGTGTTTCATCCAAAGAAACACACATTGTGCGAAAAAATGTTGTAATTGGCACCACTGTAACTCTATACCGTGTTCGATCTTAGCCGGGAGGAGGTAGGGTTGTAGGATAACTTGTAATCTAATTTTCTTTGTTGTAAAATAGAATGTTACTATTGTATTCCTGTGGAATAATAATTATAGCATCTCAGACAAATGGAGTGCCTTTCTCAGGAGGTGCTTAAGGAGCTCAATAGGCATTCATTCAGCCTCGTAAACATAGTAAAACCTGGCTCACTTGCATTTCTCTCAACTGAAAATTCCTATTAACTAGTGTCTCTCCTCATCCGTCCTGAGGAATAAATGATTTTTCCTGCTGATGAGCCTGACACCTGAGAAACACTGAGGTGCCTTCTGAGTCATCAAAGAATCATGAAACCTTCAGTAGATTTTCAGTGTTAATTGCAATTTATGATAGCCTAATTTTTGGAGAAGTGATAATTCATGTGTTGCCTAGATGGTAATTAGTGGGAATAGTTGCTTAATCAGACTGCTCTATTCCTGACCACACTGAAATACAGAGTTGACAGCCAATTGCAACAGCGGCTGTCCTTCTGAGAGCCACAAAGGAAGGAGGGTACATGAAGGTAGAATTCTTTACGGTGTGGCAGGCATGCATCACCAAGAAGCGCTCATTCTAGGTGAATGATCATTTCTGGTGGCTTATTCTGTAACTTCCACATTCACTATATGAGAAGAGAAAAGGGGTCAGTTTCAAAAGTAGATTGTCTGCCACTTACGACCTGGCCATCCCTGGAATCATGACTGTTGTACAGAACTGGACTGTCAGCTTCTTCAGCAAGGTAGGTATCGTCAACATCAAATTTTGGATGATATTTAGAAGGATTTCTTCACAAACACCAAACACCAGAGCCCTTTAAGACAGTGTCAGTGTAATAGATTGTTGTATAAATTGGTCCATTCTATTATTAAAATAATGAGATCTTCAATCAATTAAGATTAACCCAATGACTTTTAAAAAATGTGTAAATTCTGAATTATAAGACCATAAAAAAGTGTATGAATTGATATTGTGCTCAGTTCACTATAGGAAATCTGAAAAGTTCAGAGATATAGAAAAATCTAACTCATAATCCCATCATACACAGAGAAATATTATTGCCATTTGGTATGTCTCCTTTCACTTCCCCCATGTATACACATACATGTGGACATTTTACAAGTTTAGACTATACAACATATACTGTATGCTGACCCCTACTGATATTATATAATGCTATTTTCTGGGTCATTAAATATTCTTTTAAAACAACTTAGTCCTAAATACATAAACTGGAACATAGTAAACCAAATACACAAACTGTAATATAGTAAACCAACCTCCTGTTGATGGACTTCAGATCGTTTATATGTTTTGACTTTACAAAGTTGTAACAAATGTCTTTGTTCCTTAGTCCATTGATTCAATCAGTTTTTATTATATTTTATGTGCCAGGCTGTGAGCCAGAAGCTAAGAATATATCATTAATTATAACCTCTAATAACATTTATTACTATTACTATGGACCAAGTACTTTATTAGAATTAGCATAATAATTATGACTATATATAAATATAATAATCGTTGTAATAAATTAGTACAATATAGTAGTATTAACTAATTAAATTATTATGAGGGAAGGTACTATTAGTATACCTGTTTTCCAGATATGGAAATCGAGGCTTAGAAAACTGAAGTGGCTTGCCTAAGATCACTTAGCTGGCAATGGGCTGAGTCAGAAATCCAAACCTAGGCTGCAAGCCCACTCTTTTAACCATGGTGGGTACTGTGTCTGTAGAAAAGACACCCACTTACTTCTATGGACACAAAACAAATTTAAATGCAATCATCTTTGAGTGATGCTCTGATTATTTTCTTAGGATAAATTCTAGAAATGAAAATACTGGATCAAAGAATATGAACAATCCTTCTAATGAATGATATTGCAATCATAGTCCTAAATAGGGGAAGACTAGAGATGATTACCTTCTTCCTTCCATTCTTCCTTTCTTCCTTCTTTTTTCTTTTTCTCTTTCTTTTTCATCTTGGGTCTCTGTCCTCGCTCTACCGCTGACAGCAGGAAATAGATGTGGTAGTGTGCCCTGGAGCAGATCTGGGCAATGCTTTTGCTGTCCAGGCAGGGTCAATGGGTGGCTACTTTTTAGACATGTTTATTGCCTCATGATACTACAAGATCAGAGATGTCACTAAGGAGGAAGTCCAGGGAGGATCTGTTAAATGGGTTTAAATCCATTCAGCAAAGGAATGAGTCTAGAGCACATTTGATTGTGTAGCCTCTTAAGATGAATATCAGAAGAAAAATGCCTCTGCTTGGTAAAAATCACCAGGTTCAGTTCAAGACTTTGCTATTTAAGTTAGTATTTGGTTCAGCCTCCCTTGCATCTAAACCATACATTGGTTTTGTATAGCAAGTGACTGTGACTAATTCTTTTGTCCCTCATTATTGTAATCTCCTTCTCTAGTTCTACTCCTCCAAAGGATCATTATGACCTTGGTCCTATCTCCTAGTGTCCAGTTTTCAGTGATGTACTAAGTAAAAGTACCACAATTCCCAGCTGTCCTGGGTTTGATTCCTGGCTCAACCATTAACCTGCTATGTGAACTTGGATAGATTTTTTAAATTCTCAGTTTCTCGTTTTTTTTAAAAATACAGAGTTGTAGTGACCATCAAATGAAGTGGCACATGTAGAAAACTAATAGCTAGCTTTATTGGGTTCTTTTTATAAGTATCACAAAATGAAAGTTGTTTTAATACATACCATTACTTATTCACAGTAATTATGGGATAAGCAGGAGTCTAGACAGTTCTCATGATCTTCATGTGTATTACATTACATGGCAAAAGGCACATTGCAGATGTAATTAAGGTGAGTAGTTGACCTCAAGATGGGAAGATTATACAGATATGCTTGATATGATCCTATGGGCCCCTTAAAAGCAAAAAATTTTCTTTGACTATTGGCAAGAGAGGAAGTTAGAGGAAAGTGAAGTATGGTAAGGACTGAGTGAGACTGCTGCTTAGAAGATGGAGGAGTCCACATGAGAAGGAATCCAGGCAGCCTCTGGGAGTTCCTCATTGACAGCCAGCAAGGAAACAAGGCCCTCAGACTTACAGCTGTAAGAAACTATATTCTGACAACAACTTGAACGAGTTTGGATATGGGTTCTCCTCAGAGGCTTCAGATAAGAGTCCAGTCTGGGTGACCTCTTGGTTTTAGCTTTGCAAGAAGACCCTAAGAAGAGAACTGGGTTGAGCCCACCCAGACTTTTTTCCAGATATGGAAATGGAGGCTTAGAAAACTGAAGTGACTTGCCTAAGATCACTAAGCTGACAATGGGCTGAGTCAGAAACCCAAACCTAGGTAGCCTGACTGCAAGCCCTCGCTTTTAATCATGGTGGTTAACCACCCAGACTTTTAAAATTCAGAACTGTGAGATGATAAATGGGTGTTGTTTTAAGATGCTAAATTGTGGTTATTATGTCAGCTAATGCAAACCATATATAATAGGTACCCTTATTATTATACCCTTTTGCATGAGGAAAATGAAGCCCAGAGAAATAAAGTCACTTGTCCAAAGAGTCACACCTATAAAGTATCCATCTTTGTGTTGCTATAACAGAATACTTCAGACTGGGTGATTTATTTCTTTCTCACCATTCCAGAGGCTAGGAGGTCCAAGATGAGGGCACTGCGTTTTAGTGAGGGCTGTTTTCTGCTTCTAGCATAGCACCTTGAATGCTGTGTGCTCCCAAGGAGAGATCCTCATGTCCTCACATGGCAGAAGACAGGAGGGCAAGAAGAGCAAACTCCCTCCATCAAGCCCTTTTCTAAGAGCACATAAATCTATTCATGGAAATCAATTCTCAAAAGGCCACATACTCGATACTGTTCTCAATACTGTTCCTTGGGAATTAAATTTCAATATCACTTTGGAGGAGACAAACACATACGACCCATAGCAATATTAGAAGTGGGATTTAAGTCCAGGTAGACTGCCTCCAGAGTCCACACTGACTCCTGTGACAGTGACTGGGATGTTAGAAGGTTTTCATTGCATACTAGTTTTCCTCCTTCTCTCTTTAATGTAGCCCAGGTTGCAACAGCTGTCAAATTTCTCCATTTCTCTATTGAGAGTTACCTGGTGCTGTGTTCTAGAAATCAAAAGATACAGACAGAATGCTTGGGGCATGAGTTTCACTCATGGGGCAGGTCTTTTATTTTATTTTAATCTTTTATTAGTTGCTCATGACAATACAATGATCTTGACATATCATACCTTTGAATCAAATGCTGAATGTCTTCTCCTATACAAGGGGGGTGACTCAAAATGGGGTAGGGAGGAAGAGCATGAGAAGAAGATTACCACTAAATAGGTCTTTAATTTTATAACAAACCTGAATAGTCCATAGGCTAGAATGAAAAAGATAAAATAAGAGATTTAAAATGAACTTAATATTCTTGATAATGTCTTTACTGTAGATGATATTTGACTGGAAAAGTTTGAGAAGCACTGAGATGATATATTCACACTAACATGAATGCCTTTCCTTTTCCTTTTATTCCCTAAATTCATAGCATGTCTGCTGCACCAGTTAGAATTCTGGAATGAGACTCAAGAAATCTGGACCCAATTATTCATTACTATCCATCCAACTGCCCATCGTCAATTTATTCATCCAAGAAGCATTTAAAGAGTGCCAACTCTATGCTCTGAGTGTCACTAAAACAATATGACTTGATGGAGTAATAAAGACTTCTACTTCTGTTGCTTGTGTATAAAATTAGATGATTTGAGGAAACTTTCTCTAGGGTCCTGTCACTGAATTGAGTGTTTTTACAGTTCTTAAAAATGCTTTTAAGAACTCTGAATTTGATATGGTAGGACAGTGTTTATTAAAGTACAGCCTGGCACCACTTGCAGAGGAGTCTCCTGGGATGCCTACAAAAAAGAAAAGAAAAGAAAAACAGCCCCAAGATCCTGAGGTGGTCCCAAACCTGCTGAAGCAGAATTGCAGAATGTGAACTTAGGATTTCTCGTTTTATTTTATTTTACTTTTTATTGATTTAAAAAAAAATGATAGCAGATGCATTACACATATACAGCACAATCTTTCATATCTCTGGTTGTATATACAGTATGTTGACACCAATTCATGTCTCCGTACATGTACTTTGGATAATGATGTCATCACATTCCACCATCCTTGCTAATCCCCTGCCCCCTCCCTTTCCCTCCCACCCCTCTGCCCTATCTAGAATTTATCTATTCCTTGAATGCTCCCTCTCCCTACCCCACTAGGAGTCAGCCTCCTTATATCAGAGAAAACATTTGGCATTTGTTTTTTTGGGATTGGCTAACTTCACTTAGCATTATCTTCTCCAGCACCATCCATTTACCTACAAATGCCATGATTTTGTTCTCTTTTATTCCTGAGTAAAATTCCATTGTGTATATATGCCACATTTTTTTTAATCCATTCATCCACTGAAGGGCATCTAGGTTGGCTCCACAGTTTAGCTATTGTGAATTGTGCTGCTATAAACATTGATGTGGCTGTGTTCCTGTAGTATGCTCTTTTTAAGTCCTTTGGGTATAGACCAAGGAAAGGGATACTGGGTCAAATGGTTGTTCCATTCCCAGATTTCCAAGGAATCTCCATACTGCTTTCCATATTGGCTGCACCAATTTGCAGTCCCACCAGTAATGTATAAGTGTACCTTTTCCCCCCACCTCCCAGCCAACATTTATTGTTGTTTGTCTTCATAACAGCTCCCATCCTGACTGGAGAGAGATGATATCTTAAAGTAGTTTTGATTTGCATTTCTGTAATTCCTAGAGATGATGAACATTTTTTTTTCCATATATTTGTTGATTGATTGTATATCCTCTTCTGAGAAGTGTCGGTTCAGGTCCTTGGCCCATTTGTTGATTGGGTTATTTGTGTTTTTGGTGTTCAGCTTTTTGAGTTCTTTATATACCCTAGAGATTGTGCTCTATCTGATGTGTGAGGGGTAAAAATTTGCTCCCAGGATGTAGGCTCTCTGTTCACTTCACAGATTGTTTCTTTTACTGAGAAAAAACTTTTTAGTTTGATTCCATCCTATTTATTGATTCTTGGTTTTAATTCTTGTGCTATAGGAGATAAGGAAGTTGGGGCCTAATCCCACATGATAAAGATTAGGGCCAACTTTTTTCTTCTATTAGATGCAGAGTCTCTGATTTAATTCCTCAGTCCCTGATCCACTTTGAGTTTTGTGCATGGTGAGAGATAGGGGTTTAATTTCATTTTGTTACATATGGATTTTTAAACAAGCTTTCCACAGACCATTCTTATGTGCAATAAGCTTGAAATGTTACAGTTGTGAGGATGCAAAATAAATATGTAATATAGACCTTGCTTCCTAAGTCTAATCCTTATTAAAAGATAAACATTATGGTGTGGATATAAAGGCAGGGCCACACCTGTCTGGATCAGCCACCCAGCTGTGTCCATCCTTGATTTCTGCTTGTGCTGCCAAGGCCAGGGAGGGACCTGTGATTGTGCAATATACCTGGTCCAGGCCTAGTGCCTTACCTTTGGGGGCTTACCTGAGCTGGACCCGTTTGATAGTGTGGGTTAATATAAGAGTAGCAGTGGAAGTTCCTCCCTGTCAGGCATTGGGAGCCTTCTCTCTTTCCCAAAGGAAGGAAGGGTGGGGCTGGCGCAGCCCCGCGGGGGCGCCCCTATGGGCAGCTTCAGTTTTGCAGCAGTCACTCGCGGGGATCAGTCAGTGCACCACAGGCAGCGCCTTTTCCACCTTCCTTGGCGCAAACCAGGGGAAACTAGGGAAGTGGGTCATCCGGGCCGGTTCCCATGAACACATCTCCCCCGCCTTCGCCTCCCACACTCCCGCGGAGCTTCAGGTATCTGCTCTGGTCAGCGGTGTCGCCAAAGCGTCCCTGTCGCCAAAACGTCCCTGCCCAGGGAGGAACCCGGCTGGTCCCTGCGCCACAGCGCTGTGCCCGCGGGCTGCCCTTGCCCGTGCGCCGCCACCCGTCCTGCGGCGCCGTTGGCCCTCCCGCCACCCCCTTGGCGGGGCCCTTCCCTCTACTGTGGTAATAGTGACATTCAGTGGGAAAGGCTAGCGCAGAGCGCGGCGACCGGGCTCCGGCTGCGCGGAGGCTGTGGCCACGGACCCGGCCGCGCGCACCTGGTGCCCCTAGACTGCCGGGGGCTGGCAGCGGGCGCAACCTCCGCGCTCCGCGCGCCTGGACCCCAGCCGCCCGCGGTCACCTGGCAGCCCCCGAGCCACCGCCCCTGCTGGCCCTGGAGCTTCAGGCAAGACCTCGCCACTCCGGCTCTGGCGCAGCCAAAGGACAGAACCAGCGCGTTGGGAGAGAGAGACCCTGCCTCACTGCTTGTATATGGCAAAGTTTCTCGCCGAGCTCCTGGGCTGCACACTGCTGAACAAGGGCGCCTCTCCCATGTTTGAGGTAGGTGGAGGGTGTGTCTCCTCTGGACGGCCATCTGCGGTGGTGAGCGACCCCTGACCGGACCCTGGGGACCCCATGAGTTGACAAGTGTACAATCTCACTTGCCTGATTTCCACATAGACTTCTGGGGCGGGGCAGGGAGATGATGGCGTGAAGGAGACCAGAAGCCCTGGAGCCCAAATTCCTGCCTTCCTGCCCCTCTGTGCATCTTTTTTTTTTTTTTTTTTTTTTCTTCCCTAAGTTGACAGGTGAACACGTTTACTGTCAATCTGGATGAGTTTTGCGAGTTGCTCTTTATCTGTAATGCCAGAAATATCTAAAAAATGACCAGTCTCCTGCAGTCTCTCTTTGCTATCTACTTTGTTTATAGCTTTTAGTCTGAAAAAAAAATATTACTGAAAATATCTTTCAGTCAAAAGGTTTCTACCACCAATCACTCCCCTCCCCCAACCTCCAGAGCGCAAAGCAAACTCCATGTAAGTTTACTCATTTCTTCTGTGAGTGAGATGCACTGGGAGCAAGGAGGGTTAAAATAGGATCTGCAGAATCAGGTGAACTCATCGCAATTCTGAAGGCAGGTACATTTAATTGCTCACACCTGCTTGTGGTGGCAAGGATGCTTCTGTAAGCATCTCTGCAAGGAGCTGTTGTGCTCGTTGGTCCTTCTGGGGGTAGAGGGAATGGTGGCATCAGTCATTTCATATGAGATCCATATAGGGAGAGCTTCATGCTGTAACCCCTGACCTCTACAATCAGAACAGTGTTCTCTGTCTTATCCTCCCTTACTGTGTGATAAGTAGGCCTGGACCAGGGGCTGTGTCTCTGGCCAGGTTAACCAGTGCTGCAGTCTCTGTGTGCACTACATTCTTAGGCGAGGGGCCTCATAACTTTCCCTGCCAGCCTCCCAGCTATTGTACAGCCTCCTCTACCCTCCCTGTCAGCAGTTCCTCACTGGCCAGGAAGAAACAGAACTTGGGATGCAGGAGTTTGTCCTTCAGCAAGGCACCTTTTTTAGATTCCAAAAGTTTTTTGAGTGTTGGTCTTTGATTTAAAACCCTTTTATCATCTTTTCAAAGGTAATTGATATATGAGGAGTGTAAACTCTTAAAGAGATGTCAAGAAGTTGAGTCAGTCCAATGGGGTTCTTAAAACATCACTGTTGTTGCAGAAATTAATCTCTGGCTGCCCCTGGGTCTCTTCTCACCTTTGGCAACTGCAGGTGTTCTTACCTTCTGAGATCATATGGAAAGTTTCATTTGATTTGGGAGCTCAAATTGTCCAACCCGTAATCTCTGCAATGTGACAAAATGGTTTTTAAGCAGGGAAACCACAATGTAAATGATGAGGAATAGCTAAGAAAGCAAGAGTGGAGAGAGAAATACCAGGCCCAAATGCCTGTGCAGTTGGTAGCCTGAAGTCTAAAACATAATGAAGAACACAGAAAAGTGAAGTTTCCCACACGTGCTGTGAAAATTAGCACCTCCTTTGGCATGTAACAGGAGAAGCCCATTTACTGCTCAAGTTCTTTTTAAAAGAAAGTGTTAGGCACCATTTAGGGGTCATTCTGGAGAGCTGAGACCCTCTTACAAACTTGCTTTTCTCACTGAATTTCTCTTCAGTTGTACTTGGACTTTTTTTTCTTAAATTACCAAAACCCATGACAAGTGATTTTGTTGTGTGCACTGCCTTTTGATTGTATATTCCTACCTGTTTTATTCTGTAGCCAATAGATGCCCAACCTTGATTTTTTAGAATGATTGGTTCCCAATTATCCCAGGGAAGAGGTGGCCTCAAAAACTATCCAAAGACATGTTTAGACAATTTTTAAAAAGTGAGTATTTTGTCCTTGAAGAGTTCGAGGTGAAGGGAATTCCCTCAGTCCTTGGGTAGCTCCTCATATGTTATTTTCCACCTATCTAGGGGCAGGAGCTACTTGTAGCATCAATTCTGTCTTTTTACAAAAGGTTGATTCAGCATTGGCTAAATTGACCGAAAATACTCAATTCAGCTATTCATGTTTAATCAGTGTTACTGGAGAAGTTATGTGATCATTCCTTTCTTGCCTTTGCCCAAAGAGATGAGGAACTGAGTCAGGCAAATGCTTTGAGGATGCTTGCTGCTAGGCAGGAGTCCCAGCACACTCTTGATCATTTTTGCAGAGACTGTCACCCAGCTCCCTACATCTGGGATGGAGAGAAATGTGTGAGAAAGATATTCTTAAACCTTTCTGAGTATTTATTTCCTTAAAGTGAGAGTGCTAGGACATTGAGAAAAATTTAGGCAGCTTTTTATTTCTACCAAATGCACCAATTTTAATGGTGGAGGTTGCCTTTAGTTTCAGAGAGATCAGGAAAAGAGGTGGGTGTTTTCATAGTGAATAGCCTTTGGTTAGAATGTGGCCAAGAATATAGTTGCACCCACACAGGCCATTAGGTTTTCATGGAGGTGACTATGCCTAAATTGAGGACCTCTTGTATGTTTGGAGTTGTCTTACAAGGGAGGAGGGAGGAGAGATGCCTGGTTATGGTGAATACATGGACAAAAACATCACTAAAACAGCTCCAATACCCACCTACTTGTATTGTCTTCAGAGGCCAAGCTCAGAAGGTGTGCACTGGAAACACACAATGTCTTAATAGTCTTTTTGTTACCTTTTGTTTTACTTCTTAGTAAACAATGTAAATTTGCAAACTAAGTCTTAAAACAACTTAAAAATTTCCAGAACAAAGCAAAGGAGAGTAAGTTTGCTCCAGGGTTATGGTAGCACTTGGAACACTGGCCTGGATTTTTGGAATAATGTTTGCACTATACTAAGACAGAGAACCTACAGAAAGAATGGACTTGCTCTGTATTCTGATGTCTAGAAAGGTAGGAAGTGTACAAGAAGGTGTTTTCAGATCTAGCACATCCCTGTATGCTTGCAGGGATGGATGTCTGGTCCTGGCATCCATTCTTTCTCTTCGGAACTCTAATGACTATGAACCTCCAACCTGTCTTGTTTTGCATCATGTCTTAGTGATGGGGTCTGAGCTCCAGAACAGGAAGTGACTGGAGAATAATACATTTAGAGGCTATTGCTTTTTCCTCTTCTAGAACCTTTTATCCTACTCCACAAACCTGCATTTTAAATCCCTGTCATTCTTCATCATCTAACATGGTGGGGTATCTTTAAGGAGTCATATCCATTGGATGAACACATATGGCTCTATAAAAAAGGGATATTTACCTATAATCCCAACTACTTGGGAGGCTGCGGCAGGTGTTAGGCCAAGTGTTAGGCCAGCCTCAGCAAATTAGGGAGACCCTATCTCAAAAAAAAAAAAAAAAAAATAGGTCCAGGGCATGGGGGGAGGTGGAGTGAGGGGTGGGTTAGGGATATTTGGATTCATGCAACTATTCATGGATGTGGTCTCTAGAGTTGTTAAATCTCATGTATACTCTACATATTTCCACATTCTGTTTCTGTCTTCATCAGTATTACTTCCTAACTCATGTCTGTGATCTCTTCAATATTAGAAACCATTTTTCCTTCCACAGTATTATTTCCTAACTCAAGTATAGCTTTATTTTAATCTATACATAATAACTATCAGTTGTCATCTACTTTGGGCCAGGCATTGTTCCTAGTGCAAAATATATATCATTTTAGCTATCCTCCCACTAATCTTGTGATACAGGTGTTGGCAGCTATGTGTCACAGAGGAGGAAATTAAGCTTTATGGAGTTTAAGTAATTTGCTTAAAGTCACTCTAGTAATGTGTGCTAAGCAAGGATGCAAACCCAAGCTTGTTTGATCTCACAGCTCACCCACCTCCTCCAACTATGGTTACTTTGTATATTGGAGTTTGTTTTGTTTTGTCCTTTGTTGTCTACCTTCATCCCTAGATATCTTCTTTTTTGAAGAAGGAAAGATAAACCCCCATTCTCTCACTGTCTCATGTTACCCTGCGATGGCATGGTGACCTTGCTCCCCAAGATATTCAATCAAATGCTGATTGTACTTGAAGATGTTGTTGAGGGAAGATTCAAGTTCAAATGTTACTGCCTGTTAGAGATAGCTTCCATTTATAGAGCATTTCCTGTGTGTTGTCCTGTTTTATTGCCCTATAGTGCTATCAGGTAAGTAATATTGTCATTCATGTTTTATAAATGAGGAAGCCAAGGCTCACAGTGATTACATGAATTGTCCAGTGTCACTCACCTACTAGATGAGAGTCACCTAGTGACTGCTAGGGTCTAATCTGAAAAGTAAATGCCAGACTCTTCACTGCAGGGCTTTGGCAGCCATCTGCACGAACTTACCTTGTTTCCTCGTTTCTGATGTTGGTCTCATCTACTCCATCTTTTGTGCGATTACCCAAATCATCCTTCTAATAGTCCAACTCAACACAGTGCCCATTTACTTACCCCAGTTGTTTAGTACAGATTAGTTTAGTACAGATTCAGCAGGGTATGTGCACCTCCTTCACAGTATGGTCCCTGCCTAGTTTTCTTACCCACTCTTTCCTTCCTCTTAATATATTCTCACTGTTCCAGCAACTTGAATTTTCTCTCATTTCCTGATCATATGTTGGCACCTCCAAGCTCTTCTGCTGCCTGGGGTATTCTCCTAATATTCACCTATTTCATTTGGCTTTGAGATTCAGCCCAAATCTCTTCTCCAGATCTACTCCCTTGGCAATGTCCCACCCTTCACAACAGACCCATTGAATATCGTGTGTGTGTGTGTGTGTGTGTGTGTCTGTGTGTGTGTGTGTATGTATGAGACCTTGATCAACTTTCTCTTTGAATTTCTTTATGCTTCAATAGGGGTAGTAGTGCTTAATACAAGTTGATAAGTGTTAAATGAATTGATGACTAAAGAGTACTTACAATAGTGTGCAGTACATGTTGATTTTTGAGACTGGTGCCATGTCTGTGATTTCTTCAATATTAGGAACCATTTTTCCTTCCACACTACCTAGTATAGTATTTGACACATGGACACTTTCATAAATGTGATGGGTCAAATTGATCTTCTAACCTGAAATTTCAAAATTTTCTTTGCCTTTAAGTGGTTTGTTGTACACCCGAAATCCAGAATTAACTGGGCCCTGTATTTTTGTTTAAAGCACCAGGCAATTCTATCTGACCTTGTCCCTCTTCTCCCCTAAACCCACTTCCTACTCACCTGTGGAATCCTTGTCCATGTCTTTTCCTCTTTAAAACTTCTATCTACCTTGCCAGAAACCTTGCCTCAGGCCAAGGGGGCACCAGTGAATTGCAGCTTGGCCAACTACCTGTTCCCCCTGCCTCACTAATATAAAAATGCTGGAGTGAGCAAACTTGCTGTTACAAGTATCAGGGCTGTGGCTGAGAGGTGCATTCCTAGCATCCTATTTACTCATTCTTCATGTGTTCACCAACTCATTCAATCATTCATGTATTCAACAGGTTTTATTAAATGCTGTCTTTGTCCTGGACACCCCAAGGAAGCCTTGCTGAGAGACTCAAACTGTTTTGACTGTGACCCACAGAAATATATTTTGCATTGCAATCCTGTATGTGCTTAGTTACTTATACCAGTAACACTGAAATTAAGTTACAAGAATAATACTTTTCCTAATAATGTGGGATGTACTTTGATCTTTGCAATTCTTTTCTTTCCTTTCCATTTCACTTCTTCCATTCCATTAAAAAATAAACTGGTAAAGACCCACTAAATTGATTTCATGGGTTGTAACCCACAATTTGAAAAGCACTGCTATATAGGATAATAAGATTCTATTTTTGCAAAGCAATTTATATTGCCCCATTATCCCAGCACTATATTTATGCATTATTACACTATACATTAAGATAGTCTGTGGTCTTGGGAAGCTAGTCACCATGAAAAATATTATTCCCTCTGGGAGGATTTTGAACAACTAACTTACCAAACAACATTTGACAGATATCTTGCTTTAAATTGGAGAGCATTTGTGTAAAAGTTTTGGCATGTTGCCTGAGCATATTTTATGACATGATTTTTTTTTTGTTATTGTTTTAAATGATGTGCCTGAATTTCCATTTATTTCTCTCTTAGCATGCACTAATTTCAGATGTGCCCCCTGCTTGGATGAATTCCCAGGGCTACATCTGATGAATCTCTCCAGTTTCATGTTTTGGTTGACTCTATTCCTTCTCTCTTTCAGAAAGTTGTACCTTCAAGCAGTTTCCCTGCTCTGGCTCTTTATCTCTAATTTGCCTGTTAGAGATATTTATTTATTTATTTATTTATTATTTTTACAATGAATAATCAAGCTCCTTTGACTGTTAAAAGAATCTTGTCGGCTGGGGATGTGGCTCAGTGGTCAAGTGTTTGCCTGGCATGTCTGAGGCCCTGGGTTTGATCTCCAGCACCATGGAGAATTCAAGACAGAGAGAAAGAGAGAGAGGGAGGAGAGGGAGGGAGAGAGGAGAGAAAGAGAGGGAGGGGAGGGAGAGAGAGGGGGGAGGGAGAGAGAGGGGGGAGGGAGGGGGGGGAGAGAGAGAGAAAGTGAAAATGAAATCTGGTACAGCCTTATCCCTCATTCTTTGGGGCTTTAAGCATCTAGAAAGTGAAACATGTGGTCAGGCTGTTTTGAAAGCAAATGCCTTGGGCAACTGTGGCTGTAGTTTCTGTGACTGGGTGTTGGTGAAGGATCATATAGGAGAGAAGTTTACTTTGAGAATAATTGCTCCTTTTGCCACATCTGGGCTTTCTATGAGGGTCATTTGAATTTTAAGCTAATGGCTCCTGGGTTTGTCTGTAAATCAATAGTTTTTGTTTGGGGGCCAATTGGACTGCTCTACCATATCTGAGCCATTGAATACATGGAGGCAACTCTACTTACCTTTTGTGTTAGCTGCTTTTAAACTCTACATGTGGTCCTAAATGCACATTTATTTATAGAACATTTGGTACCATTATGATTATATTGGTCTAATGGCTTCTTGCTGAGAAATGTTACATGGTTTTTCTTTTTTGTATTTTGATAAGGAAAGGCTAGTGTTTCATATCTGACAAATGGCCAGTGCTGGCAGTATGTCATAGGGAGCAGGGATAGGAGCTTGACTCTTTGATGCATGTCCTTTTGCTTAGTTCCTTTCAGCTTATAATGGTGTTCTTGTATATTACAATTTTTTAAACTTTGTACATCTTTGATAAAATACAATACACCAGGAAAGTTCTACCTATATAGGGTTGTCTTTTGAGGTGCATAGTAAAATGACAACTTCTTGTTTATCTGAATTTGTGATGAGTAAGGACTGTGATTTCTACTTTAAGAGAGTCTTAAATGTATTCTAATCCTGTTTCTCCAAATATCAATAATTTATCAACTGTTCCTTTCACACCTCTACATTTTCAATCCCAAATGGAGGCCTTATCATTGCACTTGCACCTACTTGAAACTCATATTTTCTGTCCAACCCCATGGCCAGCCAAAAGAGCCACCTGCTTTATTTCTCTCTTCTTTTTCTTCTATGGTCAATCTGTCAGTTACTCCTGCAGATTCTTTCTTGGATTTAATTCTCCTCCTCCTCCTCCTCCTCCTCCCCCCCTCCTCCCCCCTCCTCCCTCCTCTTCCTCCTCCTCCTCCTCCTTCTTCTTCTTCTTCCACTGATCTAACAATATTTTTTGGAGTATCTTCTACAACCAAAGAGCAGTACAATCTATAGAAGATTTCACAACCACAAGTTGCTTTACTTCTCTTAGGTGTCCATTCCCTCCACTCCTCCTAAGTATTCTGCTAGAACACTTCACTGTCTTTTTATCCTCACTTTCATTCATAAGGGGCCACATGACTTTCTGTTTACAAAGGCTTAAGTCTCTAAATTCTCTTAGATGATTTCTAAGGTATTTTTTCTAGCATAGCAATTATATTTCCTTTTTATTTTGGTGGTTTTAAGGTTTGAACCCAGTGCATGCTAGACAAAGACTCTTCCACTGAGCCCACCAATTATACTTTCTGCAATTTTTTTCATGGATCCTTACATATCAAATATAAATTTTGGCTCTTGTGCCCTTGCTTATACTATTTGTCATTCTTTAAATATGACCTGTTCCCATTCTTTCCATTCTTCCTAATTGAATCCTGCCTAACCTTCAGAGTCATTACAAAGAGGTAGCCCCTCATGAAGCCTTTCCAAAATACAGCAGAGCATACAGACTGGGGAATCACATATGTGGCTTTTAATTCTGGTCCCTTACTTCTTAGCAATGTGACTATTATGGTTTAAGTTTTAGGTATCCCCCAAAAGCTCATGTGTGAGACAATGCAAGAAAGTTTGGAGGTGAAATGATTGGGTTATGGAAACCTTAACTTAATCAGTACATTAATCCCTGGTAGGGATTAACTGGGTGGTAACCTAAGGGGGGTAGGGTGTCGCTGGAGGAGGTGGGTCCCTGGGGCCTGCCCTTGGGTTTATATTTTGTCTGGTTGAGTGGACTTCTCAATCTGCTTTCTCCTGCCATGTTCCCAGCCGTTTCTCTCTGCCACACCCTTCCATCATAATGTTTTGCCTCACATGGGTGGAGGAATGAAGCTGGTTATCTATAGTCTGAGACCTCTGAAGCCAGAAGCCCCCAAATAAACTTTTCCTCCTTAAAATTGTTCTTGTCAGGTCTTGGTCACTGCAGCAAAAAAAGCTGACTAAACCCGTGAACTTAATTAAATAAGTTACTTTTGTGTACCTCAGTTTTATTGAGTTATTGTGATGATCGAAAATAATTCAAATAAACTACTTATCATGGTGTCTTGCATATAGTAATTGACAAATAATATGTATAATAGTAATAATAATAAAGTTGCACCTTGATTCCCACAGCCTGAGTTACCCCTCTTCTTTGACTATTTTAGAACATTTCTTACACTCTGAATCTATCACAGTGCTAAGCAAAATATAGATGCTCAGTCAATGTTTATTAATTTTGAAAACATTCCATATGCTGTTTTAGCAGCATATGGAATAAACTGGGTACTAGTTTATTTCTGGATATATTTTTTTTCATGGAAGCATGCATGACAGCCACATATTTTAGTGACTTGCTCACCCCTCACCCCCAAATGTATATTGTGATCTATGGGTTGTATAGTGCAGCTAACTTAGGCTGCAATTGTACAGATGATGATAATGTACTTTTACTTGCAACTTGGCAGAGAAATACTTGAAAAATGTGCCAATTACAAATGCCACTTAAGTTAAATTCAACCGTAGATTGCAATAGAATTAAATACAAAGTATTTTTTTTCTTTTTCAGTTGGTTTGTAAACACGTGTCCTCAATATAGGTCAAGTGATGAAAATCTGTGCCATAAGTCAAGATTTTATTTATCAGACCAATCTTCCATGTTGTTGGTGAAGAATTCTAGTCCAAAGTCAGCTCAGATTACTTCAAAAGTAATTTACTCTAAGATGGGCAGGAATGCACAAGCCTGTAATCCCAGCAACTCTGGAAGCTGAAGCAGGAGGATCACAAGTTTGAGGCTAGCTTTAGCAACTTAGGAGACCCTCAGCAACTTAGACTCTGTCTCAAAAAAAAAAAAAAATTAAAAGGGAGCTGGAGATGTGGCTCAGTGGTTAAATCCACAGTACAAAAAAAAAAAAATAGTACTTTACTCCAAAGAACACTTAGCCAGTGGGTTTCATGATCATATTTCCAGCAGGAAAGAGGGGATAATGATGTCCTACTTCCCCACTTCCCTGGAAACACTGTTGGTTGTCTGGAAGCATGGGGATTTACTTTGATGGAGATCATTTGGACTTGACTGGAAGTCTAGTAAGAGTGCCCACAGAGAGACACATGGGACTGACAACTGAGTGGCAGTATTATGAATTGCAGAGATTTCCAGCAGGAGTCCTAAGATCTGTATTCCAACCTTGACTCATCTCCTCACTGGCTGTATGATATTGGAGGAAATCTCCTGTCCATATCTAGTGTCAATTTCCATAGCTCTAACATGAAGGTATCAATATTCAATTTGCTTCACTTGCAGAAATGATATGAAGCACTAATGTGGTAATAAATGTGAAAGTCTTTTATAAAATGTCAAGCATTATGCAAAAAAAAAAATGTGAATTGCCATTACCATTACCATGATAAAGAGAACAGAAACCTCAGGCGTACATGGACATCCTGGGCTGGTAGGATCCTGCTGGCAAATGACCTGTCAGGGGTGGTACAACGAATGGTAAAGAGGGAAAGATGGAGCAGTCAGAATTTAAGGTAGAACTCCGGGCTTCTGAATCCAATGCTAACGTTACTAAATAAGACTCTTATCTTTTTATGTGTCTTGATGTCCTCAGAAACTCTGCTGACAGCCTGAATTTCAGGCAACCTTAAAGTTCTATGGTTTCATTATATGGAAATTTCTTTTCCAGGATGATGTTATTTGGAATATGATTATGAAGGGCCCTGGCAGGAAATTAATCTGACAAGAATTTAGATTTCTTAAGAAGGCTGCAGGCTTGAATGGGTTCCCATTGGTCTTTGGAGTTTGAATTTTTGTCTTGGGCAGAGTCTAAAGTTTTCTAGAGAAAATCCTTCATTTAAAAAAAATTTCTCATGGTGTCTATATATTGTACCCTACCCAGTGCATCCTGCCTGGTAGAGCCATATGGAGGTCACAAAGCAGGGTAAGGTTAGCCAGCCTCCAGGAGTCCATGGAAGGAAGGGGAAGACTGACAACCTCAGTGGCCCATCCTCCTTTTAGAAGTGGGTTCTCACCATTACCTTCACTATGCAGGTATATGAGAGGTTCATATGTGTTTACCTCGCCCCTAAGAGTCATTCTATTTAGCTTTGTCAACCTGTATTAGTCACAGACATCTCTGAGCTTTAATTTCCTCTGTACAAAGTAGATGTTGTAATAGATCCTATCTTATGAGGCAATGAAGTAGTGTACATAGCTCACTGTCGTGGCAATGTGGTTGTTCATAGTGGCAATAATAATTTGCTTACTAAGCTAGTCCTTTAACATCTCATGGTTTTATTTTTAAAAATTCAGTATTAATAATCATCTAGAATTGTGCAGACTATTTGAAGTGGGGGTGGGGAGAGTATGGAGAAAGGAAACAGCATTTAAAAAAATCAGATGGATTTAATCCCCAGCATGGAAAAAAAAAATCCACCACCAATAACAAAAAAAAAACAACAAAAAACAGATGGATAAAAAAGAAATATGATTGGACCATAAATTTGTTTCATTCCTTGTTCAAAGTTTAATGCCAACCTGTTAGTGGAACTTTAGTGAACTTTTCCACTAAGAGTTCAAAGCACTTTAACACTTTTTTTTTTTATATATCTGAATGCTAATATTACAAGGAATGATAACACACTCAAATCCTCTAGGCAATCCCTATTCAGGGAATGAGAACAACCCTCAGGGTTAGTTAGCAGGAGTAATGGGTTACCTGATGGTGAAAAAACATTTCCCAGGTTTGTATAGTTCATGTATGTAATGGGAGTCCACCTCACTGGGTCAGAGCTGAGATTTGCCTATGTCCTCAGTGTGAAAACCCCTTGCATCTGTTTGTATCCAGAGACTTACATAGGGATTAAGGCACTTTGTGAGAACTCAACTAGGTTTATGAATAAAATTCTGTCAATTCGGGAGAGGGGAGATGTTAGTGACAGAAGGCAAATTGTGGGGAGGGGCTACTGGGTGGGCCATACCCAGATGGAGGGCCTGAAGGTTTGATGGTAGATTGCAGAAAAATAAAATGAGTGTGTGATTTGAACTCCTTCCTTTTCCCTCTGTCTCCTGAGCCTAGCTACCATGAACCAGAAAAAAGAGCTGGACACTGATGATCACGCATGCCTGCTGAGGGGCCCTTTCAGAGAGCAGAACTCAGCGCAAGGGAGCATTGAGCAGTTGTGGCAGGGACGATGGATGCACACAGGCAACTTGCTGCCAGCACGGTCCAGGGTGCCTGGCCTGGTTTAGGGGTTCACATGACATAATTTCCCCCAGTGGACAACCATGGACACTAAAAGAAGAATCTGATGTCCTGAGGATGGGAGTCGGGCAATGTGTCTTGCAAAACCTGGGTGTGAGAAGGTGACTTATTTTTTAAGTCCATTTTATCCCACAAAATTGAGATCATGTCATTCTGTCAACTTCCTTCTTTCCTAGTCCATTCTTGAATCAGAGTTTCCCAGAGGCTCAGGTGAAACCTAAACCCTCCAAGTTATTTTTGTCCCCAATGAGCTTATTTTTGATGTTCATTTTAGTCAAGTTTCTTCGGTGCTAAGATATGTGTTATGTGTTAGGAGAGAGTAGGGGGGTGTGGGAGAAGCCAGGCATACACAGAGCTGCCCACAGACAGACACAAAAAGACTAATGTACATTTGGTTTACTCCTGGAATGGCCATGATGGTTACACCAATTCATGACCAGTAATTAAAACAACTCCAGAAATCTTGCTGATTTTATTTATGAGCTTTGCTCCCAAACCTTAGTGTGTTTGTATATGTGAAGCCAAGCACATGCGGTACTTCTCAGGGCTAAATAAATTGACCCTCTTTTCCTTTTGAGTTTCCCTTTTGCCTTTTTCCTCTTCTAGCTTAGGGAGTTCCTTTCAAACAATCTGCAACATGGCTGTGTGTGACTTTCATTTTTTCCATCTCACTCTGCAAATAGAAACTGATTTCATTTTTTTTCTCATGTATAAAGAAATAGTGCATCTGATTTCACAGGCCAGAAAGAAATGATTGGAACATTTCCAGCCAGGCCCTGGGGAAACCCCTAAAATTATCCACTACCTTATGGACTGTCCAGATTGTTTGTATGTGTGACTGGGTAGGATGGGGGCAGGGAAGAGGGATTTTGGAAATACAATTTTCTCATGCCCAGATGCTGCGGGTGAGTCAGATGGCTGGGTGAGTGCTCCTGATGCCTACTGTGATTTTTAAGAGTCTACTTCTCAGTGCCAGGTTTGTATGTCCAAGCAGCTGGGCGGACCCTCTGGGGTTCCTAGTTAATGCAGCTCCTTCTCTCTGCACATTGCACAGGCTTCCCTTATGTGTGATTACTTCCTAGATAAATGCAGGAACTTTTCTTGTCTTACCTGGGATTTGCATCTTTGATTTGGAATTGTTGTGGGTTATAGTGACTAAGAAATATGCTCTCACTTAGCAAAGTTGATGGACAATAAACACTAATAATAGTCATCTAGAATTCACCAAAGCACCATATATAGAAAAACTGTAGGGAATTATTTTATCCTATTTGTAGGCAAACACACACAGGCACACACATACACCAAACCAGGGAGCAGGGAATTAAGAAATATTATTTATAGGAAAATAGTTTGGATCTAAAATTAGCTAACTAGTCTTGCAGATGATTAAAATATTTTACCACCTTTTATGTGTATGTCTTACTTTTTAATAGGATAATGGTTACCAGGGGTTGCTGAGGTCAATAGAAAATGAAGAGATGAAGGTCAAAGAATGCAAAGTTGCAGATTTGTAGGATGAACAAGTCTAGGGATCTAATGTACGATATAAAGACTATGGTTAATATTTTGGTGTATTGTTTTTGAGATTTTTCCAAGAGAATAGATTTTAGATGCTCTTGTCACACACACACACACACACACACACAAGTAACTATGTGAGATGATGGCTATGCTAACTTGCTTGAACACAGTAACAATTTCACTATGCATATCAAAATATCAGGTTGTATATCTTACATATACACAATAAGCAAAGAAGATAGCACTACAAAAGTGTCACTGATTGAAATTATTGTAATAAGATACTTTGAAAATCATAAAGTAGTACAATAAACTCTCTCCAATACAGTTTGAAGGTATACCTCAAATACAATGCAGGTTATGCCTAAATGCCATAAAATATTGTTATTGCCTATAGAAGAGACATCATTATTAAAGGGCTTCCTTATTTCTGGCCTTGCAGATGAATACGATAACAAGTGGGAGGGGCTTTGATGATTTATTTCCAAAATTATTCACAAATCTTTTTTGACCTTCAATATTCATGTAAATCCCACTTGTCATCGTAGGTATTCCCATCTCTTCCTTTGATTTTCTTATGTCACTGTGTGAAGAGTACCCGGGAGAATAGTTATATTTTTCTCTCTATACAAATCATTCCCAAGGTGCAGCAGGTTGAGGTGACTGTCCAGGAGTTTGTTATAGGGTCTGCTGTCATGCTAATGGCTGAGAGTATCAACAGTGGAAGAGAATAATCAACAGATTTTATGGAACTGTGCTTTATAGATTTTGAAGCACTTTGGACAAATCCTCTTATAGCTTTTGAAACATTAATCATTCCCATTTCATGGATTTAGAAGCTGAGGTTCAGAGAGGAAAAGCATATATCCTGAGATAACCACTCCCAGATAGTGATAGAGCTGGGACCTCAACTCTGTCTTTCGTTCCCAAGTTCTCCCACTCTTTCTAGGGCAACCTAGGTGTTAGCTATGGTGCCCTCACCAATTTAAGGAGATAACTGAGATGCATGCACATTAGTCATCTCCATGATGACTCAGGCATCTCCAAAGTAAAGGTGTGGCACTTCCCAATTTCACTATCTAAGATTTCCTTGAATGGTTATCTTTTAGAGTTTAAGTTCAAATCTCTACCCTGTCATTTGCTGCTGCTTGTTTGTGTGGCCATAGGTAAGTTACTTAACATCCCTAAGTTACTGTGTCTTCATCTGTAAAATGGGAACAGTAGTTACTTTAAGAATTCAATGAGAAAAAATAGGTATAATGTTAAGCATTATGACTGGTACATAATTAATATTAAATGTTACTTTTCTTCTTATTTTTTCTCTTATTTTCCACTTCTTAATTGGACTTGATTTTCATTTATATCCTTCTGTATTAATTGTTTTGAGGGTAGATATTGAGTAGATGTGTGACAGGAAAAGGAAAGGTCCAAAAGAAAGCATCTACTGTGTACTTTGTCCTTGGCCTACATGAAAATCAAATAGATTTCCCATAACCAGAGTACCAGCCAACGGTAATAGAAGATTGGTTTGATTTCTTTTTCCTGGTTTGGATATGAAGTGTCTCCTGAAAGCTCTTGTGTTAATGCAGGACCATTTGAGGTAAAATGATTAGATTATGAGCTGTGACCTCATCAGCCCATCCTAGTTTGAATGGACTGGGTGGGTGGTAACTGTAGGCAGGTGGGCATGGCTGGAGGAGGTGGGCCACTGGGGACATGCCTTGGAAGGGTTCATCTTCCCTGTGTCTCCTCCTTCTTTCCCTGTCTCTGCTTCCTGGCTATCATGTCCTAAGCAGCTTCCCTCTGCCCCACCCTTCCACCATGACACACTGCCTCACTTTAGGCCCAGAGCAATGGACTCAGCCATCTATGGACTAAATGTCTGAACTATGAACCAAAGTAAACTTTCCCTCCTCAAAGGTGTTCTTGTTAGGATTTTTGGTTATAGTGATGCAAAAGCTGGCTCTGGGTTAGTAAATCAGCATTTATTTTTCTTTCTAAAGTCTCTTGCCCACTGCATACTGTGTTAGGCTAATTATTCATTCAACAGTATTTATTTAATCCCAATCACATGTCCTATGTATGTGCATGATGCTGTAAGAAATACAAAAGGAACAAGGTGTGGTCTCTGCCCCAAGTTTAATTAAGGGTGCTTGTTTCTAATCAGAAAAAACACAGACTTATTCTGAGCTGAGGTGTGGTGAAAATCACCAAGCCTGGTCCAGGGTGAAGACCTCATGGGCTTCCTCACTTCCTAACATACTTCCAAGTGCTGTGACACCACTTAAAGTATTTTTTCAAAAGCAGCAGTCAGTTTAAGAAGATATTATACTTTTTCAGATTGATTGAAAACAGCAAAAAAAAAAAAAAGTACGATTATATCTGAGATTGCATCCAGTTGTTAAAAACTTTTTAAACCTAAAACGATTGGATTTTCTGATTTTGCTTTGTAATGTGAATTATTTTCCTCATATATAAAGTGTTCTAAATAAAAATACCTCACTGGGCTGTAAGCATATTAAATTAAGATATGGTGTGGAAAGTACCAGTGCCTGGCAAATGGTAGCAAGCACACAATTAGCAATATCTTTCTTTCCACATTGATGGATGTACTCCTTGTCTTTCCTAAACTAGAGGTTTGAAGTAAGTTCTCCTTTTGGAGTCCTTCCTTCTATGCACTTTTATTCTGCTACGTGCCTGAGCACTATCTGTATGTAGCTTGTCATGACTCTACATACATAACCCCTCAAAGAGTTAAAATGCTGCGTGTCAACCTTTCTGGTTTGCTGGAGCTATTTAATCAGAGAAATCATTGTGCCTTTTTTTTTTTTTTTTTTTTTTTGGTGCAACCCTCTGAAGGCCAAAGCAACTAATTAGAGAAAAAAGAATATAGAAAATCAATCTTTACTAACATTGACATTTCTTCCAATTGAGGCAATTGGTTTGTTTATATTTGTGAAATCCTGTAGAGAACTAAAATTATCCTAAATGACTACGTTACAGGGCTCTAACGGGTTCTTGGTGTTAGAATGAAGATTATTTGAACATTAAATACATAATCAGAATTTGGAAAGGATCCAGCACGTTACATAATCTCACTGGGTAAGCAGTTTGTGCTGGTAACATCATTAAAGAAGCTTTAGGTAAAGAGGCAACAGTATAACTCTTTGAGAATCTATCCTACTTCAAAGTAGAGGGAAGAAGATTGTGTTGAGTTTTCTTTCACCTCTCCAGTTCTTGACCTTTCTACACTTCAAGCTCCAGGAATCTAATCTGTATGAAATACACCAACAGGGTTGGTCTCAGGCTCAGTTGGTAATTGGTCTGGATCAACGAAAAGCAATGGGCAGAGACTGGAGGGAATAGGGATTGTGAAGGCAAAACATTTATTACCCCTACTCCCTGTGTGGGGTCACCTTGGCCTATCTCTGTCTCTCTTCTTAAGATCACAGCCCCTATGAGGTGGCCTTTCCCACCAGCCTTTCTGTTTCCAGTTTCCTGTGGCTCTCCCTTTTCTTGACATTTTAGGGCTGGTAGTTGGGCATGTTACTATCCCCAAGATATTTACATCATGTCTGGTAATGTTCCTACACCCTGCCTGCATCTTTGTAATAGTCAAAAGTCCTATTAAACCTTCCTTAAATTACCTAATGTGAATGTGTCATATATTTTCAACCAGATCCCTGAATGATAAAGGAAGAGTAGCAATTTCCTCTTGAAAGATCAAAATGAACTTCTGAATTACTCATTTATAAAAAAATTCTGCCCATTCACAAAAACGTTGATTGCCTCATTGCATGTACACATAAAGGTGGGTGAATTCACAAGATAAATTCATAAAAATGATGTGTAATGATGTAGCTTGTGTTGATTGTGATTTGTGGTTAAATGGAATACCATTTGGGTTGAATGGGAATGTTAGAAGAACTTCATTAAATGGCAGAGTCTTAGAACACAGAGTCTGTAGAGATGGAGTGGCACAAACAGCACTGTATCTCAACTTCTTAGTGTGCAGGTGAGGAATCTGACTCCTCAAAAAGTTAGCCAAGTGCCCAAGATCAGATGACTAGTTTCTTTGGGCTGTAATAATAAAATACCATAGACTTGTGGTTTATAAGCAGAATAAATTTATTTCTCACAGTTCTGGAGAAGGCCAAGGTCAAGGTGCCAACAGATTCAACTCTTTCACTCACCTCACCCGATGGAAGGCAAGAAAGACCTCTCTTAAGCCTCACTTGTAAGGCCATTAATTACTTCATGAGGGTTCTGTTCCCACGACCAGATCACTTCCCAAAGTCCCCAAATCCTGGTAACATCATCAAAGAAGATTTAGGTAAAGAGGCAACAGTATAACTCTTTGAGAATCCTCACCTTGTGGGAGAGGATTTAAACATGAATTTTGGGGGAAGTTAATATTCAGATCATAGCAACTAACAGATCTGGGTCTTGAATCATATCTCCTGACTTTTGTTGTTTTAGTGCTAAAAGTGGCTAAATTTAGTTTCTGTTACATAAAATACATGAATTTGACTTTCATAGGTGAGCTTGCAGTTAACTAGAAGTATGTGCTTAAGGGTGGTATTAAGGGTGGTGTTAAGGGTTTTGATTTTTTTAAGAAAATTAAGTGCAAGTGATGAATTTCACTTTACAATAAATCATCTGTCACGTCAGCTTAGATAAACAGAACAATATTAAGATGTTTTAAGGGAATTTTGTGTGTGTGTGTGTGTGTGTGTGTTGAGGATTAAACTCGGGACACTTTACCACTGAGCTATATCACCATTCCTTTTTAATTTTTATTTTGAGACAGGTTTCCACTAAGTTGCTTAGGGCCTTGCTAAGTTGCTGTGGCTGGATTCAAACTTGTGATCCTCCTGCCTCACTGTGTGGAGTCACTGGAATTACAAGTGTGCACTACTTTGTCTGGCTCTAAGGGCATCTTTTTTGCTTCATAGTATTTTTAGTTGTAGAAAATATAATTTATACTGTGCTGAGTATAAATTTGTTTGTATAATTCATTGAATTGTGAATTATACAAGCACTCAAAAAAGAATCCCATCTCAAACTCCAAATATATTTTGTTATTAAGAGGGTTTCCAGGGAACTTGTTTCTCTTCGCTGTTTCATATCAGTAAAAAACATTTTATCTTCTATTGTGTATAAGGTGTGTGTACCCTGAGAATTGGAGTACTTATTATATGGAAGGTGTCAATACTTTTGCCCTTAAGATAATAGCAGCGTAATGCAAAGGAGAAAGAATAGAGATTATATTCAAATTGAAAAATAAATGGTAAAATTTTCTGCTTAAGTCATCTGGTAGGAGAACCTATTAGATAACTTCTTCAATTATAAGTTAAGTCCTTGAAGTCAAGGGTGAAAACTTACATTTCTTTCTTGTTCTCTTCTACACCTTTACATGGTGGACAGGGGAAATGATAAGTGCTTAGCTAATATTTGACAAATAAACAAATGAAACCACAATAGATATTCTTGTAGTATTTTAGAAATAAGAAACAGAGTTCAGTCTAATCTGATGTACTTTCTGGGCTAGATGGTATATGTGTTGGGAGTATTACTTTGCTATACATAGCATGTGGGGATGGTGATAATTCTTTTCTATTTAGGTTTGCATATTAAAAAATTAGATTATCAATTCAATATTCTCTCTTTAATAAATTAAAAAGTGAAACTGTTTAGGTAAACAAATCAATAACATGATGGCTTAAATCAATTTTACTATGAAGGCATCATCACTTTTCCTGTGCATAAAACCTTGAAAATTAATAAACATAAGCTTTTTATTGGAAACTGTTTTCATACTTTGGTAATGATCAATAACAATGGGACTCACACCAGTTGTTGATTTCCCTGGCATTGTTGCAATGCACTAAGATTGTCTTAGGATTCTTCTTCCTGGATAAGGATTCACATTTACTATTTCACATACTTATTTTAAAATTTTAAACTACCAGGTTTGCCTCTGTGTAATGCAAATACATACCATTACCTTTAAAGCATCATAAATGGGTTCTTGCCTTTTTAATATCAACTGGCTTGATTATCTTTTGAGTGGTGAAGCTTTCTAAGAAAAGGATCTGTTGAAAAGATAATGGGCAAGTATATGTTTACCCACTTGTAAAAGTTGTATTGTGATCATGACTTTTTCTCCAAAGAAGAAAGAATATTCAATGCCTCTTTATTACTCATTTTATCAAATTTGTTCCCTTCTGCATTTGACCCCAAGGTGGAAGAACACAAATTGGACAGGTTGCAGGACTCACCAGGTTGCAGGACTCACATTGAGTAGGTAGTCACTGTTTACATAGGTCTATGGTAAGGACTGGGAAAACTCCCACTTGTAAAAATGTACAGCGAGCTCTTTTATTTTTTTCTATTTCCCCTCTGCCTTGTGAGAGTAGAAAGCTATTCCCCTGAAGAGGTCCAACAAGCTTTCTTGTTATCTCTGAACTCACTCTGGGCCTTCCATGCCTCTGTGAATGTGAAGTCATTGTCCCAGAAAGAATTTCGGTGTTAGATAGAACTGTATCTATTTTTTTCATTGTTTTATTCCCAGAACCTAGCAATATTTTCCAGAGAGCAGGTTTATAGAATGAATACTCAAATGAATAAATGCTGTAAACCCATGTCATCACTTTTGTATCAACCTTCCTCTTCCACCATCTTCATCATCTCTCAGGAGACTTTAATTACACCCTGCTCCTTGATTGTTCATATTGAAGGATATAAATGATTATAATTAACAACTATTAATGTACATATAAGATGCTTTATGCTGACTCCTTTATTCTTTCTCTTTGGCCGTGTAGGCCTTATGATCTGATTTCATATTAACTCTGATTCCATTTGTTTTCAAGTATTGGGGTGAGTGGGAGGGGGTGTTAGCTTCCATAATGTGATTTGCCCCCCCTCCCTGCTTTTTTGTGGAAGGCACTGGACTCTAAAATGATTTGAGGTGAAATTAATTGTAAATTTAATATTATAAAATATCCAAGATGGTAGATTAGAAGAAGGCTGCATTTCTAGTTGCTTTGTGGCTCAGGGTTGAAGCAGCAGGAGTACAGCTTCAAGGAGGTGGGTGACAGAGGTGGTTGACTAACATTCAATATCAAACAGTCAAATTCTCATAGAGACAGAAATTTGAGTATTTCAAACAGAGGACAAGAAAGAGTACATTGGAACCAAGCCAGGGCTGGCAGCCGTTCCAGTTCACTGTAGAGCGAAGGGGTAACATAAACAGAGAAACACAATGAACAAATTTGGCATGGAAAAACCCACAGAACAGAAAAGCAGCTGAATTTAGTGGATCCAGAGGTTGCACAGCGAGCTGATGTTTGAAAATGGCTCTGTTTCTCCACTGACAAAAAGAGACCCGAGGTGGGAGCCATCCTGAGGGGGCCACACAGCATTTTGCTGCTCTGGAGCCCAGGAGATCACTGCAAACATTGCCACACTGTCCTGGCAGCACCCACCAAGTGGCTTAGGGTGTACCTAGCAGAATATCAGTGAAACAAGCACAGAGAAGATTGTACCTAGGGGGATTCAAGTCAGAGATTGGAGGAGAGTTCAGCTCGCTTTCCATTTGAGCCTGCAGCTCATGTGACTAGCTGAAGAGGGTCCAGGAACTGATCAGGTGAGTGCTATTGTACTCAGGGACTGAACTTGGGAAGGCCTTCTTCGTGGGCAATGGAGCGTGTGAGACCTGAAGAGGGTTGGCTCCTCCAACCCACAGGTAGAATTGGGAGGCCCCTGAGATCCAGATGCCCAGTGGAAATGGGCACCTGTCCTGCCTAGATGTGTGTTGATCTAATTTCTCTGGAGTAAAAGCCACCCAAGGGTCTGATCAGAGCTAAATCCTAGCTGCTGGAACTTCCCATTTAGAACTCTGCATCAGCCCTGCCCTGGGAAGGCATCGATCAATCTGTCCAGACAAAAACTCCAATTGACTTCCCCTTTCATCCTACCTTAGACTGGTCAGAAGGTAAGCTGAGAGCTATTTCAACTAGCTTTACTTGCAGGCCACTCCAGCTGGCAGCTTGGAGAGCAACGCAAAAAGAGGAGGGGGTTAACAACCTCCAGCTCTTGCTCTCTGTAAGTGGTACATAGCCCAAGAAGAAACAGAAAGGGCAGTCTGTCATAGGCAGTGAATATCCATCTTTGTCAACAGTTTTGACCACCCCAGTGGAGGCAATTTTTTCATTTTTTATTAAGAATTCCCCCTCCTTCTTTTTAGAGTATTCTTGCTGTGCTTATTGGTTTGTGTGTGTGTGTGTATACATGCCCACAAATACATTTGCTTCTTTTTTCCTCATTTTTGTCTGTTATTTTTGTTTTATCTTTTGAGGGTTAGGGTTTTTTGTTTTGTTTTCTTTTTCTTTCTTTTATTCTCCCTCTAAAAGTCAAATTTCCTTTATCTCTTTACTTATTTATTTTATTCTGCCTTTTGTCTAAGTATACCACCCTGAATGCAGCTGATCTGATCATCTTCTTTATAATCATCACTTGTTACATCTCTTCTGCATTCTCTCTGTTTACATTTTGAACATTCTACTCATTCTTTTTGCCTTCTTATCCCATTTTCTTTTTTTTAATGAACTGTCTTTTTATCATTTTTTAGAACTAATAATGCCTGCCCCCACAGTTCATGTTGTCATGCTTATTAGTATTGTGGATGGCATAGTTGATGTCTGCTTGTTGTTTACTTTAATGCCAGATTTACTTCATGGCTATTTATTGTTGTTGCTATCAGCAATTGCTGACCCTGCCATTCCTGTTTTTTGGTAATTAGTACTGTAGATGTCAAAGTAAGCACAAAATATGTGTATTTATATTTATATACATAATATATTTTAATACTGCATCTTGTTTGCTGCTGTTGTTACTGTTCTTTGTTTCCTCCTTTGCTGTGAGGTACTGGGTCTCTACTGGGACAGTACAAGTTCACAGTGTAGAGATTTCTGCTATGTGACACTCACACCCCAACCAAGAGACAGCATACCTTGGTCTACACACAAATTAGCCATACCCAAACTTCAATAATACTTTAATACCAAGAATTGGGGAGACAAAAACCCCAAACCAATGACTAGGCCCCAAATAAGAATGACTGGGGGGAACTCTCCAGGTCCTACATAAGAATATCCATTTCTACAGAAAAAGCTGAGAGAAATACACAAAGGCTATGAATACCACACTTATAAAAAGTCTCAATTTAGATTACTCACATACCTTTTAGAATATAGAGTGGTTAAGTCTAGAGGAGCAATCTCAGAAGGTGTATCACATATAATCTGATGTATATAATTACCTGATATTCAGAAAGAACCCTACTTTTATGAGACCTACAGAGAAAGTGGGATCCTCAAGCTTGGACACAATACACACTCTATCAAAATAGACTAATTATCACTAAAGAACTAGCAGTGAATCTATACTGCACTTCGAAATATATTAAAAAATTTACAACAACCTGATATTCCAGAACATTTCACTTTCAAGAGAAAGTTGTACCTTAAAAGGGCCCACACATAAGAGTGGAAGAAAAATCTATCTCAACAGATACATAAAACCCATCATAGGAATATAAGAAACATGAAAAAACAAGGTAACATCAAACTTCTGAATATTCATAATTCATCAGGAAGTGACTCAAAAGATATTGAAATGCATGAAATACCAGATTAAAAGATCCAAAAGAATGACCATAAGATAATTAATGAATTCCAAGAAAAACAGAAAAACAACTGAATGAATTAAGTTAGTAAGTACAGATTATGAATGAGAAATTCAATAAAGATATAGAGGTATTGAAAAAGAACCAAACAGAAATCTTGAAAATGAAAGGCACAATAAATCAAGAAGTTCAACTGAAAGTCTAATAAAGTAAACCATGAAAAAGGCAGAATCTCAGAGCTGGAAGACAAAGTGGCTGGCCTTGAACATTCAGAAGGTATTAAAGAAAAGAAAATAAGTAACCCTGATCAGAATATACAAGAACTCTGGGGCATAATTAAAAGACAAAATTTGAGAATCATTGGAATCAAAGAGGGTTGTAAAAAAAACTAAGTTTAAAGAATTATTGAAAGATCTCCTATGTTCATGGATAGGGAGAATTAATATTGTTAAAATAGCTGTATTACCACAAGTGGCCTACAGATTCAATGTAATACCATCAATACCCTCATTTTTTTCACAGAACTAGGAAAAATTGTATAAATTTCATGTGGAAGAATGAAAGACCCAGAATAGCTCAAGTAATTCTAAACTAAAAAAGCAATGCTGAGGCATTAACAGTACCTGACTTCAAATCATACTACAGAGCTATAGTAATAAAAACTGCATTATACAGACTTTGAAACAGACACATAGACCAATGATACAGAATATAAGACACAGAGACATACCTATGTAGATATATAGTCATCTGATCCTTAACAAAGTCACCAAAAACATATTTTGGAGAAAAGATAGCTTTTTTTAACAAATGGTGCTGCAAAAACTGGTTGTCCATACTTAGAAGGATGAGACCAGATCCTTATCTCTTGACCAGTACAAAAGTCAACTCAAAATCAATCAAAGACCTAAGAATTAGACCAGAAGTTTTGCAATTGTTAGAAGAAAATATAGGGTTAATACTCCAACATATAAGCATAGGCAATGACTCTCTCAGTAGGACCTAAAGCTCAGGAAATAATACTAAAAATTGATAAATGGAATGACATCAAATTTAAAAGCTTCTGTACAGCAAAGGAAACAATTAAGAATGAGAAGAGAGAGCTGGGATTGTGGCTTAGTAGTAGAGTGCTTTCCTAGCATATGTGAGGCATTGTGTTGAATTCTCAGCACTGCATATAAATAAATTAAACAAATAATAAAGGTCCATTAAGACACACACACACACATTTTTAAAAAGAATGAAAAGAGAACCCACAGAATGGGAAAAAAATCTTTGCTACTACCTTTTCTGACATAGGATTAATGTCTAGAATGTATAAAGAACTCATAAAACTTATCCTTCACTCAAAAAATAAATAAAGATAGTCCAGTTAATAAATGGACAAATGAAATAAGCAGACGCTTCTCGAAAGAAGAAATACAAAAAAAAATAAGTATATGAAAAAATGTACAACATCTTTACAACTAGGGGAATAAAAATAAAAACTTCACTGAAATTACATTTCACTCCAATTAGAATGGCAACTATGAAGAATACTGATAATAAATAGTAGAAAGGATGTGGGGGAGAAGGAACACTTTTATCTCATTGGTAGGGTTGTAAATTAGTACAAGAACTATGGAGTCAGTATGGACATTCCTCAAAAGACTAGACATGGAATCATCATGTAACCCAGATAAACCACTCTTTAGTATTTATTCTAAAGAATTTTTATAGAATATTTTAATAGAATATTTATAGTCTGAATACTCTAAGGATACATACCCATGTTTATTGCAGCACAGTTCACAATAACCAAATTATGGAACCTGTCTAGGTGCCTGACAATGGATGAATGAATAAAGAAAATGTGATATATATACACAATAAAGTTTTATTTAGCCATCAAAAATAAAATTATGTCATTCTCAGGAAAATGGACAGAACTTGACAGTATTATGTTGAACAAAATAAGCCAAACTCAGAAAGTCAAGGGTCATCTTTTCTGTCATGTATGAAAGCTAGAGAGAAAAAAGGAAAAGAGGGTGTTCTCATGAAAATTGAAAGGAAATAATTAGGAGAAAAGGACCAAGAGGAGGGAAGAGGGAAGGGAAAAGGCTGGGGAATGATATTGGCCAAATTATATTGTTATACTGTACGCATTTAAAAATATGTGACAAAAATTTCAGTGTTATGTACAACTATAATGCACCAATAAAATATGAAAAAAATAAAAATTATGATAGTAAATTTAACATAGTTTAAATTGATTAAATATATTTAAATTGATTAAATAACTTTGTAAATTGATGGAGTTGAAACCATTCTTTTAAATTTGCTAGTATCATTCTTTTGAAGAGCATAGTAGCATAAACTTTAATGCCCTTTTATTTCACTTTTTAATAAGTTTTTGGTGTGGACTTATATCCTAAAGCATTTTCTGTACAAACCTTCAATCACTATTAATTTGAACATTTAGAAAATAAATATAGAGATTTTCTTCTCAAATAGTTTCTGTTGTATTTTAAGATGTTCATTATTTTGAAAAGTGTTACAAAAGCTGAAATTTCCTTATTACTTTAAATACCACATTAACTTGAAATATTAAACTGAAATTTTGCTGCAACTTTGAAAACAATCTGGCTCTTCTCCTTGGGTTCAATATTCTTTTCCTAATCATTGTGACTGTCCATGGTGCTGAAAGCATGCTGTCACAAAATGAGGGTAACAGATATTTTTTAGTGTAACCACTCCATTTTAAGTGAAGGATGGTAGTGTGCTAAACTCACATTTGATATACCGACTGATCAGGCTAACAATCCATGTGCCTTCTCCATTACTTCAGGCTGGCAAACCTGCATTCAAACTTGAAGTATTTCCAAGTAGAAGTAAGCGTGCAAAACTTTAAGGTCCAATTTGAAAAAGCAGTTACTGTATTACAAGTATTCCTAAACCCATTGTACACAGGGAAACATATCAAGATTTTTTTCTTTATTGGGTACACTAATGAGGTTAGTGTGCAGCTTGTAACAACTCTTTTTTTCCTATTTGAAAAAAGAAAATCTTAAAGCATTCCTCATTTTTGTTTTTTGAAGACCTTGAAATTTCAACTGATTTTTTGGTACTTTCCAAATATTAATGATTACTTAATTATTATCAGAATCAGGTATTTAATTCAGTCTCTACTCAAGATTAAAAAACAATGGAGGGCTGGAGTTGTAGCTTAGTGGTAGAGTGCTTGCCTGCTTGTGTGAGGTCCTGGGTTCAATTCTCAGCATCACATACAAATAAATAAATAAATAAGAAAGATAAAAGATCCATTAACAACAAGTAAAAAATATTTTTAGAAGTTGGAAAAAGTACGTTTTTAGACATGTAATTTGAGACTATTAGATAAAAATGCTGGGATAAAATATGAGCCATCCTTCAAATCATGCTTAGCAGAATTGTGTCTGATAAGGCATTATTTCTCTCTGGGACTTCTTATAATGCTATTTAACTTGTTTTTGCACATCAGATTTGCTAAATTTTATTCTCTCCAATATTTTTGTCCTGATTTGACTGTTTTTTGAAAACATTTAGAATCTATTTTGGTGTGGTCTTTCATAAATACATAAAGTTACTTATATTTTATTTAGACATAGGAAAAATTTTTAAAAATGCAGGCATCCTATCTTCCAGATGTTATCTATAGGAAAAAAAATCCTCCCTTGATTTAAACCCATGTATTCATTGTATTGTATAAGTGTGTAGTATTTCCTTACAGTTCTATTAGGAAAAAATTAACTTATGATATTGTCCTGTCTTCTTATTCTTGTCTTGTAATTTAGTTTTCTAAACATAATAATTATTTTTGAAAAGCTTTATTGATGAACAATTGATGTATAATAAATTGCTATGAAAGTGTAAAATTGTTGTATAGTGTACAATTTGATAGGTTTGACATATTCACAACACACTGTCATCACAATCAGGATAATAACATATATCCTTCAAGAGTTTCCTTGTGCCTTTTTATATCTATCTTTTAAATTTTATTCATTCTAACAGTTGCAAAATACATCTCATTGTGACTTTAATTTGTACTTCCCTAAAAGCTAATGATGTTGAACATGCTATCATGGGTTTATTGTCCATCTATCTTTTTTATTTGATAACTATCTATTCAAACCATGTGCCCACTTTCCCCCTTTTACTCAGTTTTGAGAGGTTTTTATATATTCCTAATACAAGTACTTTCTCAGATAAGTGATTTGCAATTCTTGTCTTTTCATCCAATTAGCAGTCTTTCAATGTATTGTATTTTTCTTTTATGAACAATGTATTTGGTCTCATCTAAGACTCAAGGTCATGAAGATTTTCTCCTAAATTTTAGAAATTTCATATTTTTGTGTTTTACGTGTAGGCCCAAGATCCATTTTGAATTAATTCTTGCACATCATGTGAGGTACGGGCCAAAGTCCTCCCCACCCTATATTTTTTCTTTTTTTGCATGCCGATATCCAGTTACTACAGCATCATATGTTGAAAAGTTGATGCTCTTTCTGCAAAATTATCTTTCTATCTTTCACAAACTTGTTGACTATGAACTCTCTACTATTTTACTGTAAATCTAAAATTGCTCCAAAAAGTAAAGTCTATTAAGAAAAAGAAGAGAAAGAAAGCACATTGATGTATAAATTGGTACCCTGGACAAGCTTTTGGAAAGATCTCTGAAGCTCTGAGGAGTCCTCCCTCTGTGAAAATGTCTCTCTTTGTCCTTTGTTTTCAAATTCTAGCTATTTTGCTCTCCCAGACTTTCAGCACTGTCCCCTCAACTCAGGGAGTAAGCTGGACTTCTGGAGATTTCCCTCTCTTGGAGCCATAGACTGGAAACTCTTTTAAGGCGATAAATTGGCACCTTGTTTCTTGTCTTTCAGGGGTCCTTGCCGGCTATCTAGTGTCTTGACAAACCATTGTTTCATGTGTTTATTTACTTTTTTGTTTTTTCAGGAAGTTGGGTAAATTTGGCCCATGTTACTTCAAATGGTCTTGTTATAATTGGGACATAATTATATCCTAAACCATGTGCTACACACAGTAGCTATAGCTATAGGAATTAAGTGGAGGTAATTTCTAGAGTGATAGGAGAAATGTGCATGGGAGATGGGAGTGAACTGAGATTTGAGTACGGGCAGTAGACGTATCATAACCCAGCAGTGAGAAATATCACCCATTCCTGCTACAAAAGAACTATAGATAGATGCTATCATTGGTTGATTATCATAAGGGACCAATCTACATAGTTACCTCAAGGAAATTTTTTCCTTAACCATGTTTTGGAGATGGAAATTATTAAGAGATACAGTGAAGTACAGAGTCTAGTCATTGAAATTTATATTTGTTAATACCAGGCTTTAATTTTCAACATCAAGTCACTTTATGAGTTTGTATTATAAATAACAAATAAATAGAATTTGGAACCAAATAAATATGGATTTTAATTCTGGTTCTTCCAATTATTAGCTTGTTGCCTTGGACTAGCTGTACTTTTCTTGGTTTCAGTTTGCTCTTCTTTAAAATGGGAGTTATGAGAGTCATTATCAGACTTAAATGAGACAATACTTGTTGGAATAGAAAATCTGGAGCACTCAGTAAATGTTGATTGTTATTATATGTTATGGTATAAAGATAAAATTGCAATTACATTTAAATATTCTGTGGTATTTAGCCTATCTATTTGCTTTTCTCAAAGAATATTACAGTTGAGGAAAAACTATATTCAAATGTGATCCTCTGTTTATTTCTTAAGCTTTATTTTATTTAGTGTTCTCAATCTTTGTCCACTTGATAAGAAAATATGGGTAAAAATTGAAAAAGCATTAGATTTGGATGACTGGTGCTCATCTTAACGGTCATGATGAGTTGAGCTTGACTAAATCAATCATATTTATATGGGTTTTGTTTTTAAGCTTTTTATTTGAATCTTCTCTTTTTGTCCCTTTTACCCTGTTCTGCTTGATTGGCATCTACTCTAAGCAATCTGTCTTCTGTGGCCTTTGGCCTGGAAGAAATCATTGGCTGGTTAGTTTTGAGAGTTTTTAGGAACCAAGCTCCTTTGGCCCCTTCAGATTTTCCTCACTGAGAACCTCTTGCACTGCAAATGGGCATAGGCAGAACTTACCTGAGTCCCAGCCAGTGCCTTCATATTGGCCCCTGAGCTTTTCTTTGGGTACTTGTTGGCCATTTGGGGGATTTCTGATGTTGGATTCATCAGATACTCTTTGTTCCTTCCCCTTTCCTCCTCTATGGAAGCTGATAGCATGTGGGTCTTGTGGCTATGGGTCTGGTGGTTTATCTCCACCTGCTCACATTTTTAGGTTCCTGGGGGAAATCTTAGTCACTTAAATGTCACCATTTGATGTAAGTATTGCTCATGAGTTTAGTGTTCTAATTGCTGTGTCTGTTTTTATGGGGAAGATTTGGGGAGATTTAAATGCTCTATTGCAGCTTCCATCATCTTCCTTGAATTCCTCCTTGATCAGTTCCTGTTTTTCACATTTATCTCTTCATTTGAGAAATAACCAACAGTTTTCTGGAGGCTCTGACCCAAAGGTTAATGAAATGGAAACTAGATTGTGATAAAAGAAACTACCCTAGCCAGAGGTGGCTTGCTTGTGGGATTCTTTTAATGTAGTCATTTAATTTGTCTGAATGTGTCTATCTGTGGCTTAGGATACATTACTTCCTTATTACTTAATTTGCAAATATAGTGACAGTGTATATATCATTTTAATGTATTTCAGATATGCCATGAGTCAATTTTTATCCTCTTGTCCTATAAACAAGACAATTATATAAGAAAATTTCATACAATATCATTAGTTTAAAATAAGTATTTGTTTTGTTACCAAAATTGTAAGGGTATTTTCCTTTTTTACCATATTGAGCATTTTGAAAGTCTTTTTAGTGAGCAGGGCTTGCTTTTTATTCTTTTCATAGCTCCTTGTTTTTACTGGTCTTAAAAATCATTCAGGATGGAAATATAGGAGGTAAAAAGCCTTTTAGGATTTTTGTTGACTTCAAACCTAGAGGTTGCTAATTAAACCAACCCAATTTCTTTTGGAATTTTGCATCTTCTTTAAGGAAGCTAATTCCTACAGAAATAAACATGTCATCTGGTTCTTTAAAACTGTATGGATTTTTGTTCAAGTTTAACATTGATGAGAAGTAGGGATGGTTGTGATCTGGGATGAGTGAGAAAGGAATGAAGCCAAATTCATTATCCCCCAAGTCTATCGCACTCCAAGGGCATTACCTATAAACTCATTATTGTGAGTGTATTCTCAATTTTACATATTTATAGTACAGGAAAATAGGAATCTAAGAAATTCTTAAAAGAGCAGCAAGATGGGCTGGGGTTGTGGCTCAGTGTTACAGCACTTGCCTGGCATATGTGAGGCCCTGGTTTCGATCTTCAACACTGCACATAAATAAATAAAATAAAAAATCCATTGACAACTAAAAAATATTTTTTTAAAAAGCAGGAAGATATAATTAATTCTCATACTTCTTCCTTGAGTTCTTTGTTCAGCCATAGAAATAACTGAACTTTGGGCAGCAGTAATCATTAATGACCTCCCTTATGATAACAATTTTTACTTATTTTTCAAAGAGATTCAGAAAACCCTCATTTTAGAAACTGGAGATTTTCTACCAATGATGCACATTTTTGTGCATAAGTGAACTTCAATGATTGAAGTTGGAGGGTTTAGAGCAGGGAGATATTTTCTTCTTGGACCTCACTTCTTTTCTCTGATCAACCCATCTACTGCTATCTGGAGTCTTGAGGTATATAGTAGCCACTTCATGACCATTTAATTCCCAGTTCTCTACCCTTACCAGGTTATTCTTCCCCACTTAAAAAGCCTCCCACATCAACTCTCTTAGTGAGAGTTAATCTATCCTTATCTTGCTCAAAACTCAATTCCTGTAGGAAGCCTTCTATTAATTGCTATTTCCCCCTGACCATGCCATTGGGCAATACATCCCCTTAGCACATTTCTATTCAATTTGAATGATAATGCTTTTCACTGCTTTTAACATAGCTTTCTGTGCAAACTGAGCTTTTAATAAATGATTATTAACTAATTAACCTGTCACTTTTTCTTGTAAGAGAGCCAGTAAGTAAGCCGCAGGCATCAAAAGTCTGTATTCATTCAGGTTTTGAGCAATTTATGGTAAAACAAAAGGAGAATGAGTTGAGATGATTTGGGTTTTACACTAAAATTTGGTTATTTGCATGTAATCATTTAAAGATAGCATATAATAATAATCCTATAAATGTTTTTTAAATTATAAAAACTGGTATGTATTACTATGGCCCAGACACTCTGCACAGAACCAGGATTGTCTTTTTTAATCCTCAAAATACTTGGAAGTATGTGCTATTATTATGCTTATCTTATAGGTGGTGACCTTGAGGCATAAAGAAGCTGGGTAACTTGCAATGAAGATCACTCAGGCAATAGATGGCAGAGATGTGATTCAATAAAGGCAATTTGTATCTAGAACTTACATTCTTAACTACTCTTTTTTTTGGAGGGTACTGGGGATTGAACTTAGGGACACTCGACCACTGATCCACATCCCCACCCTATTTTGTATTTTACTTACAGACAGGGTCTCACTGAATTGCTTAGCACCTTGCTTTTTGCTGAGACTGGTTTTGAACTGGCGATCCTCCTGTTTCAACCTCCCAAGCCACTGGGATTACAGGTGTGTGCCACTGTGCTGGCTCTTAATTCCAAGAATAAGAATGCCATGTGAACCATCTATTTTCTTGTCCATTTTACCACACCCAGGGAGATTTACATAGTCCAGAGAAGTGTGCCACACTTTTCCTAGGCAATCTGTATCAGGATCCCTATACTGCATGACAGATTGATTGACTAAGCATGCATGCAGAGTGACATCTAAGTGCAGCTGTAGTTTGTTTTCTCCCACATCCTGATTTTCTCAGAGGTCCACCCAACACTGACTCTTGCTATAGGCTGTTTTGTCAAGAAGCTCTGCTCTGTGTGGCCCACTTGGTCTACATGAAGCTCACACCTATCACTTGTTCCACACATTCTGGAAACACAGATTGATCTCAGCACTACCAGTCAACTAGATTCTTTGGCCTCAGGCACTATAACTTTTCCAGTGGTAAGTGGAGTCTGCTGTTTTTACAGCCAGGAGAACATTGCAGGTTCTGTGGATGACTTCATGGGGGCAACCTCTTTCTTTTGACATGCTGACCCTCTTTCATATCCTTGCTCAGAGGAGGCACCCAGTGTTCTGGAAGAGGATGATTGTCTCTTTCGTAAACTCTGTGCATGGAAGGCAGAGGATGGGGAGGGAGGAAGAGAGAAAGAGAGGAAAAGAGAGGGAGGGAGGGAGAGAGAAGGAGAGAGGCACTCTGGTATCTGTTTTATTGCAGCTCATACAGGTTATCTTCATTCTGCCACCCCAGTCCCGCTCACAGTTACTCCCTGTCCAGTTTTGTGGCTCAGGAGGCTGACCTATAATGGACTATATCAAAGGGCTCCCTATCATTCTGGTTTCCTATCAGGTTTGGTCAATTGGAGGTATCAGAAGAAGCCAAGAAAAAGAAAAGAGTGACATTGGGGTGTTGGTCTCCTGATTCTCTCAGGCTACCTGCATCCCTCAATGAAGGCCAGACCTTTGTAAAGAAACCCTCTCTACCCAACTCCTTCCCCTTGGATTCTGGTAATTACTTTTCCTTTTTCCTTTCAGGCTAAGAGTGTCACTAGATCTGTGCACTGCATTACCCCTTGTGGTTTCCCTATACCTTGTCCACATGTCTTAGGAATACTGTCTTTAGTAAACTGTCCTAAGTTTTCCCAGCTTCAGTGTGTCATGTGTTTTCTGTTGAGATCTTATCAGTTACTTTAAAAATATAGATTTCTGGGTCCCCCACCTATGAAATCACAACCTCTGATGGTAGCACTTGGGACTTTGAATTTTCAACAAGCATCTCAAATGATGCAAATGTTCACTAGAAATTTGGTTTTAATTGAAGTTCAACATCAATATAGGAAAAAGAACTTGAGTTTTGAGTGAGACCCAACCTGCAGGGAATGGACTATCTTTTTAGAAGACTTAATGAATTCAAATTGGCAAAGTGTTTTGAGACTCAATAATAGAAAAATACTATATCCATACCATTTATGCAGCATTGTTTCCTGCCCCCCCCAAATTGGCATAATTCTTTTCAGCAAATTGATTGATATTTTTATTACTATGGCATTGCTTCTATATATTTTTGATATTATAGATATGGTTTGCCAGTATCTGTTCAAGTTAATTATTGGCCTAACACATAAATGTAATGCCATTGTTGTAATACTTCAATTACATTACCAGTTTTTGAAATAACAGATATTGCTAAATATTTTGTAGAACAACATTTTTTTTATAAAGGAATGTTTTTGGAATTAATTTTGATAAGGTTATGGCAGGCATAGTAATTTTCCCTCACCTTTTACTCTAAGATGTCCATGTCTAATCCTTGGAAGCTGTGAATATGTGAGATTACATGGCAAAAGGATTTAAAGTTGCAGATGAAATTAGGGTAGCTAATCAGATGCCCTTGAAATATTGAGAATAGTCGGTTATTCCATGGTCCCAATGTAATCTCAGAAGTCCTTAAACAATGGTAGAGGGAAACAGAAGAGGTCAGCATGATGTGAGAAGATCTGGATATATTCTTGACTTTGAGGATGAAAGGGGGCCACAACAAAGGAAAAAAGACTGCTTCGAGAAACTGGAAAAGATAAAGACACAGATCTTACCAAGAACTTCCAGAAAGGGATGCAGCCCTGATGACATCTGGATTTTAGCCCAGTGATAACCATGTGGCACTTCCAACCTACAGATATATGATAAGCAACTTATATTGTTTTTAAGCCACTAAGAAGATGGTCATTTATTATACAAATAACAGAAAACTGATACAAAGATTTCCAGACATGGATGGGAGGAGATTTTAAACATTAAATTGATACTTTAACTGGGATCATTTACATTGCAAATCTCAGATAATACAAAGACTACAATTATCATGTTTGAAAACTTAATTCATTCCTTTGGAGATTTAGCAAGTGACATCATGACTTTTTTAGTTTTTACGAGATTGGTATGAGAAAAAAAAATCATGAATGGGGAGTAAGATCCAGGAACTTGTGACACACTGTTAGACTGGTTCTAAGTGAGGGCTTGACTATCTCTAATATAGCTGACCTTAAGTGACTGTCAGGCCAGCCTTCCTACCCATAATATCTCCATAAAAAACCTCCTTCTTTTGTATTTCTGGGAGTGTGTACAGGTACAGGAGCACCAGGGTTCAGGAAGGTGGGTCATGCTCTAGAAGTGGGGTATAAGCAGCGGCTTGGGGAATTGAGTTAGCCATCTCTGGGCTTCCCTCTGGTTTTGGAATGGATGTGCTTTAGTCATAAGGCTTTCTGACCTTCTCTGTATTGCTTGACAGGTGGCACTTAAGACTGGTATCTGGAACAAATAAACTTTAAGCCACTGAAATGTTTTCAACTATGTATTTCTAAATAGCATGTTTGTCCAACTATTTTGATTTTTCATTTTTCATGTTCTATCACAGGAAAGCACCCTTATATCATTCTTCCAGCAATCTCTCTCTAGTATGACTCTTCCAAAACCCATCAATATTTAATGGTTACACTTTTAACTGTATAGATTTTATCACTATCTATGAGATGCTGTCTACTATGACTACATTTTCTTTCTTGAAAATATTTCGAGTTTTTCTATAAAGTTAACATTTTTTTTTCTTTATGCCTGTTACCAAATAGTGCTGAACCCTCTAGAAGAAGTATGACTTTCCCATTAGTTATTCACCACTTTTACACACTTACGTCCATCTACTGGATTCTTTCTTCCCCTTGGTGGAAACTTTCCTAGACTTGCCCTCTCTATCCCTAATCGACATCTGTCATTCTGAGAACTTCATTCATCATCATTCCAAGAATTGCATTTCCCTGTCTCCTATTTGGAGCTCCTGTATCTTAGAGTCCACATTTTCATCTATTAATTTTATTCCCTCTGGTGGTAGAATGCATCTTCTAGTAGTCTCCCCCACAAAAAGGAGGACATGCAGGCCAACTTTATTAAGTCCTTCATAAAGATTTCTTCATTCTATGATTTTTCTTGATTGATAATTTAAATATAGAATTCTAGACTTGGAATAATTTCCCTTATAAGCTTGTTGGAGTAATTTCTAGCTTTCAATATTATTGTTAAGAGTTTAATTCTGTTTGAATCCCCAATTCTTTTTATGAGATCTGTATTTCTCTCTGAAAACTTTTAGGATCTATTTTTAATCTCTCATGTCTTTGAAATTTAAAAGATTTGTCTTAGCATAGGTCCTTCTTCATTCATTTTGCCAGAGGCCCTTTTTATCTGTTATATTCCTTCAATTTTGCAAACAGTTTTTTGGGGGGCTACCAGGAATTGAACTCAGGGGGAACTCCATCACTGAGCCACATCCCTAGCCCTATTTTGTATTTTATTTAGAGACAGGGTCTCACTGAGTTGCTTAGCACCTTGCCATTGCTGCAGTTGGCTTTGAACTCACGATCCTCCTGTCTCAGCCTAGTCTTAATTTGTTTTTATTATAATTTCTTCCTCTCTTGGGCCTTCTGGACTGATTCTCTATTTTCATATCTTTTTATCTGCTATTATATTTTTATTTATTTTTTTAAAATTCTCATACTAATATTTTTGTTTGCTATCATATTTTTAATTCCCAAGAAATAATTTTTGATTTTTGAATGCTGACAAAAATGGAGTCCTTGATCAAAGTTTAGTCAGGCTCTGCTGAGCTTTTCTTGACTAGGGCTTGGCCTGCTGAGCACAGTTTAGTAAGAATCTTCTACACGCTTAAGAACCCATCAGGTTGCTCATCCATTCCCCCAAGCTTGATACCTAATGAAGTCCCTTTTAGTAATTTTCAATCAATGACTCCCTCATCTTGTCCATTGGCTGTAAATCTCTGCTGACCCTGTTGTATTCAGAATTGAGTGCAACTTCTCTTACTGAAGTAGTCTTCAATAAAGACTAGCCTGTGGAACTTGTCTGGTGCACTTTCTCTTTGACAGTCCCTCATTCACATAGATCCTTTCCTTTAATTTGTTCTGGGTGTAATCTTCTTTTATCACCCAGATCATATTAGTGACTGCTATAGTTGGGATGTTAAACATCCCCCAAGGTCCCTGAGTAACAATGCTTGGTCCCCAGTTGGTACTAGTGGAGAGGGATGGAGCATTTTGGAGGTAGGGCCTAGTGGGAGGTCCTTAAGTCACTATTGGTGAGCCTTCAAAGGGACCTCAGCCTCTTCCCTTTTCTCTTTTTTGGTTTATTGATCATGAATTGAGTAGTTTGTTTTGCCAAGAGTTCTCCACTATTGCCACCTGGCACTCTCAGGAGAAACCCTAGACAATGTATTTATCTGCCCTGTCATGGACTGGATCTGCAGATCTGTGAACTAGTAAATCTTTTCTTTTATAAATTAACTATCTCAGTTATTTCATCATGGTGATGGAAAGCTGACAAACAGGTGATCTTTGAAAAAGTTTTCTTTTTTTTCTCCCCCTGGAAATGTGTGTGTGTGTGTGTGTGTGTGTGTCTGTGTATGTGTGTGTTTCATATTTAAGAAGGGGTTGCTAAAATTGTGATTGCAAGTTCTGTGTGTAAAATCTTATCACTAGTGCACTTTAGTGTAGGATGATTGGACTAATCCATTTGTTGCTTCTGCCTCTTAATAACCCCTACTCCACAAACTAATACCTAGGGATTTTTTCTCTAAAGCTAGTTAGTTTATCCTCAGAAAGGAATTGCCCAAACTCTTGCCAGTTGGGTAAAAAATAAGTGTAAGTCCAACTGGGTGAGTTCTGGAAGCATGGGTGAGTACGAATCTGGAAATTGTACTTTTGAGTATGTTCTTTTTTGTAGCTGGCCCATTATTAGTATGATGCCCTTGCTCTCTCTGGGTCCCTGGTATCTCCCAGTCCATCACCCTTCATATTCATCATTTCCAGATAGTGCACCCACAGTGTCCTGCAGGATGGGGAGAATATGTAGAGGGCTAAGGGTTTCTTGTATAAATGTGCAACCAATCTTCCTATTTTCTTTCTTGTCCACTTTTCTACTTTTTTGGGGATACACACTCTCATTACTGAGGCTTTTCATGACTGTGAGGAAATAATCAACTGGTTTCATTCACCGTTGGCTTAGGATTAAAATTTTTGAGGTCTGCTAAGTCAGGATCACTTGCATATCTGCTTTATGCTTTCCATTCTCTAATATTTTGTTTCTGTCGTCTCCTGATTTGTTTGGGGGGTGGTCCTTCTCAAAGGTGAAGTATCAGAAAGGTTTGACACTTCATGTTTAACTGGAAGTAAATGCATGCATTTCAGGTTTTTTAAGACATTAGCTAATTATATTCTGGCTTCCTCTCAGTTAACAAGAAATTCCATTCACCTTAATATCCTAGTTCTTCCCAACAAACTCAATTAATAAATGGTGATGGAACTATTGATTTTTCATATAAATAGGTACACCATGTTTCCTTGACATTTGTTGAGGAATGTAAAACAGGACTATTTTAAATAAATCCAATTGAAGGAAGAGAATTCATAATGGAGAGTAAATTACATAAGTGAAAACTGCCTCACCTACTATATTGCATTAAAACTGAGGATTATTGCAGTAATCACCTAACAGTAGAGGTCCGTATTGATTTTAACTGCTAATTACCGCAGGGACGTGCCCCTGAGTTAGAATTCTAAATCTAATTCTGCATAGTCTGAAAGTCCTTTCTGAATTCTATGTGAGTTGTAATTTAAATAGAAAAAAAAATCACCATGGCTGAACAACATGTAGCTTAATCACACATGAACTGACTTAAGAACTTTTCTATCATATTTTATCATAGCAGGATCTAGCCTTTACTGTGGAACAAGGGGTCATAAATTGGGATATTTAAAATCAACCCAAGTGGGATAATATCTTCAACAAACTCAGATTTAATAAATTATGAGGGAATATTTAGCCATTAAGATTGTATATTACATTAGAATGAAAAGTAAAAACCCTAATTAGAATTTAAGGAGATGTAAACACAGTAAAGAAGGATCAGTAAAAATGGAGGAATACAATGAATTTTGGTTTGGAGAAATTCAGGCCAGATTAATTAATGCCTCAAATATCTGCCTTCTTTTTAATAGATATGGAGGTAAATGGTGATGACAGTTTTTCTGTCAAAACCACAAATGATTCTTGTATCAGTCTTGGCCATGTTCATAATTTATATAATTACATTTTGTAGAGGCTAAGATTTTTGAGAGAAATGTTTTAGGTCATTATTGATCAATTTAGCCACCCAGAGGACTCAAATGTTAAGGATCCCTCAAATGTCACATGAATAGTACATTTCCTTGGATGTTTGGATCCAACACAGTTTAACATCTTTTATTTAATATTTATTTATTTTTCAGTTGTAGTTGGACACAATACCTTTATTTCACTCATCCATTTCTATGTGGTGCTGAGGATCGAACCCAGGGTCTTACACATGCAAGGCAAGTGTTCTACAGTGAGCCACAACCCCAGCCCCAGTTTAACATATCTTGTTAACAGACAGATAACAGTTTTGGCTAGAAGATTCACTTAATTGACTTCCTTTTCACTCCATTCCAAACTCATGTTATAATTTTCCAGAATATCCCATAAATTTTAAAAATGCCTCTTATCAACTTGACATCAGGTAGTGAGAAGAGTCATTTTCTAAAGAATATTCTGGCATATTTCTGTTTTGATAGGTAACATACCTTTAACAATGTCCTTTCAATAAGCTTCTTTTACCAGGAAATAAGATTTGTGTTCAAATACTCTTTCAGTAAAGTCAAAGAGTTTTCCATACAAGAAGAGGTCTAATAGATCTGACTTCCTGTTGTGCTTTAGTTATAATAAGATGGAACAAAACTTTAAAAAAATTTAACTAACTTTGCCAAATGTCCAGTTAGACTATTACATTTTCAGCATTTCAGTCTATAAGAATGTATTAATTCAATGTCTCAGCATGTCCTGAACTAAAGAGAAAACACATTTTCTAGTTTAATTTTATAGAAGCACCTACCACAGTGCCAGTCACATCACATATGCTTAATAAACTTGTTCTTGATTTCAATACCTGTGAACTTTTATGAATCACTATAAGATAAAAGGTCTCAAGAAATAAAATATTAAGCAAGATTTAAACCTGTTAGGCAAATAATGACAAGGAAATGTTCCAATAATAATCTTTAAATAGTTAACTATGGCTTACATGTGATCAGCGTTAACATTTAGTACTAGATATAAGATATAAACTCAGTTGGTGTGCAAACAATTGGTACTTATCATTATTCTGGGTGCCTACCCTTTCCACTGCCCTCAGCATCCTGGATTTCCCTACAATGCAGAAACTGAAGCATTGAAGCCTAGAGGCTTTTGGGGCCCAGAATTGATTCCATTGGTTAATGTCCAGGATATATTGTTGTTAAACATCTTGACTTTCCCCCCCAAACCCCACTCCCAACAACACCTTCACCTATTCACAAGATGATGTATGCTTAGGAAAGGCAAATAAGTTTTAATAGTAACTGGTGTAGACTTTATCAGTAGGCAAATGAGTTCTTTTGGAGTAGAAGAAATAAAGAAGGATTTTCTAAGTCTTCTTTTTTTAAAAGAAAAAATATTTTAGTTGTAGATGGACACAATGGATATTTGCTGTAACAATGACTTTGTTTTATTTATTTATTTATTTTTATGTGGAGCTAAGGATGGAACCCAGTACCTCATGCATGCTAGGCAAGTGCTCTACTACTGTGCCACAACCTCAGCCCTCTAAGTCCTCTTTGATGAAAGTGTGGTTATTTATTTATTTATTTTTTTTTGCAAATTCTGGATTGAGTACAGCTATGCATATTTCTTTCATGTAGGAATCTTTTTTTAAAAAAAATGTTGATTTGTTATATATGACAACACAATGCATTACAATTCATATTACACATATAGAGCACAATTTTTCATGTCTCTTGTTGTACACAAAGTACAGTCACATCCTTTGTATCTTCTTACATGTACTTAGGGTAATGATGACCATGTATTCCACCAACTTTACTACCCCTTTGCCCCCTCCCTTACCTTTTCCCCTTTGTCCTAACTAGAGTTCACTTAATCCTCCCCCTGCCACCCAGCATATTATGGATCAGCATCCTTAAATCAGAGAAATCATTTGGCATTTGGTTTTGTGGGATTGGTTAATTTCACTTAGCATTATATTCTCCAGCTTTATCCATTTACCTGCAAATGCTATGATTTTATTCTCTTTTATGCTAAATAATATTCCATTGTGTATATATACCACATTTTCTTTATCCATTCATCTATTGAGGATCATCTAGGTTGGTTCCACAGTTTAGCTATTGTGAATTCTGCTGCTATAAACACTGATGTGGCTGTGTCCCTGTAGTGTGCTGTTTTTAAGTCCTTTGTGTATAAACCAAGGAATGGGATAGCTGGGTCAAATCATGGTTCCATTCCCAGTTTTCCAAGGATTCTCCATACTGCTTTCCATTTGGCTGCACCAATTTGCAGTCCCACCAGCAATGTATGAGTGTGCCTTTTCCCCTGCATCCTCGCCAACACTTATTGTTGTTTGTCTTCATAATAGCTGACATTCTGACAACAGTGAGATGAAATCTTAGAGTGGTTTTGATTTGCATTTCTCTAATTGCTAGAGATGATGAACATTTTTTCATGTATTTATTGATTAACTGTATATCCTCTTCTGAGAAGTTTCTGTTCCAGGCCTTGGCCCATTTATTGATTGGGTTATTTGTTTTTTCAGTTCTTAGTTTTTTGAGTTCTTTATATATTTTAGAGATTAGTGCTCTATCTGATGTGCATGTGGTAAGAAATTGTTCCCAATTAGTAGGCTCTCTATTCACTTCACAGATTGTTTCTTTTGCTGAGAAGAAGCTCTTTAGTTTGAATCCATCCATTTTTTGATTCTTGATAATAACTCTTGCACTTTAGGAGTTGTATTGAGGAAGTTGGGGCCTAATCCCACATGATGGAGATTGGAGCCTACTTTTTCTCCTAATAGATGCAGGGTCTCTGGTTTAATTCCTAAGTTCTTGATCCATTTTAAGTTGAGTTTTGTGCATGGTGAGAGATAGGGGTTTAATTTCATTTTGTTGCCTATGGATTTCCAATTTTCCCAGCACCATCTTTTCTTCAATGTACATTTTGTCACCTTTGTCAAATACAAGATAACTGTAATTATGTGGGTTAGTCTCTGTGTCCTCTATTCTATACCGTTGGTCTACAGGTCTATTTTGGTGCCAATACCATGCTGGTTTTGTTACTATTGCTCTGCAGTATTGTTTAAGGTCTGGTATAGTGATGCCATCTGCTTCACTCTTCCTGCTAAGCGTTGCTTTTGCTATTCTGGGTTTCTTATTTTTCCAGATGAATTTCATGATTGCTTTTTCTATTTCTATGAGGAATGTCATTCAGATTTTGATTGAAATTACATTAAATCTGTATAGTGCTTTTGGTAGTATGGTCATTTTGAAAATATTAATTCTGCCTAACCAAGAACAAGGTAGATCTTTCCATCTTCTAATGTCCTCTTTAATTTCTTTCTTTAGCATTCTGTAGTTTTCATTGTAGAAGTCTTTCACCTCTTTTTTAGGTTTATTCCTAAGTATTTTAATTTTTTGAAGCAATTATAAGTGGGGTAGGTATGCTTGATTCCCTTTCAGAGGATTTGTCACTGATATAAGAAATGCCTTTGATTTATGGGTATTGATTTTGTATTCTGCTACTTTTCATGTACTAATTCTAGTTCTAGAATTTTTCTAGTGTAACTTTTAGGGTCTTCTAGGTATAGAATCATATCACCAGCAAATAGTGCTAATTTGAGTTCTTCATGTCCTATCTGTATCCCTTGAATTTCTTTCATTTGTCTAATTGCTCCGGCCAGTGTTTTAAGAACTATGTTAAATAGAAGTGGTGAAAGTGGGCATCCCTGTCTTGTTCCAGTTTTTAGAGGGAATACTTTTAATTTTTCTCCATTTAGAATGTCGTTGGCCTGGGGCTTAGCATAGATAGCTTTTATGATGTTGAGGTATATTCCTGTTATCCCTAGTTTTTTTAGTGTTTTGAACATGAAAGGGTGCTGTATTTTGTCTGCATCTATTGAGATGATCATATGGTTCTTATCTTTAAGTCTATTGATATGATGAACTACATATATTGATTTCCGTATGTTGAAGTAACCTTGCATCCCTGGAACGAACCCCACTTGATCGTGGTGTACTATTTTTTGGTATGTGTTTATATTCGATTTGCCAGAATTTTATTGAGAATTTTTGCATCTATGTTCATTGGAGATATTGGTCTGAAGTTTTCTTTTTTTATATATTTTTTTATTGTTGTTCAAAACATTACAAAGCTCATGATATATCATCTTTCATACATTTGACTCAATTGGGTTATGAACTCCCATTTTTACCCCAAATACAAATTGCAGAATCACATCGGTTACACACTCACATTTTTACATAATGGCATATTAGTGACTGTTGTATTCTGCTACCTTTCCTTTCCCCTACTATCCCCCCTCCCCTCCCCTCCCATCATCCCTCTCTACCTCATCTGCTGTTGTTCAATTCTCTCCCTTGTTTCCCCCCCCCCTTTCCCCTCACATCCTCTTCTATGTAATTTTGTGTAACATTGAGGGTCTCCTACCATTTCCATATGCTTTCCCTTCTCTCTCCCTTTCTCTCCCCCCACTCGTCTTTGTTTAATGTTAATCTTTTCCTCATGCTCTTCCTCCCTGTTCTGTTCTTAGTTGCTCTCTTTATATCAAAGAAGACATTTGGCATTTGTTTTTTAAGGATTGGCTAGCTTCGCTTAGCATAATCTGCTCTAATGCCATCCATTTCCCTGCAAATTCTATGATTTTGTCATTTTTTATTGCTGCGTAGTACTCCATTGTGTATAGATGCCACATTTTTTTTATCCATTCATCTATTGAAGGGCATCTGGGTTGGTTCCACAGTCTAGCTATTGTGAATTGTGCCGCTATGATCATTGATGTGGCAGTATCCCTATAGTATGCTCTTTTAAGATCCTCAGGGAATAGTCCGAGGAGGGCGATAGCTGGGTCAAATGGTGGATCCATTCCCAGCTTTCCTAGGTATCTCCATACTGCTTTCCAAATTGGCCTTACCAATTTGCAGTCCCACCAGCAGTGTACAAGTGTACCCTTTTCCCCACATCCTCGACAACACTTATTGTTGTTTGACTTCATAATGGCTGCCAATCTTACTGGAGTGAGATGGTATCTTAGGGTGGTTTTGATTTGCATTTCTCTGACTGCTAGAGATGGTGAGCATTTTTTCATGTACTTGTTGATTGATTGTATGTCCTCCTCTGTGAAGTGTCTGTTCAGGTCCTTGGCCCATTTGTTGATTGGGTTACTTGTTATCTTATTGTTTAATTTTTTGAGTTCTTTGTATATTCTGGATATTAGGGCTCTATCTGAAGTGTGAGGGGTAAAAATTTGTTCCCAGGATGTAGGCTCTCTATTTACCTCTCTTATTGTTTCTCTTGCTGAGAAAAAACTTTTTAGTTTAAGTAAGTCCCATTTGTTGATTCTTGTTATTAACTCTTGGGCTATGGGAGTCCTATTAAAGAATTTGGAGCCAGACCCCACAGTATGTAGATCGTAGCCAACTTTTTCTTCTATCAGATGCAGTGTCTCTGATTTGATATCTAGCTCCTTGATCCATTTTGAGTTAACTTTTGTGCATGGCGAGAGAAAGGGATTCAGTTTCATTTTGTTGCATATGGATTTCCAGTTTTCCCAGCACCATTTGTTGAAGATGCTATCCTTCCTCCATTGCATGCTTTTAGCCCCTTTATCAAATATAAGAAAGTTGTAATTTTGTGGGTTGGTTTCTGTGTCCTCTATTCTGTACCATTGGTCCACCTGCCTGTTTTGGTACCAGTACCATGCTGTTTTTGTTACTATTGCTCTGTAGTACAGTTTGAACTCTGGTATCGCTATACCTCCAGATTCACACTTCCTGCTTAGAATTGCTTTTGCTATTCTCGGTCTTTTGTTTTTCCATATGAATTTCATGATTGCTTTATCTATTTCTACAAGAAATGCCGTTGGGATTTTAATTGGCATCGCATTGAACCTGTAAAGAACTTTGGGTAATATCGCCATTTTGATGATGTTAGTTCTGCCTATCCATGAACAGGGTACATTTTTCCATCTTCTAAGATCTTCTTCTATCTCTCTCTTTAGGATTCTGTAGTTTTCATTGTATAAATCTTTCACCTCTTTTGTTAGGTTGATTCCCAGGTATTTTATTTTCTTTGAGGATATTGTGAATGGAGTGGTTTTCCTCATTTCCATTTCAGAAGTTTTGTTGCTGATATACAGGAATGCCTTTGATTTATGCGTGTTGATTTTATATCCTGCCACTTTGCTGAATTCATTTATTAACTCTAGCAGTTTCTTTGTAGACCCTTTTGGGTCTGTTAAATATATTATCATGTCATCCGCAAATAGCGATAATTTAAGTTCTTCTTTTCCTATTTTTATGCCTTTAATTTCTTTTGTCTGTCTAATTGCTCTGGCTAGTATTTCAAGAACTAAATTGAATAGAAGTGGTGATAGAGGGCATCCCTGTCTTGTTCCAGATTTTAGAGGGAATGCCTTCAGTTTTTCTCCATTTAGGATGATGCTAGCCTGAGGTTTAGCATATATAGCTTTTACAATGTTGAGGTAAGTTCCTGTTATCCCTAGTTTTTCTAGTGTTTTGAACATAAAGGGATGCTGTACTTTGTCAAATGCTTTTTCTGCATCTATTGAGATGATCATAAGGTTCTTGTCTTTAAGTCTATTGATGTGGTGAATAGTATTTATTGATTTCCGTATATTGAACCAGCCTTGCATCCCAGGGATGAATCCTACTTGATCATGGTGCACAATTTTTTTGATATGCTTTTGTATTCGATTCGCCAGGATTTTATTGAGAATTTTCTTTTTTTTAATGTGTCTTTGCCTGATTTTGGAATCAGGTTGATATTGGTCTCATAGAATGAGTTTGGAAGTACTCCCACTTTTTCTATTTCCTGAAATAAATTGAAGAGTATTGGTATTAGTTCTTCTTTAAAGGTCTGGTCCTGGGCTTTCTTGGTTGGTAGGCTTTTGATGGCATCTTCTGTTTCTTCGCTTGAATTTGATCTGTTTGAATTGTGTATATCATTCTGATTCAATTGGAGCAAATCATATGACTCTAGAAATTTGTTGATGCCTTTTACATTTTCTACTTTATTGGAGTACAAGTTTTCAAAATAATTTCTAATTATCTTCTGTATTTTTGTAGTGTCTATTGTGATATATCCTTTTTCATCACATATATTAATAGTTTCAGTTTTCTCTCCTTCTCTTCATTAGCATGGCTAAGTGTCTATCAGTTTTATTTATTTTTTTAAGAACCAACTTTTTGTTCTGTCAATTTTTCCAACTGTTTCTTTTGTTTCAATTTCATTGATTTCAGCTCTGATTTTAATTATTTCCTGTCTTCTATTGCTTTCGGTGTAGATTTGTTCTTCTTTTTCTAGGGCTTTCAGATGTAATGTTAAGTCATTTATTTGTTGACTTTTTTCTCCTTTTAAGGAATGAACTCCATGCAATAAACTTTCCTTTTAGTACTGCTTTTATAGTGTCCCAGAGATTTCAATATGTTGTTTCTGTGTTCTCATTCACCTCTAAAATTTTTTAAATCTCTTCCTTGATGTCTTCTGCAACCCATTGTTCATTCAGTAGCATATTATTCAGTCTCCAGGTGTTGGAGTGGCTTTTATTTCTTATTTTATCTTTTATTTCTAATTTTATTCCATTATGATCTGATAAGATGCAGGGTTGTATCTCTATCTTTTTTTATATTTGCTAAGAGTTGCTTTATGGTCTATTTTAGAGAAGGATCCATGTGCTACTGAGAAGAAAGTGTATTCTCTTGTTGAAGGATGAGGTATTCTATATATGTCAGTTATTGATTGTGTTATCTAGTTCTATAGTTTCTTTGTTCAGCTTTTGTTTGGAATATCTATCCAGTGGTGAAAGAGGTATGTTAAAGTCACCTAAAATTATTGTGTTGTGGTCAATTTGACTCTTGAACTTGAAAAGAGTTTGTTTTATGAAATAAATGCTCCATTGTTTGGGGCATATATATTTGTAATTGTTAAGTATTGTTGGTGTATGGTTCCCTTGAGCAATATGTAGTGTCCTTCTTTATTCCTTTTGATTAGCTTTAGCTTGAAGTCTACTTTATTTGATATGAGGATAGAAACTCCTGCTTGTTTCTGAAGTCCATGTGAGTGGTATGATTTTCCCCAACCTTTTACCTTCAGTCTGTATGTCTTTTCCTATGAGATGAGTCTTGGAGGCAGCATATTGTTGGGTCTTTTTTTTTTAATCCAATCTGCTAGTCTATGTTGTTTGATCAGTGAGTTTTGGCCATTAACATTCAGGTTTATTATTAAGACATGATTTGTATTCCCAGCCATTTTTATTTATTTTTGGTATTTAACTTGACTTGGTTTCTCCTCTGATTATTTTTTTACTTTAGTGTAATCTCTCCCTCTGATAATTTTCATTGTTGTTTTTCATTTCTTCTTTATGGAGTATTTTGCTGAGGATGTTCTCTAGTTCAGACTTTCTAGTTGTAAATTGTTTTAACTTTTGTTTATCATGGAAGATTTTTATTTTATCATCAAATCTAAAGCTTAATTTTGCTGGACATAAGATTCTTGGTTGGCATCCATTTTCTTTCAGAGTTTTGTATATATTGTTCCATGATCTCCTGGCTTTGAGAGTCTGGGTTAAAAAATCTGCTGAGATACAAAATGGTCTCCCCCTCTATGTGATCTGATTCCTCTCTCTCATGGCTTTTAAGATTCTATCCTTATTCTGTCTCTCACCATGCACAAAACTCAACTCAAAATGGATCAAGGACTTAGGAATAAAATCAGAGACCCTGCATCTAATAGAAGAAAAATAGGCCCTAATCTTCATCATGTGGGATTAGGCCCCAACTTCCTTAATAAGACTCCTATGGCATAAAAATTAAAATCAAGAATCAGTAAATGTGATGGATTCAAACTAAAAAGTTTCTTCTCAGCAAAAGAAACAATCTGTGAGATGTATAGAGAGACTACATCTTGGGAGCAAATTTTTACCCCTCACACATCAGATAGAGCACTAATCTCTAGGGTATATAAGGACCTCAAAAAGCTAAGCACAAAAAAAAAAAAAAAAAAAAAAAAACCAAATAACCTAATCAATAAATGGACCAAGGACCTGAACAGACACTTCTCAGAAAATGATATATAATCAATCAACAAATATATGAAAAAGTGTTCATTATCACTAGCAATTAGAGAAATGCAAATCAAAACCACCAGAAGATTACATCTCACTGTTGTCAGAATGTCAAGACAAACAACAATAAGTGTTGACAGGATGTGGGGAAAAAGACACACTCATACACTGCTGGTGGGACTGCAAATTGATGCAGCCAATATGGAAAGCAGTATGGAGATTTCTTGGAAAATTGGGAATGGAACCACCATTTGACCCAGCTATCCCTCTCCTTGGTCTATACCCAAAGGACTTAAAAAGAGCATACTAAAGGGACACAGTCACATCAATATTTATAGCAACACAATTCACAATAGCTAAACTGTGGAACCAACCTAGATGCCCTTCAATAGATGTATGGATAAAAAAAAATGTGGCATATATACATTGAGAATAGAATATTACTCAGCAGTAAAAGAGAATAAAATTATGGCATTTTCAGGTAACTGGATGGAGTTAGAGAAGATAATGCTAAGTAAAGTTAACCAATCCCAAATAACCAAATGTTGAATGTTTTCTTTGTTATAAGGAGGCTGATTCATAGTGGGATAGGGAGAGGGAGCATGGGAAGAATAGATGAACTCTAGATAGGGCAGAGGGTTTGGAGGGAAAGGGAGGCAGCATGGGTTATAAATGATGATTAAATGTGATGAACATTATTATCCAAAGTACAGGTATGAAGACACAAATTGGTGTGAATATACTTTGTATACAACCAGAGACATGAAAAATTGTGTTCTATATGTGTAATAAGAATTGTAATGCATTCTGCTGATATATATATATATATATATATATATATATATATATATATATTCCTATCCTTATGCTGTATGCTAGGTATTTTCATTATAATGTGACTTAGTGTAGATCTGTTGTAATTTTGTACATTTAGTGTCCTGTAAGCCTCTTGTATTTCGTTTTCCAACTTATTCTTCATGCTTGGGAAATTTTCTGCTATTATCTCATTGAAGAGATTGTGCATTCCTTTGGTTTGAAAGTCTGTGCCTTCCTCTGTCCCAAAAACTCTTAGAGTTGGTTTTTTGTTGCTGTCCCATAATTCTTGGATGTTCTGTTCATGGTTTCTTACTATCTTCACTGTATAGTCAACTTTATTTTCCAGATTGTGTACTTTGTCTTCATTATCTGATGTTCTTTTTTCCAAGTGATCTAGTCTGTTGGTTATGCTTTCTGTTGAGTTTTTTATTTGGTTTATTATATCCTTCATTTCAAGGATTTCTGACTTTTTTTTTCAGAGTCTCTATCTCTTTCTTGAAGTAATCTTTTACTACATGTTTTTGCTCTCTTATCTCTTTGTTGGAGTGATCAATTTTTGCCTGTGTTTGCTTATTTCTGTCATTCAATAATTCACAGATCATTTTAATTATGAACCTTCTGAATGCCTTCTCTAACATTTCATCAACTTCGCTGTCCATGGGTTCTGTTATTATAGTGTCCTGGTTTGTTTGGGGCACTTTCCACCCTTGTTTTTTCATGATGTCTATGTGTCTTCCTTTCTTGCAGTGTGGATCTGAGATATTACAGTTTCTACCCTATGTTCTTTTAGTACCCGTGCAGATTGTACCTCACCTTGATGTTGGGCTTCCAGACCCTGCTGGTGTCCCTCAATGTATGCTACTACATACAACTAAAGGTGGTGGCGGCAATAGCCAAGGTAACTCAAGATAATAATGGAGGTGCCCCAAGATGGATGCAATGTCTTACAGAGATGGGGTTGAAAGGGTGGGCCTCACACTCCCTTTGGGATGCCTGTTCTGAGATGCAATTGCTTCTAAGCCCTGTCTGTTGTCAAAAAGGTAGGGGCAACTGTGTGGGGAGGTCTATGGCAATGACTGCAGTGACCCAAGACGATTAGGCTTGGGTTCCCAGGTGTGTGAGGGGTTGCAGGGAACTTGGACTTACCCTGGGCCTGGGTTCTGTGTATATTGGTGTGGGTGGATCTGGGTCAAGCCTAGGCTCCTGTGGTGGTCTGCTGGTCTTAAGAGGTGGTTCTGTTCCAGAGCCTGAGCTCCAAGGGGTGTCTGCCAGTTGTAGGATGGCCCCAGGCCTACTGTGGATCTGGGTCCCAGGCAGGTTGGTGTTGGCAGATCTCATCATGTAGGAATCTTTAATATACAACTTAATATTTTAAATTTCTGGGAAGGTATACAGTATCTTTGTGTCCCAAACTTACTTGACCATGGAGTTCTTTTGCCATTGAGCACTAATTAATATCAAGTTGATAAAATGTGTACTAAAATCCTAAATGTTTAGGATACCCCTTGCTCTCTTTTTATATTCAAAATATTTATATTAATTAGCATTTTTCAATTATCAATTTTTGCCATATTAAGAGAAAGAAAAGTTGACTGTTGTTTTAGTTTAGGTCATGCTGTAGGAATATATCACCCCTAAATCTTAGTGGTTTAATACAGCATTTTCTTGTGTAAAAGATGTTCTGAATTTAGATGCTGTCTTTCAAACTGACCTAATAACTAGACTGAATTTTTCTTATTTTGGGGAGCAGATAGAATGATTGGTGAGCCATGCTATCTCTACCACAACTGTATTGCAACAGTAAGGATTATGTTGTTCAATAGGTTGGTTGCCCTTCAGTTTTATTTTGATAAATACATAACAAGCTACATGTTTTTACCTGTCTTCAAAAGTTTTCATTTGCTTTTTATAATTTTGTAAATTAATCATTGGAAAGAATTAATAGGCTCTATTTAATCTGTTCTTTGTATATATATTGTTTTTCCCATTCTACTTTCAGATATTTTGTTCAAGTTTTAAAATATTCTATCCATACTGTGAACAAATATGTTGAGTTTTTAATCAAGTTTTGATTTTTTCTAAATATATTTTATTGGGCTGGGGATGTGGCTCAAGTGGTAGCGAGCTCGCCTGGCATGCGTGCGGCCCGGGTTCGATTCTCAGCACCACATACAAACAAAGATGTTGTGTCCGCCGAAAACTGAAAAATAAATATTTTATATATATATATACGTATATATATATATACATATATATATATACACACACACACACACATATATATATAATTAATTTATTACAAATTAATTCATTACAATTAATGTGCTCCATATCTTGATTGTTGTGAACTGTACTGCAAGGAGCACGCAAGTGCGCATGTCTCATTGACATACTGATTTTTAGTTCCTTTCCAGATTTTCAATTCCTGGACATAAACTCAACAGTGGGATTTCTGGTTTATATAGTAATTCTATTTCTAGTTTTTTTGAGGGACCGCCATATTGTTTTCCATAAAGGCTGTACTGGCTTGCATTCTTACCAACAGTGTCTGAGAGTTTCTCTTTCTCTGCATTCTTACACACACACACACACACACACACACACACATATGTGTGTGTGTGTGGTGTTTCATAATAGCTGTTCTAACTGTAGTGAGGTGATCTCATTGTGGTTTTGATTTGCATTCTCCTGATGATAGGTGATGTTGAGCATTGTTCAGATTCTTCCTGGTCACTTGTACATCCTCTTTTGAGAAAGATTGTTTACCTGGTTTTTAATCAGTTAATGAGGATGATGACAATGACATTGATGATGATTTTGCTTTTGAGTTATTTGAGTTCCTTAATGTTTTAGTCAGCTTTGTTGCTGATGTGACTAAGGGACCCAGCCAGTTGTAGAGGGACACAACCAGTTGTAGAGGAAGAAAAGTTTATTTGAGGGTTTTCTGTTTCAGAGATATTAGTCCATAGAAGGCTGGCTCCATTTTTCTGGGCTCAAGGTGAAGCAGGAGGACATCATGGTAGGAGAGTATGGTGGAGGGAAGCAGCTCACATCATGATCAGAAAGCAGAGAGAAAGAAAAACACCACTCTCCAGATACAAAATATATACCCCAAAGCCATGCCCCCAATGAACCACTTCCTCCAGCCACAACCCACCTGCCTCCAGTTACCATCAATTTAATTAATCCCCATGAGGGATTAACTCACTGATCAGGTTAAGGCTATAACCCAATCATTTTTTCCTCTAAACTTTCTTGCATTGTCTCACATGTGAGCTTTTGGGGGACACCTCATATCCAAATCATAACACTTAAATATTCTGGAAATTCAACCCTTGTTAGATGAATAGTTTTAAAATATTTTCTTTCATTCTGTAGATTGTTTCTTCATTTTGTTGATTGTTTTCTTTGCTGTATGGTAGCATTTTAGTTGGTTGTAATCCCATTCAATTTTCACTTTGGTTGCCTGTGCTTTTAGGATCATATTCCCATAATCTTTGCCCAGACCAATTTCCTGAAGTATTTCTCTTACATTTTTTTTTCTAGTGGTTTCATAGTTTGGGGTCTTAATATTTAAGTTTTTGGTATACTTTCAGTTGATTTTGATATGTGGTGAGTTTGTTTCTTTTGCGCATAGATCCAGTTTTCTCAGCACCATTTATTAAAGAAACTTTCCTTTTGCCAGTGTATGTTCTTGCTGCCTTTGTCAAAAATCAGTTTACTATAAATATGACTTTATTTCTGAGTTCTCTCTTCTGTTTCATTGTTTCTTTTTCACATGATTGTCAGTACTATGATGATTTCATTACTATAGCTTGGTAGTATATTTCAAAATCAGTAATTGTAATGCCTCCAGGTTTGTTCTTTTTTTGATCAGAATTGCTTTGGCTAGCTGGGGTCTTTTGTGGTTTCGTACAAAATTTTTTAAAAAATATGTATTTAGTTGTAGATGGACAGAATATCTTTATTTATTTATTTTTATGTGGTTCTGAGGATCAAACTCAGTGTCACACACATGCAAGGCAAGTGTTCTACTACTGAGCTACAGTTACAGCCTGGTTTCATACAAATTTAAGGAGTTTTTCCCTTTCTGTAATTGGTATTTTGATAGATATTACACTGAATCTTTAGATTGCTTTGGGTTGTATGGACATATAAAATGTTAATTTTTCCAATTTATGAACATAGGATGTATTTTCATTCTTTTGTGTGTCTTCTTTAATTTCTTTTAACATTATTTTGTAAATTTCACTACATAAACTTTATTTGTTAAATTTTGAATGCATCAATGTATTCCTAAGCTTAATTTTTTTTTTAAGTTATTGTGGTTGGGATACTTGATTTCTTTGAAATTTTGTGATTGATGTATTTAAAAAATGATATATTTTGTTGATTTTGTATCCCATAACCTTACTGAATTTATTAATTATGAGGTGGTTTTGTTGTGAGTGTGTGTGTGTGTATGTGTGTGTGTGTAATCTTTAGGTTTTTCTATATAAAATCATGTTGTCTGTAAACAGGGATAATTTGACTTTCTTCTTTCCTATTTGAATGCCCTCTAAACCTTTTTCTTGGTTTGTTGCTCTGGAAAAGTACTCCCCATATTATATTGAACAGGATCAGTGAAAGTGTACATTCTTATTTTTTATTTTAGAGGAAATGATTTCAACTTTTCCCCATTTAATATGATGTTGGCTGTTAGTTTGTAATAGATAACCTTTATTGTCTTGAGGTACATTCCCTCAATACCTAATTTTTTTTAATCATGAAAGGATATTGAACTTATCAAATGCATCTATTGAGATGTAGATTTTGTCCTTCATTCTGTTGTATTACATTTATTTGATGTTGAACTGACCTTGCATCCCTGTAATAAATGTCACTTGATAATGTTGTATCATTTTTTTGTATTTTTGCTGTTAGATTTGATTTGCTAGTATTTTGTTGAGAATTTTTACATCTATGTTCATTAGGGATATTGGTCTATAGTTTACTTTTTTTGTTGTGTCCTTGTCTGCTTTTGGAATAAAAGTAATGCTGGCCTCAGTATAGATTCACTGATTGATCTGGAGAAGGTACATCCAACTGTGGGTGTGGGACCCCTATCAGTGTCCGAAGTCTACATGGAAGCTGGGCTGTACCTATGGGTCAAGACAAGGCACCGTCAGTGTTTGGGGCTCTATGGGTTACTTCTCTGGGTCTCAGGGGCTGACCTGCTCAAGAAAATGTGACTAGCTGCTGACCAAAGCCTGTGGCCATTGGTCAATGCCACCTGACTGCTTCTCAGGGCCTCAGCAGGCTCAGCTTCTGAGAATGGGGTACTTAACTCCTTCTTGGGGCTGCAGAAGGATGGCTGGGTTATCTACCTACTTCCTGGGAGACTCTGCAGCCTGAATGGCTTAGGGTCAGCTGCCAAGGGGCTTCCTAGGGCCATGGGAGGGGGACAAGGCCACCTGGCTGGGTTGTGGTGGTAGATCACTGGTTCTTCTGGGAATAGGTGCCTGTTGTTTCACAGAATCCTGGGTGGGAGGATCTTAGGTATAGTAGGAGCCTGGGTAGGGCAGAGTATATCATGGACCTGGCTATTTCTCTGAGGCAGTGCAGTGGTGTGGTAACCTAGCCAAACTCCAGATGGAGTGCAGGGCCTATATAGTGTTCTCCAGCAGCAGTGTTTCAGACATTCATAGGGTGAGTGTGGACTTTGGGGTGATTGCTGGTTACCGTTTCCCTGACAAAGCATCTATTAGTTTGGGATTGATCTCAAGAGACTGAATGGTGAATCCCATGTGCTTAGATCTTTATCAGGCCATCATGAATCTCCATGCTCCACAATGTCTCTGTCCCTTCCCCCTGTACTCTGGTTCTGTGCCTCCTCAAGCACATTTGTCAAATAGCTGCTGTCGTCCCTTTATTTAGGTCCTTTGCTGTGGAGGAAAGCACACCAGGCACCTCCAGTCAGCCATCTTGCTGACCTCACTAACATTTCTGTGCTTGTTGGCATCTTGTTTACCTATCAGTATCATTCATTTCAGTACTTTTTCCCTTTGTGTCCATGTGGTTAATTTGTGTCTAGACAAAAAAGAGCCCTGTTTTTTTTTTTTAAATCAGAAGTGCTGTATTTTGCATAATTATTTCCCAGAAGAAAAATGAGACATCTTTTCTGATTTTGTTACCACTGATGGAATCTCTGTTGGTGAGTCAGTTGGTGAGATCTTGTCTTTGTTGTCAAGAAGATAGTACAAAGGATATGAACCCTGAGAGCAGTGACATACCATTCTGCGATGCCTGCTCTACAATTGCTATTATTATTATTTTTTTGAGTATCACATTTACTCACACTTATTCAAATGTTAAAAAAGACTCAACTATTACTCCTGCTCTTAGGTTTCATCCAGCTGAGTTTGAACACTTTATTGGAAAGAGAAGAACTGCTTAACCTGGTATAGACCAAGGCTAATAGATATTGAGGTAAGGAAGGGAGGAGTTCTTTATACTGATTTCTTAACATTTCCCAAAGTGATTTGGGCTTAACCTGATCCACTAAGGTAGTTTTTTTTATCATATTGCTATGAGAAAATGTCCAGGAAAGAGCAGTGGCCATAGGTAAACTCTGTATTTCTCCCCCCTCCCCCCCTCCTTTTTTAAAGCTCTTTCTTCCCAAAGTCTCCCAAACAGGTATGGCATTTGCCAATTTATGAATGAGCAAGTACTGAGTTTCAGATATACTAAGCCCCTGTTGGTAGTATTTTCTCCTGGCCTTGTGAATTCAGTGTTTTATAAAAATAATTTACCCTGCAAAAAAAAGTTGGGGTTCCAGATTTAGAGTGCAGGGGAAAAAATATTTTATCTTTCACTTTCCACAGTTCTTAGTGGGGACAGACCCCTGTAACAAAAGGCAAATTTACAAGAGAAAAACAAACAAAAGATTAATAAGATGTATATCTCCATTATACACGGGATATAACTCAGGGAAATGAGTAAATTTCTCATTAGAGTTAAACCTTGAAGAGTTGTCTTAGACTTCAAGCTTAAATAGCATTGTTCTCTGAATGATGATGGTAATTATGATGGTATTATTCATCTTTCAACTGTTCAAGAGCGAGAAGTCCTTACAAAGGAGATTTCCTTTGTAGATACAAGCTTTCTTTACAAAAGCTTTTCACAGCTACTCCTCCATCTGCTGTTTCTCAAAATAAGCAGCTCAAAATATTTCTTATGTCAAAAAGGTATATTTGGGGGTAGCGTATTCTGGTCTTCTAGAGTCATATTTTGGGGTGCTGTCTTATGGACCACATCAAGAATTGTCATCCTTTTGGGCATTTAAAATAAAAAATTTTAAAACATTTGAATTAAATGAAAAATAATAATGCTAATTATAAAGATAAATAATAAATTAAAAAAAAACAGAAAAAGAAAAAAAATAATCTGTCCTTAACTGCCATCACTCTTCCACAGAAAAAATAATTGCTATTTTCATGTCTGTGAATAATATGGTCTTTTTTGAACTTCTTATACAGGTATAAATAGTTTTATCATAGTTATAATAATAGTATATAGACACATTCTATGTTTCCTTTCCCTTTTGCATTTTATAGACTCTTTTCCATGTTTTTTACATAGTCTTCATTTTTACTATTTTAGTGCACAGTACCAGTTTACTGAGTTAAAATGATGGTTTAAGAATGTGTTGTAGCTAGGAGAAATGTATTCTTTTTAAAAAAATTTTTTTTGTAGTTGTAGATGGACAGAATGCCTTTATTTTATTTGTTTATTTTTATGTGGTGCTGAGAATTGAACCCAGTGCCTCATGCATGCTAGGCAAGCTCCCTGCCACTGAGCTGCAGCCCCAGCACCAAGGAATGAATTCTTGAAGAAACATTTCCCCTTCTCTCTTTTTGTGTGACAGGGTTCTGGAATGTGTAGGTCATTCTTCTTGTCACCTAAGAATATGTGTTCACTCATTTTCTTAGTGTCCCTCTTACTTAATATTTGAAATAATTTTTATATAGAAATACGAATAATATTTGAAATTTATTTGGAAAGAAAAGAAGTGTTCTTGGGAGAGAATCTTTTTGGATAGCATTAAAGGTAGATTTTAAAAATTTTATCTGGTGTTTCTTTCCAAATGAAAACAGAAGGACCTACCACTGTGTTTTCTTTTCTTTTTTAAAGTATTCTTTCTTTTTTATAACCTTTATTTTATTTATTTATTTTGATGTGGTGCTGAGGCTCAAACCCAGTGCCTCACACTTGCTAGGAAAGCACTCTACCACTAAGCCACAACCCCAGCTTTGTGTTTTCTTAATTGTAGAATTGTGCATATTTGTGTCTGTTGGACTTGATCAAATGATTCTGCAAGTGACTACCCATGCTTTGGACTGACTCATGGCAACATATGTACTTACTTAAACATGTTATTGGGTACTCTGCATTCAAATGGCCTGATGTGTAATATATGCTGCTCTTCTTCATGGTTTGCATATTAGAGATGATGCTTTCTCTCCCCCCTGCTGCTGCCGCCTCCTCTACCTGGGATTATGCAGATTCTGGTTTAAACCTCTTTATTCTTTTCTCCAAGTGCACAGCATGATGGGCTTCATTTCTGTGAGTAAAAGATAATGGATTTCAGCTTTCACCGGTGACATTTAGAAACTACATATCTTAAATGATGTGTGTGCCACTCAATAAAAACGGTCACCCTTTTCTAACGATGTGAAAATATAAATAACAACGAAGTACTATAGATATATAGAGGCTAAACCTTAAAATGAAGTGTATGTGTGTGGGGGGTCCTAGTTATCTTAATAGAGCCAATTTTATGATTTTTTTCAAGCTGGATATGGAGGACAATTTTATATATAGTGGGTACTTGGGATGATTGGCAGTAAGGGTTTAATTTATTCTGTCACATATTCATGGTTGTAAAACATTCCAACAAATCAAAGCCACTATTTGAGAAACAGCAAAGATTAAAACGAGCATTGAATACCACAAACTTGAGTCCTTTCTGCCCTTTAATCTAAGTACCAAATTTATATTAAATAAAGCGAATTTTTCATTGATCAACACTTATTTTGCTGTCTCTGATGGATCATGTTTTTGATGCTCTTAGATGTAAGGGGGCTCAATTCCAAAATAACTAAGCACTTATCTTCTGTTTATAAAGATAAATATAGTGTGTGAAGGATGTGAAGACAGAGTTCTGATCAATCTCAGACTGTGGTCCAGAGAGGGAGCAGGGTGGCAGGAGAGGGCATATGGAGCAGGACATTTAAAAAGAGCAGGGTATTCTCTGAGCAATGACCTTGAGAAATTAGATTATTGAAACCTCATATCCTGGTGTTGTTTCTTGAAACAAGGAAATGTTTGCCTTATTCTCCTTTTCTACTAACAGAGGATGGGAATCAGTTTCTTAGCTTTACTAGAGCACGTTTTCAAGAGCTCCTCCCTCCCATTCTGTCTCCTCTTTAAGAGGAAGAACATGCTTTCTGTTCCTGGCTCTAAACGCCCGGGGAGGACCCTTCCTCATTTCATATTCCTGAATCATCTGGGCCCTGGCACTTGGAGTATTGACTCGTGGTGCTGACATCTCCACCTCTGCATCATATGTCTTTCAAGTGCGAAGACTTTCCTGGTCAATACTGAATCAATTTGCTCTGGCAGTCTAATTGAATGCCTCCCTCAGACAAATGGGTCACCCGGGGAAAGGGTGAAACCTTGATATGCAGATCTGAATCAAAGCCCCAGAGAAAGCCATTTTGAATACCTATATTCCTCTTGAGAAGTAGCCCATGTAGCAAATGCAGTGCTCAGTACCATGAACATAAATCAGTCTATTTCCTTCTTTTGGTTGAATGCTATTCTGCTTGAACTTGATCTCTGCAGAGCAAGAGCAAGAGCAAGAGCAAGAATGTTTGCATGCAGAGACCAAAACTCTAAAATTGCCCACAGGATAAAAAATTTCTTACATTAAAAATTTGGATATAAAGATCTCACTTCTTAAAGGGTACAGAATTTCCATTTAGCAAATTCTATTGATGCATTCAAATTATGGGACATTCTTAACATTCATAAACTTTAGCTTTTTTTTTCTGAGTTGAGTTTGATTTTTCTGTGTTCCCTTAAGAGTTTATGAAGATAAAAGACAGGAGATCCTCAGGTGAGTGCTCAGCATTGTGTTGGCTTCTTTCCAATTCTAGCTTTTAGTCCTTCTACAGCCCCATGTCCAGTTCACAGAAAGCCTGGGTAATCTCCTGGTATTTGAATCATAACCAAATTCTCATGTTTTCAAGGCCAATGCTTATCCCCCATCCCCATCGAGGATTGAACCCAGAGGCACACTTAACCACTGAGTCACATCCTCAGCCCTTTTTTGTGTTTTACTTAGAGACAGGGTCTCACTGAGTTACTTAGGGTCTTGTTAAGTTGCTGAAGCTGGCTTTGAAATTGCCATCCTCCTGCCTCAGCCTCCAGAGCCCCTGGGATTATAGGCATGTACCACAGTGTTTGGCTACAGGGTTAAATATCAGTATCACTTTTCACAGTGGTATTTTGGGGACTTCTCCTTTTATTCACCTTTCACTTATGAAAGGAAATCAGAATATGTTACCCCAAAATATCACCCCAGATGTCTCTTTCTCCTAAAAGAAAGAACTGAAAACAAGTACAAGCATAAAGGAAAGACTGCCTGCATCTCCCAACCTTTGTTTTTTATTTTTATTTCTATTTATTTATTTGTTTGTTTGCTTATTTATTTATTTATTTTTGCCTAAAAGAAGAACATAAGTTGACGAGGGCAAAAATGGCCAGCCTTCCCTCTCTAGCAGGGAAGTCACAGGTTAACCACCAAAGACAGCTCTAGAACTTCATCAACCTGGAAATGGCACCAACTGCCTTTATCCACCTCCCTACAATTTGCTGCCCCTAGAGACTCAATGTCTTAAACTTCTCTAAAAATGTATTGTTTTTTGTTGAATATGATATGTAAGTTTGAATTCAAACTCCCTTTTGGTGAATTACTGATTCCCTAAGTGTAATAGACATGTTAATAAACATCTGCCTATTTTTCTATGGATAATCTATCTTTTTTACAGGAGTCCATCCCACCAATTAACCTAACTTGGGTAAAGGAAAATAATTTTCCCTTCTTTATAACATATGATGTGAATATATATGTGTATTATGCATTAGTTTCCCATTGTTATTATAACAAATTACCATTAACTTAGTGACTTAAAATAATTTTATTATTTTTCAATTCTGGAAGTCAGAAGTCAAAAATAGAAAGAGTCTCACTGGGTTAAAATCAAGGTGCCAGCAAGAAATAGTCCCCAAACACTGGCCCCCAAGGACCCACTCCCTTCTACTAGATCCTGGCTTCTCTACTTTCCACTACCTTTTAATTGTTCATTCAAAGTATGAATCACTCCAATGGATTAATCCACTGATGAAGTCAGAGTCCTTATGATTCAATCAATTCCCCAAAGCCCCACCTCTGAACATAGGTGCATTGGGGACCAAGCATTTAACCATAAGACTTTGGGAGACACTAGAGATCTAGACCATAACACTATCTCCAGGTTAAATGACTAACAACCTTAATTTTATATGCAATCTTAGTTCTCCTTTGCTATGTGTTCTAACACATCTATGAGTTCTGGGGACTAGGACATAGACATCTTTGGGAGACCTCTATTCTATTTCCCACACTGTGTGAAGTCTTTCAGCAGAATAATACATTGGCAAGAGGTCTAAGATCTGAAGTCAGACAGCCTGAGTCCTGATCCTCAGTTTTCTCATTGTATGATTTGGGGTAAGTTAATTACATTCTCTGCATATTGACATCAATATCTGTAAAAAGGGGATAATAAATTTGTGTCAGAGATTGAGATAGCATAGATAAAATGTTCAGCATATGCTATGATGTAGGGTGATGTCCAACAAATGTTGACTTTTAGGGATGGGGATATAGCTCAGTTGGTAGAGTGCTTACCTTGCATACATGAGGCCTGGGTTCAATCCCTAGCACCACCAAAAAAAAAAAAAAGTTGACTTTTATTATTTATAAAATATTAGGTACATGGGGCTTTGTGTTGCACAAAAAGTGTCACAGATATTATTTTGTTAGATTTCATACCACATTATGGCACTTGCTACTAATTAATCTCTAGTTCATTATGCAGTTATTTAAAAATAGTATGGTTTTACGAATGTTTTCTCTGACATGCGGAAGCTAATTCACAAAAGAGGGGGGGGGCTAGGGAAGAGTAGAGGTACTTTGGACTAGACAGAGGAGAGTGAAGGGAGGAGAGGGGGCATGGGGGTAGAAATGATAATAGAATGAATTGGACATTATTACCCTATGTGCATATATGATTACATGACCTGTGTAACTCTACATTATGTACAACCAGAAAAATGAGAAGTGTATGATGTGTCAAAGTGCATTCTACTATTATGTATAACTAATTAGAACAAAAAAAAATATGGCATAAAGTTAAAGGAAATTTGTGGGGGTGAGCACCATATTAATACCTTAACATAACTATTTAATTTTTTTAAATACTTTTAAGCCTTTGCCTACATGCATTCTATAGTTATGGATGAGCATTTTGAGAATAAGTACAATGTTTTCATTCATTCTGTAGGCACTGGCTTGGTCATAGCTAGCATGCAATGAATGCTGATAAATGACTGAGTGAACTTAATGGCAGAGGTGAGGGCACAGTCTGGGAAGTGATAAGGCTTTTGCATTCTCTCACTCTTTTTGCTGCACTGAAAGTTCCCAGCAGGTCACTTGTCCTTGGTGTGTTAAAATCTCTACTCAGTGAGGATATAGTATCTTCCTAAAAGCTGCCTTGATCCCTTCAGTTATTGACTTAAGTCATGTGAAAGTAACAGAAAACTGACCTCAAAATGGCTAAAACAATAAGGTGTTTATCAGCTCATGTAACTGAGAACTCAGAGAGGTCGGTCAGGCTCAGGCCAGCAGTTCACAAATGCCCTCATTTTGTTTTATCTTCTCTGTTTTCATTCTGCTTGCTTTCTCCAAGGCTGGCTAGCCTCTCCTGTGGTCAGAAGACAGCTGGTCAGAAGACAGTTTCTAGGGGCTCCATGCTTCTTAGTTTCCATCCTACAGGATGAGAGAACAATGCTAGTAGCAGTCGCAGTGTGTTAGAAACCTCCAAGAAGCAGCTTTTCACATCCATTGGCCTAGACTCAGCCTCTGCCTTGCGGATCATACCTGAACAATCACAGTGGTCAAAGGAAAGCTTTGCTCTCGACTTCAGCAGTGTGGGTGTATGTGTGTGTGTGTTCAGTGTTTCCCCAAAGTTGCCAGATAAAATAGAGCATGGCCAAAGTACCCAAGCTGCACTGGGGAAGGGGGTTGTTCTGAGCAGGCCAACTCAGCAAACATGAAAATAGCTCAGTCCCTCTAAGAGTGTAAACAAAGGAACACTTCTGAGTAATGAAACCTGGCTGAGTTGAAGTCATAGTCTCTTACACTTATATAAGCAGGTCCCTTTAATCATTCTTCTTGATCAATACCTTGTTAATTTATGATCATTTCCTAAAGATTTTAATGAAGAAATTTGCTTTTAAAGTTTCAAGCACGTCTTTTATTCATTTTCAAAGATTTATCAAACTATTGTTCTGAGCACTGGGGATTCAGAAGTGAACAAAACACAGCTCCCAAATTTAAGGGTTTTCCTAGTGAATAGAGCTCCTGAACTGCTGACGTCCTCAGTTTCAAAGGTAAATCCTTGTCAGAGTCTTCTTCTGACTGTAATTGGGTCAAGAAAGTCTTTATGTGTATACCTGATCAGAAGGAATTTACTTCCCTCAGAGGGATCAATGTTGGGGGACAGAACTGAGGCTCAAGTAGTCCAAAGGTAAGGTGCATAATCAATCACAGAGGTTGACACAATGTAAACTTTTCCTACTAAAGTTTTGAACATAGGGAGGTGGGACAGAGTGATTGAGACTGGGACACAGAATGGCATTCTGTGAAATGCTGAAATGCTTTTCATGGGGGTCAGGTGTGAACTGCATTGAAAATGATTTGAAACCATGCGGTTGTGTCACAGTTCCTGACCTCTATTGGAAGGCCCTAGAGAGGAACCTGGGATCGAATCTGTCAATTAAAATCCTATTTTCTTTCCTAGAAGTAGGCCCTCTGGGTCATCCTGAGTGCTTCCACTGTTGATGAACTTCACCTTTAAACTGCTTTCTCTCTAAATAACTGCCTCCCTCGGGTGGAAGGTGTAGATCCCTTGATGTATATGAAATTTATTTAAGCAATGAAGCAACTTCCTTCAGGTCAGTGCAGGAAATCCCACAGGGTGAGGGTCTAGGCTGGAGGCAAAAACTACAGTTAAGCCAAGTTGCTTAAACGACATCCATTCATGAGGTAACCACTGCCTCTCAATTTTGTAATGTTTGAGTACTAGGAGAGCAAAGGAAGCCTAAGTACATTGAAATACATTTAGTGTTGTAGTTGCATAAAATAAAATAAAAAAAAACTAAGATGGTCTATGTTAGTGATACTATTCATCATTATTGTACATGTCATAATGATATTTTCTGCTAGTTATTCAAATTAGTATTGCTTTGATATAACTGGATTAGTTTTGAGTTTTCCCTTCTGTTTTCCAGAATCCACAAATACCATTACAAGTTGGGTTCCCTTGAAGGGGGCCCATTAAAACCCTCTGTCCTGCCAAGTGCAAAGGAAGGTAAGAAAATGAGGGTAAAGAAGATAGGCCACCTTTATTCCTCATAAAGGCTCAGTTGTAGGATTATTTAATCAGATTTTGCCACCTAGCCATTGGCTATGCTGGACCAAAGCCCATTGTCTGTGGGTTGAGGAAGGGCTGGGGTGAGAGAAGGTAGCCAACTGCTCTCAGAGGGACACACGTGAACCAGGAATAAAAGGGAACTGAGCATGATCAGCCCATTCCTCTGGACTCATCAATCAGATAAGTCCCTTTCAGAGCATTATGCTCAGCAGGCTCCCTCCACATGGAACCCTTCATCAACAGCAGTATTCCTTTTGACTACATGTATATTTTTTTCTGGATATTTGATACAGTTTAATCCTCTGTGTACTGACTTGACTAGACTGTCATCTAAAACCACGATTGTGGATTCAAAATAGTTAGAGAGCTTCCTTTATTCTCTATCATTTGGTCTTCTACTCCTGCTTCTCCTCATACACAAAATCTTCCCCCTGACTTCAGTCTTCTTGTGGTGCTCTTCTACATTTATTTTAAATTACTTAATTATATCGGATTTCATGATTAATCTCAGCTTCTCATGTGTCAGTCACTTTTAATCCACAAGAAACCTAGGGGATAGGATTTATTCTCATGGATAGATACAGAAACTCTCAAATAGGGTAATTTATCCCAGATTGAAGAGACAGTAGTGAAAACAGGATATGAACCTGTGTCCCTTCATTCCAAAAGGCTACTCTGGGGCTGTGGCTGAGAGAGGCTGTTGTAACTTCAAGTACCCATCTCTCCAGTTTGGGCAGAATCGAAGAGTGGGTATGAAGCAGAGATGCAATGCATCCGCTGTGTTCTGTGAAATGAGCAAGGTCACACAAGACTTTGACAGGAGAAGGGTACAGGAAAGAGCATAGCTGGACACAAAGCTCTCTGAAAAGGGAGAGGGAAGGTGAGAGAACAGTAACTTATAGGTCTGCTATGGCACCTGTCCAAGAAGCCCTACTTTACATGGGGAGAACTGAAAAGTTAGCAGGCTGCTGGGTTAACTTTTCTAGTTTCAGGTGTGTAACCAGGTAAGTTGAGTTTTGTAACCTTTTGACCCATGTTCTCAGACAGGCATGTGTTCTCAATTGCTGCTTCCCAAAACTCTCCTCTCTCCTATTACACCTCTTCCCTCTCCTCCTTCCCAATTTCTAGTCTAGGAAATCAGCAGGAATGGCGCATGGCAACCTGAATTGCTAAGAACTCCTATACTCCAAGTCCAGCTGTGCTTCTTTGCTGTGGGTGGAGAAAGAAAAGAAAACATGCATTCCATTTTTCTCTCCTGGGGAGTAGACAGCTGTGTTCGTGCATATCTACTCCTAAAGATGAAGATTTCCTGACCATCTTTGTCTCTAGAGCAGAAAGATTCCTTTCACTTTCTTCTTGGTGAGCAATGCCATAAACCTTTCTTACTTTTTTTTCTGTAGGAGTGTGTAGTTATTCACTTTTTGTCACTGTGACCAAAATACTGACAAGATCAATTTCTGTAGAGGAAAGGAATTTTATTTTGGCTCATGGTTTCAGAGGTGTAGTCCATGGTGGGTAGACTCCATTACTCTGGGCCTGAGATGGAAGGGTGTAGTGGAGGAGTCCTGCTCCCCTCATGTTAGCAAGGAGACAGAGAAGGGTGAAAGGGAAGATGAATCCTTCCAAGACATGCCTCTAGTGACCCACCTCCTCCAGCCATGCCCTATCTACTTACAGTTACCTCTAATCAGTTCATTCAAACTAGGATGGTCTGATTAGATTATAACTTTCATAATTCAATCTTTTTGCCTCTGAATATTTCTGTATTAAGGCAGGAGCTTTGGGGAACACCTACTAGCCAAACCATCACAGAATGCTCTGTGTGTCCCACCTCAACTGTGCCTGCCCCTCAAACCACTGATTGAAATATTAAAATAACTTGCCATTAAAATCTCATCTGTCTGGAGCAGGGCACTAGGAATAGTTATTAGGGTGACTGTACCCTATGCACAGGAATTGCCTTTTGATTCAAGAAGACTCAAAATTGTTATGGCTCAGGTATAGTGTGTTAGTCCATTTATAATGACCAGTTTTCTTCATTCTCGATTATTTGGATAGCTGATCAACTATGGGGGAAAAAACTCTACACTTATTGTGAGTTACTAAATGGCTAAGACTTATAGGATCTAGTGGTGATTTATTGGCCTGTTACATGGAATGGGACTGAGTTATATCATAAAATCCTTAATTATAGGAGAGAGGTAAATAGAAATGTTAGAATGTTCTTAACAATGTCTCTGAAATACTTAGGATTTCCCATAACAGGGTGTCAAATTGCCAGATCTTTGGTTTGTTGGTAAATTCAGTTTGGCGCTTTTCAATTTGCTCATTTCTCCTATCAATACTAAAAAATAAAATATAATAAAAATCCATTCTTTTCATTTTTACACAGTAAAAACTGAAGGGAACTTAACTTGATTTTAAATTATATCCATAAATGTGCAAAAGAAAGAGAAAACTGTGTTTGATCGACTTCTCTCACTCTGCATCTATCTACTTTACAAGCAAAATTGGAGATTCCGACAAGATTCTCTCCCATTGATTTCTTTCTTGGTTGGGGTGTTGAGGGAGTCCATCATCCATTCTTTAAAATTGTATCTTTGAAATATTTGTATTGTTCATGGAGTATTACAGAGTTTGGTCCTTGAAATGATTCCCAAGCAGGGATTCATTTGCCTACTTCAAGCCTATATGGCCTTGAGTTTGGCATGACCATTGAAAAAGTACCCACCCATTATGAACAACATATTTTTATAAGGCATCTTAGGACTATGTCATCCATTGACATGTGAAAAGTAATTTTGGTTAAGAACATCTAAATTGTGAAAGCTTGCTAAGGATAGAGAAATTTGGTTTATGCTTAATTTATGTTTTCTTATAGTTAAAGAATTGTTTGACTTTCTTTTCTTTTGGGGAGGGGTACCAGAGATTGAACTCAGGAGCACTCAACCACTGAGTCACATCCCAGCCCTATTTTGTATTTATATTTAGAGACAGAGTGTCACTGAGATGCATGACACCTCACTTTTGTTGAGGCTGGCTTTGAATTCCCCATCCTCCTGCCTCAGCCTCCTGAATCACTGGGATTACTGGTGCGAGCCACCATGCCTGGTGTAGTTTGACTTAATTTTCTTTGTGTAATTGTAAAGATTTATTTTTGGTAGAGAAAAATCCTTTAACTTGCCAGAGGGTCTTGCCTTTACATTTTACTGTTAGTAGCTCTTATTTCTTTTTTGGGAGGCACTCGACCAGTGAGCCACATTCCCAGCCCTATTTTTTATTGCTATTTAGAGGCAGGGTCTCACTGAGTTGCTTAGTACTCTGCTGTTGCTGAGGCTGGCTTTGAACTCTCATCCTCCCACCTCAGCCTCCCAAGTCATTGGGATTACAGGTGTTCACTACTTCCCCAGCTATAGCTCACATATCTTGATAGCTAACTACTGGCCAGCCCTCATACTAAAAGCAGTGATGTACTGGTAATTGTTTAACAGCTGGTGCTTAAAAACAACAACAGCAACAACAATTTCTGACTTGCAGCACTTGTTAATTTCTCTGGTGTAAATACTCTGCAAATTACTTAAGATAATGGCTATGAGGGGTAGTTGGTTGGGGGCAAAGATAGTGTCCATATGAGAAAATATCTCTAAAAGTAAGTAAAAATCATCTCAAGATATTATGCTCCAGTTGAAAGATGGAGGGCAGGTGGATCCCATGGACAGATGGTAGACAACAGGGGTAAGAGTCTGACAGCAGGCACTGAGAGCCTGGGCTCCTGGCTGAGTCCTGTATTACCCAACTAGAGCAGCTTCATGATTTCTTCTGCCTGAATTTCCTAGAGGGGAGCCCAGGGGGAGACATGAATTCAGCATGTACGAGTGTGGGGTGACTATCATTTGAGCCATTACCCCAAGAAAAGGAAATATGCTCCTTCAGTAACCCCTCCTTATGCTCCTTGATGTTACAGTTTTTCCCCCCCTCTGGGTATAGAGTTATGAATATAGGAATAAATGATGTTTTTGTAGGAAGCCTTAGGTAAAAGATTATTTATAGGAACTCTTTAGGTCAAAGACTCTGTTAGACCTATTATTAACCCTAATTACTACTTTTTTAAGATTCAAACTTAATGCACCCACATTGTTATTTGTATGTAATCCAGCTGTCTCCTAGAGAAGGTTATTTTCTGGTCAATTCTAGTTTTGTGTTTAAATCATCTCACTATTTCACATGTGCTATTCCAGTATTGCAGAGTCAACACAAATAGAAAACAAAAAAATAGCTTTCTCTTGACAGTTTTTGTACTGCTTCCCACATGCCCTCCTACTCCCTCTTTGTGTCTGAAATAGACTTTATTGACAGTCAAGGGGATTTATGTTCTGCAACAATATTAGTAACTTAAAATTAAATTTAATTTTGGTATTCCCATTCACAAAAAGCCTTGTGGTCATTTCCTCCAGCCTGAACTCTAGCATTCTTCCATTGTTGGTTTTGTATTTCTCCATTATTCTTTACTGACCTCAGCTACTTCAAAAAGTTTTCCCATTTATTGTCTGTTTTTCTCCACTCACTACCCTCAAAGCCAGCTCTGGGGATTTCTCTCTGCAAACTGAAGACCCATTAATATGCTTTGAAAACACTGGCCACCTTCCTCCTCCACTCATCTTTAAAGGGGGAAGAGGCAGTGTAGAGAGTGTATCTTCACAGATATAAGACATGCATACCCAAGCACATGTCCCACCATGCACACCACGCCCCTGGATAAAACCAGCTCACTAAGGTTTAATCAGATAATAATTTGATTTGATTTTTTTTTAACATTGGACAGATAGAAGTCTAGAATTTTCTCAAAAATTTTGCAGTTTGGTTGTAAAATAAGTAGCGATGACATGGCAAGTGAAGTTATTCCTTAGTGTGATTGTGCAGCCATGTGGTTTGTTCCATTCTTCGGGATCTCCATCTCATTTTTATCTTATCTCAGTGTTGGTTTTATTTTTTAAAAATCAATCCTATTAGCATAAGTGTGGATTTTATAGAATGTAGATTGTAGAATTGTCTAGCAACAAGCACTACACCCAGGTATGTTTGGAGAGTGACTATTGTGATCAGGCCTATCCAACCTAGATCTCATGATCCCCCACTAGTTAGAGGGTGTGATAATCTAGAGGGTGTGATAAACTAGTTAGAGGGTGTGATAATCAGATACCCGCCTTTTCCCTCTGCCCAGTACACATTCCCTTGGTTTCTGTTTATAATAAAAGTAAGTCTTCAACTAAGTGCTTTTTTTTTTTGTCTCAAGCAGATGCTGATTAGCAAGCACAGTCATATAACTTGTATTTTAAGTAGACAAAGTTCCAGCTCTATCTTTTTTAGCTTCCAAAAATATCTTATAAGAAAGGTTTGCCTGAGGCAATTTGGCACCATGCCAATGTCAGGATTCAGTGAATTATTGGGAAACCAAGAATCTGCTGACCTATTAACTGGGCTCAGGGTGTTTAGTGATTAGGTTGCAATGGCAGACCTTATTGTGCTGTGTTGTTTTCAAGTACATGTAGGGGGATGCCTTCAACCCACCTGTTTTGAATACCTCTAACCTCACCAATGGTAACTCATATCTAATTTCACCAACAAAAACCCTTTGCAACACTTATTAAGTCAATTGTCAAAGCCTCTGGTGCTGGTCAGAGATAAGGATAGTTGAAGGCTCCTAGTAGCTGCCTCTGAAGAAATTGTGGCTGAGGCCCTCAGAATATGAAAGTCCAATTGTGGTAAGCAAGTAGTTAAAGTGTAGCTTCATCTAACAATTGTGTCATATTATGTTGTAACCAAATACAAGTTTGGGGGTAGTATCCTTTGCCCAAGATGTTTAAGAGTTTGAGTGTTCTTCTAATCACAGAGCAGCCTTATTTCTCCCCTCTAAAGAGTATCCACTAGACTGAAGAAACAAGAGAGCTCTCCTTCCTAGTGGTACAAGATTATAACAGAAACAGATCATAGTTTTAGAAGTGGGCCTGTGTGGAGATAAATGTTTTAACATGTATGTGTAATGGAACATATACATAGCAATAGGTTAAACTTTGAACTTTTTAAAGGGAGATGATATCCACTATCTTGTTTCCCTAAAAATTGAATAGAAAGAAATGCTAGAAAAAAAGCAGGAAAGAAATCTCTAGAAACCTTTACATGGTTCTTTTTTTTTTTCATTTCTTTCAGATTCAGTGTAAATAATATTTATGGTATGCAGATCAAATAAACTGCATAGCAACTTGAAATTCTGATCACCATTAAGTCTGGTTTTTGTCTGATAACTTTGAGTCCCAACTAAGAAAAGTTGATGCCTTGTTCCATTAAGAAGAAAGAGACAAATAAAAGGAGTAGACAATTAAGCTTCCTAACCAACCTCCAAAATAAAATATGCACAGAAACTATGGCTCTTAATTAGCCAAAGGGAATGGAAAAACATGTGCATAAAAGAAAGGCCAATTGAAAATTAGAATTGCAAACATATCTGAATTTTGACATTGTTAAGATTAGATGGCAATTTAACAAGATCTGTCAAGTTTCTCCAGAGGAGTTAATGATTTTATCAATGCTTGTGTCCTAGAGAACAGAGTTCAAATTTTGATGTACAATATTTTGAAGGCAGATTTGAATGAGTGGGTTCCTATCAGTTGTGGTGGTCTATTGTGCTGGCAACTTCTACACTTTCTGACTGTCACATCTTTGAACCTATTTTCCTCTAGTCTGAATTTCTGTTTTCTTATCTTATTGTTCTATCCCTAACCTCTCCAGTCTGAACTATATCATTTTTATTGTGTTAATCCTGGGATTCCTTCAATAATAGGATGGTGAAACTGGAAGGGAGGCTTGTGTTTGGCTCTGGATCCAGTCTGGGTCTGGGGTCAGGGGCCAGTTATAGGTACTGGGAAGTTGACAAAAGTGACAAGTTAAACATAGAACCTAGTAAGAAGTTAATTACAAGATGATAGCCCATGAAGCAGGGTGAGGGAGGGGATGGATGACCCTTTTGCTCTTGGCCCTAACTTCCACATCAGCCACAGGCATCAGTAGGTGACCATGCCATCCTTTTCTTTAGAACCTGGACATAACCTTGGTCTTCTTTTCAACCATTCCTGTAGGCAGCCAGTACACTTAAATTAATTCAACCTTGTGGTCTTGTGGAATAACCCAAAGAGCAGACAGATCTAGTTCATAAGAAATCACAAAGTATGCAACATCTGAAACAGCAGTCAGGCAGGCTGTAGGCACTGTGGAACAGGCTCTGGCCTGGAGTGCTAGTGTTTTAGAGATGGCAAGAAAAAGCCAGGCAAGAAGATGAAGCACTCAGTTGTTAAGATAATGAGCTGTTACCAAGATAGGAGTAGGAAAGAGATCTCCAACTGGGCCAAGAAGAAAGAAAAGCCATCTTATCAGGACTGGGGAGGAAAGGTGAGGCTGGGTTTGCTGCAAGGAGAACTTGATGCTATTCTCTGGAGTGATGGGCCGGAAAGGGAAGAGAGGGAAAATAATCCTCATTGGGTGCCTGCTGTGTGCCAAGGACTGTTATCTTATTTCAGAGGCAACTTCTATCATCCCTCCTGCCCAAGAGTAGGTTTATCCTGGCCTGAATCCAAGCCAAGCCGCAGAAGGTCAGAGCTATCATCTACCACCTACTTTCTTACTTCTTGTCTTTTTTTTTTTTTTCCTATTTGTCTTTTTAAATCCCCAACTAGATTTTAATGTCTTGAGGGAAGACTCTGGGCAGACTCTAATGCTTCCTTGTGTCCTCCTCAGGTTTTATTTGACTTAGGAACTTGTATTTTTGTCTGTATTTGTTAAGAGATTGCTGTATCCTAAAGCATCTGCTTTAGAGGAAACTTATTTCTGGGGATTGTGTCTCAAAGCAGATTTCTGATTGTCATTGCACTGTGATCTTGCACAGTCATTGAATAAGCTGATAACAATGAGATGTAAAGTATTTTTCCAAATATGTCTTAAATGATTAGACAGAGTTCACCCACCAGGATACTTTCCCACCTGAACCTCTGTGAGACGAAGAGTCTGGGCTGAAACTGTAAGAGCTGCAACAGGTTACACGCATAGAATTCCCACAACCTCTCTGGAATGGGACTCTAAGGGTCCCAGGATATGTCCCACACCCTCTGTTCACTTCACTGTGTCTTTCATCTTGTCACTTCTTAGCATACTTACTTGCACCTTTGCATTAAGTCCTTGAGGGTTTATGTTAATGTATAGTTAGCATGTGGGAGATTAAAATTTAGTCAATATCAGTCTTTCCAATGTTTTGCATCAAAATTATAATACTCTAAGAGTTGTTAGGTTAAGCTGGGAATTTTAAAATAATTTGTGAGAAAAGTTTGTCTTAAGTAAAAATATTAAGCAACAACAACAGCAGACAGACTGAATTGTTGTTTCTCAACAGGAGACATTTGCTTCAGATATGTTATGATTTGGATGTGAGGTGGCCCCCTAAAGCTCATGTGTGACACAATCAATGAACAATTAGAGGAAAAGTGATTGGGTTGTGAGAGTTTTAACCCAATCAGTGAATTAATCCCCAGACAGGATTAACTGAGTGGTAACTGGAGGCAGGTAGGGTGTGGCTAGAGGAGGTAGGGCATTGGGGGGCATGCCTTTGGAGTGTATATTTTGTATCTGGCCAGTGGAGTCTTTCTCTCTCTCTCTGCTTCCTGATCATCATGTAAGCTGCTTCCCTTGATCTTCAGCCTCAGCTGGAGCCTTGGGGAATGGAGCCTGCTGTCTACAAACTGAGACCTCTGAAACCATGAGCTGAGCCCCCAAATAAAGTTTTCCTCCAATTGTCTGGTCATGGTCTTTTAATCACAGAAGCAAAAAAAGCTGACCAAGATATTTATGTAAGATGCTGAGACGTGCAGGTGAAATAGCATGAGCTTTGGATTTCAATGGTTCTTTTCTTCTGTCACTTACTTATTTGGTCAATAGGACAAACCTCTGGTTCTTGATTCCTTAATCCTTAAAAAGAGGATAATAATGCCTACAATATACAATTTTTCTAAGGATTTAAGAGAAATCCATAGACTACATAGCATTTAGTAGATGCCTTAAAAAGTATGGATGTTATTACTAATTTTTTGGTTGCTTTTTAGAAAGTAGGAAATGGGCCCATTTTACTGGACTTCTATTCTTTCCTGATTTCCTTTATATAAAAAACCAGCCTATCAACAAAGAAAATACAAAATTATTATGACGTGTTGCTTTCTTGTATCCTTATTCACTGGATATGAAGTGTTTATCATTTATTATTTTGTCACTAAGATGTCACTAACTATGCAAATGCATATGCTGAGGTACATGCTTATAAGAGTTAAAACATTTTACCTACATTGTTGCTATATAAGGGAACAGTGAATCTCTTATCTATAGATACTTTCAGAAGAAACAAACCTATGTCTTAGAAAATGCAGAATTACAAAATACAAACATTGAGGATGTCCCCACATCCCTGCCATGTCCTTCAGTGTTATAGTTTTGAGTATTTGTTTTAATTTTCAGTCATCTTCTGATCCTAAGTGTTATTCTTACTTAGCAGGTGTCTCTCATATCTTTTATAGATTCATGACACATTAGAGCAATATATACTAAAGCAATTCTAACCCAACAACATCTTGGCATGACTTTTTAACTTCAAGAAAATATAGATTCATGATAAAAGGAGCCTGTTTGGTGTATGTATGTGTGTGTGGCCCTAGACATAAAGAACTATTTAATTTTCTACAAAAATATTTTTACAAGATCAGTTCCAGTTACTATAATCATGGTAATAATTTTTCACACCCTGGCACCTATTGAATTAGCAACCAAGTTCTTTGCTTGAGCCATTATTCAAATGTATTCCATCTGCATTCAAATTAATCTCAAGATCATAGAAATTAACAACGGGAATGGTACATTAAATTACCTCGTCCATTTCTTTGCTAGGGGCGAATTGATCTTTACATCATCATCTCTAATTCTATGTCCAGTGGGTTTTAAATGTCTTGAATAAGAGTTATTCTGGTTCTGGGTAGTCATTTCATCAAATTCTAGGGGAAATTCTTTTTTTACAGCCTACTGGAATATATATGGATTTTCTGATGTGTGCAGTTGGCCAGTGTTTAGAGCCTCCAGAAATTGGGCAGTGAATTTTCCAGAGGAGCTTGTTTGGATATATGTGTCTTTGTGTGTATGCATCAGAGGGGCTTGGGTGAGTCCTGGTGGGAGGGAGAGAGAGGCAGGACAACTTGAAAAGGATGGTATGTTTGCTTATGTTTGAGATCTGGCTGTTGCTTGTTTTCATTTTGCAGTGTCCTATGTGGCTTGTGTAGTAGGTGTAGGGATATAGGTATGCCATAAAGCACTGCAAAATGGGTCTGATGCCAATTTGAGTTATCATTATGTAATTTTATAAGGTCAGAAATCCAGGAGCCCACTGGAAAACTCCTTAGTTTAAGATTATGTTTTATTACTCATAATTACATGTGGATAGTTTAAGTTTGAGATCCAAAGTAGAAAGTCAGAATCTAGGCATTCTAATGTTAATTATTTTTCTTTCTTTATAATTCAGTTGCTGCTTTCCAAATGGATAGATAAGACAATAGATAGAATAGGTATCCATATTCACATGAAGCTCAAGAAATGAAACATTACTATGGTGAATCCTTCCTTGGTTTTTGTTTTATTTAATTCAATTGTTAGAAATTTCCTTATTTACAAAATGAGATAAACAGAAGGTTTGATTCAAACACTTTACAACTGCTAGGACATAGCAAAAACAAGACAAATTGCACGATTAATAACATTCATTATTAAACAAAAACCTTTTTTTAACCTAAATAATATGAATGATTTATTGTATATTGAAAAGCATTCTTGGGTTTTTTAATTGTTTCTTTTTTAGTGATACATGACAGTATAATCCATTTTGATATAATTATACAAGCATGGAATTTATCTTATTCTAATTAGGACCCCATTCTGTGGATGTACAGGATGGTGAGATTCACTGTGGTGTATTCTTATATGTACAGGAAAATTATGGCAGATTCATTCCAATGTCTTTCCTATTCCTATCCTCCTCCCTTTCCTTTATTTCTCTTTGTCTAATCCTCTAAATTTCTATTCTTACCCTCCCTACTCTTATTGTGGATTAGCTTCTACATATCAGAGAAAACATTTGGCCTTTGGTTTTTAGAGGATTGGCCTATTTCACTTAGCCTGATAGTCTCTAATTCCATCCATTTACTGGCAAATGTCATAGAATCATTCTTCTTTCTGGCTGAGTGATGTTTCATTGTGTATATATACCAGATTTTATCTGTTTGTCTCTTGATGGGTACCTAGTTTGGCTTCATAGCTTAGCTATTGTGAATTGTATTCCTTATAAACATTGATGTGGCTGCGTCACTGTGGTGTATAATTTTAGATCCTTTGCATATACTCCAAATTGTGGCTCCATTCCTAGTTTTTTGAGAAATCTCCACACTGCTTTCCACAGTGGTTGCACTAATTTGCAGTCCCATCAGCAATCTAAGGGGAAAGTCTACCCTTTCCCCCACATCCTTGCCAACATTTATTGTTACTTGTATTCTTGATAATTGTCATTCTGACTGAAGTGAGATGAAATCTCAGTGTAGTTTTAATTTGCATTTCTTTAATTGCTAGAGATGTTGAACACTCTTTCATATATTTATTGACCATACAAATTTCTTCTTTTGATAAGGGTCTGTTTAGTTCCTTTGCCCACTTATTGATTGGGTTATTTGTTCTTTTTTTTTCTTGAGTTCTTTGTATATCTTGAAAATTAAGCCCTATCTGAGGTGCAGGTGGCAAAGATTTTCTCCCATTCTGTAGGCTCTCTCTTCAGTCTTTATCATTTTCTTTGCTGTAAAGAAGCTTTTTAGTTTGATGCCATCCCATGTATTGATTTTCGATTTTAGTTCTTGTGCTTTAGGAGTCTGGTTAAGGACGTCAGTTACTGAACTGATAGGTTTGAGGGTTGGGCCCACATTTTCTTTTAGTATATGCAGGGTTTCTGGTCTGATTCTTAGGTCTTTTATGTTGAGTTTTGTGCAGTGAGAGAGATAGGGGTTAAATCTCATTCTACCACATATGGATTTCCAGTTTTCCCAGCACCATTCGTTGCAGAGGTTATCTTTTCTTCAGTGTATGTTTTTGGCATCTTTGTCCAGTATGAGATAACTGAATTTATGTGGATATGTCTCTGTGTCTTCTATTCCATTCCATTGGTCTTCATACCTGTTTTGGCACCAATACCATGCTGTTTTTGTAATATAGCTCTGTAGTATAAGTCTGGAATTGTGATGCCTCCTGCTTTGCTTTTCTCACTAAGGATTGCTTTAGCTATTTTGGGCTTCTTATTTTTCCAAATGAATTTCATGACTGCCTTTTCCATTTCTATGAAGAATGTCATTAGAATTTTGATGGAAATTGCACTGAATCTGTATAATACTTTTGTAGTATGACCATTTTGACAATGTTAATTCTGCCTATCTAAGAACATGGGAGGTCTTCCTCAATTTCTTTCTTTAGTGTTCTGTAGTTTTCATTGTAGAGGTCCTTGATCTCTTGTGTTAGATTGATTCCCAAGTGTTTTTTTTTTAGGCTATTGTGAATGGGATGGTTTTTCTAATTTCGCTTTCAGCTGATTGGTCATTGAGTATAGGAATGCAATTGATTTATGGATGTTAATTTTATATCCTGCTACTTTATTGAATTTGTTTATGAGTTCTAGAAGTTTTCTGGTGGAGTTTTCTTTTAGGTCTTCTAGGATCCTGTTGTCAGCAAACAGAGATAATTTGATCTCTTCTTGTTTATATCCCTTTAATTTCTTTCTCTTGTCAATTTGCTCTGGCTAGGGTTTCAAGGACTATGTTGGATATAAGGGTTGAATGTGGGCATCTTTGTCTTACTCCTGTTTTTAGAGGGAATGTTTTCAGTTTTTCTCCTTTTGAATAATGTTGGCCTTGGGTTTGTTGTATATAGCTTTTACAATGTTGAGATAGGTTCCTTCTATCCTATTTTTCATACTGTTTTAAACATTAATGGATGCTATATTTTGTTAAATGCTTTTTTTTGCATCTATTGAGATAATGATGTGATTCTTGTCTTTATTTATACTTAAGTGATAAATTACATTTATTAATATCTGTATGTTGAACCAACCTTGCCTCCCTGGGATGAAATTCACTTGATCATGTTGTACTGTCTTTTTTCTTTTTCTTTTTTTGTGGTGCTTAGGATTGAACCCAGGGCCTTATACATATGAGGTAAGCACTTTACCAACTGAGCTATATCCCCAGCCCCATGTACTATCTTTCTAATATTAAACACAAACAATGTTTATTCCATTATAGTTCTGTTTTCCTATACATAGGATGCCCATAAAAAACTATAAAATTGGACATGTATAAAATTGCTCAATTTAAGTTTTCATATGTGTCCCGTATTTAGGATGAGGAACATAATGGGCTATAGAAGATAGAGAAGGATTTGGTTCCCCAGAACTGACATGAAAAGCAGGAGGATTCCTTCTTTCAGAATCTCATGGACTATGAAGATCATAAAGGACTTTAAATTAATTTGCCTTCTGTTGTGCTGTTCAAATTGCTACTTTAACATCCAGAACTAGTATTTGTTCAACTCCTGTTGAAAATTTTATGTGATGAAATAGTCATTAGCACTCAAGGCTTCAGAAACAAAGACTTGAAGGTTCTTATTTCCATCGAGACCCAGCTCTGCCTCCTCAACACATCCACCCGTGGGTCCTACACTTAAGGGTCATACAAAAGTCATCTAATCTCTTAGAACAGCTCTTCACACATTTGAACATCCTTGCCATTGCTTGTTGCCTTTACCTCTCTCTAAGTGCTTACACTCCAGTGTGTCAGACTAACTCATTCCTTCCCAGATATCTTTGCTCCCTCTGCTCGGTTTGTGCAGACTATGGGTCCTAAGTGACAGCTTCAGGCAAACCCATTCTTGATAATGTTTGTGATATATACTCCTTTGGTGCCTCAGACAGAGCAGGGCTTAGTATATATTTACTGAGTGAATGAGCATGTTCTGGCCAATTCCACAGGATATTTATCTCGCATTATAATCCCCAATGAAGAAAAAGATTTTTTTTTATACCTCTCTTTTCATTTTCTCCCTATGTCAGCCCTCATTAGAAGAAAATGTGCAAGGACCACCAAATCACCAAGTCTGTCATCCTTTTGGGTAAGCCAGAAGCACAGCAAGGATATTTCAAGCCTTTCTCTCTTCTCCTTACTCTCCAAAAAAAAGGAGATTAGCTTACCTTTAACACATACAGAGTCCCCTCCTCCCATCTCAATTGCCAGCTAAAATATATTGAGCCTACACTATGTGCAAATGAGAGTCTCCCTATAACTTCTTGAGAGGACACAGAATGGCACTACCCTGGCTGCTACTCATATGTGGAAAGTCCTTGTGCAAACTAGGAAAAGGTGCCCCCTCTGTGGGCCCTTAGAAAAGTGATCCCTGTCCTCTTGGCAGTCCCTTCCCTTCTTCATAAGGCTCTGTTGTGGGCTCGACTTCTTGGACAAGTCAGGAAGTCAGATGACTGATAATAGAAAAGCTCTTGGACATGGTCAAGCTCTTAGAAATGATTGTTGGTTAAAATATGATGTTACAAAAGAAACAAACTAAATATTAATGAGTTATTTCAAAGGGAATGAGCCAAATGGGTTTCTGTAAATTTGGTCTTGCCTGTAACCAAAGCCACTTTGCTCAGATATGTACAAGTTTTACACAGAAAAACATTAACAAGGCCTCAAGACTGAGCAAGGTTAATAATTTGAAACTGGGCTGGCCAAGGTTCCTGATGCCCTGGAGTCCACTGACTCTGGGATCACTTACCCTGCCTTGTGAGTTAAGTGGCACTGCATAGACAGATGGTGGAGGAGCCACCCAGCAGGTTGCCTACTGTCTGATGGTTCCAACTCTCAAACCCGGACATTGGTTTGGTAATGAAAAGCTGAGCTCATAAAGAAGTGGAGAGGGCTGGAAGAGAGTCTTAACACATGCCTCCCAGGGAGGCCAAATGTCAGATCAGCCACATCTTCCAGCCACTGCAGTGACATCAGGGAATGAGATGTTAATTTATGCATAGTGCCTTCAGGAGCCTGGGAAGTGGGTTCTATGATTTGTCTGATTCTCAAGCTGACATAGCTGTCTCTTTGTAACCTATGGACTCCCTGGCAGGTGCAAAGTCCAACACTGAAGTGGCACCTTTGGGATCACTCAACCAGGCTTATCTCCTTTTCTATCCCATACTCCTCACTATCTTCCTCCTTCCCCCTGTGCAAGTCCAAGCACCCTGGTGGTAGGACAATAAGGAAAACTTTGCATCCACATAGAACAATTGGTGACTGAAAATGTTTTTCTATAACCTGCAGGGAAACAATGATGTGTGTGAAAATAAAAGAGGTTTATTTCATGTGGTTTTGAAGAGGCCATTTGGAACCTTGGAAAATAGTACCCAGCTTTGCAGTACTGGAAAGATGACCTTGCAATTTGTTTATGATTATTTCTCCCACCAAAAGGCTACTATCTGTCTTTTTGGGGAAGGGGAGTGGGAAGAAGGTAATGGAACCATCAGCAAGAAAACCAGATTTCACCCTCTAGTGCTATGAATAATTGGCAGTTCTTAAATGGAAGTTGGCATGGTTACAGATGACATAACATTTGTTGATATAAAATGGGATGTCCCTGGAGGCATGGATAGTTTTAATTGTTCTGATCCCAAAGACTTTATGAACCTAGCAATGAGCTATATTTTATAGCATCTTTGTGGCAAGTGCCCTGGATGGCAACAAAGATACATTTAATAAAGTTATCTTTCTGGACAGAGCCAGAACACTCAGAGCAATGCTTTACACTCTGTTGCAAATGTTAAATGCCAAGGGTAATTTCCATTTGCCTTTCGTGTTCTGTACAGATAGGATACCCTGTAGGTTTTAGCCACGGGTTGACCTTGATGAAGTTCTCTATTCACTTCTCTGATTCATTTCCTCATCTCTGTGTTGTTTCTTACCCAAAGATCATGAGAGGAGGGACAACATGATTGGAATTTACAGATGATGGGGGGGTTTTTGGTCTGGTGTGTGGAAAGGTCAGACTGAGTGAGAGGACCTTGGGATGGACCTCTTACTCTGATGGCTCCTGTTACCTTATAAGATCTTGGAAACCTGTTATGGCTCCAAGGTTTGTGCCATTTTGTCTCTAAGTCTGGTTGGTTCTTGTTGTCCACCTGTGTTTGTTTACCAATCAGTCACAGAATCACAGATGCAAAAACAAACAAACAAACAAACAAACAAAAAGAAAACAACAAGGGCCATCTCTTCAGGGTGTCCAAATTCATATTTACTAATTTCTAAGTCTTTTATAGACCACATCTCAGTAGAAATCATCCTCAAGCTGGCTTTATTCATCTTAATGTACATTTACATATCATCTCAGGTAGGTGTCATGTGCAAGCACTCTGATCACAGCAGGGAAATCATGCATGGACTGAGAGAAGTGCAGCCCACCTTCATGGCCCCACCCTGCACACAGGCTTTAGCTAGGACTGGTCCACCTCTGAGGCTTGGACAAAGTGTAGTTCTTTTTCATTTTCACCTTTTTCCTTTGCCTCACTCTAAATTTCACCATGTTAGCTTTTGGATATCACTGTGATAGCTATGGACTTTCCTCCTGGTCCCTTTGCCTCTCTAGTCTCCACTGCTTGCCATATCCATGCAGCTCAGGGTTAGTTTTTTCATTCAGCATGCCAGAACTGTTAGAAATAAGTGTTCATTGTTTAAGCAACTTAGCCTGTGGTGTTATTGTTGTAGCAGCCCAAACTGACTAGAGGGTTCTCTGGCCAAGGTCATTAATGTCTGGCTGGAACTCAGATTCAGGGTCTACTTCTTCCCCCACTGTGATACTGAGTTTCTATGACTGTGTTTTATAGTTAGTGAACTCTGTGGGACATCCACATTAAATTTCAGACATATGGTCTTTTAATACTATGAAAGTGTTAAAGCTCACCAAATAATTAGTACAATTGATCTTGTGACACAGTGCTTCTTTTAGGAGGGAAATTAAATCTGTAGTCAGAGACAAATTATTTTTTCAGGATCTGGGTGGTCTCTTCAGATTCTGAAAAATCATAATCCATGGACTTGGGTGAAGGAATCACTAGGATAAATAATAACAAGCGTGTAAAAGCTGGGCTGGGGTTGTGGCTCAGCGGTAGAGCACTCACCTAGCACATGCAAGGCCCTGGGTTTGAGCCTCAGCATCACATAAAAATAAATAAATAAAATAAAGGTATTGTGTCCAACTACAATTAAAAAAAAAAAGAGTTCTAAAGCTTCTGGAAGTGAGTAAAGAGGTCCTAATACCTTTTCAGTTCATTGGGGAGCTTCATTTACCTGCTCCTGGGGGATATTTTTCTAAGTGATAGGTTTTCACCATCAGGCAGCTAGATGAATTAATTCCCCAATAAGTGATCTAGACATATGCTCTGTGCTCCTCACTCAAATAGTCATTGGAATAGATACATGGTTTGAACAAAGTTGCTGCAAAGAAGTGTTTAAAAACAACTACAGTGCCTACCACCTTTTATTTACTTTCCAACAAAACTATTTTCTACAATTAACAGAGAATGTATGTGTGTGTATGTGTTGGGCGGGAGGTGGAAGGGGCGTAAAATGTCCTGAATTTCACTAATGCAAACCCATTTGTGTAGTGCTTTATGATCACTATTACTTTTATATCCATGACCTCATTTCAACCAAATGACAATTTCACCAAGAATAAGGGTGGGTGCTCTCCTTGCTTTCGTGGTGGGGTATGCAGCCATTGGAAGATGATCAGGAATGTAAACTCAAACTCCATCAACTGTGAGATAATGGGGACTGGGAGGCAGTGGGAGAAAGGCTGTCTGCTCTGCAAGTATCTAAGTGTAAGAATGTAACAAACCCAAGATGGCTTATGAAAACATGTCTGTCTCTTACTTATAATGGTTTATTAAAGCCATAATGCTTGTAAGTAACAGAGTTAGGCCTAGGTCCTGGGTCTTCCTCTCTCTGCATTCAGTTCTCTTTCTATAGTACCTCATCACCTCAGATTTATGTTAAGACCCTTGGGTGTCTGCAGATAACAGCAACAGCTCTTATTTATTGAGCATTTACAATTGCCAACCTCCTCCCCACCTCCCATGCTTTCATTCCAGTCTCAGAATAACCCTGTGGTGTGGGCTTGTTTTGTGCCCATACTTCAGATGAGGACAGTAAAACCTCAAGAGGGGAAATGACCTGTCTACAACGTTCCATGTTGCCATCTTCTGAAGGCAGCTCTCTGGCTGACTGTAGAATGTAGGACACATGCTGTTAACCAGAACATAATATTAGAGCACTGACTCCTTCTCTGAAAACTGAAAAGCAAACAAAAAATTTGTCAACCTGAGTCAGAGGTGCAATGTTCTCTTAATAAAAATATACTGTTTTGAGAAATATATGATCCAAAAGGTAAAAACTAATCTGAGCATCTTTCTCAGGCAGCAGCAAGGCTGGCATCTGGAATTCAGGGCTCTCTGACAGCAGGAGTATAGCAGGAGTCTCAAAGCAGCAGGAATGAAAGAAGTGACAGTCCTGTGAGGGGCATGCTTTTCTTTGGTAGGAGACATGACAAGAAGTATAAAGGATATAAGTCCTAAAATTAATTTGCATGTTTTTTCTTATCTTTTACCTCACCATCAGATTTTCCATTTTGCCTTTTATTTTGATTTTAGTCCTAGGGATTAAACTTAGGGGGGTTTAAACAGTAAACCATATCCCCAGCCTCCCCACCTTTTTTTTTTTTTTGTATTTTTTACTTTGAGAGAGTGTCTCCTCAAGTTGCTGAGGCTGGCCTTGAACTTGCAATCCTCTTCTCAGCATCCTGAATCTTTGGGATCACAGGCATGTGCCACCACACCTAGGTTTACTTTAAATAAAAACACAACATTTTAAAGATGATTTCTCCACTTATTATCTTCAAGACTTTGGGAATGTGGCCCAATCTCACTGCACCCCCATTTCTTCATCTGTAATAATAGACCTACATTAGTAATGACGGGAGGGATAAGTGAATATATGTAACACACTTAGCCTGGTTCCTGGCATCTCTATCTTAAATATTCTGTGTTAGCTATTATTATTATTATTATTATTATTATTATTATTATTATTATTAGTTTTGAAAGTGATGGTGATCTTATGACTGGTATAGATCATCATGGCCCAAGTTAGAGACACATAAGCTGATCACTTATGTTAGTGATTTATTTTATTCCAACTTAAAAAAATATATTGTGTCTCACTGTACATGAAGTCCTCTGCTGGGGGTTTTTGTACCCATAACAGATCTGATCCTAGGGTCAAACCATGAAGGATAAACATTAATATTATTCCCATTTGATATATGTAAAAACTGAGGCTTAGGGAGGATAACTAATTCTTTTTTAGATTTTCACTTTCTTTTTTAAATGTATTATGAGCTTCATAGTTATACACAGTAGTTGGGTTCATCCTGAAAAACTCATAGATGCACGGACATTGATATCAGTTCATGATCATCCCTTTCCCCTTCCTTACTCCCTCCCTGTTTTAGTCAGCTATTTCACTGCTGTGATAAAACATCTGGCCAGAACAATTTTAAAGGAGGAAAAATTTATTTGAAGGCTCAGGTTTCAGAGGTCTTAGTCCATAGGAAGCTGGCTCCACTCCTCAGACCTCCAGGTGAGGCAGACATCATGGCAGAAGAGTGTGGCAGAGGGAAGCAGCTCCATGTTGATCAGAAAGCAGAGAGGATTCCACTGGCCAGGATTCCATGTATAGTGCCCAAATTCCCACCCTCTCCAGCCACACCCTACCACTTCAGTTACCACTCAGTTAATCCCAATCAGGAGGTTAATTCACTGATTGGATTAAGACTATTACAACCCCATCATTTCTCCTCTGAACCTTCTTGCATTGTCTCACATATGAGCTTTGGGGGGACACCTCATGTCCAAACCATAACACTCCCCTCTCCCATTATCCTTTATATTTGATTAGTCCTTTATCTTATCCTATTTTTCCCTTCCCCATTCCTTAATTTTACTCTAGCTTCTGCACATGAGAGAAAACATTCTACCTTTGAGTTTCTGAGTTTGGCTAATTTTACTTAGCATGATATTCTCCATTTCCATCCATTTACTGGCAAGTGCTATCATTTCTTTCTTTCTTTTTTTTTTTTTGTACTGGGAACTTAATCATTGAGCCACATCCCCAGCCCTTCTTTAGAGCCTCTCTAAGTTGCTGAGTCTGGCTTTGAAATCCTGATTCTCTTGCCTTAGCCTCCTGAGCTGCTGGAATTATAGGTGTGTACCACTGCACTGAGCTATAATTTCATTTTTTTTATGGTTGAGTATAACTCCATTGTGTGTGTGTGCCTGTCATCTACTGATGGGCATCTGGGTTGATTCCATTATTTAGCTATTGTAAATTGTGCTGCTATAAATAATGAGTTGGTTGTATCAGGAAAATACCTAGGAGCAGGATAGCTGGGTCACATGGTGGTTTCATCCCTAGGTTTTTGAGGAGTCTCCATACTGCTTTCAGAGGTGTTGTACTAGTCTGCAATCCCACCAACAATGTACAAGTGTACCTTTTCCCCCTCTTCCTCACCAGCATTTATTGTTATTCATGTTCTTGATCATTGTTGTTCTGACTAGAGTGAGATGAGATGTCAGTGTAGTTTTGATTTGTATTTCCCTTATTATTAGAGATCCTGAACATTTTTTTTTCATATATTTGTTGGCCATTTGTGTTTCTTTTTTTTTTTTTTTTTTTTTGAGGAGTTTCTGTTTAGTTCTTTTTCCCATATTTGATTGGGTTATTTATTTGTTTATTTATTTTTTGGTGTTAAGTTTTTTGAGTTCTTTGTATATCCTGGAAATTAATGCCCTATCTGAGGTGGCAAAGATTTCCTCCCATTCTATAGGCTCTCTCTACATAGTCTTTATTGTTTCCTTTGCTCTGCAGAAGCTTTTTAGTTCGGTGCCACCCCAGTTATTAATTCTTGGTTTTATTTCTTGTGCTTTGGTGGTCTTGTTAAGGAAGTTGGTGCCTGCACCTCTATGATGGAGTGCTGACCCTATCTTTTCTTCTAGCACTTGGAAAGTTTCTGGTCTAATTCCATTTTGATTTGAGTTTTATGCAGGCTGAGAGATAGGGGTCTAGTTTCGTTTTTGCTACATATAGCTATCCAGTTTTCCCAGCATCATTTGTTAAAAAGACTTTCTTTTCTCCAAAATATATTTTTTGGTATCTTTGTCAAATATCAGATGGCTATAGGTATGTGGATTTGTCTCTGTATTTTGTATTCTGTTCCATTGGTCTTCGTGTCTTTTTTTTTTTTTTTTTGGTACTGGGAATTGAACCCAGGGCCTTGTGCATACAAGGCAAGCACTCTACCAACTGAGTTATATCTCCAGTCCTTTTGTCTGTTTTGATGCTAATATCATGCTGTTTTTTGCTACTACAGCTCTATAGTATAATTTCAAATCTGGTATTGTGATGCCTACTGCTTCACATTTTTTGCTTAGTATTGCTTTGGCTATTTTGGATCTCTAATTCTTCCAAATGAATTTAAGAATCATTTTTTTTCTAATTCTGTGAAGAATGTCATTGTATTTTGATGGCGATTGCATTAAATCTGTTTATTGCTTTTGGTAGTATGGCCATTTTGACAATATTGATTCTCCCCATCCAAGAACATGGGTTGTCTTTCCGTATTCTAAGGTCCTTGATTTCTTTCTTCAGTTTTCTGTTCTTTTCAGTGTACAGCTTTTTTATCTCCATGGTTAGATTAATTCCCAAATATTCTCTTTTTTGAGGTTACTGTGAGTGGAATGATTTTCCTGATTTCTTCTTTTGGCTGAATCACTGTTAGAATATAGGAAAGCTATTGATTTATAGATGTTGATCCTATAAAGGACAAGTGATTCATTCTTAAAGTCCATCAGTTAAATAAAGGAAAATCAAGATGAAGATTCAGGTTTTCTGACTTAAAGCCCTCTCCAGTGCTTTCTCTGTAGGACCTTTCTCTTGCACTCCCCTGGTCTGTTTCTGTCCATATCTGCTGGTTTCTGTGCCTTCCCTGAGTTCTAGCTGAACATAATGGCAACTCCAACTCCTCTGCTTGCAGCCTTCAGCTCTGCTTTATTATCCTTGCTTTACAAACTTTTTCTTAAAAAACTTTTATTTTAAATGCTTTTTTCTTTTACATTTAAAGATTTCTGTCTTGCAATTTTCCAAATCTATAAATTCAATGCCTTGTGTCCTATATATCATTAAAGACAGGGATGGTAGCCATAGTGAATAATCCTCAAGGCTTATGCTGAGTTACTTGAACAGTGTCATATTCAAAAGAAGATAAATCCAGAGCTGGTGCCTATATCATCTATGCGAAAGACCCAGAGGACCATGGTGACTATGTACGTGTTTCAATTAAGGAATGAAAAATCTGCAAGTTGTGCAGTTGATTGTAGCCAAAGAGTCAATGAGGCAATTATTCTGTACAAAATTAAATACTTTGCTCTATTTTGTTTTGTAAAACTTATTTTCATTTGATCTTTAGCCTAACTTATATCTCTCCCTTGCCATTCCCCACACTGGGATACTGCTATCTTCACTATAGTACCCATTGTTTTAGTCTCTCTGACAGTACACTTGAGTGGACACTGCAGAGCTCTGAAAAGGCCCAGGAGCCAGCAAGATTTGCATGTACTAGGCTGGTGCAGTGTGCTGTGTGCTTACACTGGCTGCAGAATTATAGTAGCTTAAAGGAACTTCATGTCAATTGGGTCTAGAGCAGGAATGGTTTTACCCTACTCAAATCCCCTTGCCACACCCTGAAATTAGAATTATTTAGTAATGTGGAAAGTTTCTTTTGTTTTATTGATGTATTACAATTATACATAATAGTGGTAGTCATTATATAATATTCATATATGTACATAACATAATTTGAGTTTCTAGACTACTCCAGTGGAAGAAAATGCTAAGGATCTGCTATGTAGATGAGTTATTCATTTACATCATTTGTTAAATCAAGAAATCCTGTGAGTTTCTCTCTAGATTATAAGCTCAATACCCAGTACAGCACCTTCCATGACATTTTTCTGTTGAATGGATAAAATGAATGAGTGAATGGAGGGAAAAGACTGCTATGAAGCATAGAAGAGGGAGACTTAATTGCTCAGACAAGATTCCAGGAGGAAGAGATACGCAAGAGGAGACTTGATGGATGAGTAGGTGTCAGGTTTGAAGTTAGTTTGTTTGAGGATATGAATCTAATAGTGCAGTATTCTCCAGAGTTCTCATCATAAAAGAGTGTAGAAGGTGGCAGGGATGGGCACAACCACGTGCAGAGGGAGGTTCATGAATAATAAATGCTGGCAACATGAGAATATACTGGATATGAAGAAAGGGGTATCTTGATTTTTTTTTATTTGTTCATTTGTTGATTTTGCAAATACTGGCTCTTTCTATGTAGTGGACACGACGCTGTGTGCTTTATAAATTCATCTTCCTAACAAAGATATTATTGTTTCCATTTTACAGATGGAAAACTGAGATACAAAGAAGTTAAATAACTTACCCAAGGTGACATGGTAAGTGATAGACAGAGCTGAGATCTAAACCCAGGCAACCCAGATGCAGGGCTCATGTTCTTCATCTCTTCCTGATGTTGACTCTTGTGGATGAGCCAAAAATATAATCAGAAACTTGGGCTTTTGGGGTAGGCATGTCACAGATGCACTGGAATGGTCTTTATACATGGCTCTCTTTACACCAGAAACATGGAGGCTTCTTCTACCAGAGCAGATGGATACTTTGCATTGTGATAATATAGTAACATACGTTTCTGTTAAATAAAGAGGAAAATGTGTTTTTTAAAACTTTTTTTCCCCACTGTTGCTGGTGTGTGGGAAAAGGAGGACTAAGTAGAGAGATGGAGCCTGTATATATAAATGGCTGGGGGATTCTGGTTCAACACCAGGAAAATTTAGCCAGCACTTTGTTCATTCCCAGAAAGTCACACTGCCAAAGCCTGGTCCTGTGTGCCCAGAGCTGTCCATCAGTAAGTTCGGACTGTTACTTTTGCTCTCCATTGCTTCAGACATAATTAGAATCCCCAAATAATCTCTGAAATGGTGATGGGCTGAGGGAGAGTCTGCTGCAGAGATAATTTGACGTTTCCTTCCCCAAATTACCTAGACGAAATCTTGATGGACATATTTGGAAAGCCCTAACAGACATAATTATAATTATCATAAAAAGTGAAAGAGTGTGTCTCTTTTGAACATTCCTGGAATGATATTAATGCATTTTCTTTGCTTAGATTAGAAACCTTACTACCGACTTTTCTTAAAAACTTTTCATGTGGAGCTCCTTGGGTGTGCAGTGTTTGTCGGTGAATATAATCCCTGTGATGGGATCAGGATGCCTGAGATGGGATCAGAAAGGCCAATGTGGATAAAATTCACCATATGAGCCGGCTGATGGAGCACTGGCAATTTAAATTTGCTAGGCAGGACAGATAGAATGACTTTTTGTGAAAACAGCATGTAGCTATTGTTTCCAATAGATTCTGCTTCTAACCTGTGTTTAGCGAGTGGTCCCCATAGCCAATTGTATATTAGCTTCTGGACCCAGGAGCTCAAACTCATTTTTCTCTCCCTAAAAGCACTATCGTTTCCAGAGGGCAATGTGTGTTAGAAACCCGTTCCTGGAGTTGCTTTGTCAGAAGAGGGAGATATAGTAAGAGGCTGTCGGGAACAAACAAAGACATCCTTGACAAGAGCGATTTATCTTGCTACCTGCAACATGCCCTTTGGTTTGATAGCTGCATGGGCTGGCTGGGATTATTTATCTTGAGCTCACACTGATATATGGACATGTGCTCCTGGCAGGCTTCCTTCCTTTCTTCCTTCCCTGCCTGGCCAGTCTCCGTTCACTCTTCCATATCAGAGGGCTGTCAGCCAGCCCTGTCCTGGGGAATTAGAGGGGAGGGCAAGTGCCTAGAAATATCTTAGGAGAAATGATCTTCTTTACAAGCAGGACTTTATCTAATTTCTTTTTTTTCCTGTCAGTTAAGCCTTAGGAAATCAGAGAATACCTAGGAGTGTATCTGGCATTTGCAGGGAATGAGATACTGAGTCTCTCTAGCAGTGCATCTCTTTCAAATAGAGTATCTCTCATCCTTTGCCTTCTCAAAGAAAGGCTTGCATGATGTTTCCTTCTGCTGCGTAGGCTTCCTGGTGATACTAACTCGTGACAGTTGCAGGATCTGGGCAGCAGGTCTCCTACCTTTGACTCTAAGAAAATGCTGCTCCCTCTGTTCAGAATCTTGTCTCCTCCTCACCCCTGATTTCCCCTAGCCAGTTCCTGCTGATTGTTTATGTATTCAGCTCAGGCATGACCTTCTCTCAATATTCCTTGCCTGGTTTCCCATCTTAGATTGTGCAGAGAGTTTTTCAAGACAGTGGAAAGCTGGAGAAAGGGTTGTTATTCAGGAAGTCCCTGGGCATTGACTCTGATCTCTTGGCTCAACCCCAACACACACACACACACACACACATACACACACACATATACACGCACGCACGCGCGTGCGCGCGCACACACACACACACACACACAAAACACTTACATACTGCCCTAAAAAAGGATATAGCTGTACTCTTGCTAGTTTAGTTCACATATCAGGTAATCCCAGTGTTTGCAAATGGACTCAGATTGACACAAAATGGATGTTGTTTTCTAAAGACTTTAGCTGGGGAGAGTTTAATGAAGAGACTATTTCTAACAGTGTGGGGGAGTTAAAGAACCAATAAGGGGTAATATATAGGGACAAAAAGAAATGGGCAAATGCAGGGACAGAGCTAGTGATGCCTTGAGAGACAGAGATGGGATGGGGGAATTCCATCCCCCTTCATTCTCCTGCTGGCGTGCCTCCCCATGGCTGTAGCCACACAGATGATGAGTCCATGGAGGTCACAGTTCTGGGACACAGAGCAAGGCAGGGGAGGGTAAAGAGTTCATGGACTCTGGGGCAGGCATACAAAGAAATATGGTAATGGTGAGGGCCAATGGAAAATAACCAGCATAGAAACACACCTTTTGTTGGGGCATGAAATCCTTTGGGTAGTCTGAAAAGCTAATAAATCCTTTCTCAAAATAGTGTTTCCAAATACAAAAAATAAAACGCACAGATTCGCAGAGGGAACTGATTATGTTGAGATACAGTTATCAAGACACTAAAAATATACAATCATGATACATTCCCCCCGCACACACTTATTTATGAGACTACAAAATCCAGAAGCAGATCTAACATCAACCACATTTTCTGTGATGACTAGTTTAACTGATATTTTAAAATACCTGCAACAGCTGAAATGTATGTGGAAATATCTGTAATTTTTTATGATTAATCTTAGGTACTTCTTATTGCTACTATGTTTGTGACTTACATGCATAGTTAAAGAAAATACTAAATTTCAGTTAGCGCTTAGTAGATAAAGATATAATCTCCCCAACTAATTTCATGGGCCCCTGAATTCTATCCATGATCTCCTTAAGGGTTTAAGAACCCCAGATTTTAAAATGCTTTCCCCAAGTGTAAGTGCAGAAACTGTTAAATTCTAGTGCAATGGGGATATAAGTCTGAGTATGAAAGGGCAGTCGTGCAGCCGGCATCCAGAATCTAGCTTCTTAACAGGGGTAGGAAGAATCCTTGCTTTGCTGTGTCCTAGGAACCTGGAAAATCCTGGCTAAGAAATGAAGCATTTGCCCTTCTCTGATAGCCCTTTACTTTTGTCAAGTACTGTCTTCTTGCTATGCTAGATGCAAACTTCATGAGGATTTTTAAAAACATGTGATTAAAGTTCTATGCACAGATGTGTTTGCACACACACACACACACATACAAATGCTTCTATTCTAAATGTGGCTTGATGAATTTTCACGAACTGAACACATTGATGTAAACAGAACCCAAACTATTATCAGTCTCCTGGGAGCCTCCTCCTCCCTGACACCCCCATTTCCTGTCCTGATTTCTAACAACATAGAGAAGTTTTACTGTTTGGGGTCTTTAAAGAAATAGATGAATGCAGTGTGTGTTCTTCTGTGTCTGGCTGCTTTTCTCAATGTTACATTTGTGAGATTCACCCACATTGTTCCATGTGGTTGTGGATTCTTCATTCTCTCTGCCCTAGAGCATCCTATTATATGAATAGATCATTTCACTATCAATGGAGATTTGGGTTGTTTTGAGTTTCAGGCTATTATGGGAAGTCATTGTTATAAATATCTACTACAGGCCTTTATACTGAAGTATTTCCCATGACTATGTACTCTGGGTGGAAGTGCAAGGTCATAGGGTCTAAGTACATTGCACCTTGGTAGATATTGCCTGTTTTCCAAAGTGATTATATTGATTTATACTTCTACCAGTCCCAGTTACTTCAACTCCTCACATAGCACTTTCTGTCTTTTTTTATTTTAGTCACTATGATGGTTGTACTGTGGGAGCTCATTGTGGTTTTAACTTTCCTGATGATGGAGGAAATTGGCTCCCTAGGTATTGGCCATTGGAATGTCCTCTTCTATGCCATACCTGTGCAAGTCTGTCACCCATTTTTCTAATGCCTGTCTTAAGATACCTTGGACAAAATCATTTAATCACTCTCACTTTCTTCATTTATTAAATTAGGATCTTAATATAACCAAATCATAGGATTGTCCTGAGGATTAAAAGAGATAAGCTCATGAAACATGTAGCCTGGTGCCTAGTGCCTGACCCACATTAAGGGCTCCTTAAGTGTGGCAATTATTATTAGTTAGTTTCTAGTGCAACACAGATTACAGCTATGCCATATTTGTGGAATAACTGAATTTTACAAATATTCTTGTAAGAACATTGCAATGATGATCTATTAATATTGGCCATGTCTATGCTCAGTGGCTTGGGGATGAGACAGACTTATTTTATTCTCTTGCATTTTGTACCTCTTGAATTTTTTTTTTTTACTATGTGAATACATTTCCTGTTCAAAAACACATAAAATTAAATTCCAAAAATAACAATTAGAATAGAAATGGAAATAATCTGGAGTTAAGTTGAATTGTGAGCCATCTTACCTGTGCTACCATGTATCCCAAAGATGTATATGGAGAAAGGATATATTTGGGGGGCATGTTTGGGGGCCAGTGAAGAAGAAACATTTAAAAAAAATAAGATTGAGTTGGAAAGATCTGATGTCAGTCTATTCACGTAAAAGTTATGAGAATAGAAGGATAGGTAAATTATTCATGTACAATTAGTGTTTGAGTATTCCCAGAACTTCTTGAGATGGGAGGTGAATTTAATATTGAGAAAAAAATATATCAGAAGAGAGAAGTAAAATGGAATGCTTTAGTCATGTCCATTCCAGCCTCTCAGGCTCACAAGAATTTTAAATATTTTGGTTTTGAGTCTTTCAGGGTAGAGATATACATCTCTGTATCTCTTAGGGATTTGTTATATAAAAAATGTCAAATTCTTGGTGAATTTATGTTGCATTTATATAAAGTAAGTCACTTTGTGTGATCCCAAAAGAGAAACAATGGAACTGTGGCCATATGATTTAAAATTATTATCACTGATGGGCTGTGGTAGCATGCTTGCCTAGCATATGTGAGGCACTGGGTTCGATTCTCAGCACCACATACAAATAAATAAAATAAAGGTCCATCAACAACTAAAAAAAAAATTATTATTGATAATATTGGTCATGTCTTCACTTGTATGTTTCATGAAGCATACCAAATGCTATTATATCCATGCTCTTATTTGTCCTTCATACTAACTTCTGAGCAGGACAGATATATTATGTCCATTTTATAGGTGGAAGAACTGAGGCTTTGAGGGGCTAAATGAAGGAGGGAGCCAGGACTGGAAACCAGTTTAATACTTGAAAAACTTCAAAATAGTCTTCCTGTTCTGTTTGTGATATATGTAAGAGTTGAGAGAGAAGGAACATTGATCAGATGTTTGAATGGAGAATAATGATTGAAATGGAGAGTTCAGGCTGGCGACAACCAGAGAGATGGTTATGGTGTCATGTCATGCAATGTGCCTCTAGGTTATGTCAATTCTGAGCTTTGATGAGGTTTCAAGACAGACTTGGCATTAGCATTCAATTAAGTGACCTTCTTTTACAATGATGCTGGGGATGGAACCTAGCGTCTCCCACATGCTAAGGCAAGTGCTTGACCATTGGGCTATATCCAGCCCTTTAAGTGACTTTTTAAATGGTTATGCATACTATTTGATAATATTTGTGCATGTGATTATTCTTAACATGTATTATTTAATCACCACACTGCCTGTAGCCTTCTTTTCCTTTTGGATTCCTCCAATTATAACTTCTTCCATTAAAAGAGAATCACATTTTATATTACTTGATTCCCCAGGCCATTTAGTTAGATTCATTAACTTGAGAAACAGCTTCAAGGTCACCAAAACAACCTCTTCATAATTTTATAAATGAGAGAACCAAGACACAGAAAGGCAAATAACTTGTCCAATATCATAGAGCCAGTTAATGTGGAGGATGACATGAAATAAACTGGGGACTAAAAGGGCAGAGTTGACTCTAAATGGAAGTTTTCTATAGAGGTCAACTTTTAAAACAGTTTTATTAAAGTATAATTGATACACAAGTGCTGCATATATTTCATATATTCAATGTGACGAGTTTAGACATATGCATACACCTGTGATTAAATTAAGTTGGGTTGTAAGGAGAGAGAGTCTTGTAGTTCTATGGAAAAGAGAAGAAGGATTGTTTCTTTGACATAATATGATTTTTACCTATCATCTAGGTGTGGTGGTGCACACTGTAATTCTAGCAACTAAGGAGGATTGCAAGTTTGAGGTTAACCTCAGCAACTTTGTGAAACCCTCAGCAACTTAGTAAGACCCTGTCTCAAAATATAAAATAAAAAGGATTTGGATTGTGGATCCTTTCAGTTCCTAGTACAAAAAAAAAAAAAAAAAAAAAAAAAGATTACCTATCTAGATACTCCTTTCCTGGAATGCCCCAGCATTAACTCAGAACCATTAATTCAGGCAATAACAGCCTTGTGGAGGATACCTTGTTTTTTCCTGGGGTTCAAGGCTAATGTGCTTCTTTACAGTGTAACCTATTAAATATGCAGGCTACGAGCAGCAGCATTTTCAGAGAAGTGGTTCGTAACTTATGGGAATGCTTTTGCAGAGAAACAATTTTCTAGGGAGTCAAATCAAGCTTTGTTAGAAGCTCTACTTTGGGGAAGATGATATTCTTGGAAACCTCTCAGAGATTCAAAGCAGATCTACCCTTACTGGATATGGCATTTCTTTATTTTAAACAAAGTTGTTGCTTGCTTGAAGAAGAAGAAGGAAAAAGTCTTTCTGGTATATGAGGGAGAATGCCAGTGTTCCTTTTCTGTTACTTTATTTTCCAGACTACCTTTTAATTCTTTCCTGGCCAGGTATACTGGTAAAACAGGAAACACTAAAGAGCATTTATTTCAGTTTGGAGAGGGGCACTGAGGCATTGAAAAGGAAAGGTCTTTTTCTTCCTTTGTGATAATGCCCTCATGGACAGGTCTCGGAATCAACTATATTTGTGGGGACTCCCTGGCTGTAGTTGTGAGGAGAGGAGTCAGGTTAGCAGAGGTCTAGCTTGGGAAGAGCCATGGGAGCTTTTATTTGTGACATTTCTTTGTTTGTTTGTTTGTTTTTGTTTTGTTTGTTTTTTGGTGCTGAGGATCCAACCCAGGGCCTTGTGCATGCAAGGCAAGCACTCTACCAACTGAGCTATATCCCCAGGCCCTTACTTGTGACATTTCTAGTATATAAATTTAGAAACATAGCTCTTTGAATTCTCAGTCATGGTTGGATACTTATAAAAAAAACAGTTCTAATTATGTTTATTTGTATCTTCCTGATTAATCTGGATTTTGCAAACATTTAGCCCAAATCAAAATGGTTGTCAAAGCTGACTTTGTGGGTAACAGAGAATAGTGCTTTGAGGACTCAGGTCTGTAATCAAGGGATATGGGGCATTATAGATCATGGCTACAAGCTGTGAAGGGCAAAGGGATTAAGTGATAACAACCCCTCTGAGGAAATATCCCAGATCAGTGCAAATACATAAGAAAATTAGGAAGTAAACATGTAACTAAGAATCCTTGCAAGCGACTCCACTCAGGAAAGCAAAAAGAACACTGCTTTTTCCTCTATTACCAACAATTTTGCAACCTTTGCCAATTCATAGGACTATTTTAGGTTTCAGTGTCTGTGGGTGTGAAAGGGGTTATTTCTGTTAGAATTCTTCATCTATAAGCAATAGAAATTATATCTCACCATTTTAAGCAGAAGAGGATGTTTTGGGAAGGTGCTGGACTGCTAACAGAGTTGTGGAGACCCAGGCTGAGTCAGGCAGGAAGCAGAGTAGGTGTGGGGGCTGGGTGTCAGAAACATGGCCTCCCTGGGGAGTGCGATTGCCCTCGTGAGGCTCTTGGAGGCACACTTCTTTTCTCTGTCAATAGACAGTCCAAGGTCAGTAGAGTCTTCACAATCTTGGGGCTCCTCCTGGCTGAGCCCTCTATTTTTTGATTTCTCAAAAAAGAACTCTGGGTATGTGATTAAAATACTTAAATAAAATAAGAAATGGATATTTCCATTCTTTCTCTTCTGATACAATTTCTCTTCTGGAATATATGCCTTTATTTGGCAGAATTTTGATTTGCTTAAAGCTAGTACAGTTGCTATCAACCTGAAGCTTGAAACATTTAATGCAGTTTTAATTTTACTATTTACTAACATAAATAAGGTAGAGATGGGTCTAGAGCTTGATGTATTTGACATTTAAATCTAACTTTGCAAATCCATTTACTAGGCTAGGAAAGAATTTGATATGCTGTCTCAGGTCTATCTGGATTTGTTATAGGATAGTAATGAGAATCTCGCAAAGGAGAAAAGACGTATGTTTGAAGTTGCATTTTTTATTTTCTACTTCATTGAAATAGATTTTCTAGGTCAGTCCTTTCTCTGGGCTCACCATACATTTAGCAATAGTTACCATAAGAATTATATTTTTGGGAAATACTGATGTGGAAATACATGTCATTGAATACATCAGAGGCTTTTTTTTCCCTGCTACTCTGAAAGTCAGTTGGAGCTCAATTTAGAGAATTGCTAGTTTTAAGGAAGTGAAATACATACCATTCATTCAGCTTAGTGCATTTTAATTGCTTACTTGAAAGTTTAACCATTTTAGACATTTTTCTTCATCTAAAAATGACTGAAACTATTTGTGTATTGCTTCCAGATATATTTAATCAGCAAGAATTAGGTAAACACAAAGGGTGGACATTGCTTGGGTTGGTTTTTCATACCAGGAGATAGGTGGAGATGGCAAGAAGGAGCCTCAGTCTTAGCTTTTCAGACAAGCTTAGGAGAAAATGGTTTGTTTGTACATCTATGAATCTAGCACTGTCAAGCAACACTGCCCTTGCAATCTTCATTGACAAGGATGAGCTATGGAAATGGCTTCCTATTGTTTTCCCAGCAGATTCCCCAGGAAGCATCTCCCTTAGGCACAGATTGTCATGTAAATCTGAGTGACGGTGAGCCTGCAGAATCTCCATAGGAAGAATATGGCCAAGGTGGACAGCTGTATCCCAAAATTCATGCTCCCTTTTCTGTAGCACATTGTTGTCCCTGATAAGCAGCTCCTCAGCAGGAGCTAAATTTCCCAGCCCTTCTTACAGCTAAGCACGGCCATGTGACTATTTCTCATTAATGGAATGAAAATGATGTGTCATTTCCTGTTCGTAGTGTTTAAGAAGCAGAGATATTGATTCCATATTCTCTCTACTGGCTACATGTAGATGACTGCTCCTGGACATAGTAGAGCCAGGAGATGGAACTACTGTGAAGTGGAATGTCAGCTGTCAACTAGGAACATCCATCTCAGATTCTTATCTGAGCCATGAACAATTTTTTACTGTATTTGAGCTTTTACACAGCTGTAGGCCTGTTCATTGTATCAGCAAGCATTACCCTATTATAGGAAATAAATTCTTTTGGGTAGACTTTTGACTTGCTGCTATGTATTTATTGTATCTTTGAATCCTTTGTTAATCAAAACTTACAGTGGAAAGAGAAGACCAGTCTACATTTCCTGTGCTGTTGTGGTTGGGATGTGAGGTGTCCCCTAAAAACCTCACATGTGAGACAACGCAAGAAGGTTCAAAGGAAAAATAATTGTATTGTGAGAGTCTTAACCCAATCAGTGAATGAATCTCTGGTGGGATTAATTGAGTGGTAACTAGAGGCAGGTGGGGTGTGGTTGGAGGAAGTGGTTAATTTGGAGTGTGGCTGTGGGGTACATATTTTGTATCTGGAGCTGGATCTCTGTCTACTTCTTGACCCATGATGTGAGCTGCTTCCCTCTGCCACACATTCTGCCATGATGTTCTGCCTCACCTAGAGCCCCAAGGAATGGAGGCAGCCTTCTCTGGACTAAGACCTCTGAAACTGTGAAATAAACTGTTCCTCAAATAAACTTTTCCTCCTGGTTAGACCCTTTAGTCACAGAAGTGAAAAAGTTGATTAAAACTGTGCTTATCACATCTATAGAAGGACACAACTATAAGTGAAAAACTAACACTTCTTAGATATTTATAAATCATTTCCCTAAATTCTTCTCCTGAATGGTTAGCCCATTGAGAAGTAATATGGTATGCAGGCTGTGGGGCCTGGGTGCCTGGTGATAAATCTTGCATCTGTTGCTTACCAACTTTATGAACTTGGACAAGTTGCTGCAACTTCTGGTATCTTTCTATCTATTCCTATCTGCAAAATATAGGTGATAACATGACCCACCTCAGAAAAATGTTATGAGAATTAAGTAAATGCAGTTAAGTTGCTGAGTATATTTTCTAGCTTGTGGCAAACACACAACAAATGTCATTTCTTGTTATTGTTCAGGAATTTTGTTGTGGTTTAACTTAGGATTTCTAAGGACCTTTGTATTTATCTCTTGTATTTTTCACATTAGGGTGAGGAGAATCCTGGAAGCTTTTATATGAAAATAAAACAAATCACAAACACTAGCCACCTTATGGATTAGAAAATGTAAGTGCTGGGGATATAGCTCAGTTGGTAGAGTGCTTGCCTTGCATGCATAAAACCCTGGGTTTAATCCCCAGCACCTCCCCCCCCAAAAAAGTTAAATTACAATGATGAAATACTAGTTTATAATTTGTAACTATATATCAAATATTGGTTTTATTTTACATATATTAACTCATTTAATCATCACAATAATTGTGTAAGTTTGGTATTACTATTTGCCCTGTTTTATAAATTGGGGAATTGAGACACAGTGAAGTTAAATTATGTTCTCCTAATATACAGCTACTTTAGTGGCAGAATTGCTGCTTCAAATCCAGGCAGTGTGGTCATGGAGGCCATACCTTTTTAACACTTAGTCAAGGGTCCTAGCTTCTGTGAGGTCTTTCCTGATGTGTTCAGGAGGGTGTTCACCACCATTTATGTTACCACCTATCTTGAGCTGGTTTGATTGTAAGAAGGACAGTGCTGTGTTGTAGTCATTTGTTCATGTTCGTGTAAGGTCCCTGTGCACATAGACTAGACTAGTGCTTCTTAAACATCATTTTGGCTGTGAATCATTTGGGGCCATCTCGTTAAAATGCAGATTCCAATTTTTGGTTAATTTTATGCCACAACTTGATGAGGCCCACAGAGTGCTCAGATATTTGTTCAATCATTATTGAGGGTGTTTTGAGAAGAGATTAACTTTTCAGTCTGTAGACTGAGCAAAGCAGATTGCCTTCCCATCTTATCAGTTGAAGACCTTAATAGATAATTCCTCCTGCCTCTTTTTTTAAAAAAATTATTTATTCTAATTAGTTATACATGACAATAGAATACATTTTAGTTAATAGTTCACAAATGGAGCACAATTTTTTAAAAAAATTTTTAGTTGTAGATGAACACAATACCTTTATTTATTTATTTTATGTGGTACTAAGGATCGAACCCAGTGCCTCACACGTGTGAGGCAAGCACTTTACCACTGAGTCCCAGCCCCAGCCCCAGCCCAAATGGGGCACAATTCTTAATTTCTCTGGTTGTACACAAAGTAGAGTCACACCTTTGGGTCATCATTCATGCACCTTGGGTAATGATGTCTGTCTCATTCCACCATCTTTTCTAACTGCATGTTTCCTCCCTTCCCCTCCCTCTCCTTTGTCCTATCCAAAGTTGCCTGATTCTTTTGAACTGGCACCTCAGCTTCTTTCTGACTGGGCTTGACCTGAAACATGAGCTCTTCCTGGGTCCTGTGCATGCTGACCTTCCAGTTACAACTTTACTATTGGCTCTCCTTGGCTCTCCCTAGCTTTCCAGATCACCCTGTCGATCATAAGATTTGTCAGCCTCCATAATCACACAAGACAATTTCTTATAATAAATCTCCCTTTATATCTAAATAATATAAAATATCTAAATATTATATAAACATTACACTCCCTCTCTCTCTCTCTCTCTCTCTCTCTATATATATATATATATATATATATATATATATATATGATTGTTTCTGTTTTGCTGGAGGACTCTAATACAGTAAGGTTTGGGGTGGGGCCTGAGACCCTACACTTCTAACAAGTTTCTTTGTAGTGTCAGTGTTCCCAGGCAGCTGACCATATTTTGAGGAGCAAGGATAAAACTGTGTCATTCACCTTTGTATTCTTAATTGAGTTTTTTTTTTTTTCTTGATTGAATTTTGGTTGAATGTTTCAAGTGATATTTTCTTATCAGGTAAAAGACTCTCTCTCTCTCTCTCTATATATATCTATATCTATATCTATATCTATATCTATATCCTATATATATATATATATATATAGATAGATAGATATAGATATAGATATATATATATATATATATATATATATATAGAGAGAGAGAGAGAGAGAGAGAGAGAGATAGATAATTTTTATGGAAATAGTGATGAGAAGAAATAATTCTGAAAATTGTATTTTCAACCTTAATATAGTCCAAATTTGACTTAAACAATGAGGAGAAAAATGAAGGTCAAATAAAAAATGACACATCATAAGAGCCAAATGTCTAGGAAATGGAAAGCAAGATTAATGAGACTGACTGGGTCTGATTAGAATCTATCAGTGGTTAAGCATAGAAAAGAAAATTAGCTTAAGCACTTGTGGTTTTAATAGCATGCATGTGAAACTAGGCACTGCCTGTGTATCTGAGTGTTCTGTAAGATTTAGTTCCACATACTCGTGCATTGAAGTCATTTTAATCATTTGTAAGTATGATAATGTATCCATGAAGTCTGAGCCTGATAATCTTCAGTTAGTTTCATGGCCCATTATTTCCTGCTATGGAGATAGTGTGTGGCTCATTGGTTATGTTTCCTCTTGGAACTTTGTTCCTGAAGTTTGGTTACACTATAATCAGCTGAACCAATTCAGGGTTTAATTCTGTATGGTGAGGGATGACATGATGTTTCATCGTTCACTTTACTTGTTTTCTCTTAATAACCAAAGTTTATTTACCACATTTATAAACCCATGACTCAAAGATTAAAATTATCTCAGGAAGCCCATAAAAGATGAAAATGTTAGAACTCTAACAACAACAGAAGAAGCTAATAGGAGTCAGACGCACACCCAGACACACAAAATCTAAAGATGCCATTGATCATGAGATGTGCCATCTTAATATGCATATATATGATAGCTGCTGCTGCTAAAGTTGAAAAAGTGCTACACTATAATAATTATATTACTATATTATAGTAATGTCACATTGTTAGACTATAAGATACATACCGATTTCAGAGATGTTAATGTGAAAAAATAAATGTTCTAGAATTGCTGACGTGCATTGTATATTTATGTATGTGTGTATGTGTAGATATATAAACATGTATATTTATACATATCCACTCAGATATACAGGTGTTAAAAACTATATCTCCACATGTTGATGGCTAGACTGTGTCTGAAGATTGCAGACACTCTATATAAAATGTGTAGAAAAAGTGTTTTTTTTTTTTTTTTCTGAGATTCTTTTTAGAATCTGAGACTGTTAGTAATATTTTTAGGCTTATTTTTTGTGTTTGGAATGATTGATACAGAGGCCACTATAATGGTCATACGGCTTAAGCTATTTTAGTCTTCAAAAATAATACTTGTTTTGACTTGTGAAATTGAGGATCTTTAGTTAACCAAGAAAATTATAATTCAAATAAAGGGCATTTGGTTACTCTTATGACACATGTGTTCGGTGATACGTCCTCATGTTATCTTGCTCTTTTGGCACACATCTTAGTACAGATCTGCTGCTTTTTAAATTCTCATTTGATCTGGGGTCTCATTCAATTTGACCTTTTAATTAAACCAAATTGCTGAGACTTTGATTTGTATGACCTTGGTTAAAATTGCAGGGCAAGTTCAGAATTGCTTCATACATGCATGCAGAGCTCCCAGAAGTTCAATAATGATTTTTTAGTGTATGTGGACTTTGTGACAAGTAGCAATGGACTTTATGTGAGAAACAATTAAAATAACATCAATACTCACTAATGTCTTGCACCAAGGGATTGGAATTGTGAAAAAGCTGTGGACTGCAGGAGCATGATGAATATTGTAGGCAAGTCACAGTTGTCATGGAAAAGCTAATGATCATTATTTTTCATGGATGAAACTTTCACATTGCCAATAAAACCTTTCTGATGGGTGGACACGCGTCCCTCAGGAAACATGTTTAGGTATTGTTAAAATCTGTTTTCACTCTCCCTAAAGCCCTTTTAAGAGATTGATTATTTAATGTTGAGCCTTGTTTTATTTCATGTTGCTTTCTTTTGCTATCCTGTGCTTGAGCTAAGAAGGCTAGTTTATTCACTGCTAAAGCGAAATTATGAACATTAAGAGGCTGTCATGATAGTAAGAAGCCAGACTGCAGCAGTCAATAATAGCAAAATCACATTTTTCAGCACTGAAAGACCATGGCCATTATTTTAGTCAGCTTTTTAATTGCTGTGGCCAAAAGACCTGACAAGAACAATTAAAGGAGGAAACACATTTATTTAACTCACAGTTTCAGAGATATCATCAGTTCATAGCCAACTCCATAGGTATGGGCCTAAGGGGAGGCAGAACATCATGGCGGAAGAATATGTTGGAGGAAAATAGTTTAGGACATGGCAATCAGGAAACACAGATCTGTGCTCACCAGGGACAATATATAACCCCAAAGGCATGTCCCCAATGACCTATCTCTTCTAGCCACACCCTACCAGCCTATAGTTGCCACTCAGTTAATCCCTATCAGGCGATTAATCCACTGATTGGATTACACCTCTCATTATTTAATCATTTCATACCTTAACATTCCTGTCTCACTTTGTGGGAATACCTCATATGTAAACCATATCTCAACCATAACAGGCATTCTGCAAAAGAGGATTATTATATAAAGTAAGTTTCATTTTTGTCTATTAAAAAAGAATCTACAGTATTGGAATAATGAAAGGAGATGCTATATACTTGGAGTTAGTGGTAATTGAGTGCTTCCTGGGTATCAGGCACTTACAACTACCTTATAAGGCAGTACTCTCACTAGACCAATTTTATAGGTGCACACTCAAGTTCAGAGAAGTTAGATGACTTACCTAAGTGTATCATTCAAGACACTGGTAAGTAACACATTCAGTTTGGGTACTTGCAGGAGAATTTATTAAAGAGATTATGTATAAGGGTGTTGGCAGAATTTAGAAAACAACAAGGAGTTAGCAACATTGGGATTCATTTCTACCCCTAGGATGAGGATACGGGGAGAGAAAGTTCCTGGATATAAGATTACATGCATAGCACCCTGAAGAGGTATGTTGCCAGGATTGGTTGAATCCCACTGGAAGCCAGGGGGCAAAAAGCCACTGGTGCTGTCACTAAGGCTCAGCCTCTTGGGGTCCAGAGGAGGACGAAGCCTGGATATGGAGGAGCAACAGGAATACAATCAATAGCCACTCTCCAGGTTTTGAGAGTTCGTAATGAGCAGGGCTTAGGGACAAGTGCAGGCAGAGCAGACCCTGCTAGCCACTCCCCATATACTCTCCTGCCGGACACCTTCAACTTTCCTTCACAGTGAACCTAGGATGAACAGAAATGCAATTGAAATGTCTTAGCAGCTCCAAATGTCATTTATTAATTCCTTATTATTCACTTAAATTTTCATTAATCCTCCATTTTTAGTATTACGTTGTTCTGAAAAAAACCTTGTCTTTCTTTCCCAGGTTCCATGAAGTTCAAGGGTGTCTGGCGCTTGTTGACTATTTACTTTATTGTTTCATCATCCCTGTGGGGGGTATTCTTTCACATTTGGAACACTCTTCAATGATTATTGTAGTTGAGAAAAAAAGTCAGTTCTTAGAGTGATCTTTAAGTTAGCTAGATTTGGGAGTTTCTTGCAGTGCCAAGAAAGTATCTCTTTCTAAAAAAGACAAGAAAATTGCCTTTTAGTATATGTGTCAAGGTGCCAGAATGCCTGAGAAAAATGATCCTCTTTGTGAACAAGCACACAAATGAATAAATGATGGTCTATTTTTGTATTAAAATGTAGTTATTTCCATAGACACTTGACTCATAAGGATTAATTGTACAGTAGTGTTTTCCAAAATCTATTTGAATTATATACAGCATTGATATAATAAACTCTTCACTTCTTGTTCAAATACTACAACACTTTCTTTCAAAAATCATTGATGTGCAGTGCCTTAAATAAAGATTAACATAGTAGCTTTTAGCTTTCTGTTTTTATATTCCATTGATGTGAGATGAATTTTGGAAATACATTAAGGCTTACTAGCTATAATTATCTCTCTTTTTTTAGATTTGAAGAGAGCATATTAAGGATTTTAGATGTAAAATGGAATGTTATCATGATGATGTTTGGATCATAGCCTGCTATTCTTTGTAAGGGGGTAGAAAGTCCCAGTTACTTAGGAGTCTGCATCTGGTCACAGGGTGCCTAGCAGTCACAGGGAATAGCATGGCTAAAGGAATCCTCAGTGAACAGCAGGCTGACTATCTTGCTTAATAGAAATAATGAACATTTATCTACAATTTAAAACTCCCAAAGTACTTCTATGCACCTACATTGACTGATCTAATCCTCTACCTGTGAGAAAGTTGTTTTTTAAAATTTTTTTTTAGTTGTCAATGGACCTTTACTTATTTATTTATACATGGTGCTGAGATTTGAACCCAGTGCCTCACAAATGCTAGGCAAGCACTCTTCTACTGAGCTACAACCCCAGCCCCTGTTTTTTAATCATCAAAATACAAACAAGAAAACTCAGAGTTCAGATGTCAAATAGTGGGTGGCAAGGCCAGAATCTAAGTAAATTTTCTGACTCCTAAGTTTGGATCTCTCTCCCATTATCTAATGCTGACTCATGAAATATCACCTGCCCACCTGCTTGACAAGACAGAGCTGAGTCTATGGCTTATATTGCAGTGAGGGAGAACACTCCCTCCACAGAGCCTCAGGACTATTGAAGGGGGGAAGGCCAAGTTGAATTTTGAGAATAAGATGTGTGGCTTAAGGTGTGTGTCTTTCAGTGCAGAGCAAGGAGAGCAATAGAACAGCTCAGTTGGCTGCAGCAGCAAAGCAAGGGATTCCAAGAGAGTTTTAAGATGCTTCTTAATGAAGAAGTTGATGGTTTTTAGAAACTCTTGTAATGACCCACAAGTTACTTGTCTTGGCACCAGCACAGTGCATCAAGGCCAATGAAGACAATGGGATGGTAAATGTTTGTTAATGTACACAGCTATGCTGGTCTGGGGGTGGGGTTTCCATAGTAGTTCCTTGGTGTCCAAGCCATGTAAGAGGTAGGTGGTGAGGTTCCCAGTGTCCCTTGTGGCCATTCTTCAGTTTGATCTTCACTAAAGGGTAGATCATTTTTATCTGGGGCAATGATCAGTCCAGATCTTCACCAGTGTTTGAGAGGTCACAATTGCATCTAAGTATCTGGGGGTGGTTGTTTTTTTAATTTTTTTTTATTTATATAGGACAGTGGACTGTATTACAATTCTTATTACACAATTTTTCATATGGGTGGTTCTATTTAACTCTGTGAAATGTTAATTTTTTTCTGTTTTTTTTTTTTTGTTGTTGTGTGTGTTGCTAATCATTTGTTAGCTTATTTGCTGGGACAAAAACCATGTGACAGTGTTTAAAACCCCGGAGATCACACATCTGAACACTGAGACCAAAATATTAAGAGGATGATGACCCGAGTTGTGGTGTTTCCCAGTCGGGAACTGAAAGGGCACAGATTAAACCAAGACATCAGCTCTCATACTAAATGTGAAGAGCCCACAGCACCAGATACGGGTTTATTTGTCACGTTCAATTTTATTTGTTTGCTTTCTGTATCTTTTTAGTGTTATTAAAGATCCAGGAGAGGTGGTCAGGAATTTAAGTATAAAATTCTTTCTCTAGAAAACCACACGTTCCTCCAAGAGGCCGATGTTTTATCTCAGCCTGGCTCTGTTCTGAACCACCGTCTAATTTATTCACTGCTCCTGATGCTGTTTTCATGTCTTTGAACTTGGGTGTCTAGGATTCTTTCTACCTCCCTGGGATCTTACAAAGCATGAAGTGAAGAGATCTGAGAATTGAGAAAAGCAGAAAGCTATTGAGAATTTTCCTGAACAGTTATAATTTGGGTTTTTATAGTGGGGGCTCAGGTTTTTTCCTTTAAATTAAGTTACCTAGTGGTCTCTTTTTTTCCTAGAGAAGAAACTTATGGGTCAGAATGGGCCTTGAGTGATATCAGGGACAGTCCTGAAAGCAGGCAGTAGTTTACTCCTATGGAATTGTCAAAAAGTATTGCAACACTTTGGTGCAACTCAGCAGGAATTTACCGTCATGTGGTGAAACTTGTATTGAGATCATTAGGTAGGTCTGCACCCAGTAAGTAAATAAATGAATAGTGTCATAGATCTGTGAAGGGAAGACAGCTTCCAAATACACGTCATCTTAATACATATAATTACCTGTTTAAGTAGTGAATACTTGCTCAGAAAATGAAATCATTTTTCCCTTGAGAATTCACTTATGCTTCCAATTAATTTAGGATTTTTCAAAGTGTTTCAGATATTGTATATGTTGCAAAAAAAATCATTGTTTAAGAATTTTTTTTCTTTTTTATCATACTGGAGAGCAGCTCAATTCACAATACTAAACTATGGAACCAACCTAGATGCCCTTTAGCAAATGAATGGACAAACAAAATCTGGTAATATACACAATGGGATATCACTCATTCTTTAATATCACCTTAAAGAAGAATGAAATTATGGCATTTGCAGGTAAATGGAGGGAGCTGGAGAATATCATGCTAAGTGAAATAAACCAAACCCAAAAAACCAAAGGCTGAATGTTTTCTCTGATAAGTGAATGCTGGTCCATAATGGGAGGAGTGGGTAATGAAGAATGGAGGAACTTTGGGTTGAGCAGAGAGGAGTGAGGGGAGGGGAGGGGGTGAAGGGGTAGGAAGGTAGTGGAAAATAAAAGTATATCTAGTGAAACCTGAACCTACGGAAAGATCTCTTGTGGTCACTTCTGTGCCCTTGATACATGCTTCTTTTACAAATCCCTTTGACCCATAGCAGGAGTAGCAGCCCAATCACTTCAGAACCCTGCAGAATACTTGTATGTGTCCATGCCCTGTGTATGAGTAATTTTCATACACATGTTAATAGTTATTTGGGAAGTGAAATTAACACTTGGAGAGGAAAAAGAGAGATCAAACGAAAGACAGAAAATTGCAAAGATGTTTTCACAATGTAGCATTGAATCAAAAAAGAAATTGAGGACAACATTCTTCTTTTAGGACACAGGCCACATAGAGCAAGTTGTTGAGCGATGTCACCGTATCTTGCTACTTGATATATTCTTAGATGAGTGTATCTTGTGCTGAGTTATGGCTATAGGACCCTGTGCAGGTAGCAATTGACTGAAAGCCTATCCAGGGGACATGAAGAGTACACCTTAGCTAACCACCACTACCATAGCAACTCTCATTTCTTGTCTGCTTATATTATGTCAGAAACTGCTAAGTCATTTATGACATTTTCCCACTTAACCTTATAGTAACCCTATGAAGTGGCTGTTATTAGCACACCTGTTTTACAGAACAAGAAACCAAGGCCTAGAAAACTTAAGACAATCAAGGACATATAACCAGACATGTGATGTATTTATGTTTGAAGACAGATCTCTCTGACTAAACAAAATATATTAATAAAATTCCAATTTAAGCACCCAAGATATTGTATGTGGGAGCAGCTTCCGGGAGATCTGAAAGTAAAAGTCACTAACTTGGCCTAGTTGGCAGGATCCCTAAACTCATAACATGACTACAGTGGTGTCACGGAAGTGCCAGTTGGGCCATCTGAGAATGGGAAGGTTTTAAATATTCAATTGGGAAATTTGCTGTTGGTGGCTAATATTCCTTTGGGAGTCCTTTACAGAGCTGAGGTATGGATGGGGATGGATGGAAGACAGTTGTGATCCTAAAACCAAATAAAAGCATTTTGAGCCCAGGAAAAGTAAAATCATCTTTTAAGCCATTGGTACAACAAGCAGAATTGTAGGAAGTGATGGAAATACCTGTAGGTAGGAGTGGAGGTCTCCTGGTACTCAGATCTATGATTAGAGAAATCCAGACAGATGTTTTGGAATAGGTAATGTGGTGGGGATGTACGCACTTCAGACTGTCTGGAGTTTATTCTGCTTTTATTTATGAGATTTTCTTGTGAAGTAATGGGGACTTCTCCGACTTGGGAAAAGAACCTCTTATGAGGAACATAAGTGGCTTTTACTGGATGTTTTTACAGTCTAGACTTCCTATGTATATCTTTTCATTATCTCGAGAGTTAGAAGTGGGAGCTAAAGTACTGAGATCATTTTATGCCATCTACCATTTTAAGGGAATATAGGGCTTATTATTTGGTAATCTTATTAAATTCTCCATTTTTTTAACTCAAATTTTAGATTCTTCTTTAGATTCAAGCAGGCTCTTCATTGTTTACAAGGTAATTTTTGCATTGCAAAAATTCTCTTCTTTTCTCTCCCTCTATCTTGGCTGCCACAGTCAGACAAAAAACAGGAGGACACTTCCTTCCTGCATCTGTAATGGAAGCCTTAGCAGCAGACAGTAATTGCTCCAGGTCTGTCAAAGAGAGGCATTCACCAACTAATTAAGCTGAGAAAATTAGAAGATCAGTATCTACATTTCAAAGGATTCTGTGTTTTAAAGAAGAGATTCGCTATAGAATTTTTTTACAGAGTTATTTCTTGGACATCAACATGAAGTACATTTAGACAGCATAATTATTTCAAAGTGACCAAAGAGAAAAGGAAAATAAATATGAAGAGAAGCCACTATCAATTGGAGATCAATTAGAAATAAAATTTCTGTAAAGGTAAAATATGCATTGATTGAAGAACTATACTTGGTTTATGTTTTTATCTTGGTGTTTTTATACGGTTGATTCTACAAACTATTGTTAGGAATGAAAGTCAGTTTTCAGTGATAGTTCTATAAGGATTGTAAGGAGGCTGCCCCCAAGATACTCATAAATCTAGCAAATGTGTTTATAATCTCAAGTCAGCATCAGTATTAACACCTATGCAGTAAAATGATGATGGTATCTTCCTTTATGTAATGTATATTTGTGAAATTTCTGTACCTGTTTCTCTATAGACAACTTCACTGTTATGTTTGCAAAGCCATCCCTGATACAGTTCCCGCCCCTGTCCCCAACCATGGGCTCTCTGCAGTTCAGCTAACACTGTGTTCAGTTTCTGGAATGTATTGTGAACTCTCTGACTTAGCTCTGCAGCATCTTGTCCAGTGTTCCAGGGGTGGCTGCTTTCTATCTTGTAGATCTTGGCTCAAACATTACCTCTTCCCAGAGGCCTTGCCCCACAGGTTTCTCTAGTTATTCTTTTTCTCAGAGACTGACTTGTTTTATTTATAACATATAGCACAACATTGCAATTGCTTTATTTGTTTGAATATTTATATATGAACTAATATGTAAACTCCATGAGAATAGGGAAAATTACTTTTAAACAGATTCCTTCCTCAGGGTCTTGTACCTAGTAGGTACCCAGTAAATACTTGTTGAGTGGATGACCCTGGAATTCACTGTCCCACAGAAATGTTAAAAATAATAGTCCATTTTCCAGTGTCTCATACAGCCTAGTTATTTCAGTGATATAATTATCCATTGCTTTAGGATATGCAGCTTGAATTATGGGTTGTGAGAGCAGGGGGTGAAGTAGGATTCAGGAAAAGGAGAAAGAATCATTTATTTTCACTTTCTTATATTCAGCTATAGGCAGTTTATTATATTCAGCTATATAGTTTATTATATTCAGCTATAAAACTGATAAACTTTTCCTTTATACTTTCTTTCTGCCACATTCTTTGTTTTATTTTGACTATTTTAAGGAACAGAGATCCATTTGGGAAAGGCCAAGGAAAAGGATATTATATAATGGGTAACTGAGAACAGGAGCCAGAGCTCACAGAAATAGGAATTGGGAAGCCATTGAGAATAAAGATATCTTTTTCTCTAATTTTCTCACTTATGGGCCACATGATTTCTCTCCTGGGGTTCCTGCTATCCTTTGTCATATTCCCTGGGTTTTGCTGTCTGATTTACTCTGCTTACGTATAACTTGGATTTTCAAAAGTCATCATGGCCAACACCTTTTAGGATCCTTTTATATCACAACTTTTAAGTTTTAATTTCCATTGCTAACTGCCTCAGACTTCCTTCCATTTCTGAACTCCTGGTATGGAAATCTGATTGGTCCTTGTGCTATTTGACTGTGATAAAATACCTGAGACAAATCAACTAAGGGGAGGAAAGGATTTTGGGCTCATAGTTTCAGAGGTTTCAACCCATAGTCACTTGGCTTCATTATTTCTAGGTTTGTAGTAAGGCAGAGCATAATGGCAGAGAGGGCATGAAAGGGCAAAATGGCTACTTCATGGCACCCCTAAAGTGGGGGTAGTAGAAAGAGAGAGGATGAGATAATGTATGTGTTAATCCAAGGACAAAATATACCCTTCAAAGTCAAGCCCCATTACTAACTCTTCTAACGTCTTCTATATAGATCCTTCTTCCAAAGTTTCCACCACCTCCCAAGAGCTCCACCAGCTGGGGACCAAGCCTTCAACATGTGAACCCTTGGGGGGACATTTCAGATCCAGACTCTAACAGTCCTCCTCATCTTCCTGAGCCAAGTCATAGGCTGCTTTACAGCCTGTTTGTTGGCTTCCCCACTGGGTCACTTTTCCCCTCTTGTGCCAATCATTTGATCCTGCAGTGGGGAGTGAGGTCATGTGATAAGGGACTAGGTTGCAAAGGCAGCAGGAATGGTGAGTGGGCCACATTCCCTTAGAAAGGAATATACATCCTTAGAAAGGAAAATCAACATCTCTCCTAGCATGTTCCAATTCATAATGCCCTCTACTCAGCCAGCCAGCTCCCTCTAGTCAGGACCAAGCATCTATGCCAGGCCCCAACCTAAAGCCTCCCAACATGATCCACAAACACCCACCCTTTTAGTCTAGTCATGTTCGCTAAATGGAGTGGATAAAATGCTTATGTGTCAGCTGCAGTGCTAGTCTCTTAAGACACAAAATAGAATAGAATATGGTCTCTACTTTTAAAGAGTTTGCGGTCTAGTTAAGGAGATCGACCAGTGTACCATCAACTATTTTTTGATGTGCTCAATGCTATTATAGATTGGTGTAACTAAAGTGCATTTGCAGAGTCTAGTGGTGAAGTGGATAACTGCTTGAGTAGAGAGAGTTGGATAAGAGTTCACAAAAGACATTGCAAGTGGGTTTTGAGAGGGTAATTGGGGTTATAAAAGGGGTGCATTAGCAAAGCTGTGGGGAGATAATTCATAGCCTGTCAGGAAACTGCCATGTCTGACACATGAAGTATTCAGGAGTGGGGCTTCTGCTGAAATACGGGCTGTGAAGGCAGGATGGAATCCAGGTGCTGGTCATGGAGCTTTAATAGGAAGATAGAGATTTGGGCTTGGAGAGAATATGTGAGGAATGGGCATGGGAGAGACGAACTTAGCAGTGGCACATTCCATATATAGTCTTACTGTAACTTCATACTAGAAGCATATAACCATTTTTTTAGTTCAATTTCATAGGCATTTGCTAAGTATATAGTATGAGTGAAAAAGGAGCTCAGTAAAGAGCTGTATTAATGTGACGTCATAGTTATGCCCATGAGTATGGATGATATCATCCAGGAAGTATATTCAGAATGAAAAAACAAACAAACCTGGTAGTGGGAAGTGGGAGCAGGGGAAAAAAAGGGTGATTGACATGATTAACAAGATGGAGACGTAGGGGAGAGTAGAGATGGAGGCCAAGGGTAGAGACTCACAACATAGCAGTGGTCAGCATTGTCAGGGGACTACAAAATGGCCAGATAAAATGAATACTGAAATGTGGCATCTAGGAAGATTGTTACGGGTGGGATACAGAGTAAGGATGCAGTGAGGGGTCCTGGGGTATGAGGTAGCAAGTAGCCACCTCTGATTTCACCCAGAGCTGACCCTGTACAAGGGAATCTCATTTAAGGCAATTTGAATACTTTGTTAACAACTCTCTGAAAAGATTGGTTGAGGAAGGAAATTGGAGCTCTGGGCTTAAAGGAAGGTTCTGGATTATTTATGGATTTAATTTATCCCTATGATCCATGTCCCCAGTTGACACAGGCTATCAAGAGTTAGCTGCATCCTTTTCTTCTTGAAAAAGGAAGACTATTTAATCATAACCAAGTTGCTCTAATAGAAATTTTAATAAAACTGGACTGAGCTGGGACTGGGAAGTTCCATAAGCAATTGGGGAGCATGAAAGTTCCTCTGGGTGCACTCTGCACTGGCATAGCTCTTAGGACTGAAATATAGTATTTAATCCAAAGCACTCACCAGTTTTCATAAATACAGTTTAATTTAAAGTCCACACAAATGTGTATGGTACATAAAGCACAATTTTCTGAGAATTTTAATCCTCCCTATGACTTAGATAAAACTTAAAAAGAAAAATCTTGGATATATTTGACAGCATGATTGCTTAAATTAGTTTACCTTCAGTGGAAATCAAAGTAAAGACTGAGACCCTATATCCCCTCCTATATAATCAGTCTTTCTTGAGGATAAGTAAGAAGGCCTGAAGTTTTATTAGCGATTACTTAGTACCTGAGGGCCACAGAGGGAAAATGTGGGGAGATATGTCCAAGATGCATAACAGTTAGTGTCGGGGCAGGGAAAGTACTGAGGTTGAAGTACTTGCTGTAGGAAGAAGCCCATATACTCACCTATGTGCGGCTCGGGACTCAGGTTCCCTCTCACCACCTCCTCCTGGGATCCTCTTTCTCCTCTCCCTGTGATTAGCCACTCCTTTTCATCCTTTACAACTCAGACTATGCACCAACCCCAAAGACTTCTTATACCTTTCCCCTTATTTCATATTCTGTGCTGTTGCATTTCTTTGTTATAATACCTGCCATGTGGATGGGCTGTCATTTGCTTATATGTTTAGCTGTTCAACTAGGAGATTCTTGAGTGCAGAAAGAATTACTCACTTTTACATCCCAAATGCACAATGCCTGGAATACATAGGTGCTTCGTAAATGTTTATGGGATTGAATGGAACAGTAACTAAAACCAAATAGTTGGGAGCCTTAATAGAAAATAGAGCCCTCACTAGTTTGCAACTAGCCTAGTTTGGCTATGTATTCTGCCTTTTCTCCATAATCTTGGAGAAATTGGTCAACGTGTTATTCCCCAGAGATAGCATAGGCTATTTTTGTCCCTGTGTCCATGCATTTCTCCTGCCTGGCAAGCCCATCTTTGTGGTCTAGTAGCAGTTATTGTACCATGTGGCTGATGTGCCAGGTTCTTATCTTTCCCTACCTAAGTAGGACTCCCCTGTTCAAGGCCTCCTCAAGTTCTACTCACACTTGCGTCTTCTTCTAACCAATGATCTCAGCCCTCTTTATCCCTTTAGGACTTCCTGTAGCTATAGCACATGTGGTGCTCTATGCTTCTTTTTATGGTTATTTTTCCTTCTGGATATATTACATACCTATGCAACTAAATTATAAAACTCTTGAGGGCAGGAACTGTATCTTGAACTCCTAACTTTATGAAGAGCTATAATAAATATTTGCTGATGACTGAGAGGACTCTGGGGTGTTTTTATGGTACAGCTCTGTGATTTCACAACTGGATTCAGCTGGGTATGTTTGTGATGCTGCTGCTCATGGAGGCCAGTCAGGCTGGCTGTAGTCAGGGATTCTGGAATTGAAGGGTAACTCTGGGAAACACAATTGTTCAAGTTCATTAAAAGTAAATATCTCCCAGATGAGAAGTTTATATCATATAAAGATTTCCCCAAATTGCATTTAATTTATAGACTTAATACAATAGCAATTAAAATCTGATTGGGACGAGGAGAAGTTTATCTGAAAGAATATCCAAAATTTACAAAGGATATGCTGAAAAGTATATTGTGAGAGGCTGTCTCTATTTGATCTTAAAGCACAAAAAACATTTTGTGAAAATATCTTAGAACTCATTCACAAATTGAAAAATGTTATTTTTCATCTGGTGCACATGTTTTATATTATCATGCACATTTAAGAAATGCTTATAAACCATCTCATCTTGCTGTCAGTCTTCATTTGAATTAATGGTGGAAAAATACTTAATATGTCTTTTCCTTTCTCCATCTCAAGGAAATCAGGCAAAGAAACTGGAAAATCAGGAATTACCAGGAAGAAAAAACACTAGGAAGTATTTCTTAAAAAGCAGTGGCACCTTCACCAAAAAAGTTAACCATATTCTTCCAGAGAGAACATGAGACTGTGGCAAAGGACAGATTTTTTTTTTTTTTTTTTAATAAATATTGTTGGGATGACCAGTTGGCAATTTTGGGGACAAATCAATTGGAGCTGTCTAGTAAAATAAATATCAAGTGGATTAAATAATGAAGTATGAAAGTAAAATGACAGTCTAGCAAGAAGAATCTAACCTGAAGATGTATCTGACTTCAGAGGGGGTGTAATTTACATGCTTGGGTTCAGAAGAGGCTCAATGGTGACATCATTGCACATGACACCCTTAGCAATCCTATTGACTCTATCCAGCACTGTGTCCCTAGTAGTGACAGACCCAAAGTGGATTCTATATGTGTAGCCATGTGGGGGTGCATGAGTGTGTGGATGAATGTGCACATTCTTCAATCTGATGAGCTGTGAGTCTGTGTGCATGTGTGTATTTTGACTTTCCTTGAACCCTGAAACCCCTTGAACAAGGGGCCATAAGGGCCTGGTGGGACCATCAGGAGCCACTCTGATACTTCAAGGCTGTGCTGTTCTTCATGTTATTGAAAATAAGGCATAGAAGAGGATGAGATCACAGAACTAAAAGAGAAAAAAATAAAGCTTCTTCAAGGATGTAGGATGGGGACCGGGGCATGGTGGGAAGGAACTTCTAAATGCTCTTTAAGCCATCTTGATCTTGTCTCTTGTGTTGTGGTAGGAAAGAAAATGGTTGCCTCTTGTTTCATGTCCTTTTCTCTAATTAAAAAGAGGTGAACAGAGGGTTGAAAGCTGGAAGAAGAGCTCCGACCTCTGGAAATAAACAGCTCCATTGCAGGACTGGATGGACTCAGGGTGCTGTAGTCACGGTTAGTTCAACAGTCCCTGAGGGCAGGCCTGTGCTGTCTCCTTTGCCATTGAAACCCCTGCTCTTAGCCTGTGCCTGTTCTAGAGTAAAAACTTGAAAACATCTGTCAAGTGAATGAATAAGTGCCTCTTGTATACCTTTAGAGAGCAGTACAGAGTTTTAAGACGTAATCCTAGATTTAGAGTTTATTGCGAAATATCTGGTCTTTGTGAGTATTTTCTTTGGGGTATTGTGTTTTCACAGAATGCTGAAGGGTTAGACTTCCACGCATTAGTTAGCCTCAGAGACGTACAGATCCAGAATGCATCGTGGCCATTTGTCTTGGCCTTATTTGTGTGCCGACTTCATCATTGTTTTATTTTGAGCACAGCTCCTTCTGCTGCTCTGGACTGTAGAGCTATTAATAGTAACAGGAGCTTCCCAGCTTCAGTCAGTGCATGCCTGAGAGGGATGTTCAAAGAGATAGGAAGGATCCATCTCCCAAGTAATTTGTATGCCGGGAGTAGCACTCCTTAGAAACCCTGCTCTTTGTAGCTGATGTGGTTCATGACAGGGCTGGCGTGGAGGAGAGATCTGAGGAATCCTGTGTAGACAGGGAGAAACCAGAGGCTGGAAATCAAGCCCCCACCCCACCCATGGCTATCCAGGTGGCAAGGGTGGCCAGGTGGGGGCACCAGCTGCCAGAGGGAAGGAAGAACAGACAGGCAGGCCCCAGCGCCCAGACATTCCAGGGGAAGTCCTGAAAAAGGATGTGAATGGAGGGAACGGGCAGTAAGGCCTATGGGAGGTAGTTCAATGTCTATCTAGCACAGAAGGAAACCTTCTGACAGATGGATAGAGAAGTAAATGTGTTTTGTACACATAGGGGAATATTATTCAGCTTTAAAAAGAAGGGAATTTTGGAAGGCCATGATGCTCACCACTGCATCACCAAGGCAGGAAGGACATTTGGACTCTTGCTACAACCTAGCTAAAGCTTGAAGACATTATGCTAGATGAAATAAGCCAGTCACAAAAAGAGAAATGCTACATGATTCTACTTGAAGATGTTCCCTGGGTAGTCAAATCTGTAGATACAGAAAGTAGCAGGGTGGTTGTCAGGGACTAGGAAGGTAGAAAATGGAGGGTTGTTTAATGGTACAGAGTTTCACTTTTGTAAGATGAAGATGCTCTGGAGATTAGTTGCATGGTTATGTGAATATACTTAATATTGCTAAACTGTATACTTAAGGATGGTTAAGATGATAAATTTTATACTTTTGTATGTTTTACCACAATTAATTTTTTTTCTAAAAGGAAAAGAAAAAAATCTTTGCAAACAGATTGACTGACTTCAAACCCCAGCACAGACATTGATAAACGTGTGCTTTTGGGTCATTCAGGGAACATTTCTGAGCTTTGGTTTTCATTTTAATGTGGGAGAGACAATAATAGGATCATACTATACTATTTTTATAATTAGTAAGTGAAACACTATTTATAAAGCCCATGTCACTTTTAAGAGCACAACAGCTATGTATTTTCCTATTATCAGAAGATGTAACATTTCAAGTGTCCAAGCAGGTAGCTTGTCTTAGAATGTCTGTGATTATTCCAAAGGCTCAACTTAGGGTCCAAGCTACCAAATTCAGACTGAGTGACCTTAGTTCTAAGTGAGGCCTGGAAAAAACAAGGTGTGACACAATACCAGATTCAACAAAGATGGGGTTTGTAGCAGATGTCAGGTTAGAAGGGGTTGGGAAAACATAACTGTGAGCTTAGTGCTCACAGCTGCTCACAGTGCAGTAGGGGTAGTGTAAAGTTATTATTACGAAAAACCAGTTATCTGATTTGGGATACATGATAAAAGACATTTAGTATTAGGTATATTGCAGAAGGTCTGTCAATTATTAGAGTTGTGGCACAGGGTAAGAATTAGATTAACAACCAGAGTGACTCTAGTAAGACTTGGCCTGCGACAGAAACCCCAATTGGAACTGGCTTGAGCACAAAATTTAATTTATTGCTTTACATAGTGAAAATTCAGTAATATCTGGCTTCAGGAATGATTGAATCCAGGTATTCAAATGATGTTACTAGAAACCTGTCTTGCAGCAACTTTTGGACTCTGTTTTCCTCTATAGTAGCAGCATCCTTGGACAGTTCTTCATGGTGGTGGTAACATGGCCACCAAAGCCCCTTGGTTTTTTTGCTCTTCCTCTTTGTACTTTGTTTCTTTTCCCTTCTCTTTCTGAATAATTTCACCCAAAAGCCATTATGTGGAGCTGAGCAAGCTAGGCATATATGCTGATGGTAAGGGTGGAAAGCCAGGGTGGTTCCTAGTAGGGATTGGAGCCCACGTGGGAAGGATAATGATCTAGCACAGGGTGTTGAAGTCCATGTTGGGTAAGAAGGGCATCCCAGCAGTAGATGTCCTGGTGAAAGGTGGACATGAGGCTCTGTGTGGAGAGTAGAGTATCCACGTAGAAGGTATCAAAGTTGAAGGAGGTAGGGAAGGAGGGATAGGGTGGAAGTACAGTCCAGTATAGGTGTTGAAGACCATGCATGATGAAGACAATATTCATGAACATGGATGGGCTGCCATGGAGTGTCTGAGCCCAACTGAAGAGTGTCCATGAGAGAAGGTCGCCCAGAGCAAGTGTCCGAGACTGAGGAGGATGAGGAGTTTATTTGTGTGTGGGTGGGACAGCTCTGTGAGATGAGACAGAACCCAGGCAGGATATAGAGGGCTTTCCCCAGGGAAAGGAGATGGCAGAAGTAATAGAGAGCGGCTACATATGCAAGATTGGTGAAAGGAGTACATATGTTAAGAAAGGTGGAAGCCAAATTTCTCACTTTAAGAGAAATGTGGTTATAAATAGGGACAGGGAGAGAATGAAAATCAACCCAGTGGTATTGGATTGGAATTAGAGGTATAGATATGAGCTCACAATATTTCTAGGCAGGTAGATAGGTGGATAGATAGATAAATAAATTTAAATGTAAATGTGTGTATACGTACATACATTTGATATGGTTTTTCTCTATGTATATGCTTCTAAATACTGCTTTTTCTATATATATACTTCTTCACTGAAAGAAACCAGGGATCCTTGAAGAAATGGTTGATTGAAGGCTTGAGGCTAGGAAGGTACTAGACAAGTCAGAACAATTTGTGCTTGGAAATAATGAAGGGTTCCAAAGAATGACAGAGACAAGTCCAAAGGACACAGAAGCAATATGAGGGGCTCCCACTGGTCACATCTGAGACTATGTAGCTTCAAAATAAATACTGACCATAATAGATTATCACCTGCTGAATAAAATAGGAAACCATAATTAAGAGCTAGTAAGAAGCAGGAAGAAGGGATATGTATGTAGCGTCCTCCCAAAATGTTCATTACTTATAAGGGGCACTCAGAGGCTGGTCTCTATGGACCCAACTCCCTTTCCTCTGCTTTCCACCATTGGCCTTGGGTGCCTAGTGGGTAGAGGAGGGAGAGTGCACTGACTCCTTGACAGAATGCAGCCACTGTGTTCCTGAGGGTGCCCTCACCTATGGCTGCAGTGTTCCCTACTCATAGGAAGCCTTTCCTCTCTTTGCCCCGTGGGAATAGAGGTGATAAGCACTTCCCACCTTGATAGCCTTGGGTGGTTTTCCGTAATCCTGTCAATGTCTGTTTAGCATGGCTTCATTAAACTCTCTCAGGAGTACTCTGCATTTCCTGCTGGGACCCCAACTGATGCAAGGATAAGAGCACAAGTCCCAGAAAGAAGAGGATGAAAGCAGAGCTCACCAGCACAACAGATGTCTGCCTGCCTGCGGCTGATGCTGACCCATTGCTGCTTCCCAGATTAGCACACTCCAGTCCCATCCCCCACAGACAGAATTGAGCCCACAGCTGTTACTGTCTCTAGGGAAGGGAATCAAATTGGAGAAAGGGAATCTAGAAAGGACTCACAGTAGCTCAGAGTGACCAGAGGAGCATTTTGTCCCAGTCCTTCAGACAGATACTGCTCTAAAATTAAGGACTTGAATATCTGTTGGAGAATCCAGTATCTTTTCCCTCCTAGGCAAGGAGGGGGTGGCCCTGCATTCTGAGAGAATTGCAGTTCAAAATACCATGGGCCTTTTGGGTTAAGCCTTGTGATTTCTTTCAAAGAAGACAGCATTAAAAAGCAACTCAGAAGTCAAGGAGGTACCTTTTTGATACTTCTCAGTCTCCATGGCACTGTTCGCACCCTACAAATCATTTCATGGCAAACACTCATTTGTAGAACTTTCCATTTGTTCTGGAAAGCAGGACAAGGACATGAAATGGGAGGCTTTCTTAATGTCAGTTTAGAAGTGTCCTTTGTTCCCAGCCTCTGAACATGGGATGACACTTACAAATACAGCCTGCTAGGAAAGCAGCTCACTACTCTCATGAGTTCTTGGGTTGCTAATCACTCCATTTGCAGGGTGATCCTATTAATTATTCTCAACTTTCAATTAAGGGACCTTAGACCAGAGCCTGTATTTAAGATTGTCCCTTTGTCAGCTCCATCTTGGGGCTTAAGTTGGACTCTAATGTTGGTAGAGCAAACAGAAACATTTCCTAATCTGATCAAGCAGCAGAGGAATCTTGAACCTCCTTTCCAGTGTGGGCAGGATCCATGGGGTGGTGGAGAATCTGGATGTTCTTTGTGGGGAGAGAGCACTTAAACTCTGCTTTGTTTTCCATTAAAGTCGTGATGTCATGTTCTCATTCACACCTGCAGACCTTGATGTCAGAAAGCTGGTTTTCATAAGTAGCTCTGGAAAGCAGAATCACATTCACTCTTTGCTGTTTTAAACTTTGGAATAACTTCAGAGAACAGACCACTTTCATTAGCACTGCTTAATAAGAGTTAAGGTCAGAATTCTGGGACAGTTAGTATAATTCTGTTGTAGAAGGAAATCATGGATTTTTGTTTATAATGTTTCCTTGTCTCTTTGCTGCATGTGCGTGTATGTGGGACTGGAGGGCAGCCTTATTGTGTAGGTTGTTTTTATTTAAATGTCTAGAAATCTACAATAAACTACTATGCAAGTAATCTCCAAGTGAAGCAATCTGATTTGTGAAGGTTTCTTGCATAGGTGGTGCCAGTTACATAAAAACCTTTCCTTTACCTGTCCTGGCACTAACTTATTCGGCTCCTCTTCCCTTCTTGCCATTCACTATCTGGCTCCAGAGAACAACCTGGAGATCCTTGGCCCCTGCTGGCAGCTCCAGTGTGACTTGGCTTATTTCTTGGTAAATTTCTGATCTCTTCTCCAGGACTTCCTTTCTTTTAAGGCAATTATTCATGCAGTATATTTTCTGCTTATTATCTGATTTATATTCCTTTGGCCTCAGCTAGCTTTTTCTTGGGTAATTTTTTTCTCATATATAATATAATGTTAGAATACCATGGGCTTTGAATTAAATGGACTGGTTCAAGTCTTGGTCCTAACACTTATTAGCAGTTGTCTTTGGTTAAATTATTAAGCTTTTTATGCCTCAGTCTTTCTGTTTATAAAATTTAAATAATACTTCAGTTACGCTGACTTTTTAGCCATGTTACGAGGGTCACATAAATAAATCAGTGCAGGTAAGTTGGATGGTGCAATTATAACACATTGTAAATGCTCAAAAAATGAATTGTTGATGTTGTTATTTTTATTTTAGTCTTTTCTTCTGTTCTTTTCCTTGCCCGATGTTTTCTAATTTTTAATTCAATTGTTTGAGGAAAATCATTTTTTTTTCTTTTGAGTTTAAAGTAACAATAGGATTGATACCTAGGTAAAGGGCCCCGTGAGAGCTGGCCTGGAATAGTGTGCCTGCCCTGGGGAGTTGCTCCACTAACTTCTGTTCTCCTGCTGCTCTTCGCCATTAGGAGGCCTGAGTGGCCCTTTCCATAGTTGTTGGAAGGGCTTGGGATATAGCTCAGTTGGTAGAATGTTTGCCTTGCATGCCCAACACCAAAAAAAAAAAAAAAAAAAAAGAATCCAACTCAGAGTGATCTAGTGATGCTGAGTCAAGGAAAACTTTAAAACCATCCATGTGAGAGGGTTTTTCCAAAATCTGCTAAAAGTAGCAGAGGAATCCTAAAAAAATGGGGCCTCCTGGGGAAGGAGGGGAGTTTGGGGTTGTCAGACCTATCAACAGTGAATACCATGTCTTCATAACCTTTTCAGAATACCAAAATTTCTACCTCACTTCATCCTCCTCAAATTTAATACACTTTTTATTTCACGCGATTGTTTGAAATATTGTGTGAGGAAAAAAGTAAAATAGTTTTTGAATTGATTTTATTATTTATCTGCTTTAATTGTTATTATTGTAACAGTTTATTTTTTCTTGCAATTTCATGGCATTTCAGTTACAATAGAGTTATGGGGAAAATAAACATTAGCCATAATGTATAATGTGCAAAAGGAATTTTTAGAAGGCTGCTATTTGGCATACAGGGGGCTGATGGCACAGTGACACAGGTGACCCTTCACGAAGCCCAACCCCCAACCTGCTTAGGTAAGACATACACCCAGGAGACCTGGGAATTCATTTGTGTCAAATGAAAATGGCATTTCTCTAGTTGAGTGACTTTTAATTCTCTTTGTAAATGGGATATCTGTCCTTTAAGTCATGTTTCCGATTATGACTGACTTGTATACAAAGGCCTATTCATAGATATTTATGGCATTTAATATGATATAGGAGCCCAACTAAATTTCTGAAGACATAAAATGAACACAGAAATTTGTGTGCTCACGTTTTAAAATGGGATAAGAATTGTTGCAGATCTGCTTGCAGATGAGTTTGAGTAATTTGCCAACATTCAGCCTGCTTTATTTAATTCTCCTGGCTCACCCACATGGTTCAATCAAATCCAGAATGTTAACACTAGGCATTTAATAGGGAGAGCAAAAAGAAGTTCATTTATTCAGATGCATCAAAGAGAAAGAGAGGGAGAACCAGACCAGTTTCTTGTACTTTCCTATTTCTCATTCTAAGCTACCATTGTCCTTGGCAGGAAGTGGTTCTCAACCACGTGGCTTGAAGACCATATGTCTATTTCACTTCCACAGGGTGCTTGTTAAATGGTAGTCTCCTCCTATAATTCTAGCGGCTCTGGAGGCTGAGGCAGGAGGATAGCAGGTTTGAAGACAGCCTCAGCAACTTAGTGAGGCTGTAAGCAACTTAGTGAGATCCTTTCTCAAAATAAAAAATAAAAAGGGCTGGGAATGTGGCTCAGTGGTTAAGTACCCCTAGGTTCAATCACTGTTAGGAAAAAAAAAGCACACGCCTGGGAACCACACTAGACCCCATGACTTGGAATGGCCCAGTTTACCACCCCCAAGTGATATTTACAAACTGTGGAGTGTGGGAGGGCCAGGCAGACTCTCTCAGGACTGGCAGTGAACATGAGGATAATAGCCCCTTTGATCCAGCACTTGGTTTTCCTGGATCTCCCTCTTCTGGATTCTTGATTTTTTTCTTTGGAGTAGATTTATCAGGGTCTATGAATAAGTTGTCTATGGCTACAATAATAAAATACTACAGGCTGGTGGCTTCAATAACAGAAATTCATTTTCTGACAATCATAGAGTCCAGAAGTCCTAGATTGGGACTGTCACCAGGGCTGTTGTTGTTCAGAGGGCCTCTCTCCTTGTCTTGTAGGTGAACATCTTTATCCTCCATGTTCGTGTATTGTCTATGTCTTAATCTCCTCTTCTTATAAGGACACCTATCATATTGGATTTGGGCCAATGATCTTATTTTACCTTATGTATGTCTTTAGAATCTCTATTTATAAAACCAGTCACATATTAAGGTTTTGAGGGGTTAGGAGTTTAACATATGAATATTGGCAGGAAAGAATTCATCTCATAATAGTTTAGACAGATCTTAAAACACTGATTAAGTGAAAGATGAATAATGTTGATTTCTAATAAAGTTCTGTTCCTGTGCAGCTTCTGTCCATCAGAAGGAAGTCTGTTCCCTACTGGTCTTTCTTCTGAAGCAGCAAAAAAGAGGTCAGGACAATAACTACTTTATATTGGCTCTTTTCCTTCTAAAATTCATTTAACTTAAGGACGGAGGATCTAATTGTTTTAGAATCAATTGTTTTAAATAACTAAGGGTGGTGATTCTCAAAGGGAATCTGAGAATCAAAACTCTTTTCATAATTAATATTAAAAAGGCATTCTTTCCCTTTTTGCTGGATTTATTAGTCAGATTTGCATTACTATAATAAAATACCTGAGGCAATTAACTTTCAAAGGGAAAAGTTTATTTCAACTCACAGTTTTGAGGATTTCAATCTAAGATCAAGTGACCTTGATTGCTTTGAATCTCTGTTGGGTGCAGCATATTATGACAGGAGTGCAAACTACTTACATCACTAAGCTAGAATTAAACAAAGGCGAAGAGAGCAGGTCCCACTGTGATATTTGAGGGCATTTCTTTAATGATCTGAGACCCTCCCATAAGGTGCCACCTCCTAAAAGGTTCCACCATCTCCAAAGTGCACACTACCTTGGAAACTAAGACTTAGGGCTTAGCAAATCCAAACTATAGCACTGGGCACTACTTGCACTGACTATGCAAGAGCAACAGTGGTTAGAACAGTTGGTGCTTTAATATGACTTAAGGCAGTACCACCAAACTCCACTAGTAATCATAATTTCACCACCGAGCATTTGCAGTATGTTGCAGGGGCTTTGGGGGGGGGGGGCTGTTTTACTTGAGAATGCCCTTGACAAAGTAGTAAACATTATTAAGTTTGCTGGATCTCAACCCTCGAGTACACATCTTTTTAAGTATGCTGTGCAATAAAGTGAGACGTGCACAAAGCACTTCTGCTGCATTCAAATGTTCAATGGCTGTTTTGAGGAAAAGCACTTGTGTGGTTGAATTATAAGCCAGACTAGCCTCTTATTTCATGAAGGGCCATTTTTACTTATGAGCATAAGAGATGAAATAGAATTATTCAGACTCAGGTAGCTGGCAGACATATTTGCAAAAATAAATGAAGTGGGCCTATTGCTACAAGAAAAACAATTTCCTTGAAGTATTTGTTGCCTATAATAAAATTTAAGCTTTCAAGGGAAAATTAGAATTTTGGAAAACTTGTATCTGCTATTGTGATCTTAATAGCATACTAGCAATTGAAGAGTTTTTGGATAAGGCTGATGATTAGTAAATGTGATTTTTTGATATTATATAATGAAATGGGTCAGCAGTTGGGAACCCTGCAAAACTCACCTAACCATTTTTTTCCAAAGGACCAAAGTATGGTGCTAAAAACAAAACAAAACAAAACAAAACAAAAACCTACTCCAGGTGTAAGATAGACCAATAAATGTTTACATAACAGAGTACAAAGTATTCTTGAAATGATTTCAGACTACATTGCAACTAATTCTTAAGAAATTACCACTTGTCAAGTTTTGTCACATTATCAAAGAAGAATATTCATAGTAATCTGAAAGGATTATTTAAATACTCCTTTTCCAACTACTTATCTGAGTAAGATTTCCTTCCTTTACTGAAAACAAAGACCTATCAAAATAGATTAAATGCAGAAATAGATATGATAATCTAGCTATTTTTTAATTTAAGCCAAACATTCAAGAGATTTGCAAAAAATGTAAATGCTATCTTATTTTTTGTTTTACTGTGCACATAAAGTATATAAAATGTTACATAACATGAAATGGGTCTGTTATTGCTATTTTAAAAGGAATTAATAAACACATACTTCAAAAATTTCTCAGTTCCATATCAGTAGAGCCAAAAGCTCTTTGGGAGACCCCATACTTTTTAAAACTGCAAAAGCATTCTGAGACCAAAACATTTGTGACTTCTGATTTCAGAAGACATCTCTTCTAGTTATGCTGTAGCAATTGGTTTAGAATTAACTTTGATTCATGGTACTCTTAGGGCCAACTATATGCACTATCTGAACACTAAAGTAAGCTTAATTTTGCTTTTTTCCTTCTCACTGGGGGAAAAAATGATAGTAATATTCTCTACTAAAACATTCTCTGGCATAGTTTAATGCCTGGTTTATCTTTCTTAATCCCAGATCAGTTTAGATAATCATGAACAAACTGGAAACAAAAATACCCTTTATACAAACTAATGTTTTTGAGAGATTTGTTTCAATGAAATGAAAATATATTCAAATTAGCAGAGTTTGAAGTCTGCCCCATAGAAGAACACTTGGAAATATTGCCATGAGTGTGTTCTTTTCATTCTGCTTCTTTTTCTGTTTGTTCCGTCTATATTTCCTTCCTCTCTTTTCTTGCTTGCCTCTGTTTTTATTCACTCTGCCCAACCCTACCTTGTGCTTCTTTCCCTTTGCCTTATGATAGCTATGACCTTTGCTCTGCATGCTGCAGCCTGGGCTTCTGCCAGTGTCCTCTAGGGAGAGATGCTGACCTGGTAAATGTGAACGAGGCATTGATGAAGTGTGGGCTCTTCTTGCTCTCAGCTCAGGACTTGTGGGTTTCCATGAAGTATATAAAATCTAACAGCACAGTCTGAGCTGCCTTTCTATTCCTAGATACCATGAAGGAAGCTTAGGGAAGAGGATTTTTAACTTGAAACTTTTACCCCCTAGAAGACACGACTCCAGAATAAGTTCTGCTATTACACTGTGTTCCTCATAGATTTCTTTCTCATTTTTCCTCTAGTCCAAAAGTCATTCCCGAGTTGGCCTGAAATCGAGCACCAAGCAAAAGGTACGTTTATTTTTTTCCTTCTACATTTTTTTCCTGTAATAAATAATCATTTTTGGTGGGTGCTTCTCCCCCTACACAACTGCAGAGAATTGTCTTTGGAGGACCAGGATATCTCTAGAAACAAAGTGTTTTTGGATTTTCATTTTCTTTGCCTCCATAATAATAAAAGTGAAATTAGAGACAGATCCTTGAAATGAAACAGAATTTGACAGATAGTCGTAAAACCTAATGACAGAAGCTGAGAATTTTCCCATGGCTTAAAAGAATTCTGGAAAATGAGTCAGCAGATGTTCTACCTGAGTCCCTCTGTTATTTTCTAAGCCCTGCCCAGCAGAGGAATTTGTTCCTATTTCAGTTTATATTTTTACTACACATTATTCTCTGAGCATCTATTGTGGATAATGACCCTTTCGTATGGCCCGTGGTGAACTGCTTAAAAAATGAGCTCTGTGAGTCCAAATAAATTGGTGTTAATTCTTGGTTTGTCACTTTATTATGTGATCTCGGACACATTTGTGCAAAGAAGATGTATATACCCTCTAGTGTAGTATAAATTAGTGATAAAATGAGATCATATATATGAAGACACTTATATTCCAATGCTCAGCACAAAATAAGCACTTAATAATTTTTTAAAAAATTCTATATTTTATTGAAAGTTGATAAAACAATACATACAAAACAAGAGGGAAAAAAAACTGGAAAAAAATAGAATATTTGAAATACCAAAATCTTAACCCTTGGACACACATACACACACTTCCATACACTTAAATTATGCCAATTCCTAATGATAAACAGGGTAGTGATGCGCATGGATTTCTTAGAATTTGGAGAAGTTCAATGTAGACATTTGCAGTGGTTGGAGTACTTGCAAAACCTTTCTTGATGTCAATTGTCAGAGAGAAAATATTGCAAGAATGCAAAGCATCTGAGAGGTTCTTAGATTAAAAGAAGCAATATAGGTGGCAAGCATAAGCCCAGAGCTGTGTAGATATTTGTATGTTTTGCTAGAAATGCCCCATATTGGCTGGAAGGTAGGCTTGGGGCTCCCACTCAGCTGCAACACTTACAGATAATAATTGCAAATTCCCTGCTTCAGGTACAGCAAGAGCACTGTACAATGCTTATCTCATTTAATACTCCCAACAACTTTCTGAAGTAGATGTTGTATTCCTCAGGGTATGTCAGGAGAATGAACCCACATCAGTAATTTAAGCAGAGAATTTAATAGGAAGAATCATTGACCATGTATGAAGTCATTAACTAGGTAATAAAATAGGAAAAAGAGAAGTAGCTGTAAGGTATCATGAAGTAGCAATTCTAGGAAGCAGCTATCTCCCCTCTGGCTGAGGGAACAAGGAAAAGAGTTGGGACTACTAAAACTTCTTAGACACTTAGAGGAGCACCCACAGAGTTGAGATTCAGACCTCAAAGAACAGTCAGAGGCTTAGAAAACTGGTTTCTCTGAGGAGCACACGGGTGAGGCTGATTCTCAAGTACCAGGAAAACTGCGAACTGGCCCCGGGGGCTCTGCGGGGAGGAAAGGAAGTTGGTGCTGCTGAGATGATGGATGCTCCAAGCAGGTGCACCGGAAGGGGCAAGTCCCTTCCCTTCCAGCTCCGCAGCCTCCTCTAGTGCTCACACTGGCAGGGAGGTTGATGAAGCAAAAATGTGTTTTGCAGAGTCCCAGCCCCAGCATCCCAGAATTGGGTATAGAAAGGTGAGTTTGGAGATGAGAAGCAATGATTTAGGAACTGGCATGAATATTAGCTCCATTCTGCAGATGAGAAAACCAAGACATGTTGTGTTTGTTCAAAATTACTCATCTAGGAAGAGACAGGGCTAGAATTTAAACCTAATCTGTTTGGCTTCAAAGTTCATGCTCTTCATGCCTTAAACAAGTGACCATAGACAAAAACGTTTTTCTGAGTCTTACTTTGAACTCTGCAAAATGGAGATGATAATTCTTAGCTTGTGGGGTTATTAGAAGGATTGGATAAAGTTATATAAATGATGTGCCTGTCATACTTCCTGGTGCATAGTAGGTGCTCAGTAAATATGGGCTCTTGATGGATATGGCATTTTATCTTAATTTGAATATAGGAACTTCTTTCTGCCTCTGTGAGTGTATGTACAGTTTTTAAAGTATTACCTTTGCTTTAAACTGGTTTCTTCTCCAGTTGGTTGCTAATTCCATTGATTGTTATCTCTCTAACTTAGTATATTTTAAAATCTTCTCTGTTGGAAAGTGAACAGTAGAGAGATGTTAAAACTGGAGTTTTATCAATAGAGACTTTATTGATGATGTCCTTAAAATCAGAGTTTATCAGAGGCTATGATAGAGCATTGAATTAGTCTTTTACTTCATATTTTAAGTAGTGGGAGAAATCATCAAGTTTAATTCATTCATTCTTTAACACAACAATTATTTATTGGGCACCTGATTATACCAGAGGCTGTACTGGCCATCAGGAGTGATATAAATACTGACATAAGAATCTGCCCTTGAGAATGTTATAATTTAATGGAGGGGTATGATAACAGTTCAGCTGCTCATTCTCTTCCACCTTTCCTGTGTGTGTGTGTGTGTGTGTGTGTGTGGTTATATGAATTTAGTGCTATCATGTAGGTAAATATGTATGGAGCTTTTGTTGTGGTTTGGATATGAAATGTTTACCAGAAGTTCCTGTGTAACTTCACAGGAATGTTCAGAGGTGAAATGATTAGATCATGAGAGCTGTGACCTAATCAGTGGATTAGCCCATTTGATGGATTAATAATCCAAATGGACTGGTTGGGTAATGAGTGCAGGCAGATAGGACATGGTTGGGGGAAGTAGGTCATTGGGGGCATGCCTTGGGTATTACATATTTTGTCCTTGGGTCCTCCTGTGCATCCCCTCCGTCCCGCATTTCTTTCTGTTTCCTGGCTACCAAGAGGTGGGTGGCTTTCCTTCTCCATGTCCTTCCACCATGATGTGTGGGCCCAGAGCAATGGAGTTAGCCGACCATGGACTGAAACCTCAGAAACTGTGATCCCAAATAAACTTTTCCTCCTCTGAGTTGTTCTTATTGGCTATTTTGGTCACAGCAACGAAAAGCTGACCAACACAGCCTATTACAGAGTTGACCTCTGTCCAGGTGACACTTAAAAGTGTAGGAATATCATGGCTGCCTCTCTGAAGTCATGAACAGTTGTGAACAGCCAGGGTCTCAGGTCTCTCTAGTAGCTAATTGGCAGGATCAGGTACCTGTATAAATCAGGTAATTTTTATGTTATTTCTGTTGTATATTTGATTCCTTTTTTTTTAAGTGGCAATTGCCTCAATAGTCCAAGAGAAGTGAGGGACAGATTTTCTTTATGTATGTACTTAGGCCAGAGCTGTAAGGGGATGTGAGCCTTGGGGGTCAGCATGATAGTGGTGGTGCCCAGGATCCTCCTGAGAGAGCATCAAAGTCATAGTCATATTGTCAAGGTCATACTAGGTCATGTTAATCTTTCTGGAAAATCTGCTTACAGAGATTAGATTATATTGAGATAGAGTCTATAGGACATGCGAATACCCCAAACCTGTTCTTGATTCCCATTGTTGAAAGGAATCAGGAAAGTAAATGTATGAAGGGCAACAACTGGGAAAATTCATGTTCTATTACCCAAATTTCAGTGAGTGTGGTTAGATGCTACTTTCTTCGTATCTTTTCAAGATTAATAAAAATCTTAATAGTGTACATGACATAATTAGTGTTATGGTTGCTTTGTAAATGTTCAATGGCTGCAATATTTTCATTCCATTTAAATTTTTAAAGATTAAACTTTTTAGAGCTGTTTTGTCCCCACACATGCTTAGCCTTCCCCATTATCAACATCTCACCAGAGTGGTACATTTGTTACTATGGATTGAAACGTCATTGCCACCCAAAGTCCATCAGAGTTCACTGTGTTGCACTTTAGACGGACTTTGACAAATGTATAAAGATGTGTGTTCAACATTATAGTATCATAAAGATTGCTTTCCCTGTCCTAAAAGCCCTCTGTTCTCCACATTTTCATCCCTCTTCTTTTCCCCCCCCCCCCCCCCCCCAAAAAAAAAAAAACACTATTTTTTTAACTGTGTCCATCCTTTCATTTTTTCCCAGAATGTCATACAGTTGGAATCATACAGTATGTAATCTTTTCAGATTGACTTCTTCCACTTAATAATGTGCACCTAAGTTTTCTCTTGTCCTTTCATGACTTAATGGCACTTTTTTTTTTTAAAAAAAGTACTGAATAATATTTCACTGTTTGGATGTACCACAGTTTATTTAATTCATTCATCTATAGCAAGACATCTTGGTTACATCCAAATTTTGTCAAATGTGAATAAAGTAGCTATAAACACCTGTGTAGGTGTGTGTACAAATGTTTCAACTCCTCAAGGAATATGATTACTTGGTTGTACAGTGAAAATGTATTTAGTTTTGTAAGAAAATGCTGAACTGTCTTCCAAAGAGGTGGCACCTTCCTGTCATTCCATGTCCTCATCAGCATTTAGTGTTGACTGTTTTCTGGATTTTGACCATTTTCATAGTTGTGCAGTAGGATCTCATTGTTGTTTTAATGTGTATTTCCATGATATGTAATGTGGACCATCTTCTCAGATGCTTATTTCACCTGTATATCTCCCTTCTGTGAAGTGTCTGTTAAGTCCTTTGGACAATTTTTTTTATTCTGATTATTCCTTGTTGCTAAGTTCTAAATGTTCTTAGTATTCCTTATTGTTAAGTTTTAAATTTTCATCTCTCATCCAATATGTATTTTGCAAATATTTTCTCCCAATCTGTGTCTTGTCTTTTGATTCTCTTAACAGTATTTTTTGTAGAACAGAAATTTTAATTTTCCTTTCTTTTCTTTTCAGACAGGGTTTCACTGTGTTGCCCAGGTTGGTCTTGAACTTGTGAACTCAGCTGACCCTTCTGCCTCAGCCTTTCCAGTAGCTGGGACTATAGGCATGTGGCATTACTCCTGGCTGAAATTTTTAATTTTAATGAAGTCTAGCTTATCAATTCTTTCTTCCATGGATCAAGCCTTTTGTGCTTTTATTCCATATTATCAGAAAGAAAATTAATTTGCCAAAGCCTGATGTTAATAATGTTTTAAATATTCTCAATCTCCCACCCAAATATTTCTCTGTGTTCAGTGATTTTGACTTTATGATATCCTTTCTCCTATCAAAGCCATCTTTTCAGATCAGATAAATAAATTCAAACTAAGTTGCACTTGCATTATATGGCTTCACATCTAGTCTTTCTTAAGGCTATTTGCATTTCAATAAGTGGCAAAGGCTGATGAAACTGAGTTGCAAGAGTGGAATTTCTAGCGTTAGCAAGCAGGGTGCTGTTTTTGATGAGTAGAAAGATCTTATCCTTGCTCCTAAAATTGCATTCTTTACCTCTAAGATCAATTTGGAGGGAGACATTAACTGGTTAGATGACCTGTGGTCACTGTGCATGCAGTTGGTTGGGAGCCAATAGTCCAATATGGAGTACTGAGGCTGGCAGCTTTTTATTCAGATATGATTATCTCTTCCTCCCACACCCCTTCCCCTTCACCCTCCCTGTTTATGAAGGTAGTGTCCCTCTTTCCCACCCAACTGTAAGCTCTCCTCCAAACAGAAATTGTGTTTTGTTATTGTCTGTATCTTTCCCCTGCTTACTTTGCTCTTGCATCAAATATCTGAGAGCTTCGTAAATGTTGAATCCACTTGAAAAAGATCCCAGGTCCTCACTTTACAACCCAGAAAAGCATGCCAGGAGCAGTGATGGTGTCCAATGTTGTCTCAGGTCCCTGGACAGGTAGCTTATAGTTTTCTCCTGCTATAGATTTAAAGTGGCTCTAGAACACTTCTGTAGTATTCTCATTTTCTGATTCTATCCAGACACACTCAGCAGTGTTCTCTTGTCCTTCTGAGCCCTCCACTAACCCAGCATGTACAGCCTTCTCTACTTTCTACATCATCCTATGGTAGAGTGGTGGGCATTTGATAGAATCATGCACCTCCCTTGATGCCTGGTTGTTACCCAAAGTCCATAGTTTACATTGGGTTCACTCTCATACATTCTGTGGGTTTTGATAAATATATAATGACATGTATCCATATTCTATCACCATACTGTAGCATCATATAGAATAGTTTTACTTCCCTAAAAATCCTCTTAATCATCCCTCCTTCCCTCGACCCCTGTAAACCATTGATCTTTACCATCTCCATCGTTTTGCCTCTTCCATAATGCCATGTTGTTGGAATCATATACTATGTAGCCTTTTCAGATAGGATTTTTGGACTTAGCAATATGTATTTCTATTTCCTTCCTCTCTTTCCATGGTTTTATTTATTTTATATTATTTTAATTTTTTAAACATAGTTTTTATTTTTAATTGACACAGAGTAATTGTATATATTTGGAGGTCCAGTGGGACATTTCCATACAGGTATACAATGTGTAATGATCAGGTCAGGGTAACTGGCATAGCTATTATTTCAGACACTTATCATTTCTTTGTTTGGGGAACTAAACAAAGTCTTCTCTACTAGCTATGCTGAAATATGCAATTAATTATTGTCAAGTATAGTTTTCTACTGTTCTATAGAACATTAGAAGTATTTCTCCTGTCTAGCTGCCACCCTACACCTGTTAGCCATCCTTTCTTCATGTGACCTCCAAGCCCCTCACAGGCTCTGGTAACCACTATTCTACTGTTCAGTTTCCACATATAAGTGAGAACATGCAGATTCTCTTTCTGTGCCTGATTTATTTCACTTAACATCTTTGAAATCCTTCCATGTTGAGACAAATGATAGAACTTCATTCTATTTATGGCTGAAAAATATTTCATTGTATATATGTACCATATTTTCTTTCTTTTATGGCAGGGGGGTGGTACTGGGGATTGAACTCAGGGACACTCAACCACTGAGCCACATCCCCAGCCCTATTTTGTATTTTATTTAGAGACAGGGTATCATTGAGTGTGCATAGGGTCTCGCTGTTGCTGGGGCTGGCTTTGAACTCACGATCTTCCTGCCTCAGCCTTCTGAGCTTCTGGGATTACTGGCCTGTGCCATTGCACCCAACGCCTGTATTTTCTTTATTCATTCATCTGTCAATGGACACCAAGGTTGAGTCCAATCTTGGTTCCTGTGAACAGTACTGCAGTAAACATGGGAGTGCAGGTATCTCCTTTATATATTAATTTTAGCTCCTTTGGTTATGTATCTAGTAGTAGGAATTCTGAGGCATATGGCAGTTCTATTTGTACTTTTCTGATAAAGCTTCATACTGTATTCCAAGTGGTTGTACTAGTTTACATCTCCACCAACAGTGTATGAGATGTTTTCTTTCTCTTCATCCTCACCAGCATTTTTCATTTTTTGTGTCTGTGATAATAGTTGTTCTAACTGGGGCGAGATGATCATTGTGGTTTTGATTTGCATTCCCCTGATGATAGGTGATGTTGAATATTTTTTCATAGTCTTGCTTGCCATTTTTATATCCTCTTTGGGGAAGATCTATTCAGGCTATTCACCCATTTTAAACTCAGATTTCTATTGTTGTTGTTGTTGCTTTGCTGTTGAGTTATTTGAGATCATCACATATTCTGGAAATTCATCCCTTGTCAGATGAATTGTTTGTAAATATTTTCCCCATTCTTTAGGTTGTCTCTTCATTCTGTTGTTATCTTTGCCATTCAGAAGGTTTTTAGTTTGATGTAATTCCATTTGTTAATTGTGCTCTTGTTGCCTGTACTTTGGGGAATCGTAGCCAAAAAATCTTTCCCAGATGCTGCAGTCTGCCTGGGCACAAATAACCAAGCCGCCACAAAGCCTTGTAGGTTCAAACAGCAACTCTTTATTCCTGAACTCTCACCAGCACTTTACACACACTTCCCGGGAACACACACCCTCCACGGGTCTCCGCTTGCGCCAATTCTCTGGGAACCCCCAAGAGAACTCCACGGGAACTGCAAAGTCGGCGCCCGAGGCAGCAGGATCCACCCTAATCCTGGAGCTGCCCTATTCCCCGAGCAGGGTCACTTTTCAACCATTCCCTCTAGCAAAAATGCCAGGCGTCATTCCAACTAAACTGTGGCTCTCAACACCCAGACCAATGCCCTGAAGTGTTTTCCCCTATTTTTAAAAATTTCTTTAGTTGTTGATAGACCTTTATTTTATTTATGTATTTATATGTGATGTTGAGAATCAAACCCAGTGTCTCACATATGCCAGGCAAGTCCGCTACCACTGTGCCCCAGCCCCAACCTATTTCCCTTGTTTTATTTTAGTAGCTACATAGTTTTAGTTCTCACATTTAAGTCCTCAAGAATGATGAAAGTGTTCAACCTTGTCTTTTCTTGATCTTATAGAAAACAATTTCAGCTTTTTCCCATTCAGTATGATATTGGCTGTGGGTTTGTCATTTATAACCTTTACTGTATTGAGCTTCACTCCATGTATACCTGATTTCTTGAGGATTATTTTAATTATGAAGGGATGTCGAATACATGTTCTGAATCTATTGAGGGGATCATGTGTTTTTTGTCTTTTATTCTGTTGGTATAGCATATCACATTTCTGGATTTGCATAGGTTGAACTGTCTTTGCATCTTTGGGATAAATCTCACTTGATCATGGTTTATAATCATTTTAAAGTGTTGTTGGGTTCAGATTGCTATTATTTTTTTGAGAATTCTTACACTAGGAATAGTAGTCTGTAGCTTTCTGTTTTGTGTTGTGCCCTTGTCTGGTTTGATAGCAGTAATGCTGCTTTAATAGAAAGAATTGGAAGAATTTTATTACTTTCAATTCTTTAAAATTGTTTGGGAATAATTGGTGTTATTTCTTTAAAGGTTTGGTAACGTTTGGTGTTGAAGCCATCTGATCTGGGCTTTTCTTTCTTGGGAGATTTTTTATTACTGACTCAATATCATTGTTTGTGATTGGGCTGTTCAGATTTTTTGCTTCTTCATCTTTCAGTTTTGGTATGTGTTCAGAAATCTGTTCATTGCTTTTAAAATTTCCAGTTTGTTGGCATATGCTTGTTCTTAATAGTCCCTAACGATACTTTATATTTCTGTGGTATCACTTGTAATGTTTCCCTTTTTATCTCTGATTTTATTTATTTTGGTCTTCTATCTCTTTTTTCTCGGTTAGTCTAGCTAAAATTTTGTTCTAATTTTCAAATACCATTGATCTTTTTTGCCCTAATGAAAGTGTATTTCATTGATATTTGATCTTTGTTATTTCTGCCACTAAATTTGGGTTTGTTAGGTTTTCTACTTTCTAGTTCCTTGAGTTATACCACTAAATTGTTTATTTAAAAATCTTTCTTTTTTTTCCTTCTTATTTTCTCTTCTCAACTCCTCTCTTTCTTTTTTCATGTTAGGCCTTATGGTCATAAAGATTCCTTTTAGTACTGCTTTTTTCTGTATACCATAGGTTTTGATATATTGTGTTTTCATTTTCATATGTTTCAAGAAAATTTTAAATTCCCTTGTTTGATATCTTCATCAACTCACTGGTTTTTAAGAATATATTGTTTAATTTGTTAATTTTATTTGTTTAAATCCTCTTGTTTGGATCTTTATTCCATTTGCCTGTATTCTGTTGTAATTAGAGAAAAATGTATGATATGATTGTGACTTTTAAAAAAATTTCTTTAGGCTTGTTTTGTTACTTAACACATAGTCAATCCTTGAGAATGTTCCACATGCTAATGAGAAGAAAAAGTCTCTTGCAGCTATTGGATGAAATGTTCTGTAATGTGAAGTCCATTTGCCTATAGTACAATTTAACTCTGATTTTTTTTGAGTGATCTGTTCATTGATGAAGGCAGGGTTTTGAAGTCTCCAACTTTTATTGTACTAGAGTCCATATTTCCTAGTAGACCAATAGTGCTTGTTTTATATCATTGGGTGCTTTAGCATTAGGTGTGTGTGTATGTGTGTTTGTGTGTGTGTGGGGAGTGGGTATTGTTATTTCCTCTTGTTGGGTTAATTTCTTTAACATTATATAATGGCCTTCTTTGTCTCTTTTTACAGTCTATGATTTAATTTCTAATTTATCTGATATAAGTATAGCTACTCTTGCTTATTTTTGGTTTTCATGTACATGGTATATCTTTTTCCCTTCCTTCACTTTCAGCCTAGGTATATCCTTACTGATAAAGTGAATTTCTTACAGTTAGCATGTTATGGGTTCTTGTATTTTTAAAGTCTATTCAGTCTAAATCTTTTTCTTTTCTTTTTTAAAAATTTTATTTATTATAATTTGTTATATATGACAGCAAAATGCAATTCAATTCATATTACACAAATACAGCACAATTTTTCATGTCTCTGGTTGTATACAAAGTAGAGTCACACAATTTGTGTTTTCCTACATGTACTTAGGGTAATGATGCCTGTCTCATTCCACCTTCTTTTCTACCCCCAGGTCCCCTCCCTTCCACTCCCTCCCCTTTGCCTGATCTAAAGTTCATCTATTACTCCCGTGCTGTCCCCCCATCCCATTATGAATCAGCATCCTTATATCAGAGAAAACATTTGGCCTTTGGTTTTTGGGGATTAGCTAACTTCACTTAGCGTTATATTCTCCAACTCTATTCATTTACCTGCAAATGCCATGATTTTATTCTCTTTTAATGCTGAGTTATATATATATATATATATATATATATATATATATATATATATATATATATATCATATTTTCTTTATTCATTTATCTACTGAAGGGTATCTAGGTTGGTTCCACAATTTAGCTATTATGAATTGTGCTGCTATAAACATTGATGTAGCTCTGTCCCTTTAGTATGCTGTATAAACCAAGGAGTGGGATGGCTAGGTCAAATGGTGTTTCCATTTCCAGTCTTTCAAGGAGTCTTCATACCTTTTTCCATATTGGCTGCACCAATTTGCAGTTCCATCAGCAATGTATGAGTGTGCTTTTTTCCCCAAATCTTACCAACACTTATTGTTGTTTGTATTCTTAATGTCTGTCATTCTGACTAGAGTGAGATGAAATCTTAGAGTAGTTTTGATTTGCCATTCTCTAATTGCTAGAGATATTGAATATATATATATATATATATATATATATATATATATATATATATATTTGTTGATTGATTGTATATCATCTTCTGAGAAGTGTCTGTTCAGTTCCTTGGTCCATTATTGATTGGGTTATTTGTGTTTTTGGTGTTAAGATTTTTGAATTCTTTATCCTAGAGATTAGTGCTCTATCTGATATGCACGTGATAAAAATTTGCTCCCATTCTTTAGGCTCTCTATTCACTTCTAAGTGGAGAAAAATTGAAAGCATTCCCTCTAAAAACTGGTACAAGACAGGGATGCCCTCTTTTACCACTTCTGTTTAACATAGTTCTTGAAACACTAGCCCTAACAATTACACAGGCAATATAAATTAAAGGGAGAAGGATAGGAAAAGAATAACTCAAATTAGTACTATTTGCTGATGATATAATTCTATACATAGAAGACCCACAAAATTCCACCAGAAAACTTCTAGAACTAGTAAATGAATTCAGCAAAGTAGCAGGACATAAAATTAATACCCATAAATCAAAGTCATTTCTGTATATCAGTGACAAATTCTTTGAAAGGGAAATGAGGAAATCTATCTCATTTACAATAGCCTGAAGAAAACCAACAACTTGGGAATCAACTTAACAAAAGAGGTGAAAGTCTTCTACAATGAAAACTACAGAACACTAAAGAAAGAAATTAAAGAAAACCTTAGAAGATGGAAAGATCTCCCTTGTTCTTGGATAGGCAGAATTAATATCGTCAAAATAACCATACTACCAAACCACTATACAGATTTAAAGCAATTCCGATCAAAATCCCAAAGACATTCCTCATAGAAATCTAAAAAGCAGTCATGAAATTCATTTGGAAAAATAAGAGACCCAGAGTAGCTAAAGCAATCCTTAGCAGGAAGAGTGAAGCAGATGACATCACTATACCAGACCTTAAACTATACTACAGAGCAATAGTAACAAAAATGGCATGGCACTGACACCAAAATAGACTTGTAGACCAATGGTACAGAATAGAGGACACAAAGACAAACCCACGTAAATACAGTTATCTTATATTAGACAAAGATGCCGAAAACATATATTGAAGAAAAGATAGCCTCTTCAACAAATGGTGCTGGGAAAACTGGAAATCCATATGCAACAAAATGAAATTAAGCCCCAAACTCAACTCAAAGTGGGTCAAGGTCCTAGGAATTAAACCAGAGACCCTGTGCCTAATAGAAGAAAAAGTAGGCCCTAATCTCCATTATGATGGATTAGGCCCCAACTTCCTTAGTAAGACTCCTATAGTGCAAGAATTTAAAATTAGGAATTGATAAATGGGATGGATTCAAACTAAAAAGCTTCTTCTCAGCAAAAGAAACAATCACTGAAGTCTAAATCTTTTAATTGGGGATTTAATTTATTTATATTCAAAGTTATTATTGGAGGAGTAGGGATATACCTCTAACTTTGTTTTTTGTTGTTGTTGTTGTTTGTTTGTTTTATACATCCTTTGTTCTTTCCTACCTTCCTTGTTTTTCATCTTTGTAGCTTGTTATTTTCTCTGTGTTGATAAGGTTTGGTTCTCTCTCTCTCTCTCTCTCTCTCTCTCTCTCTCGGTCTTTTGTTTTCTGCTCTCTTAATGAGTTTTGACTTCACATGTTTTTGTGATGGCAGCTATTGTCCTTCTAGTGTAGGACTCCTTTAAGTATTTCTTATAGGGTGGTGATGAATTCCTGTTTTAAGCAAATGAAGAAATGTTATTTCTTCATTTCTGAAGGGTACCTTTACTGGGAGTAGTATTCTTGTTTGGTAATTTTTTTTTCTGTCACAACTTTGAATATGTTATTACATTTTCTCCTGGTCTCTAAGGTTCTGCTGAGAAGTTGCAGAAGTCTGCTGGTAGTCTGGATCCCTTTATATGTGACTGGATTTTTTTTCTTTTGCCATTTTTAGAATGCTCTTTGCTTTTCACTTTTGACAGTTTGACTATAACTGGATCTTTTTCAGTCTAATCTCTTACTTTTTTTTTAAGCTTCCTGGACCTGTTTGTCCATATAATTCCCAAAATTTGGAGAGTTTTCAGCAATTTTCTCATTGAGTGGGTTTTCTATGCCTTTTGCCTTTTCTATTTCTGAAACATCAGTAATGCAAATGTCTTCTCATTTAATGGTGTCCCACCAGTCCCTCCAGTCAGCCATCTATCTGATGTTACCTCTGTCTCATTTCTTTTTAGTTCTGGATAATATTTCATTCTCTGGATATATCACAGTTTATTTATCCATTTATCTAACTGGAGGGCATCTTGATTGCTTACAAATTTTGACAATTATGAATAAATCTGCTATAAACATCCATATGTAGGTTTTTGTGTAGACATGTTTTCAACTCGTTTGGGTAAATACCAAGGAACACAATTGCTGGATCATTTTTTCTTAATCATTTTCTTCCCAGAAATGACTCACAGCCTGTACTCTATTTTCTTCAAATATATGCTCCAAATTTTGTGTTTTCCCAAATATATTTCCCTATATTTTTTGGTCATGTATTTCCTGCATTATCCTCTGTTGTCCCTGAGAATGATCTAAGTGTCCTTTGGAGGCAGGTAAAGAAAGAACAAAAATCTTTATAACAACAGGTTATACAGAGAAGTGTATTTGTACAATCAAGAAATACAAACGAGGGGATGAAATTATAGCACCTGAGAGCTAAATTCCTGCCCTGTGATGTATTTCCTACCAGCATCAGAAAGAGTGATTTGGGCCCTTTACCTCACCATGAGGATCTGAAGACCGCATCAAGCTTAAGGGAAATTAAAAGTTGCTGTTCTGGGGTAGTCACAATTCTCCTTGAAGGTTTTGACAGGAGAAGGAAATCAGACTCCCTAGCAGAGTCTATATTATCATGACTCCGTGATATTGTCTCCTGGCCTGTGAAGATGCCCAGTGGCTTTCTGGAAGATGCTGCATGAATAAGAATTAACAAACCAAGCAAGGTAAATTCAAAAGAGATGGAGATCATCTCTGAAGACTCACAACAATAGGATTGTAGGAGAGCCTACCCTTTCTATTATTATTTTTTTCCCAGGGGAAAAAAATTCACATTTTTCTATTTTAGTTAGTTAAAAAGTGCTATTTTATTTTCCTAGATAGAGGGCTGCTCTTGAGACAAGAATTATTCAAAAGACAAAGGTTGCATGTCAAGCACACTGACACTAACTTTTACAGTCATCTCCTTTCTGAATTTTAGCTATAAAAAGACCCAGAAGGACAAAGTGGGCATTTCAGCAATGTAGGTCAAATTCTATTGCTATGAGCTCTGGTGGACTGGCTGTCCACTGCTTTTATTCTTTTTTGAACCTGTGTTATATTGAATCGTGTTGCAAAGTATAAGCCTGGGGCTAAATTTGAGGGAGAGCATTATGGATTTTAAAAAATTTTTTAACTTAATTAATTTATTTATTTTTGCATTAGTAGGACTCAAACCCAGTGCCTCTGTGCATGCTAGTCATCTGCTCTACCCCTGAGCTACATCTCCAGCCCTTTTAAAATGCTGTTTTTGAAACAAACTGTCACTAAGTTGCCCAGACTGGCCTTGAACTTGTGAGCCTTCTGTCTTAGCTGGGATTACAGGTATGCATCATTGTACTCAGCTTAAATTTTATTTTAAATTGACAATAACAATATATCTTTATGGAATTCAGTGTTTGGGGGATTTTTAATGCAACAGCATTTATGAAGTGGATATTGGAGTCACTTCACTTTTTGTCGTTATCTGTTTTCTTTCTACTTGCCTTGAAGGGAAGCAACATAAGTCTCAGTGAAGCTTTTACTCCCTCTGTATATTGTTCCCCTGTGTCTCCCCTCAGGGTTCTCCTTTGATTTTTTCTTCTTTCCCTTAATTTTTAAAGACCCCGAGACATTCCCAAATAGAATGCATGCACTAACTAACTTAAGTTATAGCCTAGCATCTCAAACTCAGAAGAATCAGCTTCAAGGCTGGTGTAGGCCTATGGCTTTGGGAACCCCTTTCATCAAAGACCAGATATGTTCTCTTAAATTCTGTGAGAGGTGAGGCCCACACTGGATTGCTTAAAGCATGCACATTGTATTTGTCAGATGAGCAAAGCAAAAAATAATAATGCCTCCGAGTACAGCTCAACTTGTTAAATATTAAATATGGTCACTGCCCAATTGTTCTGTAGTTCTGAGTTCCAGCAGATTTCTTTCAGGTGGTCCTTTTCTATCTCATGAGTTAAACACAGTGTTTTAGAATGACAGTTGCTCTGCAAGGAGAACCCATGAGATGGTGACATAAGGTTTTGCTGGGAAATGTAATAAAGGATCTGTCATTTCTTCTCTTCACTGAAGAGAGTACTAACTGAGCAACTCAGTAAACCAATTTGGACACCTGTGTCATCTTTCAGCAAGTCAGAACTTTGATTCTGTGTTCCCCAGTCTTCTACAAATGGCATTTTAGTTTTGGTTACCTGAAACAAAGGTGTTTTAATTCATATAAGTTAAAATTTTCCATGCTTCAGAAATGCTCAAGATAAGCCTGATACAGTGGCACATGCCTGTAATCTCAGCAACTTGGGAGGTTGAAGAAGAAGATCACAAGTTCAAAGACAGCCTCAGGAATTTAGTGAGACCCTAAGCAACTTAGTGAGACTCTGCTTCAAAATAAAATATTAAAAGGACTGGCATGTGGCTTTGTGGTAAAGTGCTCCTGAGTTCAATCCCTACTACAAAAAAAAAAAAAAAAAAAATGCTCAGGATAGAATTTCAGAAGGGAAGAATGAAAACACATCTCCTTTCCCATTTTAGAAAAGACTATTTTCCATGCAGAGATTTTAAAAATTCACAACTCAGTCTTGTTTTATTTTGCCTGCTTATGTGGTTTTAAAAAATACTAGTATTTTAAAATGTGAGTGCTTTCATATAAAGATCTTGGTTTCTGGCTTGTCCTAAGAAATTGAAGTATCTTGAAGGTTAGTGTGGATTTTTGAATGACAACCATCAGTGATAGTGAGGGGCCACTGCTTCTCTAAACAGACCCAGGGGCCTCCAGGTTACCACAGTCTGCTTCTGTTCCTGTTGTCCTCTTGCCATCTTCTAATTCATGCTGTTCACTGCTTTCTGAGTTTCCCAATTTCCTGATTTCTTCCTCTTGAGTTCCAAGTCCTTATATGAATGTTTTAGCTGAGATCAACCCTTGGCTATCTTGCTAACACATTCTATTTAGCAAATTCTTAATTAGGCTTCGTATTTTCTTTAAAATATGTTCTACAACAATGAATTTATTTAAACAAATATTCTTTGGCTTAAACTTAAGTTCTTCCAATGAAGTTTGATATTTAAGACCTTTTTATAACTGATAATTTATTTTCATATTGTCTCACCTTTCCTGAAAGGCCCTGGGTTTACAAAATGGCAGTTCAGCATTTTATTTAAACAAACATCATTTTCCTTCAAAATGAAATAAAGGATAGACATCTATGCAGGAATACACTGACTTCCTATGTAATGGCTCTATGCCAAGTCCAGAAGGTATTCCAAGCATGACTCTTTCAAGCCAAAAAAAAAAAAAAAAATACTCTAAGTCATTAATAACAACCACAAAACAACCAAGATAGGGAGAAAACAGAAGAGAAAATAAGTCCACAGGAATAGCGAGGGAAATCTGGACATTGAGATGCAAGTGGTAGAATTCTGGGAGGCTGCTGCTGAGCCTGGGCTCCAGATCACAGCATCACTGCCACCACCAGGTGTGTCTCAGCTCAGGTGAGTGAGGCAGGCACAGAATTTAAGGGTATGCCCAAACACTCAGTATTCACCATAAATAATACTTTCATAAGTTTTATTACTTCCCACTGTCTTTCCATTTGACAGCTGATAAACTGAGGCTTAAAGATGTTGAGTAACTTACAGCTAATAACAGCCAGGACCCAGGCAGCCTGACTCCAGAACCTTTTCATGAGCAGGTACTGTGCATCTACTTCTGCGAGGCTGTGCAGCCCAAAGTGAGAGCATAATGTTCCATTGGTGCTGATGTAACATCACTGTTGTGGTAGTTCCTTCCGGACCAGGGATAGGTTCACAACTTCAGAATAGCCTCATGGAGACTGGCCTGTGGGAGCTGAGTTAGTTAGCTGAAGACAGACATGCCCATTAATTTTCTTACACGAGATTGATTGATCAACTGATTGATTGATTGATTGATTTAGTCCAATCCAATGTCAGAGGGAGGATGTGGGGAGGAGACTTAGGAAGTACATATATGCACAGAGACAGTTACCTAAAGATAGTGATACCAAGGCAATAAACATAAATACCTGATCCTGGTAGAGGCAAGAGCAATGAGGCTGAGCCTGAAGTGTGAGCCCAGGATGGGGAGCGAGTGGGTCCTGCACCTGCAGGGAATACACAGAACTCAGCCCTGGAGCTACACAGAAATGCAATTCCAGGCTCTGGAAGATGTTATAGATCACACAGCCTGTTTTTCTGGCTTTCTTGCTCTTTGTTCTTCCATAAATTCCATGCATTTAAAAAAAATAGTTTATATTTAATCAATGGTCCATATCTTAGTAGAGATGGCCTAAGTCGTTAACTGCAATGCAGAGGAGCCCAGTGGGCGCTCATTCCCAGATGCCCTATTCCCGGTCCAAGTTGCCTGGTCCTCCTCTCCTTCACTGTCTTCCCCTTTTTGCTGGCTATCCTGCCTCCGCTAGCCATCATTAGATTTTAATGTACTAGCTTTCATCAATGAACCTGTGTTTTCCTTGTGTGATGCTTCATGAAAGTGTAAAGAGCCTGGTTGCCTGTGATCCCTCAGCTGTCTCTCCAAGTGCTTCATTATCTGCCTGTTTCTCCATGCCTGCAGGGCTGGAAGGAGAGGGTGAGGAGCTGAGAGGGCTGGCTGAGCAGGGGGCTGTGTCTGAGGAGAAACTCATGCAGGGGAAGAAGGAGGTTCGGTTAAACTAGCAGTATGCTGTGAGCACTCTGCTCACTTTATTGGCATATTTCCTATAGAATACTCATCTTCACTTTCAGAGTCATTGCTGCTGCTATAACCAGATTTAAAATGCATGTGGTAGGTATTCCAGCACCACTCAGCTCACTAAAGGTAATAATTACCGGAGGATCCTCAGTCCTGGTAAGCCCAACCCCCCCTTAGGCAATCAATATTTAACAAACATTTTGTGATGATGATCCCTTTATTACTTGTATGGATCATATAATCTATTTATTCATAATTTTAAAATATTCCCTAATTGTATGAGAACAAATAAAGGGAAATAAACAAGTAAATAATAAATTAAATATAAATGTTGAACAGAACTATGCTAAGACATACAAGGCCATCAGATATTTTTTACTTTTTTCAAAAATCATTGAGAATGGGACTTTGAATAAATAATGCAGACTGATATCAGTGTTTTTTTAATGGTCACTAAAGAAACCAAGCACAATCAATCTTACAGTCAGTGACATGAGTTCTGAAAATGGTGACTGTGGCAAACACAAAAATGGCCCCTTCAAAGATGTCCCAGTCTCAGCCCCTGGGACATGTTACCTTACATGGCAAAAGGGACTTTTCCGACATGGTTAAGGATCTTGAGATCTATTGGATTATTCCCAGGTGCCCAATGTAATCACAATGATCCTTGTAAGATAGAGAAAGAGTGTCAGAATCAGAGGAGATGTGACCATGTAGGGCCACGAGCCAAGGAGTGCCATCTAGAAGCTGGAAAGGGCAAGCGCAGGCTTCTACCCAGACTTCTGGAAGGAGCACTGCTCTGATGACTCGCTTTAGACTTCTGAACTCTAAAACTGTAAGATAATAAATTTGTGTTGCTTTAAGTTACTGTGATTGTGGTTATTTCTCATGACAGGAAAAGAAAACTAATACAGTGATTGACTCCTGGAAAATTCAATACTACCAAGGTATAATCTTTTAAAAATTTTATTTGATAGCTTCCTCTTTGGAAAATTCATCATGTAGTTAAAGTGTGCAAAATATTTTGTGATTATATGTAAAATGGAGCTTGATTCCAGACTCACCCAGAGTTTCCACCATGTTGCCTGCCAGGCTCTCAATTTTCTCACACTCCTGTTTGCTCTCTAATCTCTTCCACTTGGAATTTCTGGCTTATGTTGCATGTTGAACAATTAGTTTCCATCTTGCTTTGAGATCTCCTTGCAGATGAATGCCTTCTGACTTTTTCTTGCTTTTCCAGAACAGCCCCTTTGAGATCCTTATTCAAATGTGGTTCCCTCCCTAAAGTTGCTAGCTGTTAAAATTCTGTCATGAGAAATATGCTCTCCTTTAAGGCTAAAATGACCTTCAGCTTCCAGTCCCTGAGGTTTAGTGGTCCTTCAAAACTTAAATGCCAAAACTTCCAAATAACCTCTGACTCCTACTATCATGGATTGGTCCTCTTCTTCTGTTTTCCTTGGCCCTGAATTTGTTCACCGTTTTTTTTTCACCCCCTTTTTAAAAATGTGTAAACACTGTGCTAGTACTTTAGCTTTATTTTGTCATTTATACTGTGTATCATTACAATAGGGGAGATATTATTTATCCTCATTTTACAGATGAGGAAACTGAGACCCAAAGAATAATATTTCTAATCTATAGATTAAAATATTTTTTAAAAACCTTATTTTTAGAATCCTCATGTTTACAAAAACTTAAATTTCAATGGATTACAGTTGAAAAAAACTAAATGTGTATAACTTTTTACTTATTAATAACTATAGTTTATGTTCACATGAACATAGATGAAAATTTTCAGACTGTGCTTCCAATTTTTCAGGATGCCAGTCTTTGGTATCCTGGTGGATGGTTCATTTTATGCATTTGTATAATTTTAATTTTTTACAAATGTCAATTTGTGGGGTCAAATTTACTTTGATTCCATATATAAAATTTGAAGAAAAAATTCTTTAAAAAGCTTTCATGTTATTTTAAGCCTCTTGTAGGCCAGTTCCTTGTTTCTGTGTTTATTTATATAATTTTTCACTCATTCACTGATTGAGTGATTGAATGATTGAATGATTGAATGATTTGTTCCATACTCACTCACCGAGTGTAATACTACAAACCACATTCTGTTCTAGGCACTGGAACATGGCAGTGAATAAGAAAGTCAGTGGCTTTGTCATTGTGGCGCTCATTCTGGTAGTCATTCACTCAACACCATAGCAGGTCACCATAGTATTAGGAAGAGAAAGAAACGAGGGTAATGCAATAGAAAGTGCTAGGACTTTCTCCATTACACACTCAAAGAAGGCCTCTGAGGAGTCTTTGTGGCAGAGCCTGAAGGAAGAAAGGGAGAAAGCCAGGTGAGTCCCTGGTGACATGCGTTTCAGGATGGAATTTATAATTTTGATGAAATAATTTGGGTTTTATTTTGAAATCAAAGTTACTTGTATCAAAGATATTTATTAAGCAAATAATAGATATTTGGTGGGTGGGGTTGGGAGTTAGAAAATGGGGGAAATATAGACTTGGCCTTGGCCACCTAGTTTATAGCCTTGGTGAGTACTGAGAATAATACACCTAAAAAATATCAGAAAGTGATACAGTATAGAATTATTTGGTGCTAAGTTGTGTGCTGTGGATCCCAGGTTTAGGAGGACCCCTTTGGTCTTACATCTTTAGAAGTCTAACATTCTAGATTTAAACATTTTTGAGGAGAAAGCAGTAGAACTGAAATAAAATGAGAAAAATGTTTTCTAATAGAGCTTTAATTTCTCATTCCTATAAGAGTCTCCTTCTTGTAGGAGACCATTTAGGAGTCTGTGAAATATGATTCCAACTGGGTAAACTCTATTGGGAATCCAGATGGATTTGCTGTATATTGCATCCTAGGATATGGTAATGGGAAGAATTAGCAAAAGCACTATGTTCCTGCTTTTTTTCCCCTCTTACTCCCTAGTGCTGTAAACAATTGAGATTTGTGGTCTTGATTTAGACTTTAAATAGAATTGAGATCATCCATTGCCTGGCACAGGACTCAGTCCATTTGGGGTCATCCATAAATGATTTATGACTACAACCTGAATATGCTAATAATATTTGTACTAGTGGGATTATGACATTTTAAATATTTTCTAAATTTTCTTCTTTCTACCAATTATAATAATTCATCACATAGTTTCTAATTATACTCCAATTTTTGATTACATAGGCTATGAAATAAAAAAGGTTAAAAGTAATAATTTTAAAAAAATATTGGGTTATTTCATTAATAGTGCATGTTCAATTTATACAATAGACTGTTCTCTACTAACTTTAATTTTTTTTGCTTTTAAGATTTATGTTTAAATCCAACTTTTACTTTTATTTTAATGAGGAGCTTTATTGCAGGAATTAATGATAATACCTGTGTTTCACACTATGATTTTTCACCCCCAAATTTTAAAATGCTGTTTTTTTAGCATTCAACATTCTGCAAATGAGCCTACCATAGAAGACAGGCAGCAGTCGATATTTATATATTATAGAAAGGCTTGGAAGTTAGATGACAAAAAAAAATTAGTAGTAACAACAACAACAACAAAAACCTGAATGCATTTTTCTTCTACCTGCTAGAAAATACTTATTCATTTTGCAAAGCTGCTTGGACTGTTGCTAAAGCTGATTGTAATGATGCTAGCGAGGTTTTGTGAAATACATGTAAGTGCTGCTACAAAGCCGAGTGGGAAGGCTTTCCCTGTGGTTTTGATTTATAATTTCATTAGATGCAAAATCAAAGACTTGATTCCCCCTTGTTTTGTTCTCTGGTGTTAGAATTTCAGGCAATGATCTCTGCATGCTGCTTCTCAGATGGGGGCCTTTGATTGTTTCTGAAGATCTTTGTTGCAATTGTACTCTGTCAATGTGCTAGTCCTGGTCCCATTTGGATGCATATGCCTCCCTTGCTTCTCTTCTGCTATGCTTCCTGTAACAGTGGGGATCAAACCTTGCAGGTTGGATTGATTCTCAGGCTCCTCCTTGTCAGTTGGGTTCTGGCAGAAGTAAACCAATGGGGTGGGGGTGGAGGTTGCACAGGGAGGGGCAGGTACTAGAGATACTGGAAGTTTGGAGAATGGTAGAAGCCCCAACACCACCTTCCTCCAGGTAACCCCAGTGTCCTTCCTTTACCCTATAGTCTAGGGGAGGTAGCATCTTTCTGCTCTTGCTCATCTCTGGGCTGCCTTGCCCTGGGGCTTCTCAACAGCTCCCCCATTGCTTTTGCCACTATTTCCCTGTTATTAAAGTCTGTTTAGCTGCATAAAGTGGTTTCTGATGTTTGAGTTAAACCTGGACTAATATAGGTATTATTTTGCAGGGATGCCACCAACAGAATGAATCATTATCTTTGTGAGAATTTTTAGAAAATTAAAGTTTGTAAAATTTACCTCGTTTTAGACCTCAAGGAAGATAATAGTATGGGAAAATTGAGGAGATAATAACTAGCATTTTGTAGGCAGGTATTTCTGAACTGATGAATTATTTTAGATCCTACTATAAAATGAGGCTTATTAATTACATGGACCTGTGAGTTTCTTTATGGTATACTTTGGATTTATTTCATAATTGGCAAATGATCTAATGTGGTATAAAGTGATGATACTAAAATATATTAATTCAAACAGTTAAAAGTTTATACATAACATAATATCTTTGTCCTTATTTGAGGTAGACAGACATACTTCTTAATAGCATTATCAAAAGATACAATGGGAACTAAGTTTACACAATTTTTCTAATTTAGAGGAAAATCATCTGTCTTGCATCAGTTGGCAGCATTGATAAGTAAGGGGCTTGTTTTAGTCCATTTTCTACTGTTATAAATAGAATCCTACAGACTGGGTAAATTATAAACAGTAATTTAGCTGGCACATTCTGGAGACTGGAAAGCCAAAGGCATGGTACTGATGTCTGGTGAAGGCCTTCATGCTGTATCACAACATGGCAGAATGATAAGTGAGCACAGGCAAGACAGAGAAAATTGGTCCAAACTGTGGAGCCTGCTCTCATAATAACTAACCCACTCCCCAGAAATGGCATTAGCCCATTCCTATGGGCATAGCCCTCATAACTGAATCTCCTTTAAAAGGTCCCACATCTTAATATCACCATGGTGGCAATAACATTTCAATCATGAATTTTGGTGGGGTCATTCAAACCATAGCAAGACTAGTAACTAGTGTCTTCCACATTTCTTTAGCCATGCAGCATCCACAGTGGGAAAACCACTGGACTCGGAATCATCAATCATAGATTTTATCTGGTGTTAGGTTGGCTAGAGGCAGGATTTACACGTGATTTATTAAAGAAGGACTTGAAAGGAAGTCGGGGAACAGGACAAGGTCTTCTCTTGAACCAAGATATGCAAAGATGTGTTTCAGATGAAATTTTGTCCCAGCCTGATTCCATGAGGTATTTCTGGAGCTTGAATAGCACTACAGAGGAGTTCTATCTGGAGATAAAGCATCAGGGTTTTGCATCCCTGTCCATCAGTCATACACTATAGGTGGCTCCAGAGGCAGAAATATATAAACTTCAGGTGTTTTTGTCCATGGAGGACAGTTCTCAGGAGAAAGATAAAGTTATATGCTCTTGGCAGTAATACCAGAAGCCACTGAAACATGGATAAATAGACCTAATAAAGGAGATGTGTGTGGGGGCACTCACAGAATCTACTGTCAATACTAAGATACTTGGAGGTCTGTCTCCACCACTTGCAAAACCTTTTGCATTAGCCAAAACATAAACCTGTTAGAACCTTAGGTTCCTTATCTGTTTAAAAAATTAAAAGGGAGGCATTTTGTAATAGCTACCTTCATTATCAATCATAAGTCTGCTTTGAAAGAAATAAAATGCTGTGGAAATATTATTCCCTCAAGCAGTTAGTTTGTAGCAGGAGAGGGCAATGCAAGGTCATGAAAAGCTAGTTTGTAAGCTGTAGTTAAACATGATCATGGCCTTAGTTGGATTCCTCTGCAAGCAAAATCTGAGACAAGGACTTGGTGAAGATAGTCTAATTCAGAGATAATCCCAGGAGGAAGGGAGAGGAAGTGGGAAGAGAGAGACTGTGCTAGAGGAAAAGCCAATATACAGGTGCACCCCTGAGCTCTCTGCAGTTGTGTGACAGGGCTCTATCTGTGCATGCTGAGGTGAACTGCCATCAGCAAGGCCTGCTGCATGGCACTGTCCATCCCAGGACTGAAGTTCTTACCTGTTATACTACATTCTTGGCACTGTTTATATTCATTGATTCTCTCTGCTAATTCCATCCATCACTGATTCTTCAACGTCAGGCTGATCCCTGCTTCTGAGAAAGATGTACCAGAGCAGAGTTAGTGCCATAAGCTTCAGCCCCCTTACTACAGCTGATTCTGAGAACACACGATGTCCACCTCCTCCACTATCCAATGTAGACTTCTCTCATCCTCAGCCAGCACTTCTGAGTCCCTGAGGCATCTGGCACTTGGTTGAATGACTTGCTATGACCACTGGATCAGAAGCACCAAGATGTTTCCCAGTGAATCTCCTGATCCACACTTACTCTTTCTCTCCCAGCTGTATAGCTGCTACCCTGTTTCCTAAGGGCTGCCATAGCCCTTAGGAAACTCTCCCAATATAGAAACTCTATCCTTTGCCTGTGGTCCACTGGCACAAAGAGCCAGGCAGATTAAGTGCAGTCACAGCTTTAGATTCAGTCTCTCATGTGGGAAGTGTTGCCTCCTAAGAATAAGATTCTCTTCTAGCAAAGTTTAAACAATTGTGTCATTGGGAACAACAATGAGAAGGTCTTATAATACTTGCCCCTTTCATGTCTAGACTTTTGCTTTCTAACTTTTGGGCTCACATCAGCATGAAATGCTATGGTTTCAATGCATGCAATGAACCTGGACAACAGAACCCTCAATCCCCACCTTGCAGGTTTTCAACCCGAATTGGTACCATTTCTAAACAAGTTTAGAATATGATATGATATTATCATATTCTAACAGACTGGATTCTTCTGAGTCAATCCTTTCATTCATATATGGTAGGACTGGTGGATCCTGGAATCATGCGACCTTTATTGGATCCTTTCTAGGAAAGAAGAAGTCACCAAAAAACAATTCTAATTCATGTAACTACCCACCTCAGACATATCTGAATCCAGAAGTCAGTCTAAGAGAATGTAAGTTGGGATTGCAGATGTGTCTTCTACAGTTACCACCATAGATCTTTTGTAGGATTCTTTCTTTCATGTGATGCTGGGCTAGGAGCTGTATTAAGGGAGTGCACAGAGATTCTGTACTCTTTGATTTTCTATTCTGTTCACATAGTCATTCAGGGAACATAGTGATGGATGTTATGTGCTAAGTTGAATGTTAGAGATACAAATATGAGTAAGTTTCTGTCCTTTGGGGACTCACCACCTAGCACGGGAAACTGATATATAGCCAGGGATGTATTTTTTTACAGTTGATGATTTTCACATAGAGAGCATGAAAAGAGACTGACCAATCCTTTCTGGAGAAATCTGAAAAGGCTTCAGACAGGAGGTGATATTGGGGTTGACAACTTAAAAATAAACATGTTTTCAAAGTAGTCTTTGGCTGACAGAAGGCAGGCAAGGTAGAGATGGCAGTACCTATCATTCAGCAAAGACATAGAGAGGACATGGCATGGAGGGGCCTGGCACAGGGGGTGAGTGACAAGACCTCTAATGACAAAAGCAAAGGTGAGGAGAATTAGAGAGAGGCAGAATGTATGGGCCAAGTAAAAAGGCCCTGTGATGTATTCTAAGGAATCTGGACCTGACAAACATTTCTAACATAGATGTATGTGTGTGAGCCATGCAGTCAGAATAGTGGCAATATTTAACTGGTATGTGAGTGAGTAGACAAGACCATGTGGAGTGAAGCTCTCAGAGCCTGTGCCATGGCATGACCAGAAAGCTGGAGCTGGAAGGAGCCTTGCCTGCCATTTTCAAATGTGTTTCTAGTAAAATCTTACATTGGAAGTCAATATGGTCTAAAAAAGTCAGAGCTATTGTAAATGAAGCATTGTGGGTTGAGGGGTAGGAAGAAGTCTGATTGGAGGGGTTTAAGGATCTAAGTGAGTATTTCTTTGCTCTTTTTGTATACCAGGTTGAAACAACGAAAAGGCACATGAAATTGTGAATGTTATACCTAGACTAGAACAGGAATCTATGGAAGCATCTGAATCCTTCTCTCCTGTTGTTTATATTTTTTAGACATCTAAATGTTGTGGACATAATCTCAAATGACATGTGTGAAATTTTATTTCACAAAACGTTAGGTTGATGTAAAAGTCCAATAAACGTTGGCTATTATTGTTACGATTTTGATGATTTACCACCACACTCATGTATATTTTGGAAGCAGGTACAGGAAGGGTGAGGCAGAGATAGCATGAGAATATGCTTAGTCCCTACTTGGATGGGGCTGGAGAAGGGAAATGGGTGTCCCATGTCTGGGTGAATGATGGGAAGTTGTCCAAAGTTGTCTCTTATGTGCGACAGTTCCTCTTTCTGAAATCATTCCCAGTCTCATATTAGATTCCAGAACTCAGCACAAGAGCTTCCTCATTGGGTTCCTAAACCAGTGACCTCAGTGGAATAAGCGAGGGAAGGTGAGCAAAGAAAACAGCCCTGAGTGGGGGCAGCAGGCATAGGGGCCTCTGGGATGACCTGTGGGATTTTTTTCAAGCTACTCACCTGTCTTCCTCTACTGGTGGAAATGTTTACATGCTCCCTTGGGGAAGGGGAGGTGAACCATGATCCTCTGAATCTTGAAGAATGTCCTATCCCTTAGGCATGTTGGAGGAAAAGAGGTTTAGAACGTCTGATTTAACCTTCCTCTTTTTCTTGTCTGATAGAGTCTGGAGATGATCGTTTCTATTTTCATGTCAGTCATGGCACCCTGCAAATTGCTAGCTCTCAGTATTCGTTTATTTATTACAGCCCTTAGTGTTTGTAATTAATCCTAATTAATGACAGCATGACTAAAATAAATATCACTGCAGAAAGTCAGGCTCATATGGTAGACAGTTCTGGACAAACGTTGACATTTCTTTCCTGGTTTAGCAGTGGGGAAAGCGTAAAAGAGGAGAAGGGTTTCATATTTAATTTTTGAGATCTTCTATCATGAGGACATTCCCAGAGTTCTGTCACTTTGAAACACCTACAATCATAATACCTATAAGTGAAAAGGAAAGATTGTCGCAAAGAGCTTTGCACTTTGGTAATTTGTGGGTAGTGAGGATGGATTTAAAAGGTTAGAATTAGTACCTTATAAACAAATGTTTTAAATGAAATACATTTAGTAAAAATCTACAGCTTAGTTCTATTAAAGGAGGTTTGTTTTTTTAATCTACCCAGTAGACTTCAGAAATATTTAAGTGATAGAAAAATACAGAGATAACTGTGTTGTAATTTCATCCAATTATTTTTCTTGCCTAAATAATTGTCACACAAATGTTTATACATGGCTTTAAAAGTCACAAAGTTCTAAAAGACATATTTAAAAAATAATGGCCCTCCTCAGTCAATGTAAAGCCTTTCTCCAATTACAATGAATTGTTTTCAATTCTTCTTGTATTATTTCATATTTTGTAAAGTCCCAAGTTTTAATTCATACATATCTTTTTTGTCTCTTGTATCCTTTAAATATAGCTATAATTTTCTATTAAATTCATATTCACTGTTTTTTTTAAAGAGAGAGAGAATTTTTTAATATCTATTTTTCAGTTTTTCGGCAGACACAACATCTTTGTATGTGGTGCTGAGGATCGAACCCGGGCCGCACGCATGCCAGGCGAGCGCACTACCGCTTGAGCCACATCCCCAGCCCTCCACTGTTTTTTAACCAGGCAAATATTATTTATTTTTAAGCCAAATAGCAGGCAGTAATTACATTGGCTTTATATTATAATCTTTTGTTTTTCTTGGAATTGATAACTGCCTCATTCGTTTCCTATCTCCACTCATACCTTTCAACAGCTTTGTGAAATGTCTTTCTTAATTTTTTTTCTCATAGTCAAACCCATGAAATGATCTACTGTATCTATTTTTCTTTCTGTAGTTCTCAGTTACTCTGTTTTGCTCTAGGTTGGTTGCTTACTAAACCTATCATAGAATTGGGCTTTATCTAATTAATTTTGCTTCTCTCTCTTGTGTCCTAGATTTCATGTTATTTTCTTTCTTAATTAATTTAATTATCCTCATATAGTATTTCAGTCAGCTCTTTTGCTGCTGTGACCAAAAAAACCTGACAAGAATAATTAGAGGAGGAAATTTATTTTTATTTTTTTGATATATTTATTTTTTAGTTGTAGTTGGACACAATACCTTTATTTATTTTTATGTGGTGCTGAGGATTGAACCCAGGGCCTCGTTCGTGCTAGGTGAGCACTCTACTGCTGAGCCACAGCCCTAGCCCTAGAGGAGGAAAAATTTATATGGGTCTCATGGTTTCATCGATCTCAGTTCATAGAAGGCTGACTCCACTCCTTTGCACTGGAGATGAGACAGAACATCATAGCAGAAGGGTGTGGCCAAGGAAAGCAGCTAGAAACATGGCTCCAGGAAGCAGAGAGACACTCAATCCACTCACCAGGTTCAAAATGTATACCCCAAAGGCATGCCCCCAATGACCCACCTCCTTCAGCTACACCCTACCTGCTTTCAGTTTCCACTCAGTTAATCCCTATCAAAGGATTAATTTACTGACTAGCTTAAGGCTTTCATAACCAAATCATTTCACATCTAAACTTTCTTGCATTGTCTCACAAATGAGCTTTTGTGGGACATGTCATATCTAAATCATAAGATATAGCTTCTTGAAAAATCATGGGAGGTAATTTTTCTGAGACTTTGTATATTTGATTGTAATCCTTATCACTAATAATTTGGGTAAATCTAGGCTCTTTAGTTGTAAATAATTTTCTCTTTAAATTCTATCTTGTAATGTTGCTCTTGAGATGATGGATGTTTTTCTTATTTTTGATCCTTTACCTGTGACCTGTTTTTCTCTGTTTCAAAATCTTTAAGATCCCTAGGTCTCTGATATTCTCAAATTTTTCAATGCTACCCTCAGTATCGTTCCTTTTTCATCCATTCTGTCATGTCTTTTTAGTGAGAAATTAATATCTTTTTTGGTTTTGTAAATTTCCTTAATTTGTTTCCCTGAAAATTTCTTCATGAATGTGTTCTCTGTTTTCTTTTGGGCACTCAGATTGGTTAGACAGAACCTCTGACTTAAGCTTTCTGACCTATTTTCCACCTCTTTGTCATTTTGTTCCACTTTCTGTGTGAATTTCTTGACGTAATCTTGCTGTCCTTTGACTGTTTCCTATTTTTAAATTTTAGTACTATTTTCAATATGTAAAAGAACTTTCTTATTTTTAATGTTTATTTTAATAGCATCATGTTTTTATGTTGTAGATATAATTAAAAAATAAAAACTAAACTACCCACTTCTTTTCCCTCCCAGCAGAAATATTAATGGGTCCCCTTGCAAGAGAAGAGCAGACTAGTGTCATTAGTGTGTCACATCCCCAGGCATGTCAGGCAGGAAAGTTTCAGATTTTTGGAGACAATGATCAGGGTATCTTTGGAATCTTCTCTGCCCCTACATTGTGTCTGTTTCTTCTGAGTTATTTTATTTTGCCGATTATGTATTTGACTCTCTCTATGTAATCTGTACACTTTCTCCAAATGCCTGGAGCCTGGGCTATTTATTCATATGTGTTTTAGGCAGCTTTTTCACTGCTATGACCAAAAGACCTGATAAGAACAATTAAAGGAGAAAAGGTTTATTCGGGACTCATGGTTTCAGAGGTCTCAGTTCATAGACAGCCAGCTCCATTCCTTGGTTCTGAGGTGAGGCAGAACATCACACAAAGTGTATGGTAAAGGAAAGTGGTTCGAGATATGATGATTAGAAAGCAGAGGATTAGCTCCCCTCAACAAAGACAAAATACATACCCCAAAGGCTCTTCCCCAAGGACTCATCTCCTGCAGCCCCACCCCACCTGCCTTTAGTTGCCATCAGGGGATTAACACACTGATTAGGTGAAGGCTCTCATAACCCAATCATCTTCTCTCTAAACTTTCTTGAATTGTCTTACACATGAGCTTTTGGGAGATACCTAATAGCCAAACAATATTTAAGAACAAATCTTTGGAAAGCCGAATGGAAATTCTGTGTCTCTTCATTGAATTTTTGACGTGTGGGGTTCCCTGAAGCCATATTAGGATGGTACTGCTTTATCATCAGGGAACTCTGGTATTTTTGTCTGCAGGAAGTTCAGTTTTCATAGCTATGTCTCTTTCAACCATCTGGGAGTTCTTTGTTCCATCTGCAGACTTTCACTTGGTCTCCCTGTTTTCATTTGCATGTCTCACCTCCACCCTCCCTTCTCATTCTGGATCCCTACCAGGATGGAAGGGAAGGATGGCCAGATCCCACCTCACTCCACCTTTAGAGGTCCTTGTGCTCCTGTCCTCCTGGATGCTGTGGACATTTCCCATCCACTTCTCATTAGCATTTTCCTTTGCAGGCACTTAGCTGTGCCCTGGCCTCTCCCTGGAAAACCATCTCCTTCTTCACTGTTGCTATATTCATCTGATGATTTGGTTCAGAATTAACAGTATCTCCTAACAATTTCTCCTAGAAAATTCAATTTCTAATTCTTATTTCCTTGAATATTAGGGTGATCTTTAAGATGTAAATGTTTACTGAAGACTGGGCATATCTGGTACCTTGAAATTGAAAATCCAGTAACTGTCACTTTAATTCTCATGGAGAATAATTGGGGATAGCTACATAAGTCACTGTATGGAAAGATATTTCCTCTTAAATTTTCCATCTTCTAAAAGTGGACACAACAAGAGCATGGAGGGAAACAAGGGAAGTTGTTGGTTGTGACTAAAAATCACATTGCAGCATTGTTTTCTTCTCTCTTTGATAGCATGGGATTTCTTCCCCTGTTTTCATACAAGTTCACATTTTCTGATCATATTAAGGTTGGAAGGCAATAGGAAGAAATTGTGAATTTTCCAGGTGGTCTGTAGTATACTGTGGATTTTTGCACAAATGTTCCAAGTACAATCTTGATTTATGGAAAAAGTGCTTAGTGTTCTGGTATCATCCAAACTATGCATCACGATGAAAAGAAACAGGAGTAGCTGGGTGTGGTGGCGTACACCTGTAATCCTAGTGACTTGACAGGCTGTGGCAGGAGGATCACAAGTTCCAGGGAAGCCTGGGCAACTCAGCAAGACCCCATCTCAAAATAAAATGAAAAGGGCTGGGTTGTAGCTCAGTGGTAGAGTAACCCTGGGTTTAATCCCTAGTGGAGATAGTCACAGAGGAGGAAGAAGAAGGAGGAGGAAGAGAAAATAGAAAAGGAAAGGAAAGAAAAAAAAGAAAGAAATGAAAGAATTGAGTGGTTGATTCAGGATGGGAGAAAGATACTGTGATCTTTCCTGAGAGGCAGTGGTCTGTGGGACCATTTCACAGGTGGTCAAAGAGCATGGTGATACTGAGTACTTCCCACGGGCCAGGGACTGTGCTGAGAGGTGCTTTACATGCCTCCTGTCATTTGGTCCTCATAATAACCCCATGTGGAAGATACTGTCACCTCTATTTCTCAGGTTAAGAAGCAGCAGATGAAATGATTTACCCAAATCTATGCAGGACCAGGGTTCAATCCCCGATAGTCTGACCCAGGAGCCTCTGCTACTAACCCAGTCTGTAGTGACAAAGAGACCCCAGAGGTGGAGAGTATGAGAGAGGCAGGCTGCAGCACATTCCAGGAAACTGTGCCTCAGGGTTCTTGTGAACACTGCTGAGAAGAGAGGGTGAGGAAAGGAACTATGTAAACATTTGCTTCTGCTTGAATGTGTACCTCCCAGCGCTCTTCCATCAATTAGGAGAGCCGACTTGAAGAGTGCTGCCTCAGCTTCTGAAGAGAGGACCCCAGGACATGCATTAATGAGAGGAGGGGGAGTCACAGCTGACAGAATAATAAAGCTCTCTGAGGGAGACCTGGGCCCCTAGTGAGGCCTGGAGCTGCTGGATAGAGCAGCAGGAGAGCCCTGCTGCTGGGCTGCCCCTGACCCATGTGGAGCCTCCCTGCTGCACTTTGGAAAAGCACACTCTCCCTGCACGACTCGCCTTATATGGGACAATTAATGAGCAGTGCAATGACAGGAGACACCTCTCCATATTGTTCATAGCTTGGGCTCATGACCAGACATTCTGCCGTGGCCCTTCTGATTCCATTAGGGGAGAAGTGCCTTTTCAGCGGTTTGCAGAAGTAAGTTGCAAAAGCAAAGGGCACAGAGTTAAATGCATCATATCGTTCATTCATTTAGTCACTTGCTTTTGTGAGAAGCATGGGTTGAGAAGGCAGTGCTGGTTTGTTCTGAGCTATAACCCCTCCTTCGTCATTATTAGGGAGCTCACTAAAATTACTTTGGACAAGAATGACTGGATTTTGTTACTCATTCAATCAACACACAAGGAAATTCCTTTAACAAAGCTGAGATTTGGAAGGACTTTTGTACTACACCTGTTTTGATTATAGAAAGAAGGTAATATTATTCCCTGTTTAAAGATAGGGAAACTGAGGCCCAAGGATGTCTATGTATATACGTAAGTGCTACATCCAAGGCCATGCTGGGTTTGAAATGGAAGTAGAGCTAAGATTGTCTTGCTTATAATCCTGGGCTTTCGTTCAGCACCACGTTGTATTGCCTGTTGCTAAAATTTTGCTAACGACTGTCACTCCTCATATCTTTGAAAGGTCTCTTGTCACACTACCTCATGAAATCACCCAAGATGGGTCAGTTAGTCAGATGGTCACTCACTAAGTATTTCCCTTTTGGGTTGTATGTGCTAGGTAAATTTCCAGGGACATGGATAAAAAAGTCAGGTCACATGTTTTGTCTTTAGGGAGTTTGCTGTTACACTGGAAGATGTAAGTGTAAACAAAATGCGTAAGAGAATGGTTGAATTCTTAATTACAGCAAGAGTTGCTTTGAAAAACAGTGTGCAGGAAGAAGGATATAGGCTGGGATATTTGGAGAATGAAGAGGGTGATGTGGTACATGGGTGGAGGGTAGGGAGGGAGAGATGGATGAGATGCAGGAAGAGCGACAAGAGATTTCCCCACCAGTGGAGACAGAGAATTAGAACAGGAGAGGGAATATTCTGGGCCAGCTTCAGAGTTGGGGTAATAGTGTAATGGTAGAGGAATGAGGTATGCATGCATGTAGCACACACGTTTCTTGTATCTCTTTTGCTCTACTTGACTTTTTCCTTTTCACAAGAATGCACAATTTTTTTAAAGTAGACCAAGTTAGAAAAAACATTAGTTTTTCTTATGCTTTTACTTACTGTATTTCTTTATACATTTTGTCCAACCAATGTTTGAAGACAAAGAACAAAAGTGCCCAGCACTAAAAAAATTACTTTTAGGAGAGTTACTAGTAGTTACTGAATTCACTGCCTTCACATTCTAACCAGCCCCCTCTCCAGAATTGATTTTAGGGATTTTTCTCCCCAACCAAATCTCTATGTTTATCAGAAATACACATGGGAAGAATTTGTGTTAATATAACACATGTAGAAAAAAATAAGTTAAAAAAAAGGACAGTTATACGAATGTTAGTGTCTCTGTAGGGAATTAACTCTGTGAATGAGGACAGACAGAGCCACTCATTCCTCTGCAATGATTCCACAGTATTATGAACAATCTCTCTTCTTTGCTACAATATAAGCTTCTAGAAGGAAGAGACTAGGTTATATGACTTCTTTATGACTCCATTGTGGAGTATACATCTAACTGGTTGATACTTAAAAAATGTTGAGTTGAATGAATAAATGACCATATAAGTCTAGGTTTCATCCTGTGTACTAGTTAGGATAATGCTAACTGCCAAAACAAGTAAGCCCCTAAATTTCAGTGACTTTGCACAACAGAATTGTAGTTCTCACTCACACAGCAGTAGTCTAACATGTATTCATGGTTGATGTTAGCTTTCACCTACTTGATGATTCAGGGACCTGGACTCCTTCCGTCTCATAGCTGAGCTTCCCATGAGGTCTTCAGAGTTTCCTGCATATGGTTGGCAGACAGAGAAGAGAGAAGGAGGAATGTACAAGTGACACATATCACTTCTGCTCCCATTTGTTTAATAGAACTAGCCATATGACCCTACCTAGGGACTGGAACATGTGGTCTCTGCTGCTGAAAAACTTCAAAGGACAGCTCCACATATGGATGAATGGTATGAATTTTAGTGACAATTAGCCATCTCTGCCACATCTAACCTTAAGCACTTACTAGATATATGATCGTCAGCAAGTTCATAGTATCTCTAAGTTTTTGTTTCCTTACAGATACATGGAAACAATAGGTTTATCCTGTTGTGAATATTAAATGACAATGTATTTGAGGCATCTATCAGCAGGGCTGAGCATATGCTTACTATAGGAAAGCTCTTATAAAATGGTGTGGCTTTTCACATTTCTACTCAATGTGAGCTTATTAGGACATTTATTGTTTAACATGTATTTTTCTTCAACACAGTCACAGCACATCCAAAGGTAGGACAACCCAAGGACAGCATGTAGTCATGACTCTCATAGAAGAACAGGTGGAGATTTTATGACTGATAATTCCTGCTGGGGCCATGGCACATACTAAGTTGAAGGAAGCATATGGAACCCATTTGGTGGTGTGTACTTGAGATAGAATGGAGAATTTTCTTTTGAAAATTGGCTGCAGATTTTCTAAGACAAGTTACATATTGTCAGATTGTCTTCAGATGGTTTCCTGACCCTAGTGGAGCTAGAAGAAACGGAATTATTACACTCTATCTTTTCTGATAGAGTGAAAGGACCCTGGGGAAAGGACAAAGGAATATAAGGACTTCGGGTCAAGGTTAGGGAAAGAAAGGAAAGGAAGGCAAGTGGAGCTGTGAAGGTCACCTGTATCTGCCCTCCAGGACAGAATGGCTCGTTCCACAGCTGCTGGGAGTATGTGGCTGTCAGTAGCTCTCAGTGAGTCCTCCCTGGGAAATTGCTGTTGGGTGAAGAGAGCTTCCCAAGGTTCTAACTCCACCCAAATAGGGATGATACTACCAGACCCACTGTGGACATCTCCAAAAGGCTGTTCCTGCTTGGCAGCTCCCTGTGGAGTTGGCCAGAGCCTCTGTTTTAACTGAACTAGGCTCTTTCTGTCCAGGCCTGCCTCCTTCACCCTTGCTGTTGGGGTTCCCAGTAGAGTCCCTGAATGTGGCTCTTTATCTCAGAGTCTGTTTCCAGGAGACCTGAAGGATAGAGAAGAGAAGAGAAAGAAAGGAAAGCAAAAAGAAGGGGTAAGAACCCAAAGAAGAGAGAACTTTTGCCCATGGACTGTCCTACGCTGCAGTTCCTGGAAGCCTCAGGGTAGTTAGACAACATGGCTCCAAATAGAAGGAAAAGTCTGTACATTCCACTGGATTCCCTTGATGTGCTTTCCCAGCTCTCAGTGAGTTTGTTTAATATGGGTTGTTCCATCACCTTCTGCCATCAAAGGCCAGTGCCGGGGCTACCTAGCAATTCTCTACATAGTCCGCTTTGTTACAAAATCTATTTCCTCCCTTCCTCCCGCTTCCCACCAAAGTCTGACTTATCCAGTTCTGCTTTGAGCAGAACAAAGCTGTATGTTCTAGAAGAAAATTTATATGTTAGGAGAAAAGGGGAAAAATTTACCGTCTTCTCTGGTGAGGGGCATTTACTAAGAGAGTTTTGCTGATCCTTCTGCAGGTAGGATGGGGAAGCAGGTGGTCTTCTGTGCCAAGAATACAGTGAGCTGCAAAAAGTACATTTTGAAATGAATCTTACCATGTCTGTCATCAGCATGCTGTCACTATCTGCGGTGGGAGAGATGCCCTGGAAACATGACCCCTGAGACTGACCTTCACCTTCAAGCATTCTCAGCCCTCTCTATTTGCTGTCATTTGAGGGACTTATTTTATAATAAGAGCTCCCACTTGAAGGATGCTATTAATATTCTAAAATTTCTCTTTTCTTTGTGGATGGGTTTGCCACTCTGAGGTTCAGTTTCCCTGAAAGAAGTGTGTTTCCTAGCTTCCCGTTTGTGATTAATTCAGGGGAAGTGTTTATCTGTTGTGATCTAAATGTGTATTTGTTTTACCCTGAGCCAACAAGACAATTACAAATGTTGTCTTGCCTGCAACCACAGGCTTGGAATTGCAGTTGTCACAGTGAAAGCCACAAAGCAGATGAGTCCTAGGCTCTGTGCTGACACTTGACTAGCAGAATACATGCAGAAGCCAGAAGTAGAAATTTTTTTACTGGAGATGATGAATGTTTTTCTGCCCTACAGCATTGGCAATGGACTTTGCTTGGGCCTTAATTGGACCTGGGGTTGTTCCTAAAATTCTGCAGAGTAACATGACTTTCCTACAATACTATATGACTAAGGGCACTCCCAGAATTCCCTCCCACCCCTTACTGGAAATTAAACCCAGAGGTGTCCTACCACAGAGCTGCATCCTCAGTCCTTTTTATTTTTAGACAGGTCTCACTAAGTTGCTAAGGCTGGTCTCAAACTTGGAATCCTCCTGCCTCAACCTCCCAAGTCACTGGAATTATAGGAGTGCACCACCATGCCTGGCTCTAAGAAGGTTAGTTGTGTGGAAGTACCCAATCTTCTTCCTCCTACCTTTTGGTTCTTGTTGACTCCCAAAGCTCTGATTTGTCCCGGAATTTGGGACAGACTCCGAGACTGACTGGAACTTGAGCAAATAGCTTTGCTGGGTTTAGGAACTAGGATAGAGCTGATGCTCTCACAGGAAAATTCCATCCAGGAAAATGGATGGAGCATCTCCATTATTGACCTGGAGAAGGCAGAGCCCAGTGGATCCTAAATGCACATCTCTCACATGAGTCTGCTTAAAACTTGGTATTTCTTCTACTGTCATGATCTTAACATCAGAAGAACTTTTCTGTTTTTAGGCATAGGCCAAGTAAAGTTCTGAAGGCAGAGATAATAATGAAAACATACCTATAACTGTGCCATCTCTGTTATTAAGCTAAAAAATGTATGACTTAGGTAGTGTCCTTCCTAATGACAACCCTGAGCATCCGATGCTATCTTGAGATGGGTCCATAGGGAGCCATTTTATGTCATTTGCTTGTAACTGTCACTCTAATATTCTGAAGGGAGGTTTTAATATCATTTGCATATTCTGAAAGTTTACTGAATTTTAAGAAATGTGTGCCTGAGAAAATAGCTTGTCTTGATATATTTTGGAATCTGGATTTCCCCCCCTAGTTTGAACTGCTAAACCTGACTGCTCTTCTAATCATTCTTTTCCATGTAGTTTTTTTTTTTTTTTTTTTTTTTTGTGATTAGTCCAAACACCTGGGGTCTATGAAGCATTAGCCATGATTTCTATTAATGCTAAAAAGAATAAGCCACATGTATAAAGAAATACTTAGAGTCTAGAATGAAGCTATGTTCCAAGAACTCTGAGAGTAGAGAGAAAGAAAAGGGAAGAGGCAACCAAGTTGATTTGGGGTACTTTCATAGGGCAGTGGCTTTTGAACTGGGTTTTGAAGAATAAGTAGGAGATTAGAGGATGGGAAAAGATAGCTCAGAGCAGCTCACACAAAGGGCAACACAAGAAGATGCAGCACAAGAAGACAAGACAAGAAGATGTAGCACAATGGGGGATGGTTGTAGATTCAGAAAGTGTCTTGTGGCCAAGGAGGTAGGTCCAGATGTGAAAAAGCTTTATGTAATAGCCTAATGGATTGCAACAGGCAGGTGAAGTCATGAAAGACTTTTAGTCAGGGGAATTGAGTAGAGAACACTTAGACTGTGCAGAGTAAGATGACAGCTCCTATCAGGACTATTCCTGATGGGATGTGTTTCTGCATTGGTGATAGGAATATTTTACATTGCAGCAGAACTTTGCAGTTATGGAAGCTGCTGTTGGAAGCTTAGATGACTCTGTTTCTCCATTTCCATTAGTGATTTTGTGAAGCATGTGATACCTAGCAACAAAATATTGTTTTCTTACACCAGGTACTATAGTGTCTGTTGTCTGCAACTGGATCCAAACCTATACAGCATCCCATCAGGCCTTCGGGCTGAGGTAGGAAGTCAAGAAAGACATGGCTGACTTTTGTGGGGCTTGGTAAATGGGAGAAGAGATTCAGGAGGGAGTAGGAGCCAGGACACACACAAAAAAATGAGGTGGTTCATTATACCAGACAGGAAGGTAAGTGAAGCAAGGAGGAGACTGAGCACTGAGCAGGGCCATAAAGCTTCCTGGCACTGGGAGTCTTTATGAAGGTGAAGGCTGCCTTCACTGGGTAAATAGGGAGGTGTATCTTAGAACACACACTGATATTGTTTGGATGTGGTTTGTTCCCCCAAAATTCATGTGCTAGAAACTTGATTTCCAATAGATGTTAGAGGTGGTGGAACCTTTAAAAGGTGGGGCTTACTGCAAATTAATTGGATCACTGAGGTGCTACCCTCAGAAAGGATTAAAGCTGGTATCACATTATAAGTTCTTATACATGTGAGTTGTTATAAAAGGAGTAAGACCAGCCCTCTCCACTCTTGGGCTTCCTGTTCACTCATGTAATTTCTTCCACAAGCACTTGCCTTGTGATGCCATCCTCTCTGAGGCCTTTACCAGAGTCTGAATCCGTGGGGCTGCCCAATCTTGAATTTTTTCAGCCTACAAAACTGTGAGCTAAACAAACCTTTTTTCTTTATGCAATACCTAGCCTCAGGTATTTTGTTCCATTGCTCATGGAAAAGAGACTAATACACACGGATATAGGAATCCCTCAATGACTGAAAAGTTGAATGGGACACTTAGTAAAAATTCTCATGTTTGATGGTGAATATGGAGCAATAAAACTGTAGTGAGATGCACATGATAGACATGTGTCCACTCATCAAGTTCTCAATAAGCTGATGAAGTGGCCCTTTAGGATTCACTTGAAAATAGTGAAATCATAAACATCAAATCAGCTAATATGAGTCATCTTTGCTTTATATGAAAGTTGTAGGCTTGTTTCTTAGTTAAACTAATAAATTAGGTAGTAGATAAGCCAGCCAGACCTTTAGTTTGCTTTTTAAGCATATTATATTTTGCTTAGAATCTTCTTGTTATTTAATGAATACCAGATAACTAAGCCACTAGCAATTTTATCTGAGACTTTAAAATTTTGTGGATAATATAAAAGGTATACTGCATCCCTATGTTTATTATGACACTCTTTGCAATAGCTAAAATGATGAAATCAGTTGAAGGGTCCATTGCTGGATAAGTGGATAAAAAAATTATAGTATATATACATGCTGTAATATTACTCAGCCATAAAAAGCACAAAATTCTGTCATTTGCAGCGATATGGTTAGAACTGGTGGACATCACCAAGTAAAATAAGCCATGCCTAGAAAGGCAGTGCACATATTCTCACTCATATAAGGAAGCTAAAACAGTTGGTTTTACAGAAGCATAAAGTATCAGAGTGTTTACTACCGCCTAGGAATGGTAGGGGGATGAGACACAGAGCGAGGATGGATAATGGTACCAAAATATAGTTATATAGTAGTAAATTCCAGTGTTCTGCAGCACAGTAGGGTGATTGTAGTTTACAACTTACATATTTTACAAAGAACTAGAAGACAGGAGTTTGAAGACTGCAAACACAAAGAAGTGAAAAATGTTTAAGGAGATGGAGATGCTAATTACCGATTTGATCATTACACATTGTATACATGTATCTAATTATCATAGTATATCACATAAATGTGTATAATTATTACATGTCAATTAAAAATAAATTATAAGAAGAATTTATGGATAAAAATGAAGTCGTTTTCTCATTAATGTTCCATTTGTAAGGCTCAAGGCATCTTATGCCTCAAATATCTGAGATTTCCCTTAAAATTTCCCTCTTTATAACTAGCAAAGGCTCAGATTTGTGGAGGTAGCAAGTATTTTGGGGGTGTACTTGTTCACATAACCAGAAAGTAGACATTTTTCTTCTATAACCATTGCTTCTGTCCTTCTGGTCAGATTTCATATTTGAGTGTTTATTGGCCATTACCAGCTGAGGTCTGCTGGTGGCTGCAAATGTCTTGTTTGCATGAATTTTAAAAAATGTTTGGATTCATTCCCAACAACAAAAATTGAGAAATCCTATCAGAAAGCCTAGGCTTTCCAAAGACAGGAGCATGCATGCTAGCAGGAGCTGTAGCCCTTCTCTTAAGGGAGGGCATGGCAGGCTGATCCTTAGTCCCTAGCCCCTGTGCTGCTCACTCCTGGTCTAAATCTCCTGCCTGATTCCTATGGGGATTTAAATTTATGACCCACATAAAGAGCTTATTTTGAAGAATTAAAAATTGTCACCCAGAACTGGAACACAGGGTCCTTTGAAAATCTGTGATGTTAAGAACATCCGACCATTGGTCATAAACATTTTATTTGTAATATCATCTTCCTTGTGAAAAATAATTTTTTAAAAAATTTTTGGCTGGATATGCAGAGTTTGAAGATTCACTAAGTAATCTCTACACTACATTATCCTTTTCCTCTTTGTCCAGTATCCACTGAGCACTTTCTCTTGATAAGCTGCTATTTATATAACTTGGAAGAAAAATTTTGCAATCAGAGCGTATATTTTTCTGGTCCCTGTTGTCATCCTCCTAGGTTGCTCATTTAGTCTATCATGGAAGCTTATCTGTCTTCACCCTGTTCTTGGGGGAATCGGTTCTGCTCTGTTTCCTTTCCTTCCCTTTAGTATATGGTTTGGGCACTAATATTTGTATCATGTTTTTTTCCTCATCCTTTAGCTTGAAAAATGTACCATTTATGAAAACAGTACATGAAAAATGAACTTAGACCCATAGCTACTATTTTGGTAAAACTCAGAGAGCAATATAATCATTTAACATACCACAAATCGATTAAATTTATGCATTTTTATTTGTTGTTTGTAGATATGCATGACAGTAGGGTGTATTTTGACATATTATACATACATGGGGTGCAACTCATAACAATTTTGACCCTATTCTTATGGTTGAACATGATGTGGAGTTATGCTGGTCATGTATTCATACATGAGCATAGAAAAGTTATGTCTGGTTCATTCTATTGTCTTTCCTATTCCCATTCCCACTCCTTTCCCTTCAACACCTGGTCTAATCTAATGAACTTCTATACTTCCCTTCCCTACCTACCCTTGTTGTGGGTTAGCATCCATATATCAGAGAGAACATCTGACCTTTGGTTTTTGGAACTATTATATTTCACTTAGCATGGTATTCTCTAGGTCCATCCATTTACTGGCATATGCCATAATTTCATTTTTGTTACATGTATTCTTGATAATTGCCATTCTGACTGGAGTGAAATGAAATCTCAGAGTAGTTAATTTGCATTTATCTAATTGCTAGAGATCTTGAACATTTTTTTTATATATTTTTGACTATTGGTATTTCTTCTTTTGAGAAGGGACTGTTCTATTTCTTTTCCCATTTATTGATTGGGTTATTATTATTATTATTAGTGTTAAATTTCTTGAGTTCTTTTTAGATCCTGAAGATTAATGCTCTGTCTGAAGTGCAGGGGGTAAAGATTTTCTCCCATTCTGTAGATTCTCTGTTCATAAACTCGATTGTTTCATTTGCCGTGAAGAAGCTTTTAAGTTCAATGCCATCCCATTTATTGATTCTTGATTTTACTTCTTGTACTTTAGGAGTCTTATTGAGAAGTCTGTTCCTGAGCCAATATGATGGAGATTTTGGCCTGCTTTTTCTTCTAGTAGGTGCAGGGTCTCTGGTCTAACGCCAAGGCTCTTGATTCACTTTGAGTTGAGTTTTGTGCAGTGTCAGATATAGGGGTTCAATTTCAGTCTACTACATATGGACTTCCAATTTTCCCAGCACCATTTATTGAAGAGGCTATCCTTTCTCTAATATATGTTTATGGCACCTTTGTCTAATATGAGATAACTGTATTTATGTGGGTATGTCTCTGTGTCTTCTGTTCTGTTCTATTGGTCTTCATGTCTGTTTTTGTGCCAATACCATTGCTGTTTTTGTTTTTGTAGTATAATTTAAGATGGGTATTGTGGTGCCTCCTGCTTTGCTTTTCTTGCCAAGGATTACTTTGGCTATTCTGGGCCTCTTATTTTTCCAAACAAATTTCATGACTGCTTTTTCTATTTCTGTGAAGAACATTATTGAAATGTTAATGGGAATTGCATTAAATCTGTATAGTGCTTTTGGTAGTATGGCCATTTTGACAATATTAATTCTGCCTATCCAAGAACATGGGAGGTATTTCCATCTTCTAAGGTCTTCTTCAATTTTTTTTCTTTAGTGTTCTGTAGTTTTAATTGTAGAAGTCTTTCACCTCTTTTGTTAGATTGATTCCAAGGTATTTTTCTTTTTAGTCTATTGTGAATGGAATATTTTTTTCCTTCAGCTAATTTGTCAGTGGTGTCTAGGAATGCAATTGATTTATGGGTATTAATTTTATATCCTTCTAGTCTACTGAATTCATTTATGAGTTCAAGAAGCTTTTTGGTGAAGATTTTTGGGTCTTCTAAATATAGAATTATGTTGTAAGCAAACAGGGATAGTTTGAGCTCTTCTTATCCTATTTGTATCCCTTTATTTTATTTCTTTTGTCTAATTGCTCTGGCTAGGGTTTTAAAGACTATGTTGGGTAGAAGTGGTGAAAGAGGGCTTTCCTGTCTTGTTCTAGTTTTTGGAAGGAATGCTTCCAATGTTTTTTTCCACTTAGAATGATGTTGGCCTTGGGTTTAGCAATATATATATATATATATATATATAGCTTTTATAATGGTGAGATATTTTCTGACTATTCCTAGTTTTTCTAGGGCTTTGAACATGAATGGATGCTGAATTTTGTCAAATGTTTTTTCTGCATCTATTGAGAAAACCATGTGGTCCTTGTCTTTAAGTCTGTTGATGTGATGAATTACAGTTATTGATTTCTGTATGTAGAACCACCTTGCATTTCTGGGATGAACCCCACTTGATCATGGTGCACTATCTTTTTAACATGTTTTTGTACAAAGTGTTTAGTAAAATTTATTGAAATTTTGTGCATCTAGGTTCATGAGGGAGATATTGGTCTGAAGTTTTCTTTCTTTGATGTGTCTTTGTTTGGTTTTGGTGTCAGGGTCATAAAATGAGTTTGGAAGGGTTCTCTCTTTTTCTATTTCATGGAATAATTTGAGGAGTATTGGTGTTAACTCTTCTTTGAAGGTCTTTTAGAATTTGGCTGAGAATCCATCTGGTCCTGGATTTTTCTTGGTTGGTAGGTTTTTGATGATGTCTTCTGTTTCATTGCTTGAAGTTGATCTGTTTAAATTGTGTATGTCCTCCTGATTCAGTTTGGGCAGACCAAGTCTCCAGAAATTTGACAATGTCTTTAAGATTTTCTATTTTATTTGAGTATAAATTTTCAAAATAGTTCCTGATTATCTTCTGTATTTCAGTAGTGTCCATTGTGATATTTCCTTTTTTCATCATGAATTTTAGTGACTTGAATTTTCTGTTTTTCTTTGTTATCTTAGCTAAAGGTTTATCGATTTTATTTATTTTTTCAAAGAACCAACTTTTTGTTTTGTCTATTTTTTGAATTTTTTTTGGTTTCAATTTCATTGATTTCAGCTCTCATTTTAGTTATTTTATGTCTTCTACTGCTTTTAGTGTTGATTTATTCTCCTTTATTTGCTGACTTTCTATTGTTTTAAAGAATGTGCTCAGTGCAATGCACTTTCCTCTTAGAACTGTCTTCACAGTGTCTAAGATTTTGATAAGTTGTGTCATGATTTTCATTTATTTTTTAAATTTCATCCCTGATCTCTTCTACTATCAATTGGTCATCCAATGGCATATTATTTAGTCTCCAGGTGTTATAGTATCTTCTATTTTTTTTATTTTATTGTTGATTTCTAATTTCATTCCATTATGATCTGATAGAATATGAGGAATTATCTCTATTTTTGTAGTTGCTTTGTGGCCTAAGATATGGTCTGTTGTAGAGAAGGATCCACATGCTACCAAAAAAGTGTATTCAGTTCTCGATCTATGAAATATTCTATATATGTCTGTTAAGTCTAAATTATTAATTGTATTCATTACCTTCATAGCTTCTTTATTTAGTTGAGTTTGAAGGATCTATCTAGTGATGAGAGAGGTGTGTTAAAGTCACCCAGTATTATTGTGTTGTGGTCTATTTGATACTTGACATTTAGAAGGGTTTGTTGGATATATGTAGGTGCGGCACTGTTTGGGGCTCAAATATCTACGATTATTGTTTCTTGTTGTTGTATAATACCTTAAGCAGTATGAAATGTCCTTCTTGGTCCCTTCAGATTAACTTTGGCTTCAAATCCACTTGAATCTGATATAACAATAGAAACCCCTGCTTGTTTATAAGATTCATGTGAATGATGTTTTTTCCCATCATTTTACCTTCAGTCTGTGGACATCCTTGCTTATAAGGTGAGTCTTTTGGAGACACTATATTGTGGGTCTTGTTTTTTTATTTTTTAAGTTATTCTAATTCATTATACATGACTGTTAGGGTTGGATGTGAGGTGTACCCCAAAAGCTCACATGTGAGACAATGCAAGAAGGTTCAGAGGAGAAATGATTGGGTTTTGAGAGTCTTAACCCAATTAGTGATTTAATCCCCTGATAGTGATTAACTGAGTGGTAACGGAAGTTGTAGGTGTGACTGGAGGAGGTGGGAATTAGAGCATGGCTTTAGTGTATGTATTTGTACCTGGAGAGCAGAGTCTCTCTCCTTGCTTCCTGATCACTGTGATGTGAGCTGCTTCTCTCTGCCACTCTCTCCCACCATGATGTTCAGCCTCACCTCTTGCCCTAAGGAATGGAGTTGACCTTCTATGGACTATGACCTTTGAAACCATGAGCCCTTAAATAAACTCTTCCTTCTCTATAATTGTTCTGGTCATATCTTTTAGTCACTGTAGCAAAAAAAAAAAAAAAGTGGAGTAAAATAATGACAGTAGAATGCACTTTGACATATTGTACACAAATGGAGCACAACTTCTTCCTCTGGGTGAACATGGTACAGAGTTATACCAGTAGTATAGTCATACATGTATATAGTAGTGTAGTCGTACATGTATATAGGATAATAATGTCCATCTCCTTCCACCGTCCTTCCCATCTCCACAACCCCTCCCCTCTCCACACTCTGCACAATCCAGATTTCTTTCTTTCTTCCCTACCCCCCCCCCCCGCCCCATTATGGATTAGTGTCTGCTTATCAGAGAAAACATTTAGCCTTTGGTTTTTTGGGATTTGGCTTATTTCATTAGCATGATATTGTCTAGCTTCATCCATTGACCTGCAAATGCCATAATTTCATTCTTCTTTAAGGCTGAGTAATAATAGTCCATTGTGTATATATACCACATTTTCTTTATCCATTTATGTGTTGAAGGGCATCTAGGCTGGTTCAGCTATTATAAATTGAGCTGCTATAAACATTGATGTGGCTGTGTCACTGTAGTATGCTGACATTAAGTCCTTTGGGGTATAAACTGAGGAGTGGGATAACTGGGTCAAATGGTGATTTCATTCCAAGTTTTCTAAGGAATCTCCATACTGTTTTCCAAAGGGGTTGTATTAATTTGTAGTCCCACCAGCAATGTATGAATGTACCTTTTCCCCACATCCTCACTAACTCTTATTGTTGCTTGTATTCTTGATAATTGCCATTCTGACTGGAGTCAGATGAAACCTCAGAATAGTTCTTATTTGCATTTTTCTAATCACTAAAGATGAGGAACATTTTCTCATATGTTTGTTAATCCATTGTATTTCTTCTTCTGTGAAGTATTGATCTTGTTTTTTAATCCAATCTGCCAGTCTATGTCTTTTGATTGATGAGTTAAGGCCATTTACATTCAATATATGATTGTAAAAATCATTGGGATATGATTTGTATTCCCAGTCATTTGGGTTTATTTCTACTTTTTAATTTGAACTAGTTTCTCCTTTGATTGGCTATTCCTTTAGTGTTGTTCCTCCTTTTGCTGGTTTTCACTTTTTTTTTCATGTTCATGGAATATTTTGTTGAGACTCTTCTGTCATGCAGGCTTTCTAGTTGTAAATTCTTTTAATGTTTGTTTATCATGGAAAGTTTTTATTTCATCTTCAAACCTGAAGCTTAATTTTGCTGGATATAGAATTCTTGGTTGGTATCCATTTTCTTTCAGAGCTTGGTATATGTTATTCCCAGACCTCCTAGCTTTGAGAGTCTGGGTTGAGAAATCAGCTGAGATCTGACTTGGGTTCCCCCTATATTAATCTGATATATTTCTTTCACAGCCTTTAAAATTCTATTCTTATTATGTATGTTAGAAATTTTCATAATAATGTGCTTTGGTGTGGGTCTATTGTAATTTTGAATATTTGGGGTCATATAAGTCTTCTGTGTTTGGTTTTCCATTTTGTTCTTAAGGTTTGGGAAATTTTCTGATATTATTTCATTGAAAAGACTGTGCATTCCTTTGGTTTGTATCTCTGAGCCTTCATCTATCCCAATAAATCTCAAATTTGGTCTTTCCATGTTATCCCATATTTCTTGGAAGTTCTGTTCATGTTCACTTAACATCTTTTCCCCATGGTCAACTTCATTTTCTAGATTATATATTTTGTCTTCATTGCCTGAAACTCTGTCTTACAAGTGATCTAGTCTATTGGTGATGCTTTCAATTGAATTTTTAATTTAGTTTATTGATTCCTTCAATTCAAGGATTTCTGACTGATTCTTCTTCAGGATCTCTATCTCCTTGTTGAAATGATCTTTCACTTCTTGCATTTTCTCTCTGATTTTGTTTCTTACATTGTCTTTTATCTCGTAGATCAGTTTAAGCATGAACTTTCTGACTTCTATCTCTGACATTTCCTCCTCTATGGCATCAAAGGAGTCTACTGTTGAGGTAGTATGGGTTATTTAGGATTGTTTGTTCCCTTGCTTTTTCATATTGTTTATGTGTCTACCCATCTATCTGGATGGATTTGATGTTGGAGAGTTTCTACCTTATGCGTTTATAGGGTCCTTCTGAGTTACTAGTACCTCACAGATTGGGGAGGGGGAGCCCAATAAGAGCAACAATGAATGCGAACAATATATAGCAGTAGACTAGGTCCTCAGTTCCTATTTTGATATCTAGTGTTAATTGGTACCATACGTTGGAATAGTGGGATCAGCAATTTTCATCAGTAGTGGGATCAGCAATTTCTGTCAGTAAAAATAGAACACATTTAAGCCAGACATAATCACATGTTATGTCTGGCTTAAAATCAAACAGTAGGTGTTGTCTATGCCTTCTGCTGTATAAATTATTGCTGTGACATTGGCGGTGAGGGTAAATATTATATACCTCAATTAGTTTTAAGAAGTGTTACGATAGAGTATGTGTAAAGAAAAGAGATAGGAGGGTAGAAAAGTGTTTGCAATTTCAAAGGATGAATAGGGCAGATGTAGTGGTAACTTAGGATATGTTGTTAGGGGATGAAAAAAAAGAATAATATATAGGAGGAGAGAGAGAATAGAATTTGGGTGTCAGGAAAAGAGAAATGAGAGAGGGAGACAAGGGAGATAAAGTAGTGATAAATGAAAATGAAAATAAGTGAATCATAAACCCCAACCCTTAAAATACAGAGCATGTGAAAATAACACCTTTGAAAAAAAAAATCAAAGAAAAAAGAAACAAAATAAGAAAACTGTAACAGCAACAAAACAGAAAAAAATTGAAAGGAAGAAAAAAATGAAAGGAAGGAAAAAAAAATAAAAACAAGGCTGGAAATGAGAGGGGAGAAACATACATGATTATGGTAGGAGTCCTTGAATCAGTCAGTAGATATTTAAATAAAACAAGAGTCTAATAGGGAAATCCAAAATCAAAAGGCAAAACAGAACTGGTTTTCTTTTCATTTCTTGTTGAAGTATGATCTAAACTTTTGGTATGGGCCGTGGAGTGTGTGTCCTTCCTTTATTGTGTTGCTCACTGTGTGAAGGTGGGGATTTAAGACTTCCTAATTTCCCTTCTTGGGAGATTAGTGTGGGTGGCTGGGATGCAGACCTGGAGGCAAAGTGGCTCTGGGAAGCTGGGTTGCAGGCAGGCAGCAAAGCAGCTAGCCATGTCAGGTGACAGGTGGATCAGGGCCTGGCACTGGATTCTGGAAACTAGGGGGAGGCTGTGCACTGGACAGGGCACATCTGGCAGTAAAGTAGCGTGAGGGTCCCAGCAAGGCTGGGGGCCCAGCTGGTCTGTGTAAGGTGGGCAGGGCCAGATGCCAGGATCTGTGGCCTGATAGTGAGGCTATGCACAATGGGCCAGGTCAGGGGCCAAGGAGGGGTTGAGAGACTGGGGACTGTGGAGCAGGAGGGCCCTCTTGGATGCTGGACCTGGCAGGTCCTGGGGACTGGTAGACGCTAGACTGGGGAGGGAGTCGGGGACAAGGCTGGAGCTGGAACCTGGCAAGTGCTAGCCCAGGTGGGCCCTGGGAACCCGGTGGGTGCTGGACCAGCTGGCCGGGGGAGCTGAGATCAAAATGCCTTCACACCCTCTTCCAGTCTCCCAACCTGCTGTAATGGGCCCATCAGTCCCCTTGGGCCTCAGGACTCATGGAGCTGGGGAGAGCCTGGCTACCTCCAGCCTCTTTAACCTGTGTTCCCCTGGTTGAAATGCTCCCAGTTTCTCATTTTCCATGGATTTGCTAAGCTCTGAGAGGCCCATACAGACCTAGCTGCAAACTCACGGATCTGAGTTTTGAGTTTCCCTAGGCCCTGCCACGCTGCAGTCCCAAGATGGCTCCTGGATTGGTGGACAATTGATAAACTCCAGTGGAGAATTTTTTTAAAATATCTGATTAATGAGCCAAACAGTCTCTGGTTCAGTTAGGTCAGACTGGCCCTCCAGTCTTGGCATTTTTCACTTTAAGCCTCGGGGAGATATCATATTCCTGCTGTTTTGAGTGCTGGGTAGTGAGCTAAGAGACATGCTGCCTCTTGTTAATCTTGATCTCCTAAGTATTTTTATTAATTCACAGAATAAATAAGGCAGTTTATTCTGCTAAACTCAATAATATGTTTATTCAGCAGATATTTATTGAGCACCTAATGTGTGCCTGATATTTCAGATGCTAAGGATGTAATGATAATAAACGAGAACAACATTCAGTCCATTCCACTTGGGGAGAGGAACTAAATGAGTATCTTGAGATAGCATATCAGGTGGTGATGGTGTCTAGTCACAATGGTATAGGCGAAGGTGACAGAGTCATGAGTGGTAGTCTAGGTGGGCCAGGCCAGGAAGGCCTCTCTGAGGAGGTGATATTCAAGCAGAGAGAGAAAATAAATGAGGCATGTGGAGATTGGCTGGAAACTGTCCTTCTTGCAAAAACCCTGAGGAAAGAATGTTCTTGTGTTCTGGAAGAGCCGGAAGGCCAGTGTGGCTGGAACAGAGTCACTGAGGTTAAGTAGGCTTTGGAGGAATTTGAATTTTAATTGTGACAGGAAAGCATGTAGGGAAAGTGTATTTTTAAGATAGAATACCCTTGAACTTGTATCTATATGCTGAGCAGAAGAACAGGCCATGGAGGATGATTGATCAGTGGTAATTCCGTTCCTGAAATCCAGGTTAGGTTGCATATGATCAAGGTGATATACAGAACTCAATTATTAACTATCAACAGTCCTTCTCCCTTTGCCCTGACAGTGTCCCCAGGGTCCTCCTCATCTCTCTGACCTTATCCCCAAACTCCTTCGGGTGAAGGGTAGTTCCTGTAGTCTGTAGCATAGAGCAAAGCATTGCATGCAAGCTTGTCACATATTTGCAATTGGTGATGTACTTGTGTTGCTGTTCATTTGAGTCTTTTAGGAGAATGTGAATTGCAGGAATGATGAATGTGTAACCTAACTGGTATGAATGTCTGAATGTTCATTCAGGGACACATCTGCATTTATTGGAACTGATAGTGGAAGTTCTGGCCTTGCAGCATTCAGTTAAAATGTGCCAGGTGCACATTTGGATGGCAATGCATTTAATCAGGTGCATCCATTAGGAAGGATAATTTTGATAGACAAATGAATTTGTGATATCCCATAGACCAAATGACAAACCATCCACTTTCCCATTTCTCAAAAGCATCTCAGTAATTACTTAACCATTTGAAATTATGGTTCTCATTTTAAAGACTTTATTAACTTTTGTAACTCCTTGTCAGGACACTGTTTTCCTGCTTTCTAGTAAAGGGGGTCATTGAGTTCTGACTAAAGCCCACTGAAATGAGTGTTCTCCTTGTCAAAAGTCAATTTTCATCCAGATTAGAAAGATCTATTTCTTTTCTATTTTTTTTTTTTTTTTTTTTTGCTATACTGCAGATTAAACCCAGGGTGCTCTACCACTCAGCTACATTTCTGGTCCTTTGAATTCTCTATTTTGAATGAGGTTTTCAGTAAACTGCCCAGGCTTGCTTTGAACATAGGGTCCTGTCTCAGTCTCCTGAGTCACTGGGATTACAGGCATGTGCTACCTGTCTGGCTAGAAAAATTATTATAGTATTATTTTGTTCCTTTGGTATAATTTTTAATTCATTACTTCAGTACAACTCAGAACATTATTTCATCTCCCACTTCTCTGCCCCTTGCTCATAATACTTCAGGAATTCAGAAGTATTATGAGCAAGTTCAGTTTCTAAACTTGATAGTTTCTGTGTATTGAACATTTTTTCCCCAACATATCCACATGACTCTCTCTCCCTTTCTGCTTAAAGTTACTGCTTAAAGATTATTTTATTATTGAGACTTTTCCTGACCGTCTTTGGTTAAATAAATACCCCAGCCTATCTGGGTTCCAAGGCCTAACACACATTTACTCTGTGTTATTTCTCTCCATAGCATCTGTCACTCCCTTGCATGCTGCTAATTTATTTGTTTATTGCCTCCCTTGCTGGAGTATGCTCCTTGAGAGCAAGGACATTATTATTATTATTATTATTATTATTATTATTATTATTATTATTATTATTTTAATTGTAGATTGACACAATCTCTTTATTTATTTATTTTTATGTGGTGCTGAGGATTGAACCCAGTTCTTCACACATGCAAGGCAAGCACTCTACCAATGAGCCCAGCCCAAGGACTTTGTTTCAATTACTGCTATAACCCTAATTCCTAAAATAGTCTTATGCACAGAGGAGTCACTTAATTTTTTTTAAAAAATGAATGATCATGATTAATTGCTTGTGGAGTTAAGTTCAAGTTGTAGACCTAACAAATAGCATATTCTCACCAAGTGAGCTACTTTCATAGTGATATCAAAGCCCAAGTCATGTAATCCTTTCAGCCAAGTATTTGTACAGGTTAGTATTCTGTGGATATAGGGTTGGTTTTTCTTAGGAAACAACAATTTGCAGTGTAAATCATACGGATCAACAGACTATATGTAGTTAAGCACCCCTGGGTTCAATCCTAGAATCCTTGGTACAAAAAAAAAAATTTGTATTTTAATGTAATTAATTCCTATGCATAATTAAAGTTTTCAAAGGACAATTCTTAATTGTCCAATTTGACTTAGAAATCCGAAGAGATCTTGAATTTATTGGTTTTACTTGGTTTTGGAAATCATCATTAGTAAAAGAGATAGTCTAAGTCCATTTTTTTTTCTTTATTTTTTAAGATTAAAGTGGACATGGATTTTGAATCAGTCACTTAATCTCTCATTCTTCAAGTTCTTTTCCTCCATAAGGAGGCAGTTGGCTTCAGTGTAGTGTGTGTGTGAGTGTGTGTGTGTGTGTCTGTGTGTCTGGTGTGCACTTCCAGGCACAAGCCATTGCAAATTTATAGATATCTTCTTTTCCACTTTTTCCTCTACATTCCTTATTTCTATCCTTTAAGCCACAGATGGAGAAATTGGCCTTCCTGAAAACATAGTGACCACCTTCTCTTTGAAAAGAACAATCCATTGGCCTGGTTGCCATAAAAAAAAAAATACCATCTGATGTATTGGTTATATTAAGGAAAATAGTTATTTGGGCTTCCTGTGTGTCAGGCACTATGGTGTATACTTTACACCATAGATTTGTTTAATCCTAACCACAATTTGCTAAGGTGAAAATAAGGTGCTACTGTTATCCCCATTTTAAATCACAAGAACCAAGGCGTGGAAGGGTTCAGTTGGTCAAATTCACACAGCTACTAAGTAGAGTACCTGGGACTTATACCCAGGTAGTCTGCCCTATGACCTGAGCACTTCACTATTTCTGAGGGAGGATCTTACAAAATTTACTAAGACCTATTAGAGAGAAATATGGATGAAATGTTGGTAGAAGGCATTTGTAGGCACTTCAGTGGGACTCATTTGAAAGGCAAAACTATAAAATACTGAATTTTGAGCTGAGTGATCAAGCTTTATTTATTCCTTTTGAGGCTCATATTTTAACCTTTTGTTATGCAAAGCTGCCAATGTAATTTTCTGATGCAAAAACTGTCCAGAATGATTAACAAGTTGTATTTATTATTCACTGTAACTACTAACAAGTAGAATAACTTGAGATTGTTAAAATTGCTCTCAAGCCACCTTCAGGCAATCATTAGCATGCATGCAAGAGAAGGCTGTGCAAAGTGGTAATTCCAGCAACTTGGTGAAGGGAAGGGGGGAGGAGAGGGAGACAGAATGAACGATGTGTGCTTAACACCTTTCAGTGCTAAGGCCGTGGTGGGTGTCTTACATACATTATCTTATTTAATCTTCACGATATACAGATGAGGTAATATCAATTCCTCCGTTTTACAGATGAAAAAACCCAAGGTTTGGAGGTAATTTGCTCCATGTTATACTAATTATTAACCCATGCATACAGGGTTCCAACCAGGTATAACTGACCTCAAAGCTCATCCTCTTCCCAGTTATTTGGAGAAAAAGAGGGAGGTACAAACAGTGACATTTAAAAAATATTAGAAATATGGATTTCAGGTCAACATATTTATTTTAAAAAAGAGACTTTTCCCCTAGATAAAATGATGCTGCTGTCACTGCCTCGAAGCTCAGATTATTTGACAACAGTAAGAGAAGGAAATTTTAAAAAATAGATAAATGGTTTCTAAAGCTATTACTGGTTGTCTGAAACAACAAAAGTAGTGAAAAATTGGTCCATTTGTAGTCAGGCATATTATCTATTGCATGTCCAGTCCTGGTAAATGATCCATTTGTTCACTTCGAGGGAAGGGTTAGCTTGCTTGAAGGAGGTAAGACTCCAAATATACACATATATCTTCAATGGCTCCCTTAGCTGGTGTGCGTTGATCTGTGCTGTAAACACACTCAGCAGGAAACCTACCCCACGTCTTCATCCTAGTGATTTGCTTTACTGGATGAAGTTACTATACTGCTGGTTAATTCTCCCAATTAAAAACCCATGCTGATTCTACCTGTTCCTGTTCTCAGTTCCTACTGAGACCTAACAGACTTTGATCCAAATAGGTCAGCCCAGCTGTCCTTAGGAGGCAGAATTTCTTGATATATTTCCAGGCATGTTGGAAGTGTGCAAAGAAGAGGAGAATCTTTTTTTTTTTTTTAAACTTAAAAATGCATAGTGTTTTCTACATTCTCAAAGGAAGACAGCTGGGCCTCTCAGCCACTGTGGAAGCATGCTGGCTTTCTGCATTCCACAAAATGGCTTTTGTAGCCTTTAATGAAGTAGGGGCCCCAGACATTGCTAGGGAATTGGCATATTGAATGTCTTTCCCCTACTCCTGGTTCAAGTGGTTTATCCTCTTTAAAATTAAAGACATCCTCAAAGTGCTCAAAACAACTCATTCTTTCGCTGTGTCTTCTGTGGACTTTCATGTATAGGGATCTTACATTCTAGTAATTTGTGGCATCATTTTTGAATGTGGAGTTATCAAAGCGTACAGAGCAATCATTTTAATTTGAATAACCCTTGCAGTGTCTGGTGCAGAATGAAAAGGAAGGCCAATCATGTCTTCCACGCCTTTTCCCTAGCCTGGGCTTCTTAAAAATCCTCCCAGGTATTCTCTAGTGACAGTATTTTTTAGCTTCCTGAGACAGCCAGCAATACTCTGATGTAAAAGGATTTGTCATTTTGATTCTAGTCGAAATGAAGCATTTTGTACAGTACATGAAAAAATATAGAAGTCTTTTCAGTGGATGAACAGCCTATTATCCATTGCAAAACTACTGTGTTTTATGTCTGTCGGAGAATTACTGATTACAGAAACAGCCCAGGCAGGAAGCGGCTAAGCTGCTGCTCAATTGTCCTGGTCTGGAAATAGATTGGAGTTATTTATCTATCTATTTATTTATTTATTTTTTAAGCCCTTTCAATTGGTGCCATGGTCTCCATTTTCTAAAGTACAAATGAGCTCTTTGGTTAGGGATCCTGAGGGTAAAAGGCAGCTCTTGAAATGAGGAGGCAGTCAGACTGCCTGGTCGGTTTTGAGTTGGAGGGGAATGATGGATAACTGATTCATTCCACGAGTGACAAAGCCTGCCTCTTTGAAACCTGTTTACCTTTGTAGGATGATCCATCAGCCTTTCCCAGCTGCATCGGTGACGACCAATTTGAGAGGAAGATCAGTACCTTTTATGACTAATGTGTCTTGATTTTGGCAAGAACACAAAACAGTCTTTTATGGAGACTTACTTCAGCTTCAGTATTCAGACATCATGACCACCAAGGTTAGAGCTTACCTTTTTTGCTTCTTGGGTATAAAAACCCCAACACTAGAAGGGGAAGACAGGAAAAAATAATCACAGAAAGGTTGTTTGATGTTTGGAGACATTTGTAGTAATCATAGTTACATGGAGCACTTTCTGTTCTTGTGCTGGGTCCACTTTGAGACCTGGGACCTGTGTGGTCACACAGAACTGGCTCTCAGAGGGGAGCAAACTTGGTTTAGTGCTCTGCTGTTGCCTTCTTGAAATTTCTGAGTCATTGTGAATAAGGGATGTTTGTTTTTTACTAAGCTCCAATAAAAAATAAATGTATGTAGCCAGTCCTGCCCGTGGTCCAGTCCTAAAAGTTGGGTGAAGCTGGGATGCTGACCAAATGTTCCTGTCTCTAGTTTATGCCAACTGTAACTGTTCCTTTTCTATGTTTCTTTTTCTCTGATTGTCTCACACAGACAGGAAACTTGTACAATGTGCCTAAGAGACAGTCTGAGCTGAGGTTATTCCTCATTTATTTGCTGCATGATTTGGGGCAAGTGATTTTTTTTTTTTAATTTTTTATTGTTGGCTGTTCAAAACATTACATAGTTCTTGATATACCATATTTCACACTTTGATTCAAGTGGGATATGAGCTCCCATTTTTACCCCATATACAGATTGCAGAATCACATCAGTTACACATCCATTGATTTACATATTGCCATACTAGTGTCTGTTGTGTTCTGCTGCCTTTCCTATCCTCTACTGTCCCCCCTCCCCTCCCCTCCCCTTCCCTCTTCTCTCTCTGCCCCCTCTACTGACATTCATTTGTCCCCCTTGTATTATTTTTCCCTTTCCCCTCACTTCCTCTTGTATGTACTTTTGTATAACTCTGAGGGTCTCCTTCCATTTCCATGCAATTTCCCTTCTCTCTCCCTTTCCCTCCCACCTCTCATCCCTGTTTAATGTTAATCTTCTTCTCATGCTCTTCGACCCTACTCTGTTCTTAGTTACTCTCCTTATATCAAAGAAGACATTTGGCATTTGTTTTTTAGGGATTGGCTAGCTTCACTTAGCATAATCTGCTCTAATGCCATCCATTTCCCTGTAAATTCTATGATTTTGTCATTTTTTAATGCAGAGTAATACTCCATTGTGTATAAATGCCACATTTTTTTTTATCCATTCATCTATTGAAGGGCATCTAGGTTGGTTCCACAGTCTTGCTATTGTGAATTGTGCTGCTATGAACATCGATGTAGCAGTGTCCCTGTAGCATGCTCTTTTTAGGTCTTTAGGAATAGACCGAGAAGGGGAATAGCTGGGTCAAATGGTGGCTCCATTCCCAGCTTTCCAAGAAATCTCCATACTGCTTTCCAAATTGGCTGCACCAATTTGCAGTCCCACCAGCAATGTACAAGTGTACCCTTTTCCCCACATCCTCGCCAGCACTTGTTGTTGTTTGACTTCATAATGGCTGCCAATCTAACTGGAGTGAGATGGTATCTTAGGGTGGTTTTGATTTGCATTTCTCTGACAGCTAGAGATGGTGAGCATTTTTTCATGTACTTGTTGATTGATTGTATGTCCTCCTCTGAGAAGTGTCTGTTCAGGTCCTTGGCCCATTTGTTGATTGGGTTGTTTGTTCTCTTATTGTCTAATTTTTTGAGTTCTTTGTATACTCTGGATATTAGGGCTCTATCTGAAGTGTGAGGAGTAAAGATTTGTTCCCAGGGTGTAGGCTCCCATTTACCTCTCTTATTGTTTCTTTTGCTGAGAAAAAACTTTTTAGTTTGAGTAAGTCCCATTTGTTGATTCTAGTTATTAACTTTTGTGCTATGGGTGTCCTATTGAGGAATTTGGAGCCCGACCCCACAGTACGTAGATCGTAGCCAACTTTTTCTTCTATCAGACGGCGTGTCTCTGATTTGATATCAAGCTCCTTGATCCATTTTGAATTCACTTTTGTGCATGGCGAGAGAAAGGGATTCAGTTTCATTTTGTTGCATATGGATTTCCAGTTTTCCCAGCACCATTTGTTGAAGATGCTATCCTTCCTCCATTGCATGCTTTTAGCCCCTTTATCAAATATAAGATAGTTGTAGTTTTGTGGATTGGTTTCTGTGTCCTCTATTCTGTACCATTGGTCCACCCGCCTGTTTTGGTACCAGTACCATGCTGTTTTTGTTACTATTGCTCTGTAGTATAGTTTGAAGTCTGGTATCGTTATACCGCCTGATTCACACTTCCTGCTTAGCATTGTTTTTGCTATTCTGGGTCTTTTATTTTTCCATATGAATTTCATGATTGCTTTCTCTATTTCTACAAGAAATGCCGTTGGGATTTTGATTGGCATTGCATTAAACCTATAGAGAACTTTTGGTAATATCGCCATTTTGATGATGTTAGTTCTGCCTATCCATGAACAGGGTATATTTTTCCATCTTCTAAGATCTTCTTCTATTTCTCTCTTTAGGGTTCTGTAGTTTTCATTGTATAAGTCTTTTACCTCTTTTGTTAGGTTGATTCCCAAGTATTTTATTTTTTTTGAAGATATTGTGAATGGAGTGGTTGTCCTCATTTCCATTTCAGAGGATTTGTCGCTGATATACAGGAATGCCTTTGATTTATGCGTGTTGATTTTATATCCTGCCACTTTGCTGAATTCATTTATTAGCTCTAATAGTTTCTTTGTAGACCCTTTTGGGTCTGCTAGGTATAGAATCATATCATCTGCAAATAGTGATAATTTAAGTTCTTCTTTTCCTATTTTGATGCCTTTAATTTCTTTCGTCTGTCTAATTGCTCTGGCCAGTGTTTCGAGAACTATGTTGAAGAGAAGTGGAGAGAGAGGGCATCCCTGTCTTGTTCCAGATTTTAGAGGGAATGCCTTCAGGTTTTCTCCATTCAGAATGATGCTAGCCTGAGGCTTAGCATAGATTGCTTTTACAATATTGAGGTATGTTCCTGTTATCCCTAGTTTTTCTAGAGTTTTGAACATAAAGGGATGCTGTACTTTGTCGAATGCTTTTTCCGCATCTATCGAGATGATCATATGGTTCTTATTTTTAAGTCTATTGATGTGGTGAATAACATTTATTGATTTCCGTATATTGAACCAGCCTTGCATCCCAGGGATGAATCCTACTTATCATGGTGCACAATTTTTTTGATAAGTTTTTGTATCCGATTCGCCAGAATTTTATTGAGGATTTTTGCATCTAGGTTCATTAGAGATATTGGTCTGTAGTTTTCTTTCTTTGAAGTGTCTTTGTCTGGTTTAGGTATCAGGGTGATGTTGGCCTCCTAGAATGAATTTGGAAGTTCTCTCTCTTTTTCTATTTCCTGAAGTAGCTTGAAAAGTATTGGTATTAGTTCCTCTTTAAAGGTTTTGTAAAACTCTGCTGTATACCCATCCGGTCCTGGGCTTTTCTTAGTTGGTAGTCTTTTGATGGTTTCTTCTATTTCCTCAATTGATATTGGTCTGTTTAGGTTGTCTATATCCTCCTGACTCAATCTGGGCAGATCATATGACTTAAGAAATTTATCTATGCCTTCACTATCTTCTAATTTATTGGAGTATAAGGATTCAAAATAATTTTTGATTATCTTCTGTATATCTGAAGTGTCTGTTGTGATATTGCCTTTTTCATCCCGTATGTTAGTAATTTGAGTTCTCTCTCTTCTTCTCTTCGCTAGCATGGCTAAGGGTCTGTCGATTTTGTTTATTTTTTCAAAGAACCAACTTTTAGTTTTGTCAATTTTTTCAATTGTTTCTTTTGTTTCGATTTCATTAATTTCAGCTCTGATTTTAATTATTTCTTGCCTTCTACTTCTTTTGCTGTTGTTTTGCTCTTCTTTTTCAAGGATTTTGAGATGAAGTATGAGATCATTTATTTGTTGGTTTTTTTCTTTTTTTAAGGAATGAACTCCAAGCAATGAATTTTCCTCTTAGAACTGCTTTCAATGTGTCCCATAGATTCCGATATGTTGTGTCTGTGTTTTCATTAATCTCTAAGGATTTTTTAATTTTCTCCTTGATGTCTTCTATAACCCATTGATCATTCAGTAACCTATTGTTCATTCTCCAAGTGATGTATTCTTTTCCCTTCCTTCTTTTATCGTTGATTTTCAGTTCCATTCCATTATGATCAGATAGGATGCATGGTATTATCTCTACTCCTTTATATTGTCTAAGTGTTTCCCTGTGACATAATATATGATCTATTTTTGAGAAGGATCCATGTGCTGCTGAGAAAAAAGTGTAACTGCTTGATGTTGGGTGGTATATTCTATATATGTCAATTAAGTCTAGGTTATTAATTGTGTTATTGAGTTCTATAGTTTCCTTATTCAACTTTTGTTTGGAAGATCTGTCCAGTGGCGAGAGAGGTGTGTTGAAGTCTCCCATGATTATTGTATGGTGGTCTATTAGACTCTTGAACTTGAGAAGAGTTTGTTTGATGAACATAGCTGCACCATTGTTTGGGGCATATATATTTATGATTGTTATGTCTTGTTGGTTTATGGTTCCCTTAAGCAGTATGTAGTGTCCCTCTGTATCCCTTTTGATTAACTTTGGCTTGAAATCTATTTTATTTGATATGAGTATGGACACTCCTGCTTGTTTCCGAAGTCCATATGAGTGATATGATTTTTCCCAACCTTTCACCTTCAGCCTATGTATGTCTTTTCCTATCAAATGCGTCTCCTGTAGGCAGCATATTGTTGGGTCTTGTTTTGTGATCCATTCTACTAGCCTGTGTCTCTTGATTGGTGAGTTTAAGCCATTAACATTTAGGGTTATTATTGAGATATGGGTTATTCTTCCAGCCATATTTGTTTATTTATGTTACTAAACGTGGTTTGTTTTCCTCTTTGATTATTTTTCCCCCCTTTACTGTCCTACCTCCCACTGTTGGTTTTCATTGTTATTTTCCATTTCCTCTTCCTGTAATGTTTTGCCAAGGATGTTTTGAAGAGATGGTTTTCTAGCTGCAAATTCTTTTAACTTTTGTTTATCGTGGAAGGTTTTAATTTCATCTTCCATCCTGAAGCTTAATTTCGCTGGAAACACAATTCTTGGTTGGAACCCATTTTCTTTCAGTGTTTGAAATATGTTATTCCAGGATCTTCTAGCTTTCAGAGTCTGTGTTGAAAGATCAGCTGTTATCCTGATTGGCTTACCCCTAAATGTGATCTGCTTCCTTTCTCTTGTAGCTTTTAAAATTCTCTCCTTATTCTGTATGTTGGGCATCTTCATTATAATGTGTCTAGGTGTGGGTCTCTTATGATTTTGCACATTCGGCGTCCTGTAGGCTTCTAGGATTTGGGGTTCTGTCTCATTCTTCAAGTCTGGGAAGTTTTCTCGTATTATTTCATTGAATAGATTGCTCATTCCTTTGGTTTGAAACTCTGTCCCTTCCTGTATCCCAATGACTCTTAAATTTGGTCTCTTGATGTTATCCCATATTTCTTGGATGTTCTGCTCATGGTTTCTTAACAGTCTTGCTGAGCTGTCTGTGTTCTTTTCAAGTTGAAATACTTTATCTTCATTGTCTGATGTTCTGTCTTCTAAGTGTTCTACTCTGCTGGTAGTATTCTCAATTGAGTTTTTAAGTTGGCTTATTGCTTCCTGCATTTCTAGGATTTCTGTTTGTTTGTTTTTTATAACCTCTATTTCCCTGTATAGTTGATCTTTTGCTTCTTGGATTTGTTTATGTAATTCATTGTTGAAGTGATCTTTCATTGTCTGCTTTTGCTGTCTGATGTCTTCCTTGAGACTCCAGATCATCTGAAGCATGTATATCCTGAATTCTTTATCTGACATTCCATCTGCTGCAGCTATTACCTCTTCTAACATTGAGTTGACCTGCAATGCTTGTGGTCCTTTCTTTCCTTGTCTCTTCATACTGTTCACGTTCCTTTCTACTTGGTGAAACTGTTGTGCTATTGAATTTTCCCCCTATATATTTATATTGGTCTTGTATAGTTGCAAAGTCTCCCTCGCAGGCGCGGGCGGCGTCTCTGCCCCTCCTCCAACTGGGGCAATGTGCCTACCACGCCGGCAGGCCGCTGGGCCTGCTCTGCCGGTCGGTAGCAGGTCTGCCTACCTTGCACGCGCGGGCGGCGGCTCTGTCCCTCTGCAGGCCACTAGGCTTGTTCTGTCGGTGGCCGCAGTTCTGCCTACTTTGCAGGCGCAGGCAGCGGCACTGCCCCTCTGCAGGCCTCTGGGGCTGTTCTGCCTGTGGGTCGCAGGTCCGCCTACCTTGCAGGTGCGGGGGGGGGCGGCTCTACCCTTCCTCAGGCCACTGTGCCTGTTCTGTCTGTCGGTTACAGGTCTGGCCTGTTCTGATGGTGGTCACAGTTCAGTCTACCTTGCAGGCGCGGGGGGCTGGGGCGGCTCTGCCTCTCAGCAGGCCGCTGCTCCTCTTCTGCCGGTGGGTCGCAGGCCCGCCTACCTTGCAGGAGTGATTGGAAGCTCTGTCCCGCCGCGGGCCACTGGGCCTTTTCTGTCGGTGGTCACGGTTCCGCCTACCTGGCAGGCGCGGGTGATGGGGGGCGGCTCTGCCCCTCAGCAGGCCGCTGGGCCTGGTCTGTTGGTGGTCACAGTTCCCTCTACCTTGCCGGCGCAGGGGGAGGGGGCGGGTCTGCCTCTCAGCAGGCCGCTGCTCCTCTTCTGCCGGTGGGTCGCAGGCCCGCCTACCTTGCAGGAGTGATTGGAAGCTCTGCCCCTCCGCGGGCCACTGGGCCTTTTCTGTCAGTGGTCACAGTTCCGCCTACCTGGCAGGCGCAGGGGGTGGGGGGCGGCTCTGCCCCTCAGCAGGCCGCTGGGCCTGTTCTGTGGGTGGTCACAGTTCCGTCTACCTTGCCGTCGCAGGGGGAGGGGGCGGCTCTGCCTCTCAGCAGGCCGCTGCTCCTCTTCTGCCGGTGGTTCGCAGGCCAGCCTACCTTGCAGGAGTGATTGGAAGCTCTGTCCCGCCGTGGGCCACTGGGCCTTTTCTGTCGGTGGTCACAGTTCCGCCTACCTGGCAGGCGCGGGGGGTGGGGGGCGGCTCTGCCACTCAGCAGGCCGTTGGGCCTGCTCTGTGGTTGGTCACAGTTCCCTCTACCTTGCCGGTGCAGGGGGAGGGGGCCTGGGGCAAGTGACTTGATCTCTGTAAACCTTAGTTTACTTACTGGTGAAATGGGAATGATAATGGCATCTAAGTCGCAGGGTGGTTGAGAGGAGTAAATTAGGTAATTTTTATAAAACATCAACATAGGACCTGGTTATGGTAAACCTTCAGTTAATAAGAGCTATAAATATTATCTTTTATCAGTTTTCTATGATATTTTATTATGAAAAATTTCAACCATACAGAAAAGCTAAAGAACTTATAGTAAACACCTATATCCATGGTCTCATTTTTTTTTTAATATATTTTTATTTCTTTTTTTTTTTTCACTTTTTTTTTAAAATTTTTTATTGTGGGTTGTTCAAAACATTGCAAATTTCTTGACATATCATATTCCACACTTTGATTCAAGTGGGTTATGAACTCCCTCCTTCACCCCATACACAGATTGCAGAATCACATCAGTTACACATCCATTGATTTACAAATTGCCATACTAGTGTCTGTTGTGCTCCACTGCCTTTCCCATCCTCCACCCTCCCCCCCCCCCATGGTCTCATTTTTAACATTATTATTTTACTGTAGTTACTTGATTGTGTATCTAAACATTTTATTCATTTTTATCCATCTACTAATTCATCTTATTGTTCATACATTTCAAAATAAATTATAGACCTAAGTACACTTCCTCTAAATATTTCAGCTTGCAAATCATTGACTAGAGTCTAATATGTACTTAGATTTTTTTCTTTTGAGGTATAATGTATGTACAATCAAATGAAAAATTTTCAGTGGATATTCACATTCACTGGTCTTTGACAAATTCTTGTACTTGTTTAACCCAAATCTCTAATAAGTTACTGTCTTAGGATGTTAAAACAAAGTACTATAGACTGGGTAGCTGATAAACAATAGAAATGTATTTCTCATGGTTCTGGAGGCTGGAAGTCCAAGATCAGCACGCCAGCAATGGCCTTCTTCCTAGTTACAGACTGCAGTTGTCTCACCATAGCCTTACACCATGGACAGAGAGAGAACGAGCTTCCTCTCTGGTCTCTTCTTGTAAGGCCAGTAGTCCCATCATGAGTGTTCCACCCTGCTGACTTAATTACCTCTTAAATCACCACCTCCAGATGCCATCACAGTTGGGGTTATATTTCAACCTATGAATTCTGGGGGTACACAAGCGTTTTTACAGTTGCAGAACTTTATGGTTACTCCAGCAAGTATCCCCACAGTCCTTGCCAGTCAGCCCTAGCCACAACTTTCTCCACCAGAGGCAACCACTGCTTGGTTTGCCTATTCTATAGTTTCATATAAATGCAGCTATATAGCGCCTACTCTCAGGTAAGGTTTCTTTTACTCAGCAAAGTGTTTTTGAGATTCATCTTGTTAGTGGTGTTCAGTAATTTGTTTTTATTGTTGAGAACTCTTCCATGTATGCCATTTTCCTGTTGATGGACACCTGGCCTATTTTCAGATTTTGGCTATTATTACTAAAACTACTATAAACATTCCTGTAAAATTATTTTTGTGAAATACCCAGATCAGAGAGTACATATATATTTAGTTTTATCAGAAACTGCCATTAATGGCCAGAGTGGCTATACCCAGTGGTGTGCTTGTACATGCATATTAGCTGGATCTACACAAAAGAATATCAAGGAGGAGGACAAAGAGAATTAAAATAAGGAGAAGGAGGGAAAGAGGAGGAGGGAGGAGGGAGGAAGGGGAAGGAGGAGTCGACTATCATCACCCCAGCAAAGCTACTAAATTTTGTATATACCATGGTGGAACCACTCCTACCATGACCACATTCCAGCTACTGATGTGAAGTCATTGTGGGCTAAAATGGAATGAGATGTGTACATTTTGCTCTTGTGAACCAGAACAAACTGGGTCCTGCACACCACTGGTTGTTTAAACCAGTTTATATTCCCATCAACAATACAGGACAGCTTTAGTTGTTCTATATCTTTGACAACATTTGGTATTGCCAGTCCTTGTGGTTTAGCCATCTGTGAAGGCATTAGTAGTATCTCATTAGGGTTTTTAATTTTCATTTTCTGTGGATGAAGATGTTGAGCACTTTTCATGTGCTTATTTGTCATTTGTGTCATTTCTTTAGCAAAGAATCTATTGAAATCTTGCCCTCCCACTTTTATTCTGGAAAGGTTTGTCTAAGAAACATTTGTCGGCCACCCAGTGTTGAAGCTATTTTCCTAAAATCCTTATTATTTAACTTTTATCATTAGTGTGTAATCCATTTCAAGTTAATATTAGTCAATGGTGAGAAATAGAAGTCAAAGTCCATGTTCTAGCACAAGGATATCCAGTTATTACAGCAAAATTTATTGTGACTTTTTTTTTTACTCCATTATACTGTTTTTGTCCAAAATTAAGATAGCAGTTCTCTTTCTTGTTTCTCTGTTGTATTAATCTGCCTGCTGATTTTTAGACCAGTAACATGATGACTCTAGTTGAGTAGTTAGCTTTAAAGTCAGGTAGTGCAAGTCCTCCAACTTTGTTCTTCCTTTTTCGAATGCTTTGCATATTTGAGATCCATTGCATGCATTTTGCCATGTGTTCCACTAATTTTGGTCTGAGAATATAGCTAATCATTTTCCACAGTCACGTCTACTCTTAGAAGTTAAAAATTCCTTTTCAGCATTTAATATATTATAATTATAAAATTATTATAATACTATTATTATATTGTGAATGCTAAGTGTCCAGTCTGCAGTTTTCTAACATTGAAGCAAAACATTGTCATTATTACTTTATTTCATGCAAAGAGTAACTGTGACAGGAATTAATTGATAAATGCCTTATGGTCATTTTGTGAGGTGGGAATCATATTTTCTGCCATTAGAGATAGTGAATTTCATTAGAACATGCTGCCCTAGGCAAACTCAGCTCTCAGAACAAGAAGGGTACTAGATTTGGTCTGTCATCAGTTAAAAGTTTCAGACTATTTTGGAGGAACAAATATGTACTAATAACTATCTTGTCAATGTGGCCTTATATAATTTGTATCAGAACTTGCAAAGACTTCCAGTAGACTATTTCAAATGACATTCCCATTCCAAACATGTTGTTTTGATTCCTTCATGTTGGAGTTCCTTCTACTTTAGAGATTGGGGGGGGGGTAACTAATCACATTCTTCTTCCTTTAAAATTCTGAATTTTAAAGAATCAAACACTGACTCCAATGTGGACAAAGCTGGTTCAGAATCTAGTGTTCAACGTGGACTTCCTGTTTCTTTTCTCTTGTTTTGAGCCCACCTCCCCAGGTAGATTATAGTTGGTAACTACAGGTCTCCCCACCCCACAGGGTCAGGGCCTGTCCTAGGGAGCATTCTCAAGGGAGGAGGGGAGGAGAATGTGTGTGATCTGTGTGGAAGGAAGAGGGTCTAGAAATAGTCTTGACCAAACATGCAGAGGAGTCTCTTTTCCACCACGTAAGGGTGGTAAAGGTAGCACGTAGGGGGAAGGAGAGAAGGCAGGCAGAAGGTTCCCCCTAAAATAAGAGAAGCCAGCCCAAGGTTGGAAGAAGAATCTCTGCTTGTCCCTTTCAGCTGTGTGGGACCCATTTTTAAAAAACATTTCTTTGTTCTTAAGTTGGAGCTGCCTCTTTAGAAGTCTGCCTTTTGGTCCCAGTTGTGTTCTCCTGATGCCCACAGGATACATCTACAAATTGTTCCACAAACCTGAGGTACTGAAGTACTTGAGCAGGTTGTTATATCTTCATTCCCCACTTTACCTTTGGTAGTTCTTAGCTTTCTTAGGTTCTGAAATGTGCCCCTTATATTCCCACTTGTCCAGTATCTGTTTCCCCATTCTCTCTCATTTTGTGAATAGCCCTCAGTTTCTCTCCAGCGACTCTCTTCTTTCCTGGCTGAACTACCTAACTGGGTAGTGCTATGCTTTGAATGTTAGTGTCCCCTCCAAAATTCATGTTGAAACTTCATCTACAGGGCAACAGTTTTAAGAGGTAGGACCTGTAGGAGATGATTAGGCCCTGAGGGCTCTGCCTTCATAGAGGGGATTAGTGTTTTATACAAGGGCTAGAGAGAGCTAGGTGGCCCTTTTCTGCCTTTCCTTATGCCATTTCATGATGCAGCAGGAGAGGCGATCTTAGAGTGGGAGCTGGCCCTCACCATACATGAAATCTTTCAGTGCCTTGACCTTGGACTTCTCAGCTTGTAGAACTGTGAGAAATAAAGTTCTGTTGTTTATAAATTCCCTATTCTTTCTGTTGTTTATAAATTCCCTATTCTTAAGTATTTCTGTTATGGCAGCACAAAGGACTAAGACATGTGGGTTTGAACACTGCCTCCCCTGCCTGCTTTGGAGCCCATAGCTCCAGGAGTGGGTGCTTGATCCCATGGACAAAGGATTTGAAACTTACAAGATCTTTGACTTACAGGGAAATAGTTGCATAATTAGAATATTCATCTTCTGGTACACTGCAACATCAATCATTATGGATACTGCAGATATATTATTGATGCCAAGTATAGCATCCAATCAATTTTGGGGAAGATTTAGACACTAACTAAATACTTCTTCAGTTCTGTCAACTTGCCATCTTTGAATGATCTTGAGAATGGCCAGAAAAAAATTGCTTGGTAGTTTATATCTGGATTTTCTGCCCTTCAATTGCACATGGGTTGCAGGAATATGTAGGCAAGGCCCTTTCTGCTGGGTGATTGCCCCTGTGAAGCTGAACTGTTCTACTCTATAAAATAAAATGAATTAATCTATATATCCCTTTGGATTCCTACAAATTACAATGAATGATGACCTTTTTATTTTGCCTTCCTTATTTTCCATAATTAAGAATGAAATTTATTTAGTGAACTGTACCAGCTACTTAGTGTTTCTGCATTACTCAAGGTAATTGTTACTCAGAGCTGGGTCTTTATTGCCTGCATTTAAAGGTTTATTTTTCGTTTGTTGTGGTTTCTTGGCTTTGCTCCTGGCAGGGCTGACAAATTAATAGGCGTCAGGTACTAAAAGTATTTGCAATTAAAGCAAAGTGGTAATAAAGGTCACCTGTTCCAAGAAAGCTTTTCTTTAAAAAAAAAACCTGCTAAAATCAATGTACATTGTGTGTAGATGGTTCTCAGTGCTGGGGCCCCTTTTTCCACAATCAGGTTTTCAATACTTTTCTGTTAATTCAAAACAAATAATAATTGTTAAATGTTCATCTTTTGCTTTGCCATATTTCTTTGTTGTCAACAGTATTTTGAATTATATCTCTCTAACATGAAGTCAGAAATAATTATACCTATTCCAGTCCCCAATCCGATCATTTGGTTCAACAAATATTTATAGAGTACTTTCTACATGGTGAAAGCTGAGATGTAGCACTGTGAGGCTTCACATTCCTCTTTGAGGAGCCATCGACTAATAGAAAGCTATAGAGAGAGGTAGTTGCTAAGCAATGTGATTAGTTCAACAACAAAGGCATTTGGGAGTACAGAGGAAGCTGCGATTGATTCCATCTGGAAAGGTAGAATGCATAGTCCTTGGAAAAGAGATGTGTTTTAAGGGACGTATAGGAGTTCTTCCAGAAAACTTTCTGGAAAAGAGAATATCAGGTGGAGGCAGGAACCTATCCAAAGGAAGGCAATGTCAAACCACAGTTCTCATTTTGGGAACTACAAGCAGTTTGGTGTCTCTAGAATAGAAGATAGGAGGTGAAAAATCTGGAAGACTAGACTGGGGAATTTAATTGTGAAAAAGTGTGTTCTACCTTTGTTGGATTTTTTTTTTCACTGGGAATAAAAGGATTTTTCTTTTTTAAGTGGGAGGGAGTTGCACAGTCAACATTATATTTGGGAAGATTGCTCTGGAAGCAATCCATGACTACATATTATTTGCTCATATTTCAAAGTACATGTAGCCAGCCTCCAACTATTTATAGTAGGTATCTGTTATGGTTTAGATATGAGGTGTCCCCCAAAATCTCATGTGTAAAAAACTATGCAAGAAAGTTTAATGGTGAAATAATTGGGTTATGTGAGACTTAACCTAATCAGTGCATTAGTCCACTGATATAGATTAACTGGGTGGCATCTGTAGGCAGGTAGGGGGTATCTGAAGGAGAGGGGGGACGTTACTGAGGATGTGCTTTGGTTTTATATTTTGTCCCTGGTGAGTAAAGTTTTCTCTGCTTCCTGATTGCCATGTCCTGAGCTACTTTCTTCCTCCATGTCCTTCCACCATGATGTTCTGCCTAAGTAGAGTTGGCCCTTTATGAATCGAGACCTCTGAAACCAAGCACTTCAAATAAACTTTCCTCCTTTATGTTGTTCTTGTCAGGTCTTTTGGTCACAGTGGACCAAAAGCTAATTAAAACAGTCTTAGAAAGCATACATAATAGAAATCCTTAGATGAAAAATTATTTGGTATAATAAGTAAAAAATAGATATCAGGCTGGGTCTCATTCTATGACCACTCCAAAACTATATGACTTTGGGGAAGTCATTTAACGTCTCTTGGCTTCATTTCCCTCTCTTTCCTCATGTGACTAATGAGATAGTTGAATAGATTCTCTGAACTCTGTTATAATGTTAATATTTTATAGATATCTCCACCCAGTGGCTTTGGCTTCCTTCCCTCTGTATCTTTTAACAGAGTTTAAGTGGTAAACAGGATTTTCTTCTGCTCTGAACTGACAATAGAGTGTAGGACAGATTGTACTGCCCAGGAACAGGGTGGTTTACTTTGGTTAATAGAGAATTACTGGGCCTCCCAGCAATTTTTAGGGACTCCCCTTGGACACTATCCAGGATTTTACAAATCCGTAATTTCACATCTTGAATTCTAATTCAAAGTATAACAATCTTAGGAGACTGAAGGCAGAACCCATGTTTTATGTATCTTTGTATCTTCCATCCTTGGTGGATTTTCTTTCTAAAGAAGTAACTGGCAGAGATCTTTTGGGCCATTTGTTGGTTCTCTGTGCTTATCATATTTTTTTGTGCACCTGCTTTTCTATTTCTTTCTGACTTGATGAATTCTTTTCTACTTATTTCAAGGGTTATAGACTCTCCAGGAAAGGTAGTGAAATAGCTGCTCTTTGTTCCTGGAATAGGTTGAAGAGTAGGCTTTTTCCTATAATAGTTTTTATCTAAAGTCAGAATAATATGGTGACAAAATGGTTGTTCCTCAAAAAAGAAGTTAGTCAATGGAGGTGACCTCAGCGAATCAAATACTTGAAAATATTTTTATCCTATACACTAGTGTTTGTTATAATCCAATTTACAAGTATATGGATTAGGATACACTCATGGTCACATTGACCTTGATGATACCAAATCTGAGGTAAGATACTCGACTTTGATGTTAGTGATACTTCTGCCCCTGAGCACCAATGTGAAAGGCAGATGAGATACTGTATGAAGACTGGAGGTCTGAAAGTACAAAATATCCTAGAAAGTACTTGAAAACCATTTCTAAATGACTCTAGTGATAAAAGGATTACAAATATTCTATAGTATTTACATGTTTTGAATAGATGGTTAATTCAATTTTCTGTGGGCTAGAATGTACCTAGGAAATTATACCATTGTGAAATTCACATTCAGCACCCTCACTGTTCATTTCAGAAGGTGTTTATATAAGGCTTAGAGAAAAGAAAAATAGCCACATCTCTTCTCCCTATTTTCGTACAGATTTACATAGTTTGCATATGATTTGCATAATTTAATGTCAAAAGGAACAGAATCTTAGGTCTTTGCAACTTTCTCACCAGTATCTTTTAGTTTTTATTTTTCCTTCTAAATAACAAGCTGTTTTTCTTTATTACATTTACGTTCTCTTGTTTCTAGTATAAAATACCTAGATCTTAAAGAAACAGAATCTTTCCCTTGTCTAAAAGAGTGGTATTCTTTTTTATCTGTGCATGTTTCAGTGATCAGTTGGCTTAGGAGTGGGGCTGCTTTCCTCAATATTCTAGGATTCCAGCTGTATATATGCTTACTGAATGATATTGCATGAAGATATGGTATGACTGAGGAAAAAATGACTTCCATTTGAGGAAAATGTGCTGTATCTTAAAAGTGTGAAGCAGTGGAATATGGCAGTTAACAGCAGGGGCACCAAAGCCAGACTGTCCAGCAGGGAACCCCAGCTCTGCCACTTCTTGGTTGTATAAGCTCCGCAATGATTTAAGCTTCCTGTGCCTCAATAGAAAAAGTAAACTGTATCTATCTACCTTATAGAGTCTGTTCTGAAAACTAAATGAGTCCATTTGTTTTAAAGACTTAGATCAGAATGCTAAAAATGTGATCTGTTACCATTATGTGGTCTCCACTTGTTCATTTTCAACTTAGTATCAGAAAGGGAGATGGGAGCAGGAATCTGTAGGACCCATATATTTAAATGTTAAAGATGGCTCTAGGTAGGCAAATACAACTGTGTAAAGTTATGGGATGCCTTTAAGTGTGTCTATGTACTTATATCATTAAGGACAAGCAATAAACCACAAACAACAAAACAAAACAAAATTCTCAAATACCTGCCCCAATATTCCATTGAAAAGTGCTAAAAACAGTTTGAAAATTTGTTTCTTTAGAATGCCTATAATCTCCTTTATAAGTGCAAAGCAGGAAATAAAATCCTTTCCCAATCCCTTTTCTTTCAATTATGTGTTTTGTCAATGAATAAAATCATGACACACTGTTTGAGCAACAACATCTTAGATTCAATGAAGCAGGATATTTCATAAGATGCATCAAGGAGGATTTCTCACATGCGCTCCTCACAAAGGGCATTTCTTTTCCCAGGGACTCCTTCATCAAAAACCAGTCTGTTTTGACTTTTGTCTCTCTCACTATCTTCTGTGCATTTCTTGATCTCTTCTTTCCCCTTTTCACCTCCCTCTCTGTTCTCTTTTCCTCTCTTGATACAAATCATTATCTATGATGGCCTCTTTTTTTTTTTTAAGGGGGAGGGGGTACTGGGGATTGAACTCAGGGGCATTTGACCACTAAGCCACATCCCACATCCTGTTAGAGACAGGATCTCACTGAGTTGCTTGGCGCCTTGCTTTTGCTAAGGCTGTCTTTGAACTTGTGATCCTCCTGCCTCAGCCTCCCAAGCCACTTTGATTATAGGCATGTCCACTGCACCTGGATATCATGACTTCTTGTTCATTCATCCATCTTATACCTCAAATCAGTGCAACAGAGGACCCACATCCAGCCACAAAGACCCATTTTTCGGATAAAGTACAGGAAGGGAGAAGGTTATGACTGTTGTTTGGAGGTCATTGTTTCGCCAAGTGGAGCTGCAGAAGCAGGCTTCCAGTCCAGCACTCACCTCTTCAGTCTACTTTTTCTGAGTCCATTACCACTCAGCTCTGCTCCCATTTCTCTTAGACATCACCAAGTCAGAGACCACATGTGCATCTTAATCTACTCTTGATGGAAAGCTTGACTCAATAGATTAACACAGGTGTAGATCTAGGGGTTCCTGAGGTTCCTTTTAGAGTTGAAAATGGCTAATGATTTTCCACATTCTTTTTACCAGTGTAGTTGTAGTACTAATCTCTACTTCATTGCTAAAGTGTTTGGAACACGTAGGGATCAGTGGGAACTAAAAGGGGCAGTGGCCAATCTGCCTGATTGAGGAAGGGATTATTTGAAATGCAATCAAGTAAGAAGGGGTATTAAGAAGAGAAACAATCAAGAGCATGAACAGAGAGCTGACAGAATGGGAGAAGATCTTTGCCACCTGCACTTCAAATAGGGTATTAGTTTCTAGGATATACAAAGAACTCAAAAAATGTAACACCAAAAAAAAAAAAAAAAAAAACACCCAATAACCCAACCAATAAATGGGCAAAGGAACTGAACAGACCCTTCTCAAAAGAAGAAATATGAATGGTCAAAAAATATATGAAAAAATGGTCAATATCTCTAGTAATTAGAGAAATTCAAATTAAAACTATACTGGGATTCCATCTCACTCAAGTCAGAGTGGCAATTATCAAGAATACAAGTAACAATAAATGTTGGCAAGGATGTAGGAGAAAAGGTACGCTCATACATTGCTGGTGGGACTACAATGGAAAACAGTATGGAGATTCCTCAGAAAACTTGGAATGGAACCACCATTTGACTCAGTTGTCCACTTCTCAGCATATATCCAAAAGATTTAAATTCAGCATACTATAGTGAGACAGCCACATCAATGTTATAGGAGCTCAATTTACAATATTAAGCTATAGAGCTACATAGGTGCCCTTTTCAGATGAATGGATAAAGAAATTGTGGTGTATATATACACAATGGAATATTACTCAGCCATAAAAAGAATGACTTTATGACATTTGCCAGTAAATGGATGGATCTGGATACATCATGCTAAGTGAAATGAGCCAATCCAAAAATAACTGAAGTTCAAATGTTTTTGCTGGTATGTGGAAACTAAACCCAATAAAGGGGAAGATGAGAAGTTCAGTAGATTAGACAAAGGGAATGAAGAGAAGGGAGGGGGATAGGAATAGGAAATACAATAGAATGAATCTAATATAATTTTCCTATGTACATATATGAAAATACCTAAGTGAATCACACCATCTTGTATGCCCACAAGAATGGTTCCTAATTAGAATAATATATATTCCATGCTTATGTTATTTTATAAAAATGGATTCTACTGTCATGTATAACTAAAAAGAACCAATAAAAAATGTCTAAAAAACAAAAGAAGAGGTAATACTTGAAATGCATCTTAAGAAAGAAAGATACATTCAGGCAAAGATATGAGCTAATCATGGAGTCAAGATGATAAGAAGAGCTTATTCAGTGGTCAGTAGAGTTTGGGTTGTGAATCACAGGGTCCCAGGGAAGTCAGGCTTTGTGGGAAAATGTCATGCATTTAACTTAGACATACTGAAATTGTATGTCTATAAATTTATATGTCTCTTCCAGGTAGAGAGATTTAAGGAGTTTATGCATGTGTTTGGAATAATAGCAAGTTCATGGATGGAAATATAGATTTGGGAATTTTAAGTAATTGAAAGCATAGTAGTTTAGAGAAACTACATAATTAAGCTAGATAGGTAGATGCTTGTGGTAATAGACTTTTAATTGTATAGAGTTTTAGGAGTAGTCCTGAGTTATGACAAACTCTAGGATTGAGCAAATTCATATTAAGATGATGCAAACTCACACACATTATAGCTTTTATAATCAGATTTGAAAATGACTTTGCTTTTTGTAGAATTCTTTTCACATAAAATAATAAAGGGTATCATGAAACTGGATTGGAAGTCTGAATGTTGTCTTTTGTAGTTGCTCTGCCTAATTTCCTATACAACTTATTATCTGTTACAAAGTAACAATCAGTGATTACATAAATTTTGACTTTTTTTTCAGACATCTCTAAAAAAGTGAATAGAATTAAACAATTTGGTGACTATAAAGCTTTTCTATGTGCCATATTTCCAGAAGGGATAATACTGAAAAAGTTAGAGATTAGCTATCAACACTAAATAATAAGGTATTCCTAGGCAAGTGTTATAGTTTGGACATCAAATATTGCCCAGAGGTCCATGCATTAAAGGCATGGTTCCCAAGGTGGTGGTATTGGGAGTGGTGGAAGTAGGAAGTAGGACATAGTGGGAGGTTCTTAAGTGATTGGAGGTAGGCTCTTGAAGGGGATTTGGGACCCCAGCCTCTTCTTCTTTCTCTTTTGTTTCCTGGTCGTGGATCACTTAGTTTGCTTTACTGCCAGCTCCCTGTCATTGCCATTCAGCACATCCACCAGAGGCCCAAAGCAATGAATCTGCTGAATACTGGACTAGAACATCTAAAATTCTGAGCCAAAATAAACCTTTTTCTTAATAAGTAAATTATCTCATGTATTTTATTATAGTGGTAGGGAGCTAATAAATATAATAAAAAAGGTAATAATAGACCAAGGCAGATATAGAGTTGCCTAAATATTGATGAGTTGGGGCTTTTCTGAGGATGGCTTCTAGGTTCTGCTCCTACTAGTGGTGGAGTTCACTCGGGACATATGTGATTTGGGTACCTGATTGGGTGGTCGTCGTCTTCTTCTCCTCCTCCTCCTCCGCCTCCTCCTCCTCCTCCTCCTTCTTATTCTTTTTTTAAGAGAGAGAGAATTTTTTAATATTTATTTATTTTAGTTTTCAGCGGACACAACATCTTCATTTTATTTTTATGTGGTACTGAGGATGGAACCCAGCTCCCTGCGCATGCCAGGCGAGTGTGCTACCATTTGAGCCAAATCCCCAGCCCAAGGGTCATCTTCTTGGGGATGCCAATGAACTTTAAGCTACTTCTTCTTCAGAGACTGCATGTGCTATTATCTTGTTTTTAGACCTTTGAGAGGAACTGATATGCATCCTTTCCTGTTTCATCTTGCACAGTTTAATAGTTGTTCCCTACTAATGTTATATTATATTCATTACTCTGAGATCTTTGGGGAGAAATAAGGGATTAATTCCATTTGTTGAAAGCAGTTCTTGTTTATCTATGTATTTATATATTAATTATGTCAAAATAGTTTTGACCACCATCAGGTTTGGTAAATCTTTTACCAGTCACTTGCCAAAATTAAGGAGCTATAAAGAAAAATGTACCAAAGGTAAGACCAGAATAGTATATTCTCTCTATTCTTACCTGGGATTTTAGGTCATAAGCCACTCTAGTCCAGGCCTTCTGGATGGGAATATGAATGACAACTTTGTCCAAATTAGGTCTGAGACTCAGACTGTCTCATAGACCGACAGGCTGAAATTCTCTCATGTTCTGATTGAAAATTAGGATTTACCACTTTTCAGAGAGCTAAGAATTTGCTTCTTTGTCTCTATCTCTCTCTCTTTTTTCTTTTTCTGCTTTGTTGGTCTTTTTCCTTGAATTTCCCTCAGTTCTGCGTGTCCATCTTGGTGGTCAGAGTGTACAAGGAAAGATGACTAAGGAAAAGAAGGACTTATCTCTGACTAGCCCAACACACACAGAAGGATGCAGGTGGTTCCTATAGGCCTCATTTCTTCTGGATCTAACCTTGACTTCTGCTTGCTTTGCTAAAGAGGGGAAGTGGAGCAGTAAAGGAGAAACAGGGAGGAGGAGGAAAAGAATGCTATGGGGCAGGAGTTTGAGGAGAGGAAGGCAGGAGAGATAGATCCCCAAAGTAGTCAGGATTCCAACAATGAAATCCAGAGGAAAACTGTGGCACCCAAAACTTTATCAATTCCAGATTTTACCCACTGTGATCCAGTATTGCCTCCACCAGCTCTGTCCCATGCTCTCCTTAAAAGTGGGAGTAGGAGGAGGGAGGAGAGCCTTGGGGGTCTTCTGGGCATTAATATCCATTCAGTTATTCATTCAACATATACTAATCTTTGTTGAGGGCTTACTTGTGCAGTTTTTATTCTAAGCACTATGTGCAAATAGGTGGAAAGTTAAAAAGGAGAGAGGTTGAGAGGCAGAAATTGAAATTTTGACCATTATCTCGATTTCAACAAAATAAAAGCACATGCCAAGTCTTTGACAGATTTAGTCTACCTTAGGAACAAGTGTTATATAGCATGTGGGTGGGAAGTTTCTGTATCACCACCTGTGAGACATTGCTTTTTATGTATTTGTAAAGAACTTATTAATATACTACATTGAATTACCAAAGAATGGGAACTTACCCAAGTCTATTTTAATTTTGAGTTAAATTGTTTGGGAGATGTACTAATTTATTGTCTTGGCAGTTTGCTTAAAATGGCTCTATGGTTTTTGGTCTTCAGGAAGCCAGGGTGAAGACTGCCAGGTTATTTGGCAAGATTTCTATCCCACTGTGCAGTCAGAATCAGATAGACATATGCTAAGCTGTAGAATAAATCCAAACCTTGCCTTGGACTGGGGGTCCATTGATTTCAGAGTATATGGGTGATGGTCATGCATATAGAATTTTACATTGAAGACCTGCCAGTAGATAGATGAGATGGTAAGTTTGTGGGTGTCTGGGTTAAGAGCAGACATGAGCCATTCTGATGAATGTGGAGTTCTGGACTGCTGGTACATTAGCGGGAGATCACCAACACATGGGGATGGCCCCATGCTGGTATTGCCAGAGGAGCTTGGCACCAGCCACGGCTCTCCTGGCCAGCCCCTGTGAACAAACTGGCCCAGAGCTGACATTGCAAGTTGACAACAATCCAAAACCCAACGCTAAGGCACATCTTTTAGAGAATGTGTAAAGTCCTATTTTTACCTGATTTGTTTTTATGCCTTATAATAATTAATTTCTCTATAAATAGCTTTAACTGAATGCTAACTTTTATTTATGAATTTCTCTATTAATAATGGCATTTGAATTCAGCCAATCTGCTTTTCTTTAAATACTTTCTAAGTAAAATTACCAGTTATTTTTAAAGAAAGAATTGGTACTGTTTTCAGTTAAGTTAAGCATTTAAACTTTGGGTTCCCTGCCCCTGCCTCTTGGCTATTTAGGAGGTTCCACATACTTCTGAGGATGAGATGAGGGAACTTCTTCTTAACAGTAGGAGTAAAGAGTCTGGTAGGAAGAACTGGAAGTGAAAATGTAAAATTAATTATGCAATTTATCACTTTGTAACAAGTTTCTTGGTCCTGTTGGCGAATCTCTCCAGGAGGAGGGGGAGTTTAAACACCAACAGGTGTCTTCCTTCACTTTAAGAAATGCCTTAAAAGCCCTGAATTCTTTCTTGGTGGAAAATGGGGAGATTTCCAACAGAATAGCACATTCCACAGGTTGGCACGGGATGCTGGAAACTGGACAGCTCCATCACCCAGACCAAACTAGTCCACTCTTTTGGCCGCTTGCTCCATAGTTTGAATAGATTCATTGGTGTCCCTGTTGAGTGTGTACTTAATCATTCAATCACGTTTGGTTTTCCTTCTCAGACCCTTCTTAGGGTCTCCATTTTTGTCTTGTTTATTTCATATTTTCATAGAAGTGCATCATGTGGAGACAGGACCCATGTGTCTTGTTTAATTTTTTCCAATTATCAATTCTGTTCTCTGTAGCAGAGATCAATGAACTTTGCTTTTAATTTCAAATGACAGCTTTTAGTTTTTGTAACTGACCATAAGCATTATGATTTAGAGCTACTTTTATAAATTGTATCCTTATTTAAATACCTGCCTGTACCACTATACTGAAATAAGATTAGCTCACTTAGCACGATGCACTATTTCTAGGCATAACACACCCTTGAAAATAAGTACGTAAGCTGAAAGCATGAAAAATGATTAATGGGCTTGAAAATTTCCAGGTACCATGGGGTGGGACGGAGAGCTAGTGCCAGAGAGCTAAAAATATCTTCTAAAATCCTAATTAGATGCTCTTCATTGATATATTTATCTCATTTCATATATATTCTTTATTTTTTTTTCATTCCCATTGAGCACAGATTGACAGATTAGGCTGAAATTCTATCATGTTCTGATTGAAAGTTAGGATTTACCTCTTTTGAGAGAGCTAAGAATTTGCTTCTTTGTCTCTCTTTTGTGTCATGATTTTGATGAGAACTTCATTTCTTATCATTCATTTTAGCATATGAATTGATTGATTTTTGTCTCATTTTGGTTTAAAAAAAGAGGAGAGCAAAAGGAATGAAATACTCAAATAATTGCAGACAAAAGATACATGATGCAGGCAAAGATGGTTTCACTGCAGATCCCAAGTGACATCCCGTGGGCAGCATTGCCTCGTGATGGTCTGAAAGAGCCGCTGGGTGCTTTAGGTTCTGAAGTCCACCTTTGGATAAAAACCTTCCTTTATGAGGTAACTTATGCAAATGTGAGTTGTATCAGATTCTCAAGTTGAAAAGACATGACTTCTTCATATAATGAATAGGGCTATGACTGTTAAAGAAAAAAATGGGCAGGAAGTTAAAAACACAACCTTGATTGGTGGGGTTTGCCTGCTAATTATCAAGAGAAGAAAAGGGTGACTACCCCTCCCCATTGCCTTATGAGCAACGTGTGGAACATGGCTTTCTTACTCTGTGGCTGAGGCAAGTGGAAGTGTAAAATATTTCAAAGGAGGGCACTGAATTGAAGAGTACTCATCCACAGAGAGTTAAATAGCTTTTGTGCAGTTAAATCATGGGAATTTTAAAATAAGACTCAATTCATTTAGAGATATGAATAATCAAGCATCAAATACTCTGAACAATCATCTTAGGAGAACAAAAAAAATTCTGGAAATACTAAAAGATAATTTTGCTGAAATTTAGCTGATAAAAAATTCTAAACCTTTTTTTTCCCCTAGAAAACTATAGTTTTTTTGAATGATAATTTAATAGCCTATTAAAAGCAATTCTCTGGAAGAGGTTTGAATGAAAAGCCCTCTGGGACTTCTGCAGGGGTTCAGTGGAGAAGCAAATCCATCTGTGGCGGGAAGGGGCCTATTGGCTGCCCCCACAGCCTGGAGCCCAAGGGACACTCACCAGCATTCTGAATGATATGTCTGAAGATGTGCAGTGATCCATGGCTTGGTTGTAGCCACTGCCCTTGTCCTAAGGTGTCTGATTTAGTGGGTGCAACAGAAAGAGAAGTGTTCCTAGGCTACTTTCCCTTCCAGCATTTTCTTTATTAATCCCTTTTCATTAGCCAATTGGTGCCCTAAACTAGATTAGTAGCCATTCCCCAGACATTGGGTAGCCTTTACTCTTGTACGTTACACCTGCCTGAAATTACTTTTCTACCTTTTCTCATCTGCCAAACTCCTACCCAGTGTTGGGCCTCTAGTTGAACTGGAGTAGGTTAAGAAGGGACTTTTAATAACCCTTCACCTCTCCACCCAGCCAATCATAAAACCAACAAGGCTATCTTCCCTCTGAACTTCCATGGCGATTTTTACTTCTTTGTCACATTCTAGTTTGCAGAGTAATTATTGTACATTTTTATTTCTATTGCTAAATATAAACTCATCATCAAAGGAAGAATCCATGTCTTATCCACTCACTTGCTGTGTATTCTCCTCTGCCCTCTCCCCACTTTTTGCTGTACTTTGCATAAAGCAGATATTCAAATAAACATTAAATAGTCTTAAAGATAAATTTTACTCTTCTCTGTAAAATAAGTTTGGGGCATACGGTGTGTATCATTTAAAATTCTCTGAAAAAGGGGATTAAATAAAAAAAGATAGCCATGGCACTTTGTCTTTAAAGTCTCTTGAACCAAAGTAATTATAGTGTAGTATCTAATGGAACAGTGGAAGAGCTCTTATTTGACTATCTTATGTCAAATTTCCAGGAAACACTCTCATGTAGAGATTTGTGTGCAGGAGGTTTGCTGGGAGTACTCTCAGGGATTGTAGGAGAGAAGAAATATCTTTTCCTCACTGATCACAAGGTTCAGGCTGAGACCCCTATAACGAAAGAAGAATATAAGAAGTTTATTTAATCAATGTTTTATATGACACAGGGAATTAAGGCCCCCAAACTTAGGGAAAACTGTGTGTTTTTATGGATGGTCATGTTGAAGTGTGATTGGAAGACCAAAAGGTATGATCTATTGGAAATAAACTGGGGGAGCTTAGCCAGGCCTGTTTGGGAATCTGTGGGTGATGTTTCTTCCCTCTGAGTATAGGCAGGACACCTGTCACATGAAGGTTTTTAGGAGAGAAAGGGTGAGACCTTTTTAAAGAACTTTCTGCTTCTGCAGTTTTCTCAGTCTCCTTTAGCTCAAAATACAGTCTACCAAAGTGCTTGATTTTTTGGTCTCATGTTCTGAGTCCTGTTAGGAGAAGGGCAGGGAAAGACAGGTTGGGGTTGCCCCAGCCTAGGTCTCATCTGGTCCCCTGGAAAGTTCTGGAGTAGGATTGCTCCATTTTGAGGTACCATGGCCATAAAGCTGGTGTATTTCTATTACATTGTCCTTTGTTGGGAAAAGAGATGGTGGCCCTGGGCTAGAATGCCCATTTTGCCTAAAGGAAATTATTAGTTTTCCTCAGGTTAGAGCCACCAACTGCCAACACTCCTAGCAGCTGGAGAGTGAGCTCAGTCTTGATAGGATCTGGGCCATCACACAGCAGCCACCACTGGGTTACCTGCTGGCAAATTCTAAATGCAGAGGGGAAAAATATATATATACCCACAAATGCTCTATTTCAACTTCAAATACACGAACATGTGTTTATTGGTGAATCTTTTAATTATAGAACGAGGCTTTTATTTCAATATGGTCTTTTAGTTGACATTTTACAACCTATATAATTGGCATAAGTAAGTCATTTTGTAAAATATCCTATTTACACAGAGATCTTGTAAAACACTATTCTCTTTTTTATACATAATTTGAAAGCAATATTTTTAGTGATTTGCTTTTTTTATATCTTAGCCTCTAAATTTGATTTTATAATTTGCCATATTATAATTCACATATTCAAAGGCATCAAATAGTCCTACAAACTGCCCCTCCCCACTGATACCTACTCCCCATAAGCAACCACCGTAGTTCTTTTCTGTTTTCCATCTGGGTTCACCTCTGTGTAAACGATTCTATGTTTATGTTATTTGTCTTAATTTTTCAGTTTTAGACATTCTCTATGCGTGTCTACTATGGAAACTGATGATTCAGTTTTCTTACATCCCTTTCTCTGTCTTCTCACCCCATTCTTCAACATGCTCTCCTTCCTGCCCTCCACATTCGGTCATATTCCAATGTTGCAGCTTATGTTTTTGAGACATGCAATATTTTGAGTGCATTTATCTTTCTGTATAATTTTTGTCTTTTTCGGTTTTTTGGAATAAGTCATTATCAAGAATTATTTATACCTCAATTTCTTTCTTTTATTGATGAATTGTGATTGTACATAATATAGTACGGGTCTTTATGAACATATTCATACACAAAGATAACATAATTGGGTTAATTTGATTCTATAGTACCTCTCTTTTCTCTTTCCTCCTCTATATGGTCTCCTTCCTCAATTCTACTAAATCGCCCTTCTGATTTCATGAGAACTCCCTCCATCTCCCCCAGCCCCATTTTCTCTCTAGCTTCCACATATGAGAGAAAACATATGACCGATGGTTTTCTCAGTCTGGCTCATTTCACTCAATATAATTCTCTCAAGTTCATCCATCTTCCTGCAAATGACATAATTTTGTTCTTTACAGCTGAATCAAACTCCATTGTATATATATACCACATTTTCTTTATCCATTCATCTGTCAATGGGCTGGCTCCATAACTTGGTTATTGTGAATTATGCTGTTATAAACATGGTTATGCATGCATTGCTATAGTATGTCCATTCTAACTTTCTTGGGTGAATATCAAAGAGTGGCCTAGTTGGTGATTCTGTTCCTAGTATTTTAAGGGATTTCCTTGCTGACTGCCAAAGTTGTGCTAATTTACAATTCCACCAATAATATTTTTTTCCCTCACAACCTCATCAGCATTTATTATTTGTATTCTTGATGATTACCATTCTAACTGAAATAAGATGAAATCTCAGTGTAGTTTTGATTTGCATTTCACTGATTGTTAAAGATGTTGAATGTTTTTAAAAATATATTTGTTGGCTATTTGTATCTCCTTTTTGAGAAGTGTCTGTTTATTTAGTTCATTTGCCAGTTTATTGGTTGGGTTATTTTATTTTTTTCTTTTAAGTGGTAGGTTTGTTGAGTTCTTTATATATTCTGGATAGTACTTCTCTTTCAGAAGAGTAGCTAGCAAAGGTTTTCTTGTGTTCTGTAGGTTCTCTCTTCACATTTCTTATTGTTTGCTTGTAGAAGCTCTTTAATTTGATGTCATCCATCTATTAATTCTTGTATAATTTCCTGAGTTTTAGGAGTCCTATTGAAAAAGTTATTGCCTGCACCTACACATTGGAGTGCTAGCAGTTGTGAAGTTTCTAGTATAATTCCTAGGTCTTGGATCCATTTTGAGTTGACTTTTGTGCAGGGTGAGAGATAAGGAATCTGGTTTTATTCTTCTACATATTGATATCCAGTTTTCTCAGCATCATTTGTTAAATATCTTGTCTTTTCTCTACCACTTTGTTTTTGGCACCTTTGTTAAGATCAGATGACTATTGTCTATGTGAGTTTGTTTCGGTGTCTTCTATGATGGGTCTCCATGTCTATGTTTATGCCAGTACCTTGCAGTTTATGTTAACTATAGCTTTATACTATAATTTAAAATTCAGTATTGTGATTCCTTCAGGCATTGCTCTTTTTGCTCAGGATTGCTTTGGCTATGGTGAGTCTTTTATTCTTCTATAAGAATTTTAGGACATTTTTATAGTTCTAGGAAGAATGAAACTGGAATTTTGATAAAGATTACATTGAATCTGTAGATGACTTTTGGTAATATTATACCTCAGTTTCTTTAACTGTAAAATGGGATAACTGTACCAATGTCATAGGGTACTCAGAGCTATGTAAGTGGTGATTATTAGTGACTTTCTTTTGTCTTTTTTTTTAACCTTTGTTTTATTTATTTATTTTTTATTTGGTGCTGAGGATCGAACCCAGCGCCTCCCACTTGCTAGGTGAGCACTCTACTGCTGAGCCACAACCCCAGCCCCAACTTTGTTTTTTTCGATGTACGAATCCTTAAATTTGTCTCAAACTTTCTCAGTCCTATAAATGTTCTTTCAATATACTTGGTTTTATATTAAGTACAAAATGAATAAATGTTGAAAAAATATATAAAGCCACAGATATTCAGTTGAGAGAGCAATGCATTCTGAATTCTTAAACCCTTGTGTTCGTCTACCATATTTGTGCCAGTTTTATAATCTGCAAATGAGAGGATTGGATTAGATAATCCCCAGGGTCTCTTCCAGCACTATGATTCTATTATGAAGTAAAAGATACGCAGAAAATACCAAACTATAAAAAAAATAAGATTGCAATGATATTAATTGCTTCCACCTCTAGCACCTCCTCCGGAAGACCTCTCAATAACCTGTCTGGTAAGGTTATGGTGAAGTCACTCATGCTGTGATAAGGAGTTTTTGCCAAGTCACTCTATCCCAGCAATTGCCCTGCCCCTCTGGGACATCTGGTTGTAATTTGAGGGAGCTACCACTAAATGTCGCTATAGGTTACCTAAGTGGTCAGGAGAGCTCTGAGTTAATGTGGCTACAAGAACCTTGGCAACTCCCAGTTAGTCTCCTTAAAGATTTAGAATTACATACCTTTCAATACTCAAATTCAGACATAAAAGATGAAAATTAAGATGGTGGTAAAACCTAGAATGTTTCTTACTTCTTTGATGTGCCTTTCCCCTCAAATGCCGTTTCTCCATATCTAGGTACTGGTAATAAACTGGGTAACCTGGCATTTAAAGGAGCTGCTAAATCAGTAATTGCTTGCCTTTTTGGCCTACAACTTCCTGATTTTTTTCCCTTCTCAAGATTAGGAACTTAATCTGCAAGAAGAAATATGGTCTTTTTGTTTCCTGGTTTTTGGCTTCTGTTGTATCTGTAAGCTCATGTACAATCCCACACACTTACAGTATTTAATTAGTTATTATGAAAATATACTTATATATTTTTATACTGCTAACATTTTGATTGTATATGGTAACATACAATAGTTGGCAGTGCTTTTTCTTTGTTAGTGATAGCTTATAATCAATGCTGTCTTTTATTTTATAAAATACTATATCTGATGTTACGCTGTACCCATCTTAGTTTACTTGAGTTAGGACTATCTTAAACTTTTTTTTGTGAGATTAATTTCCTTTTCTAGTCTTAATTTTCTTAAGGAGCTCTGAAAGGAATAGAGAACAACATTTATTGAGTGTCTTCCAGGTGTCCCAGCTCTGTGTTTTACATATATAATTATATTTAAAACTCATAACCCAGCAAGGTGGGCCTTTTCACTTCCATTTTATAGATGAGGAACCTGAGGCCCAGAAAACTCAGTAGCTTGTACAAAGTCATACTGCTAGTGTAAGCCTGTTTCATGTAGTGTATTTCTGCATTTCTAATTACACTTACACTTTTTTCTACTAGGTCACATTGATATTTTAGGGTACATATGTCCCTTTACTACCTGAAGAATTTTTTTAGTTGTTAGAACTCAGCCCTCTTTGAACAAGGTAGAATGGTTTCATGGGAGCCTTTTAAAAATGTTGAAATCTCTGATTAAACAACATATAAATGATTTTTCTGAATTCCAGCCTCAATCTTTGTGATCAAAAGGGTGGAAGGAGACTTGTTTTTGAGAGGTGAGTTGCTTCTCCAGAAGGTGCACAGTACTTGGTAAGAGACAGCATGGGGTATCTTACAACTTATTTAGTGTGCTTGGATTTCCTTAGTCTTCTGATGGACCACTTTGGGAACTATTTTTCCAAATGCCTCAAATTAAAAAGCAATAACAACAACAAAAGAACAAGAAGAATTTCCACCTAGTCTCTCTTATAAAAAGTCAGTTTATCAACTACAGTACATGATTCCAGTCAGAGTTTACAAGTGTTCTAGAGATCCCAGATGTAGGCATGGGAGTGATATAGTTCAGGTCCCTTAACTTCCCAAGGGGCAAGACCAAGAAACAAAGAGCAAATTCCTTTCATACATCTTCTTCTTCACTTTGAAAGTCCCCTGCATGCAAATGGTACTCACTGGTAAAGTTAAGAGGAGCGGAGAGGGAAGAAAGCAGTTTCCTGGTCAGCATTGTGTTTAGGAAAAGCCTGGAATGCTTAAATTTCAATTCCCTGCAACTCTGAGCAATTGCTGGAATGCATTCCCTGCTAATCCCCCTCTCACCTCAGTCATGAAGGGTATTTATTTGTTGTCTAGGCTGTGCTTAACATTTTCCATTTCCAATCCTCTTTATTTCAAGTTCCCCTTATTTGTAAATCTAAAAACAAAACTAACAGTCTGTCGGAGGTTCTGTTCAATTAATTTGTCTAGGGATTTATCATCAGAATATATCTTATGTCAGCAGTTTGGGGCCTCATGATGATAAATAATCTGTTGTTCCATTTTGCAATGTTTCCTCAAATAGAGGGCATGGGATTATAACGTTCAGTGCGCAGGACATAAAAGTTAAAAATTCAGGATCACTGAGACTACCACTGTTCATAGTTTCCTTAGCTAGTGGAGATATTAAGGAATGAATGGAGAAAATTATGTTATGTGCATATTTGAATATGTCACAATTAGCACCACTATTAGGTATAATTATAATGCACTAATAGAAACATAAAAAAATAAAGTTTCCTTTGCTTAAGGACAATACTGTTTGCTGACACAAGTTTGAAATTAAGTATTTAACTTACTTCCCCCTCCCCATTGGTGCATTAGTGGAACACAATGATGGGATTTTTTTTACATATTTATGCATGCACACAATATAACCTTATAATTTAGTTGTCATCTTTCCCCTATTATTGCCCATTTTTCTCCCTCTCTCACCCTGCTCCCTTACCTCTACTGATCTCCCTTTTCATGAGACCTGCCCACTCTGCTTTCTTTTCCTTTTTTCTCTCTAGCTTCCATATGAGTTTGGCTGATTTCACTGAACATAATGCCCTCAAATTCCATCCATTTTCCTGCAAAGATGTATTTAACTTCAAATCTCTTAAGGGAGGTAATAATTCTATTATGTGTTATCTGGTGAAAACCATTGGGTGAAACTTGTTTGTGCCTATCAAAGCCATCCAACCATCTTCATGGTGGTTGCTGTAGGAGAAAGCCCAAATGATAGTTTTTCATTTCATGTTAGACCTTCCACTTTGAAACCAATGAGATTTATATGGACATTATGTGTTAAAACCGTAAGAATAATAGTCACCCAATATCTTTCTGAATACTAAAATCAATAGCATCTTTTAATTCTTACTTGATTTCTTAGCTGCATTTCACTCCTTTATTTACTTATATATCCCTTCACGTGCAAGAGACACACTGTCAATAAGACAGAGTCCCTGCCTTTGAGGAGTTAATTTTCTGTGAGTGTTAAGATAAGTAGACAGTTAAAATGTACTGTGATAAGCACCATGATAAGGATAAGTAAGGATAAGGTGAGAACAGATAGAAGGGGATTTTAGTCCCAATTTGGGAATCTGGGGAGGGTTCCTTTCCAGAAGTGTATCCCAGGTTTGCTTTTGTGACCACACTCTCATCTGGCTTTATTCTAACTATGGTGACAGCTTTTTCTCAATTTTCTTAGCTGGCTCTCCTTTCTTTTTAATAAAAATCGGTACTTGCTAGGGTTTGTCTTATTCTCTAATTTCATATCGTTATTTAGTTTCCTAGGCATTCTCAATCACAAATGTGGCTTCAACTATTAGATACAATTGGTACCTACCTATATCTCTAACCAGTCTTAGACTATTAAATTAGTGACTTACTTTATTACTTTATTTTATTGCTTTATTACTTTATCAAATATCCTTTGACTAGTGCCTAGATAAAAGATGAAAAAAGTTGCCTTGTTAGTGCTTGCTGGGCTTTCAGTCTAGTTAGCACAAATAAAATAAAATTCTCTAAAATATGGGAGAATGAAGGACGTTAGGAACATAGAGAAGGATATCACTCACTCACTAGTCCTGGGAGATTCAGGGTAATCTTTGCAGAACGAAATAGGAACTGGCCAGGTGATTAGAGGAAGGGGTTTCTAGACAGAGAGATATAATAGTTTATGCAAGGACTTGGTGGTCTCCCTGGCTTGCCAGAGAACAATCTGAAGTTTAGTGTGCCTAACTGATAGGACATGTAGTCTACTACATCAGAGTCTATCCTGACAAAATTAGGCATTGCCAGATTGTCAACACAGGTACATTGGAAACAGGTATTACTTGCTGGCATTCAGGAACCAGCAGAGATCTTTGAATTGGCAAATTGCAGAATGAAATTTGTTTTAGGTAGATATTTGTGTGGCAATGTGGAACATGGAAATCTGGCAGGAAATGAAATAAGAAGTGACAAAGTTCTGAACTAAAGCAGTGGGTAAAAGACTTAAAAACAGACCCCGAGTGGAAGAGTGATAGAGGTCTCCCTCTCAGTCAAAATATAAATGAGGTATGGAATTGGAAAATATAATGTACTCAGTTTTGGACAAGATGCCTGTGGGATATTCACTGGAGACATTTAATAGGCAAGTGGGAATGATGACCAGGGGATCAGGGATGGACAGATACATTTAAAATGAACATTATGACGCTATAGTTGAAGCCATAGAAACAGATGGATTATGTTTATATTCAATACATCTTTAAAAGGTATCTACTATCTAAAATATCTTTTAAGAATATAAATTAAAAAAAAAATCTATGGCTATCGTGCCAGTTAGATTAGGAGTAAGCAGATGGCATTTTCCTGCTTCCAAAAAGCTCCCTGGGTCAAGGGACATAGTCAAATAAATAAAAAGCAGTGTGGAAAAGATTATTGTAGAATTGTGTGTGAGGTACAGAATTGGTACAAAGATAAAATATCACACAGGAAGGGTAGAGACATGGAAGCATTCTCAGTAGAATTTCTATCAAGAATATGGGAATCCTCATAAATTCATCTGTCATCCCTTGGTATCTCATTCATCTCGTTTTGGAACATAATGATTAGTAATGTTTGTGGAATGAATGGGCCTGGGGCAGTTGGAAATGAATGAAAGAATAAAGGAGTAGTGGAGAAGAAGAAGAAACATGGGATTTCCCCAAGCCCAGGGGAACACTTTAATCATTCCTGTTGGCCTTTTGCTTGAAGAGCTTGTGCAGGTGGGACTCAAAATGAACTCTGAAGACATAAAGATACAGCAGCTTAGAACTAGGATAAGGACTGCATCTGTCAGAGCTTTAATTATGAAATGTGCTTATGGCAAACCAGGCCTTTTTATTTTGATTTCTGGTGTGCAGTGAAATTACGTAGACATTGATTTTCTGTCAAACCATCACAGAGAGTCTGAGATAATGGCACATCACCATTCATTTGCTAATGACAGTACCAGGCTTTTAAACAGGAACCCATCACATTGGGCCTTGCAACCTCCAATCTTGTTGTGCGTCCATTTAAATGATTTGTAATAGCCAGTAATTATGAAAATGTCTTTCCTTCTTGACCTTCTCCCACCAAATTTACACATTAGTATTTCATCAGTTTGGCTTGCAAATTAGCATAGTTGGTGTGTTTTTCTTTCCAGATGGATTTATTTAGGCATATAGTAGTATAAAGAATTCCTATGAAAAAGAAAAGGAGGGGGAAAAACATGTTGAGTTAAGAGCCTGATGATAAAAGATATCCCCTCCTCCCATACCCAGACTCCAACACAAAGGATCTTTCCCGGGGCTGAACATTTTCAACTTCATTGACCAAACTGGTCATCAGTTTCACCCCTATCTTTCCTGAGAGATTTGAAGGAGGTAATCTTATCATCAGGCCCCCACAGTTAGGCTTCAGACCAATGTACTTTTTAACCCCCTGCCCTAAATAACTGTGGTTATGGTATAATCAATTTCATTATTTTATTTGGCTGATTTCCATTAAAAAATTACTTTTCCTGTGTTCTATCTCTTGATGCTGAAAAAAATGCTTTTTCATGAACCTTTTACTCAATGATTCAGACTCAGAGCATAACAATGCATGTGTATGTGTGTTGAAAATAATCATCCAGATCTCTTTTCTTTCTTCTCAGATACTGCCTGGCATTGTTATCCGTGTAGTTTAACCCAGAAAATTTACCAATATATGATTATCCAGTCCCTACACTACTTCTCAAGGACATTAACTCAGTTCTAGGGAGACCTCTGGCTCCATGCAGTGTTAGCAAATGATATTTCCTCCTGTGAACTGTTTTCATTATTCCTTAGTGCTTTCTTTGGCTTACCTTGTGCCAGACCTGAAAATCTGGAGCTCTCAGCTCACGTCCAGTCCCCTTCAGAGCAAGGTGGCAGTGTTCCAATTCCTTATGGCGATGAGCGTGAAGAGGTTTCTGCATGCAGGGCAATATTTATGGCTTTGTCAGCTGTTGGCATCATAGAAATGGACTCAAGATGGTCAAAGGAGCTTTAGTGGATGATGAATGTTTGTTTAGAACGATGATCTGGGGAATGAGTTACAGAACAGCTTCTTAACTGTAGGGGCATTCCAGAGCATTCCCTAAAAGAAGAAATTCTTGATTCAGCAGTAGCTCAGGGTCAGATGGGACACGAGATGACAAGCTCGGAGTTGCTTTTGATCTCAGAAGCCCCTGGCTGCCCACAGCTTCTGTGGTGTATGCGTCTTCTTGACCTCTTCACTGATTCTCTCTGAAGTCATGGGTGATGAAGGGGCTTGTATGATTCTGTCTACCTTGCCCTGACTCCATGACCCAGAGTCCCTTCATCTTCATTCCAATCTTCATGTTAATATTTGTTTCTGGGAGAGTAAGATATGGCCAAATATTTTAAAGTATTAATACTGTTACTATATACAAAGTATTTTAAGGTATCTGATTTTTCATCCATGTTATAACTGTCCAAGTGGGCAGGGAAAAATGTGTTATGCCCTTTTGAAGCCTGAAGCCAATGATTTAATCGAGGCTACAAGACTCATCAGTGAAACAAGGATAGGAGTCAGGTTTTCTTGATTCCTAGATCTACACCCTGAGGAGACAAACTGTAGCTTGCTGGCCAAACCTAGACCACTGCCTAGTTTTGTGTGGCCTTTAGGCTAAGAGTGAGGTTTACATTTTTAAGTAGTTGGAAAAAAAAGCAAAAAATTTTTTCCATAACACAGAGAATTATGTAAAATTCAAACTTCAATGTCCATAAAATAAAAAATTTATTGGTATGCAGCCATGCTTTCTCACTTACATATTATCTATGACTCCTTTCAAGCCACTATGGCAGAGTGGAGTGATTGTGACAGAGACCTTATGGCTCTCAAAGTCTAAAATATCTATTATCTGGCCCTTCACAGGAGAAGTTTGCCAACCACTAAAATAGAAGATCAATAAGTAGGGACCCTGTTCCATACTCCCTATATTAGTTTTCTAGGACTGCTATAAAATGTACCACATCATGGGTGCTTAAGCCAAAGGAGATTTATAGTCTTATAGTCCTGGAGTCTCAAGTCCAAAATCAAGGTGTCAGCAAGGTCAGCTCTGTCCGAGACTCTGGGTAGAATCTTCACTTGCCTCTTGCTGCCCATGGTTCCTGCTGTTCTCTGTGGCCGCCTCAGTCCAGCGTCTGCTTTCACCACTGCATCGATAATTTCACCTGAATTTCCTTCCTGGTGTGTGTCCAGTCCTCTTTTTTTTATAAGGATGCCATTCCTATTGGATTTGGACCCCAACTGTCTTGCCTTAACTAGGTCATATGCAAAGACCCTGTTTTCAAATAAGGTCACAATCACAGGTGCTGGGGATTGGGGTATCAGCATCTCCTTTTGGGGAGATACAGTGCGATTCATAAGTCTCTTTGCACTTCAGTGTGTAGTCCCCCCATTATCTTCACTCCTTCTGTTTTCCCTGCCTGCTTCCCCTGGTACTTCCTTCTTCTTTTTCTTCCTTTGCTGTCCCTGCCTTATTCACTATACATTCAATTACACACCTTTGAAGTCCCTCCTGTGTTCTCATCCCAATGCCCACAACAGTGCTAAACCAGAGTGGAAGGCTGATTAGGGTGTAACTGTGAACTTGATGAGCTTATACAGCGCAGAAGAAAGACCACTTGTGATGAGTTCCAATAAACAGGTTCATTTAAGGTATAGTGGAATCTTCAGGATTTAAATTCCCAAACATTGAGTAATAATTTTTTGAAATCATGGATGCCAGCCATCCTATGACTTAAATTAACTGTTAGGTTTAAACTCTTTTGATTTGGATAGGAGATGTCCCACAAAAGCTTCTGTGTTAATGCAGGAATGTTCAGAGGTGAGATGATAGATTTTTGAGAGCTCTAACCTGATTAGTCCATCCTAACTCGAATGGACTGACTGGATAGTAACTGTAGGGCAGGTGGGGTGTAGTTGGAGGAGGTGAGTCACTTGGTGGAAGGGGAGCTCTGGAAGGGTTTATCTTCCCTGTAGCCCCTTCCCCTTGCTCTTTCTCTGCTTCCTGGCCATCACAAGTGGCATGGTGTGCCTCTACCATGCCCTTCCACCATGGTGTTCTGCCTCACCTTGGGCTCATAGCAATGCAGTTGGCCAAACATGGGCTGACCTTCTGCAACTATGAACCAAGGTAAACCTCTCCTCCTCTAAGTCGTTCTTGTCAGGTATTTTGATCACAGCAATGCAAAAGCTGACTAATAGTAACACAAATGTTAACTCAAAAATTATAGATGCTAATATACATAGCATTATAGATTTTCCTCTCTATTCTTTTAAAGTCAAAATTTACAGAAATATTTTTTCCTCTTTTTTTTTGTTTTGCCCCAATTCCTTCAATCCATCTTCCCTTCAGCACTTACTATATCCAATTAGCATACTCTGCTCTGGGAAGGACAATGGCTTGCAATTCTGACTGGGGCCTCTGGCCTAGTTTGTTGCATTAACATTGTTAGCTTTAGGGAGAGAATCAGTCTGCAGCTTTGTAGATGGAGCTCATCACCACTCAGTGCCTTTTGTCTGAAAATGTTGCTTTTTGTATATTCTTTAAGGCTCTTTGTTGCTCTGCTCTCTCCTCCTGGCACTAATTGGCCACATTCAAATACTGTCCTGAAGTGCATGAAATGTGTTCTGACAGCTAACTCCTCCCCTAGCCCTAGAGCACAGTGTCCTCTGGTCTCACAGGGTTCTCCTTGCCAGTCTGGGGTGAGGGCGCAACAAATAAAGTGGGTAGGTCTTCCCTGTGGTGGTTCTGGTGGGCTGTTGGGGGCAACATAGCCCAGGTCTTACTGTGTCACCTCTGTGTGGTCTGTGAACCGTGGCTTCCTTCTGCTCTCTGTGGACTCAGAGCTTCCTGCTGGCTCTCTATCCCAACGTACTAACCTGGTAGAACACCCAGGATCCCCTCCCTGTAGCTAGGGGAGTACTCCGGGTACTAAAGAGTTACATGTTTCCTCTGAAAGTATTCTCTGCAAAGGGTCCACAGTTACTGCTGACCAGAAGTTTGGATCTGGAGTTTATACATGCATTTCTTAGTCTGTCTTCTGCCTGGTCTTTTTTGTTTGTTTGTTTGTTTGTTTTGTTTTGGTACTAGGGATTAAACCCAGGAGAACTTAACCACTGACCCACATCCCCAGCCTCTTTTTATTTTTTATTTAGAGACAGTGTCTCACTGAGTTGCTTAGGGCCTCACTAAGTTGCTGAGGCTGGCTTTGAACTTGCGATCCTCCTGTCTCAGCCTCCTGAGCCACTGGGATTACAGGTATGTGCCACCTTGCCCAGTTCTACCTGGTCCTTTTAAAAGAGGTTTTGATCTCTTTTATATAACTCACTATGAATGGAAAGGCTTCTTAAGTTTTTATAAATCATTCTAAGAAGAAATTACTTGTTTCTTTTGACATTTTTTTTGACATTCATATTTTGAGATGAGAGTGACCTTATTTTGTTTGTTTTTAAAACAAATTTCATATTGTGCTATGATCCCAGGTATGTGTCATACTATAATTAGCCCTAGAAATACTCTGAAGGCTAGTGACCAGATTCCTAGTTTGACTACTTAATAGTTAAGAAATCTTGATCAAGTCACTCAACCTCTCTGTTTCTTAATGTTTTAAAATGAGATTAATAATTACCTTACAGAGTTGTTTGAAAGTTCAAATTTAACAATGTATGTCCAGGGGCTTTAGAAACTGAAACGTTTATATAAATATCAGATGTTAGCATTGTTACTAATTAAAAATACACTTTAGAAATTCCAGAAACATTTTCTTCTTTGGTGAGGTAATAAAGGCATAGTTATCATGGGTGTTAACTTTCTTGGGGAATAGCTTAGACCTTGATTCTCAAGGTACAGCTTCTGGACTGGAAGAATCACTCTTTCTGGGAATGTACTAGAAATGCAAATTCTTCGGCCCTAAACATCCTTCTAAATCAAAACCTCTGGGTGTGGACTCAGCAAGTTGCGTTCAGCAAGCTCTCTGGTTGATTATTGTGACACTGACTGTTTAAGCCTCCCTGGCTTGATGTTATGTCTGATTGGGTATGTGCAGGCTCTGATTTTGCTGATCTTTCCCATCTGGGCTTCCTTTACCATGTGGAAAGGCTTCTGAAAGACATAAATGTGTAAACTTAAGGTTCAGAGGTCACCATTAGCTGACTTTCTACAACACGCCTGCAAGCTCTATGTGCCATTTTTAGCATACACAGAGAGTCTAAGATTGCAGGTCCTTAAAACATCACTAACTAAATTTATCAGGGTTTATGGGGGGCTGGTGTAGAGAAGAAGTTTTAATGTGCTCCCTACTGAATAAGGTAACTAAAAAACTACTTACTGAAGTTCAGCAGAGCTCCATTGAGCATGATTTCTGTTCTGGCTCCTCCTGGACTTGAGGTTTTTGCCTTCCAGCTAACATTCTTAGTGTTCCTTAGTGTATTCATTCATTTATTGATGAGTCAGGGGACCTGCCTCTGAGATGCTGCACTAGGTCTGAGGAAAAGCCAGGGTTCCACTGGGTGCTGTGCTTTCTCATCATGGCCTTGGATTTCAGCCATGCTGTGTCTGTCACAGTGGACAGGTGGACTGTGGATACTTGAGAAAAGTGAAAACCCGAGCTGTGCATTTAATTAAGGTTGAGGGGGGAAGTGGTGGGAAACATTAGGGGGATCCTGGTGCTGTCATGCTGATCCACCAGGGCAGAGACACAGGGTAGGCGTTAAGTAAATATTTATGGAATGAATGAAGGAGGAATGAAATTGGGGTTTTGAAAACTAACATGGCTACTTAGGAGCCTCTGTCTATCTTATCCCAGATGAACAGACATTATGCTTTGATTGAGTGAACTATTAGGTATGTTTAGTTTTAAATGCAGACATAAATAGATTTGATCTTTCCATGGTTCAAATTTCCTCCCATCAGCTTTCCCTTAATTATCCACAAGTGTTCCAAGCCTTCATTAGCTAAATAGGATGCAGATGATGGTCATTAGTCTGGGATATAAATCCTGCTGGCACATTCAATGGCTTTTCACTTGGCTAATTGAAATTTTCAGTATTCATGGACTATAAGAAAACACAGTAATTTTGTAATTTATTTGGGTGTATAATTTTTTCCCTTTGATTGGTGTTTTATAATTATGCAGTTTAAAAAAAATAATTGTGAATGCCACACTTTGCCGGGAGGTATACTGCTGTTTCAGTGTATATGTATCAATATTAGTCCTGTAAAGCATGAAGACAAAATGGAAATTCATACTTTGTTAAGAAATCTTAGAATCAGCCTACTAAACGGTCTAAGAAAGCATCCAAGTAGTGTGCACACCGGGGACCCATCAATTTAAATGTAGAAGACTTTCAAATTGCTAGTAATATGAGTCAGTCTAGTCCTGGCATCTACCAATGAATAAGAAATCATCCCATGTGCATGTGAGGTGCAAACCAGCTAGAGATGTTTTATGCAGACATCATTCCTTTAAGTGGCTTTTAGCTTCAAATTTTATTTTATCATTCATCAGAATTAGCTGGCCTCTACCTGGTGGTATTTGTCTAAGAGTAAAACATACCCACACACAGGCTCACAGATCATAAAGAGAATGCTTGACATAAAATTTCATAACATTGCAATTTCAGAGATTCGGTTTCTGCATTCCTTAAATTTTATATTCAATACTTAAACTGTTCCAATTTAATCAAGCAAGGGTCATATGTTTGCTGTTTTTAAAATATCATATTTGCAGACATTACATGACAGAAATTGGCTCAGTAGTGGTATTCCAGCTTCTTTTTCTAATCCTAGTTTAATTGGAATAATTCACAAAGGTAAACTCTCACTTAAAAGTAGTGTAGAATATTTGGAATCTCTTTCAGTGTTTGATCACTTTGCAAAAAATTCCCTCCAGTGAGAATCAGATAAGCAGTCCACTTTCTGGAAGTGTCTTTGTGTAGGCTGGACTGGATTCATCAATTACTGTTTTTCCATCTGTGGGCTCTCTGACGAACGACTCATTAGGGCTAGTTTTTCATCCTGAATTATTTTTCCTTCTGGATCATGTTTGCCTTTCTGCTAACTTGGAATATTTCTTCAAATGGTTATGAATATTAGGGAAGATACCCAAGTTTTCAAAATTAACCATTCATGTGTCTCAAATGTAAAGGCATTTTATATGTTCTACTTTGTATATCACCTGTTGTGATGGTTAATTTTATGTGTCAACTTGATTGGGTGAAGGAATTAATTCTCTAATAGTGCTGAAATCAGACCAAGTGAAGAAGTTCTGTCCTCACCAATGTGGGCCAGCATCACACAATTCATAGGCCTGTAGAATAAAACAGTGGTAGAGGGGAAAATTCTCTTTCTTCTTGAGCTGGGACATTTATCTTCTTCTGCTTTCAGACATAGAGCTGCTGGGTCTTGGGCCTTTGAATTCTGGAACTTACAGCAGCACTCCTCTTACCTTGAGGTTCTTAGGCTTTTGACCTCAGGCTATGAGCTATATACCATGGTTCTCCACTGGTCTGAATGACACATGTGGCTTCCCAGCCTGCAGATGGCTTATTGTGGGACTTCTCACCTTCCTTACTTGTGTGAACCAATCCCCATAATAAATTTCCTCTTATATATCCTATCGTTTGGTTTCTGTGGAGACCTTGAGTAATATACCTATAAAACTTTTTCTCCTTCAGTAGATCATCAAGAACTGACTGTATTATTTAGTCAAAGGTTCTTCATTAGAGAATGAAGTAAAAGGTGAGCAGCATATGCATTGTATGTCTGATAAAATCAAGCAACATGCCTGATAAAGTCAGGCTTGTTCCCTTCAAATCATCAAGGGATCTCATGACCTAAAATGAAGTGAGATGGGTTTCCTCATTTAATAGGGAAGGATTTAAGACCTCAGGACAATGGTCCATCTTAAGTTCACTGGGCGATCTCTTAAGAGGGAACAAGAATTAGCACCTAGACTCCTGAGCAAGTGGTCCCTTTGCTTTTCTGCCCAAGACTCTGTCTTAAAAGGCCAACACACTTGCATCTATGATAAGGAGTCATATTTGACCAGAGTAAATTATAGACCTATCCAAGATCTGTCCTAGGTAGAAGTGCGTCAAAGTAAAATATACAGTAGGGGATTTAGCCTTGCTCCACACAAATCTCCCTGCTACTAGGACTGCTGCCAGATGAATGTCCTCAGCTCTCAGCCCTCTCAGGAAATTTCCCTTGGCTGCATTGGGTCATGTTCCCTAGTGTCATTCTCCCTTTCCAGGGCAGCCTGTCTCATGCCAGTTTGGGACAAGCCTACCCCAGCTTCAGTGCTCCTCATTTGGTAGACTGGACTACAGCCCTTCCTCTTCCTCTGTTTCATCCTGCCTTTTCCTTTTCTAAGCAGTGACCTGAGAACACTTCCTAAGAAACCTCCTATATGCTAATTTCCATCTCAGTTTGCTTTTCCAACATCTCGCCTGTGACCTGTCTTCAGATCTTTCCCATCACCATGTGTGCCTAATGTCCTCAGGACTTAAGTCCTCATTTTTCTCCTACAAAATCAGCTTTTGAATTTATTAAAAAACAAAGCACCCCAAACCCCCAATGTACAAAACCTGCTTTTGGAAAGAAGCTAGCAAACTTATTCCCTTTAAGGTATAAGAGACCAGTGAAGTACAATACACGACCTCTCCAGTTTCCCTGTCTTCAGTGACCGCTAAGCCTAACCATCCCTCGGGTATCCTCTATCATGAGTCAAGGCTTTGTGCTAAAAGCTGAGCTCATATAAGTGAATTTTCAGTCATCAGCATATAAATAGACTAAAGAAGGGCCTTAATTTTCTAAATTTCTTTGGAGAAATTGCTTAAACTGTGTTGATCACTCCACTAATAGGGTTAGAATACAGGAGTTTTAAAAAGACATTGTGCATTATTGTGCTTTTGTTCCTGTGACAAACACAACATCCTGCAAACTGTGATGGAGGTGACTCATTAGGAGTTTCCCTTTTGGTAGAAAAATATTGATGCAATAATCCAGAAGGTCACAGCATGGGTAAATCATGGTGTTTGGAGTCTTTCATTTTCAGTAATTAAAATGAACATGTTATTGGAAGGTTTAGAAAGCCCACCTAAAGTCGTTCACAATAGCTGCAATTAGGAAACTGGAATGCCAGTTAAAGTCTTTTGAAGGGAATGAAATGAGATTGGCCAAGCATATAAGTAATATCCCCTTAGAAAATGGCTAAATTAAGGACATGGACTATTGTTGATCCGTGCCAACTGTCTTTCACACTCATTTCAGGTATTAAAGATTTTGCTACATGATGCAAGCGGTTCCTTTGTACAAATCCAACATTTAGAGCTACTTGTATAATTTGTGTGTATGTGTGTGTGTGTGTGTGTATGCATGTGCGTGTGTATGTATAGCTAATTTTACCCATCTCTGACTCTCACATCCTCCCCAACATGTTTCTCAGTTCACCTTAGATTGTTCTTGAAAGTTGTGTGGTATTGTTTAATTTTGAAGATCATTTCCCCTGGGACAATAGCACTAATGTCTGAGTTATTAGACATGTTCCTTTATTTACTCTCTCCAGGGTGGCCATGCTGGGATATCGTAGGTTTAGTTAAAAATGCAATTATGTTCCCTAGAGTTGCCCCCACATGGAGTCTCCATAGCTGGAATTTGAGTACTCCCAATTCTGACTTCCATTTATGATAGAAAATGAAACTTGAATTCACCACCAGACTTCAGTTTCCTGAAAAAAGCTTAGTTTCATGAGGCAGGGAATAAGGATCATTTCTCTGAGTAACTTTATAGGTTAGACCATTTGTTCTCAACTGGGAGCAACTTTGCCCCCAGGAAACATTTGGCAATGTCTGGAGGAATTTGGGGTTATCATGAGTGAGGTAGATGGAGTAATGTTATTGGCATTTGTTGAACAGAAGCCAGAAATACTGCAAAATGTCCTGTATTGCATAGTGTCACCCCAAAGCTACCTGCAAAAAAGGATTATATGGTACAAAATGTCCATAGGGCAGAATCAGAAAAATTCTGGCTTAGCCAAACCAAGTGGACAATAGACAACAGATATATGCTTAATAGAGATGTATCTTACCATTAGTTAGGATTCTTTTTATCTCTCCCCTTTCCTCTCTCTCTGAGTTTCACCTTATTAGTGCTATTATGTGGGAGTCTGCCTTTCCAGTATCATACTACCAACATGGCATTTTGGGATAAAGACCTCAGTTTTGTCTAATATCATCTTTCTTATATCTATTCAATGCATGTTTATTGGATACTTTCTTTTTATTATTGGTTACCTTAGAAGGATGGGGAATAAAGGAGATTTGCTCATTAAGAATATATATTCGTTTTGTAATGAAAGAAAAAGTAAAGAAGTTTACTAAGAAAAACAAAAAAACTATCATGTGTGTGACTGGCCATAGCTACATACTATCCTGTTCATAGCATAGTCCAAAAAGAATAAACTTGCATGTAAGTCCTAATATAGTTTTAAATGTTAATGCCTTTTGAGTGGCTTATCAGGCCAAGCAGATCTATACACAAATATGTAAGAAGTCAACCCCAGGGTGAGTGGGTGTGTTAAAGATAGTAGGAAGGACATGGCAATCCCTACTACTCTTGCTCAGACTCACACATCTCTTCAATAGGGAGAAGTTCTGCTCTACCCTTCAGGCTGATAACAGGTGCCATCACCTAGGTATTTGACTCTTTAACATTTTGCACATCTCTCTTCAAGATAGAGTATCATGTGTGCTTGAAGGTGGGGCTTAGAATCAGACTGCTTGACTTTGATACCTGACCTACCTATATCCAAGGTCTGTGATCTTTGGGCAATTAACCTAATTATACTTTAGTTACCTTGTCTGTAAAATGAAGACGAATAAATGTAAGTCCTTTCCTCATTGAATGGTTCTTGGCTCATTTGAATGTTCCAACTTGGGTAGAGTAGCTTAGGAATGGTGAAAGGCAGATAGGCATATTTTAAAATCTGGAGAAATCGGTGGAGACACAGGAGATGGTGCCCATCTTGACTGAAAATGAACAGGAAAGGTCAACATCATTGTACTTTGATAGTTCTAATGTGTTTGCCTCCTTGTTTTGCAGACCACCATTTTCAGCACGTTGGCCAGTGATAAATCCTTATCTGACTGCAAAAAGGTAAGCTGGCATTCAAGAATTTCAGCATGCTTGAAATAAAGGAAGATAAAGATTTTTTGGAATTTTAAACGTTTTAGAGTTGGTGACATTCAGTTGAAGGGCTGTGGTGCCAATGAGAATGTTCTGATCACATTCCTGAACCTTTTTCTTCAAGAATAGTAATGTGAGTGGTTCACTTTAAGGATGTGGAAAACTCCATTATTGTTTGACAGCATTTTGTTATAGAGAAGCTCTGATTCCAGTTCCATATATTTCTCTTCTCACTATTATCTGATATTTTATTAAATAAGATGAGCATCAGGGGAATTCAGATCATGTTGTATAAACTGCACTGCAGGCCTCTATATCTTTGTTTGTAAATTTAAATCTAATAAATTTAAACTCAATGCAATAGTAAAATGATTTTGTGTTTTTTGAAAGCTGATCATACAGCATAAAAATCTGGTTTGGATTCACCACAGTCAAGTTTGAGAAGCTGTCATGCTTTGCAAAAGGATTAGCTTCAGTAGCTACTGATGGAAGATGTCCCTGTAATAGATTGTGTCTGACGACTGCCTCTTCAGCAGCGTGACTAATTCCCTGCTTCTTGGGCCAGGGGTCACTGTTATCCAGCACTTTAATCTCAGATTTAACCAGGTCTTCTCCTTCTGGGGGGGAAAGAGGTGATTTCACAGTCCAAACAACTCAAATAAATTCTTTGACACTATCTATTGATATGGAAAACCAGGTGCATCGAGAGCTGATCTGTGCCTAATACCTTGGTTACTTGGCATTTCTCAGAATTGTATACCATGACACTGTCTGCTGGGCTATTTCCGTTTGTACTGTTGCTTGATTTAGAAGTAGGTGGCTGGGATATTTATTTTTAGAGATAGTGTGAGGACTATCTCTAACTCTATCTCTGAATAGCATTCATTTTATTATTTTGATAGTTTTTAATTACTTATTAACTCTATTTTGATTGAGTTCTGCTGTTTGTCTTGTTCTCTACACTGAGTTGTAAGTGGTTTGAGGAGCATGTATTAAATTTAGGATCATAAATCTTGCAGAGGAAAGACATTTTAGGGGACCCTGTAGCCTCACCTTTTTTCTGGGGTAATGCCTTTGATATTATTTATAGATAGACCTCTAGCCTCTCCCTGGATAGTCTATTTACAGGGAACCCGATGAGCCTGAGTGTTGACTAACAACACTCAGGTTGGAAACAACCCTAAGAATTAGAAAGTTGTTCATTTTTCTAAGCCAATACCTGCCTGCTATAGATTTCTGCTTTGTTATTTAAGTATGAATCTAGTTAATATGTTTTTTTCTGAATTTCCTTTCTATCCCATCCTTGGGCTAATGATTTTTCTTATTGGTTCTAAGAGGATACAGATATAAGTGATTTCTAAGAGCATGAACTGTGGAAATCCGGCTGTTTTAAAATCTATCTCTGCCATTTATTACTTCTGTCACTTTGGGTTGGTTACATAACCTATTAGTACCTCACTTTTATCATCTATAAAATGGGAATAATACTCATACCTAACTCATAGAGTACATGAATTAATACACATAAAATGCTTACAACAGTGCCAACACATTATAGGTATTATGTAAACCATTGTTATCATTTCATCCAGGTCAGGTTGTCTTGTTTTTGGTACGGTCTTTGTTATTGATGTCAAGAACCATGTATCATACCATTCTCCAGTTAGGCTCATCTGGCAAAAAGAACCGTGGAACTCCACTCTTAATTTAGCAAGCTTGGTGGGCACATATGCTTGGTATATGCTAGGCATAGCATAAGACAGGGCTAGGCTAGGTCAAACAATGGACTTTCATGAGTGTAGCACTAATACAGTGGAAGATGCCTTCCTTTCCTACTTACAAGCCATATCCTTCAGTTGGCCATGTGAAGTTTGAAGTTTTTGCACATGCCCTTAAGACGTTTTCACATAAGCTGCTGTTAAAATATGACTCTCTTTTATATTTATGCAAATGATTTTTTAAGGATAAATGTAGACCATTTTATATATTCCTGTCCATATTTAAAATCGTGATCAATCAAGCTTATGTATAAGCCCAATTCTATTATTCAGCTTATTTACTGCTTCTGGTTCTCTGTCATGCATACTTTGGTGTAGTTCAATTAGTTTCTTTCTTTCTATTTATTTATTTTTTTTGTGGTGCTAGGGATGGAACCCAGGGCCTCATGCTCTGCTGCTAAACTATATCCCCAGTCACACAGTTTCTATGACTGCCCTTTCTTCCATCTCAGCTGGCAAGTGTTCATTGAGTATCTACTAGGTGCATATCCTAGAGAATAAGTTATGCATGCATTATCTTTACCCTCTTAGAACTGATAGATGCTCATTAAACAAATAATTAACAAATTTGTGATGAATTTATATATATATAAATCTTAGAGAACCCCATACCAGGAATAGCCAACCTAAGCAGTGGGCCAGGGAGTACTTCATGAATGAAATTTGGCTGCATGAGGACAAGGTGGAATGTGTGAATGCTCAGCGGTGAGAAGGGGAGAACTATAGAAAGTTCAGTGTCTGGAAATTACAGTTTGAAATGGAGAAGGCAAGCTGTGAGCCAAAAAGAAGGCTAATCCTGGATGGTCTAATACAACTATATTAAGAATTTAGATTTATTCTAAGGATAATAAGAAATTTTAAAGGACTTGAATTTAATATACTAGGTGTGTACAATATAATATAATTTTTATTTTTAGATCACTTGGCTGCTAAAGGAGCAAAACTTTGGACATGTAAGTTTAGGTATAAAAGTACCACTATAATCTAGGCAGGAGAAGGTAGTGAATAATACCAGAATAATGACAGTGAGGAGTAAGAAAAATTTGGGTGTAAAATCAACAGGATATGATCATAGTTTGAATCCACAGGAGATGAAGTAGCTAAGGGTGATTCCCTGATTTCTGACTGGCATAGTATTTGTGCTATTTTCTGAGACAGGAACCACTAGCAGAGGGCCAAGTGAAGGGGAGGAGCTGAATTCAGATCAGTACATGTCAATGTTGTGGTATCTGTGATTTCCTAGTCAGGATGACCAGCAGACAGCTGAGCATGGACATCTCTAACTCTGAGAAGCTTTGGGATGGGTGTGGATATGGGAGAAATAAATATAGAGAATGAAACAGTGAGAATGCGAGAGATTGCCCAGAGAGAGTATACAGGGTGCAAAGGAGAATTCACAAGAGTTGTGAGGAAAGGTAACAAACATGTAAGAGCAACGAGAAGACTGTGGACTTTGGCGGAAACTGAGAAGCTATAAAAGTTTCAAGATAACAGAAAACTGTGTTGTCACAGAAGTCAACTCAAAAAAATAATGAAAGAGGTAGTGAGTCTCAAAACAGTTGCTGAGGGTGAGTAAAATACTGCTTAGTGACCACTGGCTTTATTAATACCACAGGTTATTGTTGGTTTAATTGAGATCAAAGTGATGGGCTTAGAAGCCAGATGGCAGTGGGTTTAGAATTGAAAAGGGTGAGAAAACAGAAGTAAACTAGTCTCCTTTAAAAAATATGTTGCAAAACGAAGGAGACATGAGTAGTTGAATAGGGGTCATGAAGTTGAGGGAAATTCTCTTAAGATGGGACAGGTAAGTGTGTTTGAATGCTGGTAGCAAGAAGACAGTAGGGAAGCCAAGAGTGAGGATCTCAGAGGAGAATGAGGAATAGCCTCTGAGTGAGGTCACTGAGAAGATTAAAGACTGTGGGTACTAAAGCCCAGATTAACCTAAGATAGATGGACACATCCTGCTTTGTAACAGGAGGGAAGGAAAGCAGAGACAATTCATGGGAGAAGAGAACCAAAAGGCAGGTCTGTCCTTAGAGGACTCTGATCTCCTCATCTACCTTTGTTTTTTGGGTTGATTTTTTTCTTATAGGGCAGGAGGGTGGAATGAGCGAGTGTTTAATCCTTTTGCAGCTGAACACCTATATTATTTATTCATGTAGTGGAATATTTCGAAAAAGAGCATTGTAAATTGCTTCCATAAATGTGTTATTTTTCTGTGGTATAGATGGGTAAAGCAAGAAGGACTTTGATAGATTATTAATATAAAAAACTATTTCTATAACATTTATTTAATCTACAGGTATTTGCTCACAATATAATGCACACATAATTACCTTCATAAGATCAACAATCTCTGGGCAATCTTTTCTGTTAAAAGGAGATCTGTTTTAAGAAAATCACTCCTTGGGGGCTGGGGTTGTGGCTTAGTGGTAGAACCTAGCATGTGTGAGATGCTGGGTTCCATCCTCAGCACCACATAAAAATAAATAAATAAAATAAAGGTATCATGCCCAACTACAACTGAAAACAAAATATTTTAAAAAAAGAAAAAAGAAAGAAAGAAAATCACTCCTCAATCTTTGTCTCAAATAATGAAATTTCTTCTGAGCCTAGGGTCCCTGTTACTGACCGATTGGAGGTCTTTTCCAGCTTGGTATCCCACAGACCATGTCCAACTGTAAATAAAATCTTTTCTACATCCTGAACATTCTTCCCTTATTTCACAACCTCAGCTAATGGCTTCACCATCTCAATCTAGAAACGTCAGTATTATCTTTGATTTCTTCCTTTACTTCTCATATCCAACCAGCTGTCAAAACCTATAAATTCTACTTTGAAATATCCCTGGAATCTCTCCATCATTCCTCTGAATCCTTCCCTGGAAAGGTTGCAGCAATTTCCTCCTCAATCCTTCCTTAGACCAAGTTTTCCTTCTCCACTCCATTTTCCAAAATACTATTACTTTCCAGAATACAAACAAAAAACAAGTAAGTACCCCTGTACCCATTGTCTCTGGCTACAACTCAACTTGAGGACTTATTCCCATTATCTCCAACTTCCTCTCCTGGTACTCCCCCAGACACCCTGGAGTTTGTGGGCCTTGAGCACACTGCTCCTGAATTTATACATTTACCTTTATGCCTGTGTAGTTTCCTCTTCCTGAAATACTCTCTTATCCATCTTGTCTGCCCCAGGGTAACCACTTCATATCTACACTTACTCTTGAATTTCTGGATTACTCCAGGAAAGTTTAGTGGTCTTATCTCCTGAGTGCATAATATTTTTTATTTCATCTAAATATAGGTTGAATATCCCAAAATGCTTGGGACTGTAGGTGTATTGGATTTCTCTTCGGTTTTGGAATATTTGCATATATACAGTGAGACATTTTTGGGATGGGACCAAAGTTTAACCACAAAATTCACTTGTGTTTCATATAGATCTTGTATACACAGTCTGAAGATAATTTTACACAATATTTTTAGTGCACCGGTGTTTTGACTGCAACACATCACATGAGGTCAGATGTAGAATTTTCTACTTCAGGGATCATGTCAGTGCTCAAAATGTTTCTGATTTGGGAACATTTCAGATTTTGGATTTACAGACTAGGTGTGTGCAAACTTTTAACACACCTAGCAACAATCACTTCGATTGACACACGTTTGCGATGTTCCCAGATCTGTGAGAAGCACTTTACATGGAGTATCTCATTTGATTTTCATAACTATCCTTTAGGGTCAATAATCTCATCATTACCTTTTAACAGATAAAGAAATTGAGGCTGAGAGGCATTAATGAGCTTGCAGAAGGACATGGCAGTGGCAGGGTGGGAGCCAGCATGTGAACCCCACAGGACTGTTGCTTTTAGAATTCTACTATCTCCATCCCCCACTAGGCTTTCAATAGTTATTTATGGCTCCAACTTGCCACTAAACTATTAGCTCTTATAAAGGAGAACAATGACTGATTCTGTTAGGAATAGTAAAACAATACCTTGCAGGCAGTAAGAACTCAGAAAGGTTTATTTAATTAATGAATTCACTATGTACCTGAATATCAATTAGGGTGAGATCATTCTGGGACATTTTGTTCTGAAAAGCAATTTTTTTTCTTTTTCATAGGATTTGAGAAAAGAATATTTATATTCAGAATTTATTTATGAAAGTTCTTTTTGCATGAAGTTCAGGTGTTAATGGATAGCTGGTGATATTAAAATGTTCACTTTAGCTAAAGATGGCAAATCCCCCAAGGTCTGTCTCCCAAACACAAACACCACTTTCTAAAGAGTTGTAAGAATACTGGTTCTTATTTTTAGTTAAAGATGAGTTTATTCCTTAGAAATAAACTAGAAACCTCTAGGGAAGATATGTGAATTTATTCATTTACTAAGGATTGTTTACTGAGTGTCTCCTATTGTTATTGTTAACATATTACAGAGGGAAAATGTGCTGAGACATGATATGTCTTAGTTCAGGGCTCATTTTAAGCTCAACTCAAACTATTGCACATTAGGCCTAATTCACACAGTCTAGTTTTCCTTAAAACCTCTCCACCCCATGCTATTTAACTGCAGTTGAAATATGGGAGATGTGTGTTGGATTGATAAGCATCAGAGAATGCTCCTCAGGCATGCTCCCCAGTGTTTCATGCCACCTGTTTTAAGTTCACTTATGTTTATATATTTATATCTTAATACTTTTACATTTCTCAATACAAAAAATTTGGATGCAATTATTTTGATCCTGCAATTTTTGTGCAGGAACTTTCTGACATGGTGCTATTAAACTTTTGGCATTTAAATTTGAAAGTGATTACCACCCTGGGGCACAGATCACAGGGGGGCTGGAAGCAATGGACAGGTGAGAGTGACAGATAGGATAAGGGTCAGAGAGAAAGATGAATCCCAGGGATGGGTCAAAGTGTAGAGATGTCTGTTTTACAAGTTACTTAGAAATGAAAATCAGTGGTTTTTTCCAGTTTGGTAGCCAGATGTCCCACTTCATTCTGCCTTAATTTCTGTGTACATAAGGTAATCTAGAATCCTATCCAGAAAGAATCCCTATCTCTAGTCATAAAATAAGATCTTAGGTTAAAATTCAGCTACCATTAAGCTACTCCAAAGTAAGGGACAAAGAAAAGAAAGGTAGTGGAAATTCCATCAAAATGAAAGAGAATTAGTGAGAAGATGAAGGGCATTAAAGGGAAGGAAAGGGAAGAACAATGGAATGAATCTGACCTAACTTTCCTACGTACATATGTGAATATACCATAGTGAATTTCATCTTTTTGTGTGTCCACAAGGCACTAATTTTTTTTTCAAAAAGATAAATAAATAGCAAGAAGATAAGTAGAGTAGAGGAAAGGGAACAGGAGGAGGGAGGAGGGGAGGAAAAGGAGAAGAACTGGGGACTGAATTAGAATAAATTATACCCCATGTTTTTATAATTATGTTAAAATGAGCCATAATATTATGTATAGCTAAAAATAACTAATTAAAAAATTATAAACTTAAAAAAAATTCAGCTACCATTTTGATGTTTTATTATTCATTTGGAGGAATAAGAAAGGACTGTTGTCTGTATGTCTCTCCCTGCTTTTTCTCCCTGTACTTCTGACATCTTAACTCATCTGAATGATGTTACAAGATACTTAGAAAAATTTATTTAAAAAAAAACTACTAAAAATAGTTCAGAAAACATATTCCTATCACATAAAAAAATATTGGTTTTAGACTATTGGGAACCTAAAGGAAATATACCTCTTGGCAGTAGTAATTTGGTGGGATTATTTGTGGCTATGTTATCTGTTCCTTCCAACTCTTGACTTTGGTTTCTCTACTATTACTACAGTTATATAAATGTGCAGAGGATGTGCTCATATGGTCTCATCCCACTGGATGACACTTTTATTTTTAATGGACATCAGGTGCTTCCCTCACATAGACAAGGTTATTTTCCTTCAGGAGGAGGTGACTAGAATGTTGAATTTCATGGGTTCTTGGGAGATTCAAGCTTTTCATCAATGTTGATGACTTAGTTCTCTGGGCAAACTAGTCCAAGTTGGTAACATTAGTGGTTAAGATATTTATTCACAGATGGTTCCTCAGCCTTTTGAAACTGTTATGTCCATCTTTCTTTTTTAATGACTTAATGTCTAGATGGCATCTGTTGACCTTTACAAAGCTGGCTGGGCCAATTCCCATGACTCCCAGCCTCTTGGCAGAATTTCCAGGCTGGTAGGTCACAGTGGCTTCTTCCCATGCCCTGAGAAAGGGCAAGGAGACGAAGCCAACACTGTCAACATTGAGGAAATTCTTCAGTTTGCCTCTGAAATGACAAAATCCCATGTTCTGGAATAGTCACGGCAAAGGGTATCATTTCAAGTAAGTTTAAAGGCTGTTTACTTTTAAAATAGAGTTTGGGGAAGCAGCAGAGGTTCAATTTTGCAGAGTGCTATTTTTGCTGCCTTACTGTAGGTTCTCTGCTGGCTATAGGGTGACATATGCACAATTTCAAAATCCCTTTCTTCCTTTCATATGTGCCCACATGGGCACTGATTCATGGGAAGGAAAGTTGTGTCCCTGTTGAACGAGGGGAGTTGCTCCTCTCACTCTCCCAGCAAAGAAAGAGTTTCTAGCACTCATCTGTAATGTTTGAGATAAGGATACTGGTTCTGGATTCCAAGTACTTTCCTTTCAGGTCTTAATGCCTGGTTTTGGTTTTTATTACTGCATTTTTCCATCCCCTTCTCCTGAGAGACAGTAAGGTGGTAGGGTAGGGATTAAGAACATAAGCACTGGGGCCCTATTTCTGTGACTAAAGTCTCCATGAGCTGCACTACCCATGCGCTCTACAACTTTGCCCAAGTTATTTAGCCTCTCTTAATCTCTAAAACTGAAACAAATATTTCAACATATGTAGAATTATTGAAAGGATTGAATATGTGAAGCTATGTAAAATTCTTAGAGCACTAGGATTTGGTCATTATTATTCCATTCCTGTCCTTGCTGAAAATAATTTGAGCCTTGGTAGCTTTGAGTCTGACTTTTTTGTTCCAGAAGAGCAACAAATATCAAGGGAAGTACATCAATCGTCATGGGTTAGCATCAGCATTGGGAACAAAGCAAACTCTAGTTGCACTGAATAAATATCCTCATATAGGTATCTATTTTTAATAATTCAATTTATTAATAATTAAAATATACTCAAGTTCAGTACTGTTACAGGTTTTAGCTCTGTAGCACAGAGCATTTCTTAACAAATGAAGCACAAAACATTTCTGTTTTGGAGGGAAGTACTGGGGATTGAACACAAGGGCACTCAACCACTGAGCCACATTCCCAGCCCAACTTTGTATTTTATTTAGAGACTCACTGAGTTCCTTAGTGCCTTGCTTTTGCTGGGGCTGGCTTTGAACCCATGATCCCCTTGCCTCAGCCTCCCACGAAGCTGGGATTACAGTCATGCACCACCACACTTGGCAATCCATTACCTTTTCTAAACTTTAATCCCTCGTGACCATTGGCATTATCATACATTAGGGGGGGTCATTTATTATTGTGTTCTTGGCCAAACAGAATCAATACTGTGGGTGGAGTGGGCTTGTGTGTTCTCTTTATTGAAAGGGGGACTTTATGAATAGGGAATGCTACTGGAAATGTGCATTTTCTTGCTCTCAGTGTAGTAGCCAAGGAGGTAACAGAGTAGAGTGAATACTAGTGATTCCTCTTTAATGTTGGAGTATTCTATCCCTAGGTTAGAAATTTTTTATTCTTAAGCTTATGCTAATGAAATTTCAAAGGGAAAGAAAGACACATACCCAAGGTCAAAGCAAGTTCTCATAGTTTATAGGATTAAAGTTGGTTGTGGAAAATAGTCTTATGACTGGAAGAAATGTATTATCTGTTTCTGTGTTTCTTGTACCCTAAGCAACAATTAAGGAATAAATTATAATAATTTTTTGTTGAGGTATTATTTACATGAGATAAAATATAATGATCTTAACAGTTAATGATAACTATTTTTAAAATTTTGTAACAGAATTACATTAGTGGCATTACCTGTGCCTTTTGAGGTATGGGCATTTTTGAAAATGGAGTCCTGTGGTTAACTGCACCATTGACAGTGCTGGATTGTACCCATTATTCCCTCCAACCAGCTGCTATAATTGTCACTGTCATTTTGGAATAAGCAGCACATTTAGATCCATGGATTGTATGATATAGTCATTGTCTGCAGCCGTAACAGTGCTAATAGGAAGAAAGGTAGTTAAGGGCAAATGTCATGAAATATGTTGCTCTGGTCTCCTTTGAGCTGTAATTATCGTGGCTACATCTGCATGAAAACAAGTTTCAAGAACATGACCTTTGCAGTCTGTGATTCAGGCATAACTGCCCGTGTAATACACATTTTAAGATATATTGGAAACTATAATAATTAGCAGCACACCCCTTACACATGTACACCTGCTACAACAAAGCATAGATTTTTGTGACAGCAAAAATGAATAGTAGAAATAAAGGAGGGTTGACTAATCTTGCAAATTATACATGCAAAAGGGCATTTAATAATGCCACTAATATTTTTTGCAATTTTTTTTGGCAAATGTCACAAACTGTACTCTGTTCATCTGCATAATTGTTAGCTTGATTCCACTTGTTTCTTTATCATATACTAAAGATACTATGGTGACCTTTTGGCTGGGAACTGTGTTTCTTTTGTGAGTAAGTAGTTTCTCTTCTTGATTGCTGTATTTCTGAGCCTCCAGGGTACTGCGCGAGTTTTTCTTTTTCCTTTGTGGCCTATTTTCTTTTCAGATTTTCCAGAATCTTATATAACAAAGAATGGGCTATAGTTATTTAAGTTTAAGCACATATACACACAAATGCACACAGACTTAATTTTACATAGTATGTTCTGGGGGACAAGCTTTTATAGAGATATTCGATCTTGTTTTCCTACAAAGTATGCTAGATGTGAAAAGGAGCAGAAAAAGTTAAAAGATGAATTAATATGAAGAATGAAGAAGAGTTTTTGTGTAAATTGGATCTCAGCACTGCCTTGCAATTCTTTTGATAAGAGTGGAGTAGTCAGAATACTTAATTTACCCCAATTAAGAATGATCATTCTGGTTATTGTTGCTCAAAATGGGACCAAGTTACTCTACAATTGAGCTAATTGCAACCTCTGATTTAGCAGCTTTGCTCTGTGTTTTTCCTTTTGTTTACACAAATGATCTGTACTCTATAGGCAAAAGCAATCCCTCCTCTCTCTTCCTATGTTGATTGGTTTTTCTTTATTATTTTAATCCTACACTTTGATGATTGCTATAATCTCCTAAGTCATTGCTCAGACCAACCAGAAAATAAGACAGCTGTGTAATGGTGACCTCAGAGATGCTTGGTTAAGGGGCCGGGGTGGCTGTACTGTGTGATTCAGAATCTGCCACAGATGGCACTCGCACTATGAGTTCTTCTGTAGGCTTGGGCAATACATAGAGTCAACCAGACCTAGTGTTTTCAGGAGAGGGCTGTTTTTATAAAAGGTCCTAGAGAAGACCTCCATGGTCATTTTTAACTCTTAATACTATGGTTTTATGATTTGCTATGATGGAAAATAGTAATGGTGGTGATGGAAATGTTAGTAATTGATTTAGCATCATGTATTTTTAAGAATCTAACTATGTTTAAGTACCAGTTCACATCAGTGAATACAATGGGTAAAAATTATTTCTGCCATCTTGGAATTTATTCTAATGGTTGGAGATACAGACAATATATAATACACAAAAGAGATTAACTGCATATAACATTTTAAAATGTGAAGTGGAAAAATAGGGGTGTAGAGGTTCTTGATGGGAGCAGTTTCTTGTGATTTTAAGCAGGTTAATCATGTAAAAGGTGTGTGTCGTTTGGTCAAAGTGGGGAGAGGGGGTGGGTTAGATCTTTGGGAGAAGAGCATTTTATAAATGGAGGGAACAGCTAGTGTAAAACCCTAAGACCTCAATGTGCCTGGAGCATATGTAGAAGGCCACAGAGGCCAGTGTTCTGGCTGGATGAGAAAAATAAAGACTAACCTTTATGGACTGTTAGAAAAATGTAACATGTTTTGAAGTTTTATTATGTGCCAGTGACTATAATAAACCCTTTATAGTGTTCAGTACATTTCATCCTCACAATAGACTCATGAAATACAATTACCATTACCATTTCTAGATGATGAAATGGAAGCACAGAGAGGTTAATTAACTTGTCCGAGGTCACCCAATAGTAAGATGCAGGCTGCCCAGGTTCAAATTGGGATGTCTGACTCCAGAGCTCAAGTGATTTCCCCCACTACTGATAAAGAATCCAAGTGGGCTCTAAAGGATTTTCACTTACAGTTAATATCATTCAAGGTCAATGTGAGATTTTTTTCATTATATATTGAACAACTCATTAATGGATATTAATTATATCAACATCAATTATTGATTAATTAGAAAGTATGTATTATATGACAGGAATTTGAACTCTATGTAGTATGGCTATTAGTAACACAGACCAATTCAAACTAGTTTAAGAAAAATAATGTACTTAATTGAAATAGTGTATTTTAAGCATGACCGGATGCAGATTGTAAAGTGATGCCATTAGAAGTTTTTCTTATTCTCTTCATAACTTGGTTATGCTTTCATCAATTTTGTTGTTATTCTCCAACAGGATCTTCCCATGAAGTAGCAAAATGACTACTATCTGACCAGGCTTGGAAACAAAAAACTTATTATATTTATCTATGATTCAAAGCAAAACCTCCAAATTGACCCCTATTGACCTGGCGTGGTCACATAACAACCTATGAATGCATCTCAATTTCTGAAGAGTTAGATATGCTGACTGGCAGGCTTGGGTTATATACCCACCTCTGAGTTAAAATTCTTATCAGGGCTGTCCAAATCTCTGGCCCAAGAGGGGATGTACTGGTTCCCCAAATACAGATGAAGGAAGTTGGATAGATGCTAAGCTGGCAAAGCAGTGGCTGTCCAGTGCTTCTACTGCATCTTGTCATTCCTCGTTCTTTTCTATTTTTTTCTCATGTCCTTTAGTTTTGAACCATTATATTTGCTTTTGTATTCTTTGTTTTTCTTATTTTGCTTTGTATAGCAAGAATTTACAATATAATAAAAATCACAAGGGATATTGGTAATGAGAAAACAATTGGGAAAGCAGAAAACAATTCTTGAAAAGTTACAGCATTTTATAGAGCTCTAGGTGTGCCATTTCAGAGCATTATCTTTCCAATCTCATATACAGAAAGATTTTTATATGGAAAATCATATATTTAACATTGTGTCTTATAAACCATGGGCCTCCAAATATTGATATTAAATTGGGGAATGGGCAGTTGTCAAATCTTTGGGGAATATGGGATTGATTCAATGTATACAGAAAATAAGCCAAAGTGGATTAATTTAGTGATATTTTAGAAGTGTTATTTGATTCCAAAGAAATTCATGGTGTAAATATATTCTGAACTACATATATGTTGTTTCCTGCATGGACTGTGTTTCAAGTTGTCTTTTCTTTATCCTGTCAGTAGCAATAGTAACAATGTCAAAAAGGTAGAGGATTCAGGGAGTCATAAGGATGTTGCCAATTTGACTATTTCATGATAAAAGTCTAGAGGGATAGAGGTAGATTTTGTGAAATTTCAAGAAGTTTGAATCCTCCAGGGGCCCTACAGTTCTGCTTTCCCTCTGGACAAGGAATAGCTCTGAATGTATTACCAAATTTCCATGCAACCTGTTTTTGATGGTTTAAATTTTATGTTTCTGCTCTGCTTGAGCAGAGATAAGTGTCAGATTAGGCAAATTTAGTTTGACACCTGAAACTGAATTATATTTATGGAGATTATAGCTGCTTGAATACATTTATTTGGAGGATTAGCAGAACGATTTAGTTTTTTAGCATTTCGCTATTACTGTGGATTTGACCACAAAAATTTCATTGTATTGGGGAAAGATCCTGTTTTTGGATTTTAGAATAGGTATGCCCTAGCACCAGGTATTTTTGCAACTATAATTTCTAGCCTGTATGACTCAATAGCTTTGCATAAATCTTTTTCGTTTTTCTTTCTTCCTCTTTTTCCCCATTTCTCTAGTTAGCTTTTTCTGCTCCTCCCCTCTCCTCTCCTCCTTTCCCTTACCACCTTTCCCATTTCTTCCTTCCTTCCTTCCCCTAATATCAGATAGCAAGGTGTAAGTTATTAATTGTTTACATCTTCCCACTCTACCTGTAATAGACACACCAAACTTATTCAAATGTTCTTTAGGTCCTGGCTGAAAGAATGGTTTGGATTCACCTAGACCCAATTAGTTAATTATTCAATACGTATTAAAGATCTTCCAGGATTATTTGGAGGATTAAAAGACAAGTGAATTTATGTTATAAATGAGCTCATGATTTAGTGGGGGAGGAAGAATGAAACCACACTTGGATAAACAAATCACAAAAGGGTAAGTAAGCTCTATAATAATTATTTACTTTTTAATTTAATTATTTTTATTGAATTATTTATTAAATTATTACTGAATTATGATTTAATTATTTAATTTGTTATTTTAAAATCTTAAAAAAATGTTCTAAGAAGTAAAATCAAGAGTCAATAAGTGGGTAGAATCAAACTAATTGTTTTGATAGCAGAGAAGAGGATGAGCACAGCTCTCCCTGGGAAGCCACTAACATTCTCCTCCCATTCTAAGTTTTACCAGGACAACCTGTATGCATCTCTGAGTTACTGAATAGGTTCTGTCTGCTTGGTGGCTAAGGGCCATTTGTGGTCTGTCAGGGTCTGGGTGATGGTCTTCCCTCCAACCTGCCAGCAGCATGAAAATGAGTAGGATAATTTGCCAATGTTGCTAACGCTTGCATTATTGCTGGGAGATCATGAGCTCTGTCCTGCTCTGTTTGGGCTTGCGCCTAAATTTAATAATCTTCTTTAAAACCACAGACCATGCAGCCTTGTGAAACTGTCTCCATGTATATGTTTTTTTTTTTTTTTTTTTTAATGATCCTGCTGGTGTGGAATTGCAAGATAAGCAGAGAGCTCAGTAAATGACTCAGTGGGAGTTGTCCCCAAGGGAAGGATGGAGAAAAGAGTGCACTGTTTTCTTGGCAAAGAAAACTGATACTTACTGTGGTTATTGCAACTCTGGGCATTTGGCTTTTCCCACCGGGGAGATCAATGTGATGAAGGCAGAGCTGCTCTTCCAAAGCGGAACCTCCATGAGCTCAGGTGTCCAACTGAGATGTCAAAATGGCCAATATCCTTGGCAAAGAGAGCTATTTAATTAATTAGTGCCTTGAGCTGGCAGCCTGCCAAAAAAGCACCTGAACACAGTGTCTTGTGAAAAAAACTGCAGAAGGCCCCTGCCAGAGACCCGATGCTCCTGCGAAAGCATGCCGTGAGTGTCCACCTGTCTCCGTGGGAAAGACAGGTGCCATGTCCTCCTGATGAAGGATCTTTTTTCACATGGTATTCTTTGGATAGAGATTCTTGGAAAAGTCTTTTCTTTTCATTCATTCAGATGGGACAAAGATGAAAAGGAAAGTGCTGTTTTCTATTGTTTAGAGAGCCACCCAAGTCAGCGCCTGGAGTAAGCAGAAGGTGTCTTAAGGAAAAGCTTCTCAGAATCCAAACCTGTCGTCTTGCATTGCTCAAGTAGGAAGAGACCTTGAGGCTCTCTAGTGTCATTAAAGTGGTCTGGCATTTGGAGGGGCAGCTTCTCTGTTACTGCTTAAGATGATTCCGGACTCAGACCTGAATCACCACCAAAGTAGTGTTGCCAGGTGTCTCAGAGGAAGAACCCTGCAAGGTTGCAAATGTTCTGCCTGCCCTTGTGCTTCCCTGCAGCACCTTCTGCTCCTGTTGCGGCAGAGGAACCCTTTTGAAAGTTTTTCTTTGATTTATGTGGAAAGGACAGAAACACGCACCCCTTCTCTTACAGAGAAGAACTGGGGCAGAAGTCATGACTGTAAGGAGGGAGAGCCACTGTGCAGCTTTGGGGCCTGATTCCCCCCAGAGCATCTGCTTCTTGTCTCTGGTTTTAGCCTTTGGTCACTCTTTTTCTTGGTGGGGGCAATTATTTTATTATGACCATTTTTTTTGATGCTCCTCCTAGCTTCCCAAAGTATTTCTAAAAATCTTTTAGCTTCTAAAGAATATGATAATGTATTTTCACATCTCAGATGGGCTTTATTAGTTATGGATTTGCTGGTGAACAATAAGCTATGTAACATTTGTAGTATTCGAAGCATCAGGTAATACAATTTCCAGTTCACATGTAACCACTAGATGACTCTGGAGCTGAATTGCCCATAAAAGGTGCTGCCTCCAACATGCATTAGTGATGCTAAGTGACTAAACCTCTCAGCCTCCTCTTCTTTTTTAAATGAAGATGAGATTATGCTATCTATCTCATGGAGTTACTGCCCAGTCATGTAGGACCTCATCAGAGCCTTCTCTTTGATTCTAGGTGTGCTTCTCTGAATCTGGAGACATATATACCCGTTGCCTTAGTGACAAATTACCTCCCTGCATCCATGCCACACCCAGTGGTCAGACTTAAAGAGATGACCACATTAAATATTCCCACTGGAAAGGGGAATTTGGGTGCAACTGCCATTATGAGGTGCTGGCATCTGAGCAGCAGCTTACTCTGAAGTGGGCCTAGCTTCTCTCTCTGGGGTTGGCTTCCCAGGCTATTGCCCTTCCTGGGAGAGGGGTTATTTCTCCTTAGCCACATGTGAAGGTGGCTTTAGAGGATAGGCTACTTTCTTAGCCTCCTATCTGCTCATTTTAATCCCAAGCTCTACAACTCTCTCAAAAATGTAGCTGACTTTTTCCTATTTGATTTCCAGTCATTTCCATATGCTAACAGGCAAACTCATGATTCTTTTGTTTTAAAAAAATGTACAGCCCCTCTTTCTTCTCCCTTTTTATTGATGTATAACTTACATGTAGAAAAAACCCAGTTTTAAAGTATACCAGCTGGGCCTGGTGACACATGCCTGTAATTCCAGTGGCTCCTGAGTATCACAAGTTTGAAGCCAGCCTGGGCAACCCAGGGAGACCCTGAAGAAAGAAAGAGAGGTGTGGGGGAGTGAAGAGAAAATGCCGCAGTCTGGCTGGGCACAAATCATGAGCCACTGAAGCAGGAACAAACTTTATTTCTGAACTCCACCAGCACACTCCACATACGCTCCCGGGAACTCTCTCGAATGCCACAAGGCTCCTCCAGGAACCACCAACCGGAAATCCCTCCTCCGGCACTTTCCCAACCAATGCGAACTCTTCAGGAATCCCCACGAGAGCTCAACCGGAACTCAACAGGAACTCCGAGAGAACTTAAAAGTCATTATCTTAATGGCTCGATGGCCACTACTTCTGGCAAAAATGCCATGCGTCAACCCGACTCAGTTGTGGCCCTCAACAAGAAAAGCAAAAGGGTTATAATGTATTTCAGTGGTACAGTGGCCCTGCATTCGATCCTCAATACTGAAAGTAATTAAGTACATTTAAAAAAAATAATTAATGAAAGACAAAGTGTAACAACTCAATATATTTTGTGTATTCCCAGGTGCCCACTGTCTTTGTTAAGATATAAAGCTTTCTTGGTGCTCTTGTTGATGCTTTCATACTACCTAGTAAGGCAGCCACTTTTTAGAATTCTATTACTACCGGTTAGTTTTTGAATCTCACATAAATGACATCATATCTATTTACTTTGTTGCTTCTGGATTCTTTTGTATAATGTCATGTCTCTGAGAGTCAACTGTGAAATTGCATGCAGCAGTAATTCTTTCTCTTCCCAATGCTGTTGAGTATTCTCTTTACCACAACACAGCATTCAACTGTTGGTATACTTTTTAGTTGCTTTCAGTTTGGGGCTGTCATGAACAACAGTACTGTAATTATTCTGTCATCTGTGTTTTGGTGGCCACAAACACTCTTTCACCTAGACATATATACAGGAGTAGGATTTCTGGGTCATAAGGCATATATATTTAAGTTTTGCTTTAGGGGACATCCTAATTTTTTTCAAAGTGGATATAATGCTTCTTTTGATAGTCTGTAATGGATAACATTACTATAATCTAAAACCCCATGAGGTTTCAGGCTATGCAAAATAATAATAATATTTTACCCACTTCTCCAGTACTGTTGGAGCCGGGTGAATTTTTGACCAGAGTCTCTGGTTGGCATGAGCCATTTCCACTCCTAGTATGTGCCTGCTCTGTTCAAGGAAGGAGAAAGCCCAGTCTGCTTAGGGTTCCCGAGGTGCAACTGCTCCATGGTATTTGTCTTGGGGGGTTTGATTGAATGTAGCTCCTCAAGGGTCATCACCTACTTCTGTGGCTCACATTGTCTCCCAGCAGTTGAAGGACCTCTAGCTCTCTTTGCATATCCTAGAAATATCAGTGAGCACCTAGGTGTCACTCTCCTAATTGAACAGTGATCCTAGAACTTGTGTAAGAACACTATTTACAGATAAGCTACCCCTTTGTTCAGACACCCTGAGGGGAAAGAAGGACACTGTGCTCTCTCCTCTTTGGAGCTTGTTTCCTGGTGGGCTCTAGGGGAACCAGCAGTACCAACTAGGTGACCAGGGTAACTGGAACCTCACCTCGTCTTTCTCATCTTTTAAGGATTTCCCTGGGGAAGGATGTTGTCAGAGCATCTCTTCTACCCTCCAGTTTGTTCCCATGAAGCACTGGGTGGGCTAAATTTAGTGTAAGGTTAAAGAGTCCAGGAAATCCTGGCTGGGATTCTGGCCTCTGGTCTGTGGTTAGTATCAGGGCGTCCTGGGGATGGAGCTAGTTGAGGAGAAGAAAGCAGATGGTGCTGGCCACTTAATGACCTCTACTGGAGTTGGGGCTACCTGGGACTTTTAAAAATGTAGTTTTATTTTGCTGTAATATAATTGGGTTGATATGACTTAAAGACAGAGGGGTAGACACATGTGTCCAAGGAAATTCTAGGAAGGGACTTTTAATTCCCCTAGGGCAGCCTGGTTGAGAGGACGGTCAGACCTCAGAAATTGCATGCTGTCAAGTAGGACCAAACTTGTTCCTTTCACTCATAATTTTTTTTTCTTTCCTTTATGTTCTTAAGATCAAATTTCAAAACAAGTGACTCCAGAATGAATTTCTTGTTTCATCCAGTATGTTCTACCTGAATGTCCCCAGTTTCATTAAGCTGTAAGGACAATCAATGTCAAAAGGGGAGAACACCCTTCTCCTCAGCTCTGCCTAGAGCGCGGGCTCCTGGATCTTAAAGCAGCTGTTAGTGCTCTGAGCTTCAGTCTTTCATGAACACAATGCCTTCTACTTCTGTTCTGCCCTCTGCTCCTGTGGAGCCTCAGGGCCTGTTCCTAAAGCTGAGAGGAAAGATACATGTCACAGCTTTCACCTCTGTTAAGCTTTTTTATTCCCTCCCTGCCTCTTTTAGCTCTTTCTCCTGAATACCCTTGCACCAACATTTTTACCCTTTCTTTCATCTAAAAATAGCTCTCAGATATCTTAGTTCATAAATGTGTTCAGGTGGTCACTGGCACAGCTCCATGAACAGGGGATCTTAGAATCCTACTCCTGACTTCAGGATGTCCTGATAATCCTCCTCCCAACTGGTGAGTAGACCAAAGTTTGTGCTCACAAGACTGTGCCTTCTTTGTTGACCTGCTTATGTCTGAAAGGCCCGTGGAAATGGCACAGGGGGCTAAAAGGAACTGGCTGGGGACTGGAAAGGGAGGATGGGGAAGCTGCTGCTGCCTCTGAATAAAGAATGGAAGAATGTCTACTACCCACCCCCCGCCCACCGCAAGATTTCTAGTTCTAGAAAAATATGATGATAAATTAAGTAAAATGTTGGCCTTTTTGTTCCTCTCATCACAAGTCAGTTGCTAGAAGAAATCCAGGTCTGTGTTATTCAAATACTTCATCTCTGTAATTTTGTTCCTCTCAACAGTCCCTGGATTTAAAGGATTGAGAGGGCCAGAGTGTCTATAGATTCTTATCTTGACCTCCATTCATAAAAAAGAAGCTAGGTCACTTATTGAACAATTCCTTCAATATCCTTAGACCCAAGATTGCTACCTCAGCATTTTAGAAGTTGCCCTTTTGCCAACAAACCCCAATGGGATCCGTGAGTACCAAGTAAACTCGTGACCTGGTCAGGGAAACCTGCCAGTTAGGCTTCAACTTATTGTCATTTTATTGCTATTTCTAAGTGTGATTTAAGGAAAAAAAAAAAACAGGGGGGGATGTTACATAAAAGAAGAGGCACAACTCCAGGATTAAGGGAAAATTAAAAATAGAATTGTTCTACGAAAATTAGCTACTTATAACTGTTTGCTTTTAGAAGATAATATTAATTGATTCAGGGAGATTGTGTTTAAGTTATCATGATAGAATAAAAAGACTTAGAGCTTGGATCTGGTTTCTTCATGGATTTATGTGGTTTGGAGGAAGTTATCTTAATATCAGCATCTAGAGTCACCTTCTGTGTTCGTTGGTTCCACATCCATGGAGTCAACCTATTGCAGTTGGAAAATATTGGGAAAAAAGCATTGCATCTGTACTGAATGTGCACAGACCTTTTCCTTGTCATGATTCCTTAAACAAGTGCACTACAACTGTTTAGATAGTATTTACACTGTATTAGGCATTATAAGTGATTTTAGAGATGATTTAAAGTGTATGGGAATATGCTATTTATTTAAGGGATTTGAGCATCCTTGGATCTTGGTATCCAAGAGGGATCTTGAAACCAATCCCCTGTGGATCCTGAGGAACAACTGTTTCCTTGTTTGGCCAATGGTTATGTTGGCATTTAGGCATAATATGTAGAATGTTGGTGAGGACAGCCTGTGCTCCTGCTGGGAGGGCACTAGTATGTTCCCTGTCTGAGAGTAGAGAAGAGGAGAAAAAGGAGGGAGCCAAAGAAAGACCTTTCTATAGGGTCCACAAGACAAAAGAGGAAGATGTCAAAAGTTGAGCAGTTCTTGTGAAGGGAAAAGAACAGAAAGTTCCAGTGAGGGGAAACTATTCATGAATAGCACTGTCAACAAAACCCCTATGCAACATTAGCTCCTCAAAAACAGGAATGGCAATGTTGTCACTTCTGTCATCTCAGCACATGCAGACTAGACCCTGGAATGGAGCAAGTTTCCACTGAATGCCTGTTGAATGATGAATAAATGAATGAACAGATCCACATGAGGATACAAAGCAATCTCAGATGGATGTTTGCTGACATTTCGGTGAATGAATAAGTGAATGTACAACTCATATCTGATGATTGTACAATTAGGTTAATTTGCAGATGATAAAACACACCAGAGATGGGTGCAAAAAACAGTTCAAGTGCAAAATACCATGAACAGCAGGAAGACATTTTGTTTAACTCCTGTTACTGCTGCTTCTATTGCAAGGGATGGTTAGGAATTGTTCTGTAGTAGAGGAAGTGACTGTGTAAACACAGTTTGAGAACTTCAAAGTAATAAAGGAATCTTTGTTTCAATGATTTGACTTCCAAAAATGAGGACACTTTGTAAAACCCCTATTTCTACAATAATGCAGACAATGTTATGCAAAATGCACTTTGGGAAAGAGCAGTAGCCCTTGTAAGATTAAGTAAGTTTATAGCACTGTTCAGAGTAGTGTTAAAGTATTTAAGCCAGACCTTAAAACATTTGTCCAAAATTTAACTTTAAAGAAGTGTTAACTAACCAGGGTCTCCTTCACACCATGTTGGTGCTCTGTTTACATTTGCCCATGAATGAATGAATCAAGGGAAATTAGTTCAGAACTTCTAGAACTTTCTACCCTTCTGTTTTGCTTACCCAAACACTAGTTCCTAGGAGAAATACTGGGTCAACTAGATGGGGGAACTTTTGATATTTAAACACAGAGGCTGGAGAGGTAAACTGGAGCATATGTATAAATAGAGTCGTGTGTCTTTTTCCTTAGGTTAAGAGCTGAGACAGAGGTTATAAGTTCTTACAATGGCTTAAAAATATGTGAGGAGAATTAACAAACCTGAAGATTCTTGAGCCCACTCTTTCTCTCTGAGATCTTGATTTATTTCTTCTGGCATGAGTCTGGACACTGACAAATCTGAGAGCTCTCTGTAGGAATCTGATATAAAATAGCTAGAATTGAGAAGCAATGAATTAAGGGAGCAAGTGAGTTCCCCTCTCTAGGTCCATTTTCAGATGCACTGACCATGGTTAAGTGGACTCAGCTTGCTTCCCAACCTGATCTTTCCCAAGTCAAGGATACTGTTCCCTAGGTCCCCACTACTGAGGGAACTGAAGACTTGTGGACTTCCCTCATTGATCTTGTTTGACAATACCTCTAATGTGTTCTCAGTGCTGTCATTGTCAGAGATTCTTTGAACTGACTCAGGTCTCTCTGATCTTCTCTATACAAAGCTCAAGTTATGAAGCTATCTACAACTTCACCTGGACTCGGAGATGGACAACAGGAAGTTACCTATCTAGCTAATTTTCCAGTGGGTGCTGATTTACTCTGCGCAGTATCTCCACATCTTCATGCAGTGGTTTTCAACAGAGGCATTTGTCAGAGTCACTCAAGGAAAGTTTGCCTAAATATATGTATTCATCCTCACTTTGACTCCTAATCAAAATATCGAGTCTATCAGTATTTCTAGGTAGGATTTGTACATATATCTTTCCAGGTGGCTCTAGATCAAGTTTTGATAGAGATCCTTTGCAAAAGGTGAATGAGCTGAAATCAACATGATCTGAATTTCTCCTGCAAAACACTAGTATATATTTGTACTTCCAAATGTATCTGTTTATGATATAAACTGCTAGGCTAGCTGCCCATCAAACTTATTATCTCTTCTTCCATAGTTAACAGGGTTGTAATGAGCATATGGCTGCCAAGACTCTTATAGTTAGTTGTGGTCCATGAGACTAAGTCATCACTAATAGTAAGTAGTAGTGATATTTGCTGCTTCTAGGCTGGGGCTTTTAAGTTAGTGAGAGCCTTCTCTATCTCCCTACATCCTTCCTCCTGGCTGAGAGAGATGGCAGAACTGTTGTCAGCCCAGGGCTCTGAATGACAGCATGAAGTAGAGTTGCCAGCCAATATGAAATGCTCACCTCAGACTGTTATGTAAGAGAAAAATGAGCTTTCTCCTCCTAAATAATATATGCCTCTGCCCGATTTTGGCTTATCTTGTTTTTTTCCGTGGACAGTTATGCTACCAGCAATGCAGTGTTCCCAAAGTAAAACTAAATCTAGTACCAGAGTGAGTTAACTTCCCCAAAGTTTGGAAGTACTACCTAGGAGAATTCTGTCACCTTGGACCATCCAGGATGACTATGGAACACAGAGCAGCTAGGCAAACAGGTACTATGACTAAGCTGGGCTAGAGGGCCTCATTTTTCCAGTATTGAGCTTTATATCAACTGACACCTGAGTGGCCACCTACTTTGTCTCATAAGCCAGAATATTAAGGGGTGACAGAATCTTCACACTATTAAGGATGCACCAAAGATCAAGTATGCAACTTATGTCTTTGAATCTATTTGGTAGGTGCCAGATCTTCCATTTCACAGATTTTTGTTTATTTTTTTTAGAGAAAATAAGATAGGGGTAGCTAGCTTATGCTGTTCATTTGCTGAAATTTAGACTTATCTAAGAATGACATGTAAAAGGTATTATACATAGAAATGGAAGGGTTTTGCCTAATAAATTATTTTTCTGCTAGTTATTCCTATAAACAGATAACTTAACTACTATGGCTTTGCCTTATTGCTATTTTACTAAACTGGCTGATCTTTAAAAGCCATTCAAGACCCTAAGCATGACTACAGGGACTTCTGGTTGTTCCATTTATGATTAAAAACTCATTCCTGCACACCAACCATTGGAACGCATGACCTTGGGCTAGTTATGCCCCAAGTCCCCAAACAGAGACTAGATCTGCTCTTAATCCACAGGGTCTCATAGGCTGCCATTATGATGGATTTTGTTATGGACCTTCTCATTGGCAGTGGTCACAGTGAAAGTTAATACCCTCACCAGTATGGCAGAACAAGAGCACCTAATGTTACCACTACCCTGTGTTCATTAGGGAGAGTCCTGCCTCCACAATTAATGTAAAACCTGAGCTCTGATACCAGGTATCAATTTATATCATGTATTTAGGAAAGTGCTTTTCAAAATATTGCTTGTCCAAAACCATCTGCCCTCTGCTCCTTATCCTCTTACTGATGGTTTTGTGAAATGTAGTGTGTAGAATCCTGGCCCTGTCTACATATAGCTTGCTATACTATATGTCTCAGCACCACTAAAACTAAGTATAACAATTAAAACACTCCTCCAAACAGAAACCCATAGCTTCTCTCTCTCTCTCTCTCTCTCTCTCTCTCTCTCTCTCCCCTCTCTTTTTCACTCTCAAACACTATTATAACTCCAACATCTGGAAGGTACTTGGAAAAACTATCACTTACTTAAAAAGATCAGTGAGATATTCTTTTTCTATATCAAAAGGCAATTCAGTACTAATTCTGTTAGTACTGAATTGTCCAAGGGCTGGGGATGTGAGAAGCAAAGCATGTGCAAGTCCCTAGGTTTAATCCCCAGCACAAAAAATAAAAAGGCTTTTCTAGCAAAACAGTAAATCCATAAGCTTTACATCAGGGAAACAATTTGACATCAGGGAAACAATTTGAGTGGAAGAAACCTTATTTTCTCAATACAAGTACAAAATCTGTCCCAGTCAAAATCTGTTGGATCACTTTTGGAAACTAATTAAAAACCAGAACAAAGATGGCATTCCATTTCCACTTTCCCTGCTCCCCAGCACAGATGCTCTTTAGAAACTTTGCCCAATCCTTATTTTCCATGTAGCTCTCAAAGCTGAGGGCAGAGACAACAGTGTATAGGAGCAGACTTCATTACCCCAGAGGCTAACAATAGCTTCCAACACCTGAGTCATGGTGAGGGAGGGGCCTCAGCCCAATGTTGTCCTTAACTATTTAGTCACACCAGGTGTGCCAGCTGGCAAATCCAAGATGACCTTGAGACCCACTGCCCAGGAGAATTATCACAGAAGAAGTGCATGTACCAAACTTTACCCCAGCCAAACCTTTTAAATGGAGCCAACTGTGAGCACTGATAGTGTTCAGGGCTCCTACTAGCACTATCCTATTTGATTTTGACCCCATGGCTTTCAGTCTTACTCTAAAATTTGGCTCAGACCTGATTTTAATAGCTATCTGTGTCCATTTCCAGATCTGTCATGCCTTTTACCTACACCTTTGGACTTCTATATATTTTTTTAAGCTTTCTAGCTTAACTCACCCCCCTTCCATGCATAGATATGCACACACATGCACTCATACTTATGCACACTGAGATACAGGCCAATGAAAGTGTGATGCAAGATGAGGCATGAGAAGTAGCAGAGGTCAGTTGAAGACTGATCGCCAATGTAGTTTGGATTTCATCCTACAGTCTGGGGGTTCATTGAAGAATTTTAAGCAGAACAGTGGCATTTTAGAAAGATCTTCCTTTCTAAACACAGTATGGATGATTTAGAACTGGTTATAGTAAAAGCAGGAGACTAGTGGTTTAGCTCATACCATCAAGGCACATATTGTGACTTAGCTGTTCCTGGGCCTCTCCTCATTACCTGGATCTCAGCTCCTTAATTCACAAGGCTCAATCTCCCTCTGTGTCCTGTCTCCATGTACTGGTTGCTTGAGGATCATTTCTAAAACCAAGCCAAGCAGGCAAGCTGGATATGCACCAGGAGTCCAAATTGTCTGGAACCATTAGGGAAAGAAATAGCAAAAGGGCATGGTGGAAGAGAGAGGGACATCCTAGGAAGATAGACTTTTACTTGGGACAAGAGGTGGAGTGGAAGAGGATAAAACCAGATCATTAGGGGGAAATATATACAAGTTAGAGTAAGCACAAATAACAGAAAGAGTGAAGTAAGGAGAGAAGAGAAAATCAATGTAATTTTAGTTCCAACAATCAAGCTGAGTTCAAAGAAGAAGCCATTGTTCATGCAGAAAGAAAGGAGAGCCACATGCAGGTGGGATTTCTCTTCCTGGAATCTGAGTTGGAAGATGTGGTTTGTGAAAACTGAAAGATTTGTCATTGCATCTCCTCTTCAAACGATATGTAAGTTGAGGGGCTGTGGCTGTGGCTCAGTGGTAGAGCGCTCGCCTAGCGTGCATGAGGCACTGGGTTTGATCCTCAGCACCACATAAAAATAAAATAAAGATATGTCCACCTAAAACTAAAAAATAAATATTTTTTAAAAAAGCTATCTAAGTTGGAAAAGCTATTCAAGGATGTATATCTTTTTGTTTTGTGAAAATGACAATTTAGGAGAGAGATTTAATTTATACTTGGAGAAAAAATGGTGGTGCCTATAGCAATAAATACCTGAGAGGTGAAGCCAGCTATTTAGAATGAGGAGGCCAGAGTTGGGGTTGAAGCCCAGCATTCCCATGGAGCTTACAATATGGACATAAAACCAGGATGCCAGTTAATAGCAATAATAGTAGTGTTATGTTCCACAACACACAGTGATCAGTGTGCTACATAAAGTGAATAAGATGCTGTTTGAAACTCCATCTGCAGCAACAAATGAATCTCTTTTCTTCTAAAAGTCTGAAGAAGCTTGACAGGTAAAAATTTGAAAAACATTAGACTCCTATTAGAGCAATGAAGAGGAGTGTTAGTCAGTTTATAAATGAAAAGTGGTGAAGTCAGGTGCCACTAAAGGAAAAGCTGTGCAGATAAACTTCATTGTAGAGTAGCACTGACTTAAAGGCCAAAAAAAAAAAGTGATTAAAAATGGGAAAAGTGTAAGCAAACCTAAGCCACCAAAAAATGAGGAAGTAAAGACTTTTTTGTGTGTGTGTGCTAGGGATTAAACCCAGGACTTGCTTCACTTCCTACATCCCAAACCCCTGGACAAAACTTTTTGAGGACTTTATGGGTAACCTTGGGCAACCTTGGGCAAATAGAATGAAGAAGAAATAAAGAATGAATGTCAAAGACTAAGAAAGAGAGTAGAAATTGGAGGCTACCACCTTTACTAAAAGCTTACAACAGTAGAATTTACCTTCAAGACAGAAGGAAGTCAGTCAGGGAATGTCACAATGTTTTTAATATAGTATATGTAATGGGAAAAACATGATTGAAGGGAAAATCCCAAACCATTCCAAAGGAAGAGGTGAATAGATATGTCATGCTTGACTCTTCTGCAGATCATGCAAAAACTTGTAGTGCTGATAGGACTTGCTAAAAGATTTTGAAGTTACCCTCAGCTGATATGATGTGGCCATTTGTAAAATCATTGGATAGGAAGGGTTGAAATGAAAGTCTAAGGCCAGTGAATCACAGCAACTGACACAAGGCTTGTTAATCTCTGTATCAGTCAGGGTTGACCCAAGGAAGTGAAAGTGGGAGGAGACCTACAAGAGACAACTGGGCACACAATTGTGGGGCAGGCAGTCAGGAAAGGAAGGCTGTAACTCTCAGACATGGTCTGAACCTGCTGCCCACAGTTAGAATGACTTCTTCTTCAGGATGACCTCAGTTCTGAATCAGGCCCATACAGATTATCTTGGTCAGTCTCCCTTATTTAAAATCAATCAACTATGTGAGCGAGCTTTAAGCACAACCACTAAACACCTTCACAACAACAGCTAGATAAATGTTTGATTGAATGACCGACTGTCACCTGGCCAAGAAGACACAGCAAAAGACTATCATACTCTTAAGAAAACAATTATAGGTTGTTAAGTCAGAAGGCGTATACCTATAGGAGCTCAGTCAGACAGGCTGCTGGTCAATTATTCTGACAAAAGAAGAAAGGGAGATGCATTTAAAATATATGACTGAAATATCAGAAATGCGGATAGAGCAAGGTCATTCATTCACTTACTTACACACACACTTGCTCATTCATCCAACATTTGTTTCTTATCAATGTATGGGACACTGGGGTTATAGCAAGAAGGCATGGCCTCTTCCAATATACAGATAGATAAAAATGTACATAAAATAGTGCTTTAGAAGGCAATATTATAGAAGTATGTACGAATGCTATGGGAACAACAAGGAAGAGGCATGGGGATGGTGGACAAATGCAAATGAACTTGTATCAATGGCATAGAAATGGATGGTAAACCAGGGAGAATTTTTGGCATGCATGAAAAGCTTAGTAAAGAAAATGGAAATAAAAATAATGTTAAAAGTCAGCAAGCATGGGAGGGAAACATTTCCTATGGTAGTTTTCCTTTTACATATTCATGATGTGTGGCCTCCCCCAAGAGTATATGTGATCCTACCAACGGTAATGAATATCCTTTTATGGCCTATGAAAAAATAGCACATTCCCAAAGGGCAGCTGTGCATCTGCTAGGCTAGAGGAAAAAGAGCATGCCACATAGAACCTTTTTGCACTTCAGGGTTACTGTATTTCAGATTTAAGATGCCAGATGAAGACAATGATGGTTGAATCTTTGGGTAACTGAAATACCAAATGCCTGAGTCAGCTCAGAAGGCTCCACTGGAAAGAAATTATTTTTATCATGAATATATCTGTACAGAAAGGCACCAGATTATGTTTCCTTCTCCATTTCCCTGCTATCTTTCCAAATAGATCCCCACTGTATTAACTTAGACTCCTGGTCTCAAGTAACAGAAAGCAATTCAGATAGACTAAACAAAAACTGACAATTAACTTGTAAGAATGCTGGATGGATGCTAGAACTAAGAAGGTAGACTGATCTGAGAAAGGGACTGGGCATAGGCACAGGAATTTTCTCTCCTCCTCTCCTTTCTTCTCAGAGACTTCATTCTCTCTGGGACCAGCTTCCTCTGCTCAATACAACTGGTGGCATATCTGCTCTATTGTGGAAGGTTGGTCCCAAAGTTAATTTTAGCTGAGCCTTACAGAGAGACTGTCCTAGTTTCAAATCTGATTGGTTTGGTTTGGATCAGGTGTTTGCCCTGTCAATCAGCTGTGGCCCAGGGCTAGGAGTAGAGAGACTTTGAGGTTGACAGTGGGAGAGATGTGTCAGGTACTAGTTAGATCTTTCCAGGGAATCACATAGAAAGAGAAAGGAGAGGTCAAGCACAGCATATACCTTTCATCTCACCTGTGAGATTCTTGATTGCCATTTTTGTTCTTTTTCTTCCTGGCCTCTGGTGTGGGCCTTATTTTCACACCTCTGGAATATTATAATGCCTGAGATACAGTGAAATCTTCAGGAAATAACAAGCAATGTGCTCCATTTATTTTCCCACTTAAATAAAATTATAATAACATACTGAATAAAACAGATATCCTTTCCTCTTTTACTCCAATCTGCTTACCCAGAAATAAAGAGTCAAACAAAAATCTAGTAGATCATTACATATTCATTCAGTCTCTCCTACGTGCTTAGCATTGTGGAAATCATTATCAAGGATTCAGAGAAAACACAAGAAAAGGATCTTGAGAAAAACTCTCATTATCTCTTGGAAGATAAAATGAAAGGCTAAAGATAAAACTGCATTATATCAGGTTAAGATTCTCATTCAGTATATTATTATGATATGTTTATACTACAAAGTTCTTGAAGAGTGAAATACCTGGGGCACTGTTCTCTCCTAGTTCTCTTGAGCACCTGCTGGATTAGTCTTCTTGATACAAAGAGGGGGAAAGGCTTGCCCTAGGTGCCCTACCTCTTCCTTCAGGGAGAGAGGAGCAGGATCCAGGAGATCTATATAGAAACCACAGGAAATGCCTGATGGGGAAGAAGGTGGACATGAATACTGAAGTAGTTCTGAACCCACCTAGTGGATTTTGAAATCAAATTTATGAGACTTCTTTCTCCATTATACCACACTGCTTCTCCATGGATCTATAAGTGATGATAATTGCTCTATTTTTCTGAGCTTTAGCCCTTGTAATAGTCTTATAATGATAATATATTTTACATTGTAATACCCTAATAAGAATACTACATATAAGATTAGGTGAATTGTATTTGACAAATTTAATTTTTAAAAGCCAACAGGAAAGACCACATCCCAATGAGATTAAACGCTGGCTTAAGTCCTCAAAGCGGGGGAAATTGCCAGAAGGTTAATTTTGCCTTTATCACTGCCCTGCTCCCTACTCCCAGGGGGCTTTGCAGTTTCTCCCAGAGCCTGCCCACTGGAGCTGCTGAAGCCTTTGGAGCCCCTGAATGAATGGCAGGTGAACTTCAAAGTGAGTTTTCCTAGTTACTGTTATTACTTACCTCTCAATGGGCTCTATAAAGATTAGTTAAGCAGATGAAGTCTTAAGTGAATGAGTTTAGAGGTTTGTGGGGAAAGATGATTGATAGATTTAAAAATAATTCAGTGTTTCCTGACTCTGGATCATTTTTCTCTTCCTTCCTAGGTAGTTCAGCAGAGCAGAATCTCTATAGATTTTGAAAGGAAGAGACTGTGTGACTTTTCATTGTGTGAGTGGTTGCCAAATTTGGTTATGTAAGAAAAAAATCTATCTCGGGATATTTGGTTAAATTCTCAAAGCTGAATTTGAATTTTGAAGGTAAACATGTCACATTGTGCTTTGAAGGAGGTGAAATGGGATCTCCCTCAGAAATAGTACCAGAAAGGGACACTGGTCTGCCTGTGGTCTGCCTGTCATCTGTCTTAAGGGTATGAGAGCAGCAAGTTCTCGTGTAAGGATGCATTGGAAAAATAGCCACCATTTTATTATGGTAAAGCAAATATAAAATATAAATTTAGTGGTAATGAGAGAGATAACATTTTTCCTCTTGTTTATAATTGTACTCAGTACAGTATGTAGAATATTCTGCATGAAATTGTGATGATTAATTTTATGTGTCAATTTGGCTAGACCATGGTGTCAATATATTTGGCCAAACAATATTCTAGATGTTTCTATGAGGAATGTGAAATTAACATTTGGGATGCAATTAACTTTGAAATTGATGGACTTGGAATAAAGCAGGCCACCCTCCTTAGTGTGGGTGGGCCTCATACAACAAGTTGAAGGCCTGAATAGAACAAAAGACTGACCTCCAGAAGCAGGAAGGGATTCTGTTAGCAGCTTTTGCACTTGGACTGCAGGATCAGCTCTTCCCTGGGTCCCTGGTTTGATGACCCCCTTATGGATTTTGGACTTACTAACCTCCATCATAGCATAAGCCAATTCCTTAAATAAATCTCTCTCTTTACAGCTCCTATCATTTGTTTCTTTGGATACAAAGGCTGAGTTCCATTATTTAAGGGAGTGGAGATTTTTTTTTTTTTTAATGAGGCAGCTCTCTTAGAGAGTAGCTCCCCTTAAAAATTGATTTAAATGGTAGAAACTCTGTTACTTCCTTTAGAATACTGTGTCTTCAATTTAAAAGTTTAAAAATCATTTAAAAGTTGCTTTAAATAAGCACTCAATGAATTGGAACAAAAATTGTGATAAGAAGTAGATTATGTGGGTCACAATTTAATAAACATTAGGCTGAATTCCTGGCATACAAAGTTGTTTATGTTGCTTCTAGTTCAATCCCTGATCAGATGAAATCATATGAAATTGTTGGTATTTGAATGTGTCTGATCTATTTTAAAAAGGCAATTTCAAATGGTCCATTATAAAAGGAACATATTACTTTTTAAAGTATAATAATGGTCAGGAAAGAACATTTCTAGATTCTTTCTCATAGAAATGGTTTCCTTGATTTAGAATCAATTGTTTTAGGACCAGTAAGACAGGTATAAAAGAAAGGTAATCAAATACTTTATATGAAGAATACACAAACTTGGATAGGGTGATTCATTCCGATCATATTTTTTATCAAATTTTAAAATTTTAGCTTTCTTTTTCTCTCTTTTTTGCTAGTACAAGGACAAAGGCTTGCCATGTGTACCTCACCTTCTTCCTCAGGGAAAGAGGAGAAAGACCAACGAGGTCCAGACAGAAACCTTGAAATCATAGACACAATTCCATTTCCTTCTTAATGGGTCTTCTCCCCTAAAGCACCTTTGCATGCAAGTAGATTGGATCTTTGCCAGGTATTCACACTGGAATGCTATTGAAGTGCCAGAGGATGTTCAGTACATCTTGAAGGTGGTATTGATAAACCCGCACAAGAATCATTTCTGACATCCCTAGTGATCTTTAGCAGGGTGAGATCTATAACTGTGTAATGGTTCTTGACATTGGGATAGCACTTGATGGTTTACAAAACTCCCTCTCCTTTCATCTGTGCACAAACATCGTAGCCTGCATTGTCTTTCCCATATTGACAATGGACAAGATGCAGTCCAGACAGCAGAACTCGCTTGCTGAGCTTACATAACTTAATGAAAGGGGCTGGAACTGTAAACCCTCTGGGCGCTGCTACTTACCATCTTGAGACTGATTGCCAGCTTTTCTGCAATTTGCCCTTCTTCAGTTAGGTTTTACTCATTTCATAGATTTGTCTATCACTGGATCACACATTGCTTAGGTAGCTGAATTCTGCAGACATTTTTAAGGCTGTGTTTCCAAGAAAAATCCAAACAGTTCCCTGCCGCATTCTAGTGAAGGGCCTCAGCTGTCTCTGGGCTTATTCTTTTTTCAAAATATAGTGCTGACATTACTCCTTAAACTGCAGGTACTTTGAGAACGCAGCCCTCTGCATGCAGCAGAGCTGGCAGCAAAGCAGCCTGCTACTTAGAATGCAACCTCACTTGCTTCCTGCATTCAGAGGAAAGGTCAGGATACTGCAAACTGGAAAATATGGGAAGAAAAATTTGTGAGGGACTTCATAAAGCCCAGCCTCAAGTGCTGGAGAACGGCAGGAGTTAAGTGGGAAATAACATGGCCCATAGACTGGCCTGGCTCCTTAACAACCAGGAACAGAAGAGTCCCTCACCAGCAAAGGTGCAGAGTGGCTCTAAGCATTCCAGAACAGGTGCTGAAATACAAGAGCTGTGCCTACTCCCTTTTGTGTCTGCCTTAGGGGTGTGCAGAGAGCCCAGACATACAGATTAGGAAAAAAAAATGTTGAAGCTCAGCAGACTGTTCTATGTGGTCACAGAATAACACTGCCTCTGTAGTTAAGAAGAAAATAAGAACATCTTTCTTTCAATATGTTTTAGTGCCTTTCCTGGTATCTTTCTTTGAAGGAAAAAAATATGCAGCTCTCCTATGCTATTTGGCTATCTGAATCTCTCTTCTCTATTGCAAGAACTGTCAAAGCTTGTGAAAATATCTTTGGATTTAGTTTGCTCATTCCCTAATTGTATATTTTCTTTCCTGTGAATTTATTTTTCAGGCTTTTGCCTAGACATTTATAGCTGCTTCATTCTCCCTGGCTTAGTGCCACAGGGATAATTCTGGCACAAAACAGAACATTAGCAGACTAGAATACAAGATCATTCTCTTATCTTACTAATTACCACTCGTTCCTGCTGACAAAATCTTCAGGTCTTAAAGAGAAAACAAACAATTTACCTGAAAAGCAGAGGCAAGATATGTAATTTTGCTGTGCTGGGTATGCTCTATCAGAGGAATTTTCAGCAACAACATTTCTGGTTTGTGTACAACTTACACAGCAATTGTGGTGACAAGGTTGCCTATGGGCTCGAGTCTCAGAGCTAACCAATTGAGCCTTGGTTTCCCCATCTGTGAAACTGGCATAATCAGTCACCTCATAGTGTTTGAAGATCTAATGAGATAACAAGTGAGAAATGCTTTCTAAGCTGTAAACTGTTGTGCGAGCTTGAGCTATGATGATGGAGATTTTCATTTTTGGAAGTTAGAGGGTCTCTACTTTGTCAACTTAAAGTTGTCCTTTCTTTTTTTGTTTCTTAAGGTAAATGACATTGTGATAGGTATTACAATATGAACATATATATACTATACAAATATGGACAAATTGTATGTGTCAGTAGAAAAAAGAACACATATACAATTATAGCTCTCTAAGAATTATTGATTTTTTTACCAAAAATCCAAATAATCCAATTAATAAAAAATCTAAATAGACATTTCTCAAAAGAAGAAATACAAGTGGCCAACAAACATATATTTTAAAAAGTGTTCACAACATCCTTAACAATCAGAGAAATGCAAATTAAAACTACACTGAAATTTCATCTCACTCCAGTCAGAATGGCAATCATCCAGAGTACAAATAATAAATGCTGGCAAGGATGTGGGGGGAAAGGTACATTCATATATTGTTGGTGGGACTGTAAATTAGTACAACCACTCTGGAAAGCAGTATGGAGATTCCTCAAAAGACTTGTAGGCATGGAACCACCATATAATCCACCTATCCTATTCCTTGGTGTTTATCCAAAAGAATTAAAATTAGCATACTGTAGTGACATAGGCACATCAATGTTTATAGCAGCATAATTCCCAATAGCCAAGTTATGGAACTAGTCCAGATGCCCATCAACTGATGAATGGATAAAGAAAATGTGGTATATATACACAGTGAAGTTTTACATAGCCATAAATAAGAGAAAAATTATGGCATTTGCTAATTGGAACTGGAGAACATCATGCTAAGTGAAATAAGCCAGAATCAGAAAATCAAGGGTTTCATGTTTTCTCTCACATGCAGAAGTTACAGCAAAATAAGGAAAAGGGGAGGGGATGGTCTCAAGAAAGTAGAAGGGAGATCAGTGGAGTAGAGAAAGAGGACTGAAGGAGAGGGAGGAAGGATGGGAAAAGGAAGGAACTGCAGAATGTAACTGACAAATAATGCTATGTACCTATATGAATAGGCCACAGTGAATTCCTTCTTTATGTATATCTATAAAGCACCAATTACAAAAATTAAATAGAAGGAAGACTAGTGCAGTAGAGGAAGGGTAACAGGGGGAGGTAGAAGGCAGAGAAAGAGGAAGTACTGGGAACTAAAATGGAGCAAACTATATTGCATGCATGTATGAAAATGTCAAAATGAACTCCATTATTATGTATAACTATAATATGCTAATAAAGACATTTTTAAAAGGTAGATTTTTTTTAAATCAGAAGACTACACAGAGTTTTGAGACTAATTGGCAAACTATAGCTTATGGACCAAAGGTGGCCAGCTGACTATTTTTGTAAATAAATGTTTATTGTAAAACCGATATGAACATTTATGTAGTCGGTTATGATTGCTCTTGATGTGCAATGGCAGAGTTAATACTTGCAGTAAAGACCATGTGGCCCCAAAGCCTAAAATATTCACTGTCTGTTCCTTTACAAAAAATATTTGCTGATCTCTCAATGAGATCAAAGGATTTTGGCAAAATGGAAGGAATTTTAACTTCTTTATATGAACATGTCTTTTTATTGATACCAGTGGTTCAGTGAAATGGGCATTTTGATTGACTGTCAGGGAAGAAGGTATAGTCTTTCTAAAGGACAATTTTGAAAATATGTACCAACAATTTAAAAAATTCACATCAATTTTTAGACCCTGAATATAATATGATAAATATTAGTAGCATTTCCTCCTGAGGTTTGGAACTTCAAATGCCATTAGACCGAATTAAAAACTCCAAAGGTGAAGGATGAGAAGGGAAGGGGAATGGGAATGGGAAAGACAGTAGAATGAATTGGACATAACTTTTCTATGTTCGTATATAAGCACACTCCCACCATTGTGTTCAACACAAGAATGAGATCTTAATTAGAATAAGATATATTCCATGCTAGTATAATCACATCAAAATGGACTCTACTGTCATGTAGCACTAAAAAGAACCAATTAAAAAAGAAGAAGAAATCTCTTGTAACTTTTAAAATTCCTTACTGAAAATTTAGTATGTTCTTAAACACCAGATAAAAAACAAAATATGAATTTATATTACATTGGGGGGAATTTTATCCCTAGATCATTGCCATGTTGGTAGTAGTTGTTGAAAGAGAAATAGAGGCAAGTCTCTTGGTACTGTGGACAGGCATCCTGTAATTTCTTTGTTTATTTTGCAAAATTAGAGCCTTTTTAAGTTTACTTCCAATTAAATAGATCCTGGGCTTTCAGTTATTCTATATTTCTTCTGATCAACTCTTTTTTGCTTTCTTGTAATTGACACTGACACAGATGCACCATAGATCCCAAAGGACAATTTTTTATTAGTAAAAAAAACAAGTTATTGTTGTTATTATTTCTTTTTTATTCTGGAACACTTCACTCCATGTTACCAGTTATTGGTCTGGGTGCCTTGCTCTGTGGTAGAGTGCCCAAAATGTGCAAAGCCCTGGGTTTGAGCCCCAGCACTGGAAAAAGAGAGACCTTTATTTAATAATCTATTCTGTGTTAGATAGGAATTACAGTGACATGGTGAGGTTTGTTAAACTGTCCATAAAAAAATGTTTCTGATAGAACAACCAAAGTTTCAGTATCAAAACATTGCCCTCAAAAAGAAAAAGAGGACAAAGATATGCAAGATAAGCCAAGAGCCCTTTCTGTGCCTTAAAAAATGTCTTTATACTGGAATCTATTTGCATTAATTGTTCTTTTGTAGTCAGTGTACACAGAAACAACCTGGGCAACTTCAGTCAGCATAGTTGGCTATAGACCCTTCATTGGTGTATGGTGTCCTCTCTCCAGAGGTAAATGATGCTGGGAAGGTGGTAACTATGGCAACCAGGCACTGCTTGAGAGGGGCAAACTAGCTTGGAGGTGTGCTTAGTATTTTCTTGGTGAGGAAAGCTTGTGTATTTTTATTTTTTTTAATCTTCGTAATTCACTAGGAATACACTGTGTTGAATGTCAGGATGAATGCACTGGGACATAGCTACGCATAGACGGCACCTCCTCAACTGCTTTTGAAGTTCAGTTTCAAGGCTGCATGACTGTTTTGGAAGGCCTGGGGCTTCTTGGCACATCTGTGAAACCAGAGTTAGTGCTATGTTAAAGCATGTGTTTTCTCACACTTAGAGGTGACATTTTGGTGCTTATAAAGAGACTTTTATTACAAAAAAAGAGTCAAGAACTAGGCTTATGGAAAAAAAAAGCCTATTTTCTGTGAATATTGAGATAAATGTGCAGGCATGAGCATGATTTATAGATAAACACGTCCCTGAGTAGAGATGGAGTGCTACTTTCATGGCAGGACCTGCTACCTGATGAAAACTCTGTGAAAGATCTCTTTTTCCCTCATACATAAACAAATACACCGCAAGATGTTATTTGCTTCAGTATAGAAATGGAATGGATTTTTTTATTCTATTTTTGTTAAACTTTTCCTGAAAAATAGGAAAGCCTATCAAACTGATGATTAAATCTAAGAATGTAGAAAAAAAGCATAGAATAGTTCAGATGTAGGGGAAAGGGCTCATTGTAATTCATCACTGAGAACAAAACTCAGTGGCAATTCTGCAAATAGAAAGAAACCATTAAATTTATAAGAATAAGAAATTAATGGTGACTTTTCATTTGCAAAATGTACCACCTTTATTCCAAGGACCATTAGTGTACAGTGGCCTTATTGTTAATTACATTTTGCTTTGTGAATTAAGTATCAGAGAAAATTTCAGTAGAGAGAGAAATATTATAATATCTTACAAAGATGTATTTGTGGATCTATTTATCTATCTATAAATAGATACATTAAAATTTTGTTAATAGTTGAATTTAGAGAGGAGTAGGATTTGTGGGAGAGAAAATTTTACGACTCATATTGAGTCTTCCTAAACTGCATAGACTTTTTACTACACGTTTGCAATAATTTTAACCTTTAAAAATTTTAAGGCTTATTTAAGGGATGGAATTTCCATATGCTTGTCAGCATTCGAAAATATGTAATATATGTTATTAAAAATGATATCTGTTAGATATACTGCAGTGACTATTGACAGCCTTTTCAGCTACATGGCATCAGGGGAGTATTTTAGCTTGTGTCTATTTTTGTCCTCTAGGTGATAATGAAGTCAAGTGGAACCTAGTGTCACCCCATGCCCTCCAGTCATTCTAATTTCCCATGCTGCCTGCTTATAGAGAGCAGTACATTTAACCACCACAATTGCTGGGTGCTATTTCACATCCTGACATTGTACAGAGCTGAATAGATCCAATACCCACTGGTCTAATAATTGAAAACATCAAGGCTTATAGTTCAGGGGCTAAACTTTCTAGTAGCTTCAAATAGCATAATCAGGAAAGCCCAAATTTCTGAGTTGTGACTTCTCACACAGAGGAAACCAGAATTAGACAACAATAGAAAACTTTTCCTTTAAACGCTTACCTAAATGGAACAGTCTTCACTTTGCATTAGAGGGGAAAGGGAAGGTGAGGAGCAGGAGGCGGTGCAGGAGGTGGGGATAAATAATAGAGAGCAGAGTTAACATTCAGGCTTAAGTTGGGGCTATCGAGTTCTGTTATCATCTGATTTATAATTTTTATATGGATAAAATTTTTCCAATATGTATAAAAATACAGCTTTAACCACTATATAAACATTTATTTGAAATCATATTGTGAGACAAATCAGGATAAGTAGCACTAATATCCTTAACTTAGGGGCTTCTGATTTAGACAACCTTGGAGTTCTCCTACTTTTAACCATTGAATCAACATTGTGAGAGAGATTAATCCTAATTCCACTTATATTAAACCAAAGGAGAGAAATTATTGACATCACACCCCAGCATCTGGAAATGCAGGAATAGACTGCAGGCTTGTTAAGTGGCTAAAACAAAGATGCCACCGAGTTGTTTAGCACCTCACTTTTGCTGAGGCGGGCTTTGCACTCATGATTTCTTTCTGATTTCTATTTCACTTTGTATGTGGGTATAGGTCTTTTTCTAGGTAACAAAAGAGATGATTCCTGGAGGACTTGTTAGATTGTAGATTTCAGTGCAATAGGATAAGAACACTTTTCCCTTATGTTCTTCATCATTAGAGGACTCCTTGGTCTCTTTGGGGTCATGCGCTGGTTCCACAGCCAGCCATTGGTTCTAGAGGTATGTGGTGTTGTGATGGCCTCCCCTGGCTCTCCTTTCCACTTCCATAGTTAGAACTGATTATCTAGGAAATATCACGATCCAGTAACGTTGCATGATAGGACAGCATTTAGGAAAAGAAAAAAACTACAGCATTTGTAGTCTGTAGGTGACATCAAAGCCGTCTTTCCCTTTCATGCTTACCTAAATGGAACAGTCTTCAATTCTGTTTATATCCCCAAGTGAACTGAGGCAAAGGATCAAGAGGGAGTTTGGGAATGCCAGCCTTCAAGTCTTTTTTTTTTTTTTTTATTAATGAAGGACATTCTTAAATCTAATTGCCTCACCAGAGATGTTTCTCTCATATTTTGAAGAATTGAGAATCTGTGAATTCATGACTATTTTGAATTAATTTTCTTTTTTCCCCAAGTTCTTAGTCCTCCTAACTCTGAAATCAATAAAGATTATTGAGACCAAATCAAAATAAAAGCAGATAATTTACTTGGGTGTCACACCTAGTAAAAGTTGGAAGTTCATCTTGAATATGGAGTTTATATTTTACTCTGCATGTTTTTTTACTTTAGGAAGGTTGGGTAAAGCCCAAACTCTGTCAAAGTCCTGTGGGGGACTTGGCTTTTAGGACCAGCGGCCACATCATCCACACACCACCATTCCTTTATGGTTTGGCATTGGTTGGGGATAAGCAGAGGACAGATGAGAAGTCTGTTTCTTAGCTGGTAAATTAAATTTTACTTATTACTAAATTTTACAGGCTTTGAGTCTTGTTCTGAATGGGACTTTATAATCAGTCTTTTTTTTTGGGGGGGGGACTGGGTATTGAACTCAGGGGCACTGGACCACTGAGCCACATCCTCAGCCCTATTTTGTGGTTTTTATTTGAGATAGGGTCTCACTGAGTTGCTTAGCACCTCACTTTTGCTGAGATGGGCTTTGCACTCATGATCCTCCTGCCTCAGACTCCCAAACTGCTGGGATTACAGGTGTGCACCACCGTGCCCAGCTATAATCAGTCTTTTGTATAGCAATTCGACTAATAGCCTGCCAAGGGCTCTTGACAAATATTTCTCATTTCCATCATTATTTCCAGGCTGAATCTATATAAGAAACTCTGATCTAGGGCAAGTTCCTTCAAGTAATTCTTTGGGTATGATATCATTTCAATGGCTTCAAAGTACAGTTTAGGAAATAAATTATAGAATATCAAAGCTCCAGGATTATCACTCTTTTAAATATACTATCAACACTTTATTCTACCTTCTAAAATAAAATGCACCTTTGAGTCTCCTGGTCTAAAATCTAACATGAAGGAACAAGTGGGTTTCAGATATAACTGTTGCTAAGGTTGCCAGAGGACTCAATGGCTAAGATGATGCTACTTTGAAGTTGGAAAATATAAGGTTTAATTCTGATTTTACTGTGTGATGAGATTGGGACCAATTTTCTTTACCTTTCTGTTTCCTCCTTAGTAAACATCAGATAGTGCTTATTAGTGTTGGTACGAGTGCTAATAAGATAATATTTGTGAAAGACTTCCCCTAGAACTAGGAGTATAGTTAATACTCATAAATTTGTGTTTTTTAAAATTATTGTTGTTATATTGACCATATTATGCATTTTTATAGACTACAGGGAAAAAAATCCCATCAAAATCTATGCAAGATTATATGGTGTCCTTTACTGACCTCTGATTCTATATACTTATGTATGGATGAAGTTCTGTGAACCTAATGCTCTAAGATCACTGATTTTAGGAAGTTTTTCTTGATATGTAAAGTGACTACTTTGTTTCTTTAATCTCCTCATCTTTACAGATGTTCCTGCATTTGCTCTGAAATTGTAAAGACATTGTCCACCGTGTCACTGAGTGATCCCTCCTCCCCTCTCACAGGGGAAATTCCTATCTGGGTTTGGTTCTAGGTTAGAAGCTTTATCTCCCTTGGGAAAGTAGTGGCTTTCCTCTTCTCATATCAAAATGACTTACGTGACTTAACACATATCCTCTTAGTTCTGTTTATTAGGATGATCAGACTTGTTCTTTTCACTCAATCCCAACCACTTGGTTTATTGTTGTATTTTGAATGTTTACTTTTCTCCATTTCCCATGAAAAATTTTAATTGTATTAATTTTTTTTTAATTTGCTCATGTCATTTTTTTTATTTGCTCATGTCATTAAGGGAAAGAGATGAGGCATAAATATATTTATCATATTAATCTTTATAATAGTTAATATAGAAATTAATCTTTATAATAGTTAATATAGAAATATTTCTTGTACATATATATTTTATTCATTATTATTTGAAAGTTTCACCTTTGCATGTAAGTTTTGATTATCAACAACCCCTTTAACCCAGCTAGTTCTCTTTTCTTTGTTTATTTCCTCCACGTGTTTGTTCCACAGATATTTCAAAAATGAATCAAATTATTATCAGCAAGCTTATGTCCTACTAGGGAATACTGACTCCTGAGAGGAAGTGCAAACCTAATAATATCGAAGTAGCTTTCCATAAAATAAAAAAAATGAAATTTGAATACTATGCTGGTAGTTTTGATGGGAAAACTAGCTTGGAGAAAGGCATGGCCCTATTTTCTAACACTCCTGCTGAATCTAATGGGATTCTTCTAGCTTGCCCACAGCCTCGGGTGAAATTGGTTTTTCTGTTTGTTATCTTGGTGCCTTTTCTACAATAGCTACAAATAAGATGTCCTTTCGTATCTGTGAGGGTAGAGATGAATTTTGTTTTGTCACATCCCTGACTATGCTCTTAAGGATGGGGAGAAAATGTGGTTTAAGAGCTCCTATTTGTTTAATTCCATTTTCTTGTCATTTTAAACTATACGTTCCGGATATTTCTCAGACAATGTACTATCATTGCTTAATTTTATATTTTCTTCCCTGTCATTGTTTAAAGCAATAAGAGTCATTTTATTATATTATATGAGGAAACACAATGTATTATTAATCATGATTATTTTATTCATAGGCTGACACTGCCTCAGAAGAGTGTGGATCACACCAAAGATACCTCTTCCTTCTTTTCAGGTCATGGGCCTCTTTGGGGATATTTCTTTTCATCGTTCATAGAGAATATTTTTTTTTCTTTCCTTTAACATAGTGCATTTTATTTAGGAAAATTGATCCTCTGTGTTAGGGATAGTGATACTCATTTTGTGTTTACTTAATGTCTATTGAACTATTGCTAAGAGTTTTATGACACATGGGGCCCTGAGCTGAACATAGCCATTACATTCTGTACCTTAAAACCCAGCAAAGTCTAGAGGTAAGAATATAAGGTAACTGGTAGGTATATAATTTTTTTTGACCTCTCAGATTTCAACTCTAGAATAGGTGCAATGTCGTGGGAGGGGCTTTATGAATTTGAGATAGACTTTGATTATTCAAGTTGGGGTAACCAGTGATTCCAGTTTTATTTGATCTTCAATGCCAAAGTAGGCATTTGATAACATCTATTTTTATAGCTGTCTAGGTTTAAAATGTTGGGCCCAGGTTTCCACGTTTTTGTCATTGAAATTCAGCTCTGGATGCCATGATTGTTGACTCATCTATGAAGTAGACTGGGAGAACCTGGGACTTCACTGTGGGAGGAGGCCTGCTCCATGGGAAGGAGGGTGTTCTTTCCAGGCCATCTAAGAGCTTGTCTTATAAAGATCTGGCTGTTAAAGGATATGGGCAGGGCCGGCTTCACAGATGTGATCCATCACCCTCAGAGGGAACTCATTGTTGGCTTAATGTTCTGTTGTCATCATCTTGAAAATTTGTTCGATTAGTTAATTTTGTTTTGAGACAGGGTCTTGCTAAGTTGAGCACACTGGCCTTGAACTTGTGGTTTGCCTGCCTTAAGCTGCCAAATTGCTGGGATTAAAGGCTAGCACCACCATGCCCAACTTGAAATTCTTAATAATTTCAAACAAAAGTTTCCACAGTTTCATTTTTGCAAAAGTTTCCACAAATTATGCTTCCAGTTCTGTATCTGATTCTGTACTCATCTGGACCTAGTAGCATCTAATAGTTATATTATTTGTCCTGATCAAGAAATAGGAGTTTGAACCTGTACCTCTTAGTTCTTTTTAAAAGCTCATAGAACAACATTTGTGGAGATTGGCTGAAGGATTTGAGGCCTGTCCACTCCTATAAACATGCTGCAATCCATTTCTGGATTAGACCAGATGAGTCCTGGTAGTGCCTGGACATTACCATGTGCTTCTCTCATTCGTTTTATTGAATTACTCTTTGGTGGCTCACCCGCATATTGAAGGATGTCCTATAAAAAGTCCTTATGCTACTCATAACTATTGACTGGAAAGATGCTGTTGGTATTGTTTATAATATTATTTACTATCCTTACTGTGAGAATCAAGGAAAGATTTTTCTCTTTCTTCTCAGTACCAAGAATGGCTGTTTTCCTGACTGGTTTATGACTTATATTTAGTATAATGCAACATGTCTCTCTCTTTGTCTTGGATGTCAGGAAGCTTGGAAACCTGTGCCCATACCTTGTGTTTGCCTTCTGTGAAGTGACTTCACTGTTGCATTCATCTTATTTTCATACCACATTTTCTCCTGCCTTTGTTTTCTCCTCCATATATTATTTTTTTAGTATTATTCTACTTTTGTCATTACCTCTACAATTTTGTAATTAGCCTTGAGTGTTTTTCCTGGAATATGGTGAATAATACCAATGTATTCCCTATAAAAAGTTTTTTTCCTGAGTATATCATGTTCACACCTGGGAATACACAAGGGAAATATTTTCAGAGGAGTGGTACTCTTTGAGTATCAAAGAACAATGATGGTGTCTTTACTATGTAGAGAGATACAAAGGAGTCATTTTAGGATGTTATTATTGCAAGATAGTAACAGTGTTTGGTAAGAATAAGATATGACTTGAAATGGATAAATTTTGACTCTGCAAATCAATTATATTTGATTTTTACTTCATGTTGATCCCCCCAAAAGATCATATTTTAAAGATTTGTCTCCAGATACTTAGGAGAAGTATTTACTATGACTAGTGTGATGAAGAAGTTGCTTTCAATATGTTGCTTTCAATATAGGAATTTTTTTTGGTGGTGGTGCTAGGGGTTGAATCCAGGCCCTTGTACATACTAGGCAAGCGTTTTACCAACTGAGCTATATCCCCAGCCCTCAGTATAGGGATTTTTACAAGCACAAATAACTTATTATTGTTGATTTTTAATAAACTAATTTCAGTGCTATCTTTTTTTATTTATCTATATTTGGTAGGATGTAAGGTTACAAACATCATGTATATACAATAAATTTGGGAAGAAATTGAGATTGTGGTACATAGCTGTATTTTTTCTTACATTGACACTTATATTGTTGTGTTCTTCTCATGACAATTTTATTCGAACAATTCATTTAATATTCATTCACAAACATGTATTAAAGACCAACTAAGAACAAGGCATTATTCTAAGTGTTGAAAAGACATCAACAAACTAAAAGCACTGCCTTCCTATTGCTTATACTTCAATGATTTCCCCTGAATCGTTCCCACATATTCTTGTAAAGGTATATCCTGTTTCCAGTGCTGTGTGTTTACTCACTGGCATGTTGAAATCAGCTTCAACCGAAATGTAACTTTTACCTGGATTTTAGATTTTTTTTCTTCTTTCTCTACTGATCAAATCGCTGGAAATTTCACTTGATTTGCTAGTGAGCTACATATTTTACTGATTATGGGGGTTATATGATTTGTTTAATTTGGGCTAATTTACATAATTTTCTGATTAAGCTACATATTAGCCTTTTGACCTTTGCACTTCTTCAAAGGTAGGGGATCATTAGCCTGCACAATTTGATGGCTTTCGCATCTGCTATTTTTTTTTCTGTAGCCACAACTAATAGACACTTCTGATAATATGTAGATTTTCTTCTAGGCTAAATGTAAATAAGCTATTTTTTATTTTGGTACACATTGCACCATGGAAAAATGCTCCCTATTAAAACAAAAACAAAAACAAAAATAAAAACCCCCAAAACTATGTAGCTTCCTGCTCAAAATAAGTTGAAAAAATATGACAAGGAATTTGTCAATGTAATTTCTTAGCCTCAAACCTTCCTTGTTTTGCCACTTAGAAGGAACAAGAAGTGTGCTGCTATTCACAGAAATGTGGTGACTTTGTGGTTAGCACAGAAATGCATGTGTATCACAATGCCTGTTTAGATAGGATTTGAGATTACTTTTCTTGAAGGAAAGCCACTTAACTATGCAAGTCACTTCTCTTGACTAGAGGGAGAAAAACCTCCTAGAAAAAGCTTTGTTTTCTTCTTCACAGCAAAGGGAACAATCCCAGCTTGAAGAGAGAGCCTACAGAATGGGAGAAAATCTTTACCATCACACCTCAGATAAGGTGTTAATTTCCAGAATATACAAAGAGCTCAGAAAGCTTAACACCAAAAAACCCCAAATAATCCAATCAATAATTGGGCAAAGAAACTAAACAGACAGTTCTCAAAAGAAAAAATACAAATGTTTAACAAATATGTGAAAAAAATGTTCAACATCTTTAGCAATTAGAGAAATGCAAATCAAAACTACACTGAGATTTCACCTCTCTCCAACCCAAATGGCACTTCTCAAGAATATAAGTAACAATAAATGCTGGCAAGGATGTGTGGTACTCTCACTCATTGTTGGTGGGACTCCAACAAATTAGTGCAATAATTTTGGAAAGCAGTATGAAGATTCCTCACAAAACTAGGAATGCATTTGACCCAGTTACCCCACTCCACAGTATATATCCAAAGAAGTTAAAATCAGCACACTACAGTGATGCAGCCACATCAATGTTCATAGCAGCTCAATTCACAATAGCTAAGCTATAGAACCAACCTATATGCCCATCAACAGATCAATGGATAAAGAGATTGTGGTATATATATTTAATGGAATATTACTCAGACTCAGCCATAAAGAAGAATAACTATGACATTTTCCAGTAATTGGATGGATCTGGAGACTATCATGCTAAGTGAAATCAGCCAATCTCTCAAAATCTAAAGGTCAAATATTCTCTCTGATATGTGGATGCTAACCTACCACAAAGTTGGAAGAGGGGAAGAATAGAAGATCAGTAAATTAGACAAAGGGAAATGAAGGGAAGGTTAGGGTTTAGTGCCGCAGTCCGGCTGCAGCAAAATAACCGGGGGGTGACGAGCAACTTGTGAAGATTGATACAGCAGGAGTGGGAGCCGTTTATTGTAGGACAGGAGCAGTATTTATACATTCCACACAGCTTATCTTAATTAACATAAACTAGATACAGCAGTCAACCAATAAGGAATCTCCACACTTAATGGCTCGCTTTTGTTACTTCACAAACCACTCCCTCTGCAAAATGCCAGGCGCCATCTTAACTTGCTTACAGACTCTAACAGTTTAGGAAAATGAAAGACAATGAAATGAATTTGACTTAATTTTCCTATGTACACATATGAGTACACCACAGTGAATCTCACCATCATATATATACATAAGACTGGAGTCCTAATTAGAATAAGATATATTCCATGCTCATATAAATATATCAAATAGATTCTACTGTCATGTACAACTAAAAGGAACAAATAAAAATTAAAAATAAAATTTAAAAAACCTTTGTTCTGAGGATACCTATACTGGAGGAAAGAACTAACATGACCTTTTTTGTTTGTTTTGTAGTACTGGGGATTGACCCTAGGGACTTAAGCATGCCAGGCAAGTGCTCCCTTCTCATCTCCAGGGGAACTCAAATAGAAGAGAAGTCTTGCCTGGCAATGTGGGTTCTGCATCAGAACTTACAGGTGTGGGTGGGGGGCCGGTAGGAACTAACAGGTGCCCTCTACCTGCTTCCTTGGATTTGCCTTAGGAGCTGTGGTTGCTGTAGCTAAAGGTGTTGGAAGTCAAGGGGTTAGGCTAGGGGCAATAGATTCTGTTTTCCTTGGAAAACCAGTCAGGCCTGTGTAGACCTCAGAGCTTCCAGATGGGCAGAGGCCTGTGGGGCTGTGTAAGTTCTTAATTGTGATGTTGTGTGTCAGCCACGTGGGCAACGTCAACTGGGAATTAAAAGTCATGAAAGTTCCTAGCAGATTTTCTAGATGGAGAAAAGCCACCTAGAAAGCATTCTGTTCTGATGATACTTATCCTGGAGGAAAGGGGTCATGTGACTTCTTCTGGATGACTTGACACAGGCCAAGGAGGTATTCAGAATAAGAATATTTGTAAACCAATGGAGTGGGTGTGCCAAAGATGAAGACCTCTCAAATTTGAAAAATTTTAAAAAAAAGTAAAGTGGGATACAGAACAATATTGGCCCATATCAAGATGTTTGCAAGGGAATTGGCTGCAGTCATTTTTTTAAAGCCACAAAGAGAGTTGTGGACATTCTAACAAGAACCATTTAAGTTCAGCAGCATTTTTAGATCAGTTGGTGAAGTAAGTAGACACGTCTATCTAGTACTTAATATTTCCAATTAAACTGTTTGCCACTTGACTATATCCATGGATCTTCAAGTAGACCTTCTTAGTATTGGAGAAACTCTATGTAAAGTTTTAAATCCAAACCATTACATAATCTCCCAATTATTTATGAGCCATGGAAAAAGAACTAAAGTCTCTTTTCAAAAACTGCCTCAAGCTGCTTCAGCCTCTGAGCCTTTTCTTTTCTTCTCTGTGTGTAGACATAGTTTTCTTAGGATCCGAAAAGGGCTCCATTTGGTTCTTTTAGCTAAAATAGTCTCATCATTGGGCTTCAGTTGAAGCTTTCATTTTTCTGTCACCCAGCACTCCAGTAGACATTATCACCTTTCCCCCCATGTTAAGATTCCTTGTAATGTCCAAGGGCCCAAGAAAACTCCCAAGTGCATGTTATGCAAAAACGGTCCAGCCGAGTGTGAGGACTGGTTTCTCATCTAGTTAAAGTGTGACCTAGAGCTTTAAAAAACTCACTATTAAATAGCCATGAAAGGTTATTGCAGAAATTATGGGATTAGCCTAGGTGCCCATCAGCTGATGAATGGATAAAGAAAATGTGTTGTATGTGCACAAAATTATTATTCAGCCATAAAGAAGAATAAAATCATGTCATTGATAGGGAAGTAGATAGAGCTGGAGATCATGATGTTAAACAAAGTAAGCCAGACACAGGGGACAAATATTTCTTGTTTTCCCCTAGGGAAAAATGAGATGAAAGTAGTAGGGAGATTTAGAGAAAAAGAAGGGCATCAGGGAGAGGAACTAGGGGAGGTTAAGGGAGAGGAATGGGAGATGGGTCAAATCAAAGAACATTATTGCATATATGCATATTGTCACAATGAAAACCATTATTATATGTAATTAAAATGCACAAATAATTAAAAAAGTTATGGCTGGAGTCATATGACTGTTATTGTCCTGTATAAAGCCTAGCAAATAGCAGATGCTCAATGAATGTCTTTTGAAAAAACAAATGGATAGCTGCTTATTAAGAAAATAAGATCTAATTGGAAGGTATGAATAATATTAATAACATTGTCATAATTGCTAAGTTAGAGAAAGGCTGCATGATATCCCAAGGAATAACTATTTTTAAAAGAATCCTGATTAGTGGTACTCTGAGAACGCATGTCTTTCCCATCCTTGCCGTTCACTGATTGTCAACTTCGGCATCACAGGTCTGTCACAGCATGGCTCATGAAATAAGGATTTTGCTCTTTCAAATTTTTAGTAAACTTTCAGTGTGCTGAAACTAGTCGGCAGGAAGCAGAAAACTGAAACTTACATTGTGCAGTCTGCAAACCATATATGCAGGATTAATTTAAATGTGCACTATCTCAGTGGGCCCTAAGCACCCCCTTCTAAGTCATTCTGTAGAAATTGCTCATTTTATCACTTTTATGATGTATGAAAAGGTAGAAAGGATATATCTCAAGATACCAATTAATCATGAGTGCATTAACTTTAGAATAAAAGTACTAATAATGTTGAGCCAGAAATAACATAGATATTTAATACCTTCAAAACAGGTTTCAACTCTATTGCATTTCATCTTCTCTGTATCAAACACACATAGTTGAACTTTCTCCTTACATCAGAAGATCACCATGAATAAAAGACATCCAACTCAGACAGTGATTCTAATCAATTGGTATACCAGCTACATTAGAACGAGCTGGAGACCTTGCCAAAATATTGACTTTGTGCTAGGTGCTTGCAATTATGATTCAGTAGCTCGTAGCGAGGCTATTCACGTGCATGCATTAAAGAATTTTAAATTTCTGGTGGTAGGGTCAATAAGATTATCAAAATTCTTTCCTGATACACTTCTGATAATACCCAGCAAGCTGCACATGTGCACGCACATTCACACAGTGTAATGTGTAGCTGAGGAAGAAGAATGGAATGGTTAAGATGTACAAAGAAGTTTGAGTCTAGAGTCTTAAGCAAAGTTCTAAAGCTGGCATTGATCTGGAGTATCTGTCGATCCCAGGTGGTCCAATGCTTAGACTTTAGAAGGTCATGTATGCACCGAAGGCAAAAACAGAGCCTAGGAAGGTTGGGAGGTTAGATCAGGATTTCCATGTAAATCCAGAACCTCCCAAAGACAATATACTTCATATGCCTATATTTGTTTTTTAAGACTATTGTAACAAAGGACCAGAGAATGGATTGCTTAAATAACAGAAATTTATTTTTCCATAGTTCTATGTACTAAAAGCCTGTGATTAAGGTGTTGACAAGGTTGGCTTCTTCTGAGACCTCTCTTCATGTGAGACAGCTGTCTTCTCCCTTTGTCTTCACTTGATCTCCCCTCTGCACATCTGTGTCCAAATTTCCTCTTCTTCTAAGGACACCTCTTCTATTGGATTAAGGCCCAGCTTAACAATCTCATTTTAATTTAATTACCTCTGCAAAACCCCTATCTCCAGATATAGCCATATTCGGAGTTATGGAGGGTTAAGAATTCAACATATGAGTTTTGGGTGTTACGCAATTCAGCCTATATCATTGTCCATGGGTGATAAGTACTATAAGGAAAAATAAAGGGAGGAAAAGGAAATTGGAAATAGCTAAAGGCTACAATTGGAAATTGGATTGTTGTTACTGTCTCTCTGCGAAGGTAATACAGGCAAAGACCTCAGGTGAAGAAGCTGACTACACAGATGTCAGGGGATGTCTGGTATATTCCAGAAAACGTATCAAGTTGGCATTTCACATCCACAGTATCAGCAATAACTAACAGGTCTGATGATACCAGTATTTGGTGACAATGTTGAAATAGTTTGGATCTTGAATGCCAACAAAGGCCTGTGAGTTGAAGGTGTGGTCTTTAACCGGTGGCAATATTGGGAGGTAGTAAAACCTTTGATATGTAGGGCCTAGTTGAAGGAAGTTAGGCAATTGGGGCAATGCCCTTGATCCTTTCTTCTTACTTCTTGGCCTCCATGAGGTTGGTAGCTTGTTCCACAAACTGCTCTTCTGCCATCTGCTCCACCATGGTGTACTACCTCATCACAGGTCCAAAGGCAGTGGGGCCAACTGCCCACAGATTGAAATCTCCAAAACTGTGAGACAATATAAACCTTTCCTCTTGTTATATTGATTGTCTCTGGCATTTTGTTACAGTAGTAGAAAGTTGACTAACACAGATGTGGAGAAATGGGAACTCATACACTGTTGTAGGAGGTATATAGATTGCTATAAACACTTTAGAAAATATTTAGGTAATTTCAAGCAAGATGAAGATAATGCCTTAAAAATTCCATTCCTAGGTGTACCCTCAAAGAAACTTGTACCTGAGTATCAGGAGAGAATAAGAATATTCATGGCACCATGGCAACATTCATAGCAGCAAAAAAAAAAAAAAAAATGGAAACAACTTTATATTCATCAACAGAAGAATGAACAAATAACCTTGACATATTGACATATGAAGTACTATGTGCCAGTAGAAATGAATGAAATATAACTATGCATAAACATGAATGATTATCAAAACAATGTTAAGCATATTTACAGGATGCTTCTATGTGGTGAGCCGCTTCTGCCGTTTCTGCAGACTATGGTCGCCATTACAAGATGGCGCTGGCTCCGCTGTGGTCTGTGACAAACAACTCCTTATTTGGGAGAGTTGGCGCATGGTTTTTCACCACCCTATGAGAAAGCTCCACGTGGCAGCTTCGCATTGGGGCTTGAGATGCTTTATTAAGGCTGGGAGGGGCATCCGAGAGAGAAAAGAAGAAATATCCAGGGACCTGAATAAACTGTTGAAAGAAGATTCTCGAGTTGCGTCTTCCTTGCGGGCAAGGGGTCGCGACAAGTGGTGCCGAGACCCGGGAACCAGAACTTTCAACAGTCAGGGGTGGTGCACCGGTTAGTCCCAGGTAAGTGGGATCCGCGATCAAAGCGGGGTTAGTCCCTAGTAAGTGGGATCCGCGACCAAAGCGGGACAGCTCCTCTGTAATGAAAGAGAGAGCCTTACATTTTATTGCAGCTGCACTGTGTACTTTCGCTCCTACTTTCGCTTTCTTTTTTTTGTGCTTCCTTTGTTGTTGTGTCATGGGTGCCGCATCTTCAAGTCCGCTTCTCCTGGCCCTAGATGGCCTGTTATGTTCCAAAGGACTGGAAGTGAAACATAGTACTTTACAGAGATTTTTACAGAAGATAGATATCGCTGCACCGTGGTTTGCATTTTCGGGCAGCCTTACTGTGCCTAGTTGGGATAAATTAGGCAAAGATCTTGACTTTGCTTCTGAGCAGGGCATATTAGAGGGTGGGGTGATACCCCTTTGGAAAATGGTCCGTGGTTGCCTTACAGATGGTAAATGCCAGGAAGCTGTGAGTGAGGGTCAAGCTATTCTTGAGCAATTGCATGAGGAAAAATCTGAAGGATCATGTAGTGAAGTGGCAGAGAGTATTAAAAGTAACAGTAGTGAGAAGGCAAAAGAGCCTGAAGATAAAAATAGGAGAAGGCTCTACCCAGACTTGACCGAATTAAAAACGCCTGAGAACACAAGCGACTCAGAGACTTCTGAGGACCTTGATATATTGTTACAACAACTACATAAGATAAAAATGAAAAAGAAGAAAAAGGAGACACAGGGCACGCAGGCCTACTGTAAGAAGGGGAAGGGAGTTAACATCGGTCAACAAAACTCTGAGGAGGAGGAGGTAGAATATCTAGAAGAAGATATGGTGCCGATTGCCCCACCTCCGTATGTGGGGGGGAGCCAAGGTTCCGGGAGATCTTTTCATGCACAAGTTTGGAGGACAGTTAATACAGATATGGGACTTGCATACCCTGTATTTCAGGACAATAACAGGGGAAGATATCATGAGCCTTTAGACTTTAAGATAATTAAAACCTTGGCAGAATCTGTCCGCACTTATGGCATAGATGCCGCTTTCACTCTCACTCAGGTGGAGGGACTTACTAGATTTTGCATGACTCCCTCAGATTGGGCTAGTCTAGTCCGCGCTTGTGTTTCCCCAGGGAAATATTAGGAGTCCAAAGTTGGCTGTTTAATGTTTCTGGCAGTACCCAAGACTCGGAGCGAGGTAGGAGGCTTAAAATTTCTGCAAATAATTCACAATTATCTAATGCTACATTACCCTCCGCAGCAGTCTGTCTCCAATCTCCGTTCCTGTTTCTTTTGGCTAATGACACCTCGTCGGGGATGCTGGATTGTTCTAATGTTACCTGTCTCTTATCTGAGTGTTGGAATGGTTCTTGGACTGTAGCAGTGGTTATGAAAATTCCAACTTTTGTCCCAATCCCAGTCATTGCGGACCCAGATAAATTCCCCATTGTTGAGCTACTTAGAGTCCGCAGAGATTTTGGAATTACAGCAGCTATAGTGACAGCTGTGGCAGTGTCTGCTGCTGCAGCGGTTACGGCCGGAGTGGCCATGGCCAGTCAAGTACAAACTGCTGCCACCATTAATCAAGTTGTTCAACAAACTTCCACCATACTTGAATCCCAAAATACAATTAATCAACATATTTTATCTGGGATTTTAGCTGCCAACCAAAGAATAGATTTACTCCAAGCTCAGGTAGAAGAATTGGCTGACTTGGTGCTTTTGGGTTGTGTTGACCAACGTGCACATTTATGCATAACCTCTGTCAGATTTAATGATTCCAGAAATGCCTCCCGCATCATCGGAGAGTATCTATCTGGAACCTGGTCCATGGAAGCAGAAGACTTGATCCAGTCTCAACTAACTCAGATTGCTGTTCTGAATAGCACCCGTGTCGAACCAGTGACTTTGGGTCAATTCACCAGTTGGCTATCCTCTGCCTTTTCCTTTTTTAAAGAGTGGGTGGGGGTAGGCATTTTTGGTGCAATGTGTTGCTTCGGTATGTTCCTCTGTTTGTGGTTTCTCTGTCGCCTTAAGGCCCGCAGTGCTCACGATAAGGCTATGATCATACAAGCTCTTGCGGCCTTAGAAAATGGCATTTCTCCACAAATCTGGCTTGCACATCTTAAACAGTGATTTCTGGGCATGGCCATTGCACCCGAAGTTAGTTTCACATTGCACTGGGATTGGCATGTCCTCTTCCTTATTCTCTCCCAGTGCTGGATAGCCCTTGCACTCTGCAGGTCTTGTTACCATTGCACGCAGATGGGTTTCCACACTAGTGCTTTTCTATCGCCTTAAAGTCCGTGCCTTTCTTTCAGGGTGCTGTCAACTTGTTTGTCGTTATAAACAGCCACAGTTCAGCCTCAGCTATCCCCCTTCGTCCACCATCGTCACGATACAGGATGCGAGGCAAGGCACTGCACTTGAGTGATCCTTGACGTGGACCTCAAGGAGAGCATGTCCTATTGCATGCGGGTTAGACGTGTCCACGCCCCGCCCCACGAAAAAAGGCGTCGGCTGATATGGCCTCAGATCTAGGGAAGGGCCCTCCTTAGGACTGAGCCATACTATGCAGCCACTTCTGCACAGTGGGATAGGACCTCTACTCTCGCCTGTATTGTTTTAAGAAAACAGAAAGGGGGAACTGTGGTGAGCCGCTTCTGCCGTTTCTGCAGACTATGGTCGCCATTACAAGATGGCGCTGGCTCCGCTGTGGTCTGTGACAAACAACTCCTTATTTGGGAGAGTTGGCGCATGGTTTTTCACCACCCTATGAGAAAGCTCCACGTGGCAGCTTCGCATTGGGGCTTGAGATGCTTTATTAAGGCTGGGAGGGGCATCCGAGAGAGAGAAGAAGAAATATCCAGGGACCTGAATAAACTGTTGAAAGAAGATTCTCGAGTTGCGTCTTCCTTGCGGGCAAGGGGTCGCGACACTTCTACATAAGTAAAGTTAGCAAACAAGCAAAACTAAATAATTTCTTTTAGGAACACACACACACACACACACATACACATGCACATTTCACATTTATGGTGGAACCACAAATAAGGAAGGGGATGGTTAATAGAAATCCAGGATGGAGTTTACTCTAGTGGGAAGGGAAGGAGATGGATAGGGAAAGAGTACCCAGGAGAACTTAAAGGTGTTTTTTATTATATTTCTTAAGCTAGCTTGTTACTACATGGCTATTTAGATATTCAGTATTAAAAAAATCTGGTCTGTTAAAATTAGTGTGGGTTATGTTACTTAAATGGGTTAAGAACAGATTTTTTTTTTAAGAACATCTGGTCATCAATAATATATATTCCCACATAGAAAATGGTGCTCTCTTTAATATAGTCTTGATTCTTGTATATTTTTCTTTCTTGGCCCAGTAAAGCAGATATTTTCTTTGAGAATTGGGGGAAATGCTATATAATCCCATTATGGCAAGATTATTGCTATATTTTAATGCATTTTTTTCCTTTCACACATTAAAAAAACCTAACATTTTATCTCTAAAATTGGAGAAGCAGATTCAGCACTAGCAGAATCAGGACCCCAAATTAATTCAAAACAGACAAACCTTTACTTCCAACACTAAGCAAGCGTGATTAACCCTTATTTAAATACTTTTTTCTTTCATCTAACAGGGCAGTTGACGTCTCTGACCAGCTACTCCTGTTGATGAAGCAAATAAGCTCAGAGAGAATATGAAGCAAATTAAACTCCTACCCCCCTGTAGGGAAGTTTTAAATTTACTCTTTTCCCTCTGAAGTTGTGATAATTTGAGTCTATAAAATGAACATCAGTTCATAGATTAATGGGGAAAATACATAAGAAATTTTCATTATGCAGTGAAACACTGGAGCCAACACACAGCATGAGACTCAAGAGGAGGGCTAGACAATTGAGTCTCACCAAGTAAATGAAGGGATAGGACCTGGGCTTACGGAGGAAGTGAGGTGGCATGGGTTGTGGAGGGTTCTAGAGGACCTGCTCATTTAGCAAGGGTTCTCTCCTTGTGCAAATGAAGTCTCCCAGGTTGCAGTCACCTGTGGTCACCTCTGCCAGGCCAAGTGTCAGACTCTCATGCTCTTCTTCCTATGGAACAATTCCTCCTAGATGCTAAGGGGTACATCAGAGAGCAAAGCCTGTTTATGTCCCCTGGTTGTTTACTTCACTCATGGAATTTTCTTTGTGTAGGTATAAATTTATTTTACAAAAGTGTAACATCTCAGAGTCATTCCTCTGTCCACAGAGGTCTGCCATTTCTCTGAATAACCAATTCAAAATATGCCAAAGCAACTTATTTAGTATGGTATGTTTTACTCTCCCTTCCCTTCCTATTGGAGTATTGACTATTTGTGATTCAGTTTTGAAATCATCTCCCTTGGTGGCAGATCTTCAACCATAGTGACGCAGAGCTTCGAATTTCATTTATAACTATGTTCACATGTATATTTGGACCCGAGCTTTAAATAACCCTCAGAAATAGCTGAACAGTTGGAATTACAGAGTAGGCAAATGACCTTAATGAAACTAAGTTCTCACATTAATAAGTGTGGATAAATGGGTCAAACTTCTAGTACCACAACCTGTCTCTTATAATACATTGCTTTCATTAGTTCCTCAGTTTGGGAAATATACCATTTAGAAAAAAAATTGTTAGAAATAACAGAAAACACAGCAAGAGTGGGTTACATAGAGTGGTTTATTTTTCCCACACCAAATACATAGGCACTGCTGATGTTGGTTTAAAGTCTCACGATGATTCTGATGTCTCTGTTCCCTCATAATCACAGTAGTTGTAGCAGCTCAGTCACCATGTTTGTGTTCAAGAAGATAGTAATTGGAAATTCCCTACATATTTTCTGATTTTTTTCCCCCTTTGGTGACACTGGGGCTTGAACCCAGGGCCTCATGCATGCTATCACTGACTGAGCCATCTCCTGAGCCCTTTTTATTTCTTATATTGAAACATGGTCTTGCTGAGTTTTTGTCCAGGCTGTTCTCGAACTTGTGATCTTCCTGCCCCAGCCTCCCGAGTAGCTGGGATTACAGGTGTGCCCCACAGTGTCTGACTCATTTACATCTCTTTGTCTAAAACTGTAACCTATCAGTGTTTCTCATGGAAACCAATCCTGGGAGATTGTTTTGTTTTCCAATCTCTGCAGTAGAGGCAGGCAAAGGAGAATGGGGTTGGACTGGAGTTGAGCTTGGTGTGAGTCAGCCTGCAGTGTTGTGCCACAAGAAATTGGAGGCATAGCCCAGGAGCTGAGATTGAAAGGTCTGATGAGTCAATATATCTGCACTGCCATTTCACTTATAAGCTTAAGACGATCTTTGCAAACCCTGTTTTTCTATGGGCTGTTCCAGAAGTGGACCATATGTAATTGCTAAGATTCTGTCTGTTACAAAGGGGATTACTGGGAGAGTTGACAATAGCCATTAGCAGTGTTCCTTTGCTGAAGTGACTTGCTGATCAGTCTTTCATAGGTGTGGCAGCCTGTCTCATCCTTGGGCACTCACAGCTTTGCCTTTTGCTTCTACACAACTTTGGATAATTTGAGACCCACAAGATCAAACCAGGGTTCAGATTTTAAGGCTGAGAGTGGCATTTTTAAAAACTTCAGCAAGACATGACTATAAAGAGTTATCATTGCTCTCCTTATGATTATTTATATAAACCCCTGGGTTAAGCCATAGAACAGTGGTTGGAAAACTTTTTCTGTAAAGTGCCACATGGTACATGTTTTAAGTTTTGTGAACATTATGTTATTGCTTTTCTTTTGCAACTCATCGACTCTGCTATTATGGGGCAAAAAAAAAAAAAAAAAAAAAAAGACATGGACAATATACAAATGAATATTTTGGCTATGATCCAATAAAACATTGTTTACAAAAACAGGCAGAGTGCTGGATTTGACATGTGTATTATAGTTTGCCACTCCTGCTCTACAGAGAGGTTGTAATACCAAATAATAGTGAAATGTGCATGATGTTTATTATGTGTCAGACCTTATTATTATTCTACTTAATTACAATAATCCTATGAGATCGTCCCTACCATTGATTTCAAGTATGAAAAAAACAGTCACAGGAAGTTTATTTGTTTTGTTCAAGGTCCCCAACTAATATAACCATAATGTGTCTTCAAACTTAGAGTCTGGCTTCACTGTATGCAGACTAATAAAAATGGTGTTTGTAAAAGTCTTTTCAAGAAAGTTAGTTAAGGGGAGGGAAGGGAGGGAAGGGAAGGAGGGTGCATAGGGGCCGGAAAGGTCGTGGAATAAGATGGGCATCATTACCCTAGGTACATGTATGATTGCACATATGGTGTGATGCTACATCATGTACAACCATAGAAATGTAAAGTTGTGCTGTAATTGTGTACAATGAATCAAAATGCATTCTGCTGTCATATATATCTAAAATAATTAATTTTAAAAAAGAAAGCTAGTTAACAAAGCAATGGTGTGTTTCTCCATAATCCATTTGTCTGTCCTTACATCCATCCATTCACCCAGTCAACCAAGTTAACAGATAACTATTTATTGCCTCGCATATGATAAGCACTGTTCTAGGAAGCGGGTGACACAACAGTGGACAAGACTGACAGGATTCCTGCTTTTACAAGGCTTGTCCTCTAGCAAGTAGAGCCAGACAGATGTACCAGGAGGTCAGTCAGTGAAGACGAGCATGCCAGCAAATGAGGTCAACACACCTGGATGATGGGAGAATGGCTTGGCTAGGGAAGGCCTCTCTGAAGAGATGTTGCTTGATCTGAGACATAAATAAGGAGAGAAGCCAGCCACATAACATTTTGGGAAAAGGGAAGTTTCTAGAAGAGAAAATAATCTACACCCTGAAGTGGGATGAGCTTAGTCCAAGATAAGTGCAGGAAGGGCCTTACAAACAAGCAGAGTCAGATGAGACTGGAGAGCTCATCAAGATGCTCAAGGTGTAGGACCTTTTAGGCAAAGATGGTCCCAGGGCTAGGGATTGAACCCAGGGTTTCATGCAAGTGAGGCAAGTGTTCTCCCACTGAGCCACTTCCCTAGCCCCAGCAAAGATAGATTTGTTGAGAAGTTACTGGGGTTTTTACACAGAAAAGTGAATGATCTGATTTGCAGATGGGCTTAATTATTTGAACTGCTCCAAGGAGATCACAGGAGGAAGCAGAAGGCTGGTTGGGAGGACAATGCATGAGTCTAAGTAAGAGAAGGTGATAGTTTGGTTCAGGAGAAGAGGAAGAGAGGAGAAAAATGTAAAATTTAGGGACTTCATTTTGTAGGTAGACGGAACTGCTGGAAGGATTGAATATGGGGTGAGAGGAAAAGAGTAACCCAAGACAGCTCCTGGGGTTTAACTTGAGCATAGATGGGGAATCCCAAATATATGAGTCTAGATTCTAGGTCAGATGTTACAGCTGAGAAAAAAAAATTCAGCATTATCTGCATATAGATAGATGATTGCAGCAATGAGACTATATCCTGCTCCATGTAACAGGAAACTCAAATCAAACTAGGTTAATGGTAATGGCATTTATTATCACACATAAGAAGAAGCCTAGAAGTGAGCAGTCTTCAGGTTAAGTTCATCCAACACTTCAGTGAGATTTCAAAGGCTTGAGGAGTGTTTCCTTCTCTTTATTACATTGAAACAATGACTTCAGTAACCCCAAGTCAGTTTTTGCATGGTTACGATGAGAACTGTGAGCTTCCTCATTCATATCTGAGGGGAAAGAGAAGAGACAAGAGGGGGAAAGAGGGAGAGAAGAAATGGGAGAAGGAGAAGAAAAGGAAAAGAGAAAAGATATAGCTATATATAGCTATAGCTCCCACTTGAGGGAAAACAAAACAAACAAACAACAACAACAAAAAAAACAAGCAAAAAAACCAAAACAAACAAACAAACAAACAAAAAAACACCCTTTCTTTTCCAGAAGCCCCTAGCAAGGCTTTGCTCACAACTTACTGCTCCAAACTGGCTTAGGCCTGCCCATCCTCAAACCAATCATTGTCAATGATCATAGATTCCTCTATTGACTTAAGAATACCTTGAACCAATTTGGAAAGTCAGTATCAAGGTCCATTATTTAAACCCAGGAGATCACATAAGGTAGAGATATAGATTAGAAGACACCCCAGACCTGTGCCCTGCAGAATTCTCTTTTGTTTCCCTGATTTTATTTATTGATTTCAATTTTTATTGAAGCATTACTATTATACATAATAATAGGATTTGTTATTACATATTTGTGACACAATGTAGCAATTGGTCAATTTAATTCCTAAAACTTCCATTTTTCCTCCCTCCCTGGACCCTTCCTCTACTCTACTGCAGAATCCTAATCTCTAAAGATGAACTTGACTTGTGCAGTAGGAAGGCATGGCCAGTGAAGGGTAGGAAAACTGGAGAGTGTCCCATCACAAAGATCAAAAGAAGGAAGGGTGGGGTATTGTACAAAACGATGCTGAAGGAAAGTAGCATGAGGCAGAAAGGTGATCCCTAGATTTCGTTAGAGTAGGGTAAGGCCACTGTACCCCATGGAGTTCATTCTGTATTAGATTGCGGCTGGAAACAGGGTATGAACTCCAAAGGTAGAGTCCCAATATTGATATGTCACTGTCTCTGGAAGAAGGGTAAGAGGTAGCAAGAGTTCATGGTTCACTTTTACATTTACTAATTGTGAAGTGATAGGCATAAGGGATAGCAGTTTTCCATAAGTGGTATTATTATGCAGGCAAAAAATGTCTTTTTCACACATTAATTTTCAATCTATGACCATTTAGCATGCCATAGCTGGACAAAAACAAAACAAATATGAAAATATTGAAGTCAGTTCTCTTATCCTCCTTTTTGGATTTCTGCTTCCTAAACTCTTTTTTTGTAACTACATGGCTGGGGAAAGCACAGCTGTGTAGATACACGGGTCAAAATCTGCCTATGAGTGTGCTTGTGAAATCTGCCTGGATGTCAGTGATGCTTCCGTATTTCATTGTGCTGAGAGATAAATTTGTGGATGGATACATGATGGGTGGATAGAATGCTAGAATGCTGCAGCTTCAAAACCTCTTCATCAAGCCCAGGGTGAGATGAAGTCAGACAGAAGTCGTTGAGTTGAGGTGGGGAGCTGAAAGAGAAGGGAATATGGAAGAATGACATGATAGCAAGTTTTTCAGGGCATCTGGGCTTTCTTGAATCTATTTCTTTAAAAGTCTCTCTCTCCTTTGAAATTCTGAGGTCCTTCAGTGAAGAGACTCTATTTTGTTTGCTTTTGTATTCTCAGAGCTTCAGGGCAGTACTATATCTATAAAAATGTCAAGTAAATGTAAGAAGGAAAAGGAGGGAGAAAGGTAGGTGGAATGAGATGGGAGAGCACAGGAATGTAGTGACATAAAGAAAACTCATAGTTTGGAATCTTTGTTTGGAGCTGTTATTGTGTCATGAGACCTGGCAAGAGAACCCACATGTTAAAAAATAAAGTTTCCTGAAGGGTCCACCAGTCCCCTTAACTCAGTAGTTCAATTAGGGGTCACTGTGCTTCCTGGGGGGCACTTGGCAATATCTAGATATTTCGGGTTATCACAATATGCATGTGTAGGGAAGTGCCATTGGCATCTAGTTGAAAGAAGCCAGGGTTCCTTCAAAAACACTGTGAAATGAATAAGATGTGCCACATTACAAATCCCCCAAATGACAGTAAGTCTCAAGGCTGAGAAGACCTCCCTTAATCACATGTTGGTGCAGCTTTCTGTGTAATAACTATGCATTTACTTTCCATCTCCTTGTAATGGAGCCTATAGTTATCCAGGTAATGATACCTGGAGAAGAGAAGAACCAATGCTAGGTTCCAGGAGTATAAGGAGCTTTTTTTAAATTAAAAAAAAAAAAAGGCCATGGGGTATGTTTATGTCCAGACACCCTGGTTGTAAATAAGTTGAGCTTTGCCTGCTCATATCCATTTCTCTAGATAAAATTTCATCATTCTTTACACAAGGACCTAATCTAACAGACCCAGAGTGCACGACAAAGAATAGATGATAAGACATGTAATGAAATGCGCCCTGTTTTGCATCTCACCAACTGCACTTAAGTGGCTCACCACTAAAATATAAAATAGTGCTGCTGTGTCCTCTAACATTTCCTGCTTGGAAATGATCAGTAGTCTGGAGTCCTGTATGCTGAAGGATGCTGGATAAAGGCTCCACACAGCTGTGAATAGTAGGGAGACCCCAGGATAAAGCAGGGAGTGTTTGGATCGTTCCAAATCTGGCAGACTTCTGTGCAATCACATCTGCGTGCAGAGTTGTGATATCTCTCATTACAATTTTAAATGATGAGCTTTTTTTTTTAATGTACATAAATTGCCTTCAATAGACTTGGTGATTGAACACAGTAAATATTTTTCTGTGACACTAAAAATAGAACTCTGGATGGCATCTCTCTTCCTTGTCCTGCAAAGGCACATAAGCTCTTGAATGTGGTCTTACACACAGCCTTCTCACCCCCTCTTATCCCATTTCTTGGACTGGGCTAGAGCTTGTCAGGACCTGCTCAAATCCCAGTGCCCTTAGTAAGGTTGAGCCGGCCTGGAGAATCTGCTGCCCTTAGTCTGCGTAGGTGCACAGTGGGGTGGGGAGTGCTTTTGGAAGAAGCTGCTGGATTTGGGACAGAAAGGCCCTCTTCCAGCAGCCTGCCTTGTCACATGCCTGGGCTTCTGCCCCTCTGTTCTTTATGGCAAACAAACAGTTTGCTCTTTCTGCACATTTTCCAGTGCCTGCCATCCCCCGAGGAGCTATGCATGCAAATTATATGTAGCAAAGGTTGTCCTGCTCTGTCTGGTGTTCTCTGTGAGCTCTCATCTCTACATTGCTGCATTGGCAGACTTGGTGTAAGACTGAAAGGTCCCCACCACCCAGGCCCCAAGAATGCCTTCCTGTGCCACATACCTGGAAGGAGGAGTGGTGACTCATGTTAAAAAATTAGTGTCCATTCTTGTGGTTCCAAATCTGGTTGTGTAAGGTAGCATTGAAAAAATAGATTTTTTTTTTCAAAATTGTTTTTAAGGACAAATAAAAAAACAACAAAGAAATAAAAATCTTTACCTCAGGACAAAGTTCACAGATATTCAGAATGCCAGCCTTCAGGCATTTCACTTGAAGGTTGCTCTGTGTTTCCAGGATGCTGGTATACCTTTATCTTGGCTAATGATTTTCAATGTTCAATCACCGAGTCTATTTTTTTTTCTTGGGTTATCCCCTTTTTAAAATAATCTTACAGAGAATATGTATATAAAGTATTGCCACCTTCTCTCCCTAACGTTTGAGAAGGCTTTCATCACATGGAGAGATCTGCTTTTTGAGGCTGGGACACGGGAGCTGAGAGGAGCAATCCAGGGCAACGCAATAACACCACTGAGCAAAGAAGACCAGCTCTGAGTTGCTCTTCTGATGCCTGATACTCTGCTGAGTTTTTCCAGCTATAAAACAAGGAAAATGTGATCTGCTCTGCCACTTCTCCCACTTTAACATCCAAAGACCCTAAACTGTTGGTTAATGAAGATGTAGGAGACACAGCATTACTGATAACACTGTGATTACTGCCTCAGTTGACTCCATCCAAAGGAAGATGGAAACATTTTAAAATCCCAGAGAAACTGGAGCTTCTATTCTTTGGGAGAAGACAGTGACTAAATGTCCCTCTCTATCTGACAAGTATACATATTGATCTGTGTGTTTATGTGTGTAGAGGTCAGTGACAATTTTGGAAGGGAGCAGGTCCTAGACCCAAGTGTCAAGTGCACCACAGAAGCAGGGAAAGTGCAGCTTTAGGGCATGGTTCTCACCGCTGTTATCACAGTGTCAGCAGGAAAAGGATTGCCCTCACACAGTCATCTCACAGAGCAAAGGGGCATCCTTACCATAGGGGCTGCTGCTTGGCAAGGCGAGAAGAAGAGTTGTGACTCCATCACCCTGTTGGCGGCAGGCCTGGTGGTTGTGGAGAGGCAGACTTGAAGCACAAAGTGAAGAGGCTGTGGCCAAGATTTCTGAGAGGACCCTTTCTGGCAGCTCTTCCCTGGAGCTGAATCTGCAGGAATGAATAGACGACATAGACTCTCGAGCCTTTTGTGAAAACAGGCCTACTATCAATACATTCACAAATGAAGTAGATTCATTATTCACATTGCTTAAAAAGAAAATGATAACCACACAATTATCTCTTATTTGCTGGTGAATGTACAAGACACTCCATGGTATTTTTAAATTTTAGAACTTTGTATAATGTTAAATTAAGACCCCACACAAGTTGCTCGCTCACTGAAAATGTGTTCTTCAGGCATGGTTGTGAGGAATGCAAATGAGGACACATCTCAAGAAAGAGAAGGGATGGAATTTGCCCAATCCTTGTGTGCAGCTCTGCATTTTCACTTACTAATTCAGTCGAGAGTGACACAAAATGAACTACAAATCATAGCTGAAAAGTCTTCTCTCATCCCATATGTAAAATTCAGTATGATTAGAATGTGCTTTTTTTCAAACCCATCCAACTAAAGCAGTGAGAAGCAGGCCCAAGAAAACGTATCCCCCAAAGAATACTTATCCTCAGTAAAGAAGAGCAGAATCCAAGAGAGAGTTTAGGAAGGAAGGAGATGCAAAATCCTGTGATATTGGGCACAGTGAGGCCCACTGAGATTAGGTCAGAGGCATGTCACTAGGCTGATCAATAAAGAGACTCTCAGGTGACCTGAGAAAGAAAGCATCATCTCAGGAAAGCAGTTAAAGGACTAGAGTGGTTTTAAATGAATGGAGAGATGAACTTGTGGTTAGCACATGAGGACAGGGGCCTATGCATCATTCATTCTTTTTTTTTTTAATTAATAGAGAGAGAGAGAGAGAGAGAGAGAAAGAGAGAGAGAGAGAACTTTTTAATATTTATTTTTTAGTTATCGGCGGACACAACATCTTTGTATGTGGTGCTGAGGATCGAACCCGGGCCGCACGCATGCCAGGCGAGCGCGCTACTGCTTGAGCCACATCCCCAGCCCCATCATTCTTTCTTGAGGTGGTTGGAATATAGGGGAGAAGTAGGGGACTGGCTAGAGAAACACTAGATTGAAAGAAGATTTGTATTAATTAGGAAGCAAAGAGGAAGTTTGTAGGTTGACAGGAAGAAAAGAATGAGAAGCCTCAAAAGATATAGGAAAGGATAAAACTGATGCAAGAAAGGAACTTCTAGTCCTCAGTGATTTTGGAGGAATAGGTTGGAAAAAGTGTGAGTACAGATAAATTTATGGTGGTGATGGGGAGGAAGAGAAGTTGAAGATATTTGTGTCCTACTGCCTCTGTTTTTCTGTGAATAAGAGGCAAACTCATTTCCTAAAAGTGGCAAGTAAAGGGTGGAAAAAAGAAGCTTTAAGACGGGGATGCAATATTGAAATAGTCTCTGTAAAATGCAGGAGAAAGTTCATCAACTCAGGCCAAGGAATTACTGGGTGGTCTCGCAGAGCTCAAAAGTCACACATTTTTATGGTAACAATTGACCTGTGATCTGGGTAGAGAAACACAGAAGGCAAACAGTCCATGGATTAAGGAATGTGAAGGACAGGTGAAAAAGAAAGGTTATGTAAAGGAGAGAATTAAAGATGCTAGCCAGAGAGAAGTTAAAATAATGGTTTGTTGAATGAATCCTGGAAGAAGGAAATAAAGTTTAGGAGAGAAAAGAGAAAAGCCAAGTCATATGAAATCTGCATGAGCAAAATATTCAGAGTTAGGGATTGGAGGGCTGGTGGGATAGCATTTTTCTGGTCAGAAAACAAAGTTTTGGAGCTTAAGATCTTGAAGATAGAATGATACCAGGTGAAGAAAAAATGGAGTCAAGAGAAGGGATTATGGAGTGTGGTTAAAAGTCATTGAAGGTTAAAAATAGACAAAAGTTCATCTTTATCATAATTTACTACGAAAAATAAGGTTAAAATCTCTGTGAGGGGTGACCAGCCGGAACTGGGGTTGCTAATGATATGCTTAATGATAATTAATTATGAACAATTTCCCTGTAGGCAAGTCTTTGCTCATTTACTTATTTTTGTGCATTCTTATTTAAATAAAAGGAATGGATGGTCCAGGTTTTTCCATTTTTAATGGCAAATAAATCCCTAGGAGCTTCAGAAAAAAAGCAACACAGATGTGATTATTGCTCTAAATAATGAATTCTCCCTCAATGCCACCAAATTGCAAATGACTCATGATGCCCTCATGATTATTTCTGAAATGAAAATGTGACATTAAGATACTCCCAGCAACATAGCGAACTCTGTTTGCTGATACACTGGGCCTTTCATTAACTTTTGCACATGTGTCAGAGGATCCACTTTCTGTTTGTCAAACCTTTTTGTTTCCCTTTCGAGAACATGGGGGAAGGGAGCAGGAGGTTCCACCTTGCAGTTCCACAAGCACCAAAGCCACTAAAAGCAAGATTGGTGACTGGAATAAGTTGAACTCCTAGGTGACAGTTGTCATGGAAAGCTTTTAAATCTCTGTAAAGTTCTCAGTGAAAGGCTATTACCTAACTCATTAAAGTTAGTCTTTGTCTTAGCCCATTTTGTGCTGCTGTAACAGAATACCTGTGACTGGGTAATTCAGAAAGAACAGAAATTTATTTCTCACAATTCTATGCTGGTTTGGACCAAAGAGTTTAGTCAAACAGAATAGGCATAAGAAACACCAGAAAGGCACTGAAATGTTGTTGGACAGAGACAGAAATGATTGGAGGGCACCAAGATTGTACAACTGTCTAATGTGTTGCCATGGGGACAAGTTGGTCCCACACTGTCTCTGCAAGCTAAGTGGAGCTTCTGTTCCTTTGTCCTCTCTCCCGGGCATCTTGGGAATCTTTGCAAGTGGATTTGTGTTCCATGTGGCTTTTGCTATGATATGAATGTCTGTGTCCTGCTATTCATGGTTTGAAATAATAACCACCAAGGTGATGATGTTTTGGGCCTGTGGGAGGTGATTTTGCCTTCATAAATGGGATTGATCCTCTTATAGAAGAGACCCCAAGCAACTAGCTAGTCCTGTCCACCAAGTGTGAACCCAGTGAGAAGATATCATCTATGAACCAGGAAATAGGCCCTCACCAGACACTGAATCTGCCAACATATTGATTTTGGATTTCCTAACCTCCAGAACAATGAGAAATAAATTTTGTTGTTTATAAGCCACCCACTGTATGGAATTTTGTTATAGCAGCCAAAGCTAAGAGGGTTGTACCTATATTTCCTGCAGATGGCTATTACCCCATCACACTGCAGACTGCTATTTAATGTGAAAGCATATGGACCTTATTTTAGCCAACTACAGATAATCTAATCTCTAGTAACTGATCTCTCTCCAGTCCAATTCCAATCCAAATCTTGGTTTGCAAGAAATCACAATTCTGAAGGAGCATTTGCAGACATTACAGTCCACCCCCTCTGTTGGATTTTTCTGTTAGATTAAGAACATAAGAGAACCGTTGACCTTGATCCTTACTATTGGTGTCCTGTAGAAGTGCTTTAAAGCTGAATTGCACTTCAGAATTTGAACTGTTCCTGATTCACAGAGAAGATTCTGCTAAAAAATGCTGAGTGTGCTTTGAGACTGATTTTCCTGTGGGATATGTTTGAGGGCATGACCTATCACGCCACACAATGGCTCCTTTATGTGATCCCACAGGAGACCTTGCTCTGGGGTCTCAGATCAGGGAAAATCCATGCTATGCTGGGTGGTTGGTTTCTTAAGAACACCATGCATCTTGTAACATCATATTTTTCCGTCTTTGCTTTAGCCGTTAGGAAGTTAGATCTAAATTTGGGACAGAGCTCTGGAAAGTATAATGCTAATTTTACCCTTTGCTTTATTATATTCCCATCCACTTGAAATTTTATACCAATTCCTCCAAGGATTGTATATTCTTTGGTGGTTTTTGTATTAAGAGCTAAATAAAATTTCTCTCTAATGTGAAGAAATGGTGATATAAAGTCTCAGGGGCTTGCAAATAAAATAGTAATAATGCAGCTCCTGATGCTAACATTAAAAAGATGAGGGAGGAGGCCATGAGTGGTTCAAAGTTCATGTACATTGCAAACGATGTCAGCTGTGCAGCTTTGCACCATTTAAACCAGAGAGATGTGGCTAGAAGTAGTTCTGCCTGGCATGTGCTCCGAGTACACCACCTTAGTTCTTTGTCAGGGATCTGGAATCAAGTACGTTTGGGATGCTCAAGGAATATGTTTAGCTTTTTTCAAACCTCAACTGCAGAATTTCTACAAGTCTTTAACATTCATGCCTTGTGAATCTCCAGGAAGCAGACTGTGGTGCAGGATTTCCAAATTTATTTGACCATTTATTTTTCCTGGAGCATCTCCAAGAGCTAATCCTCTTTGAGATATGCTGGGGCAAAATAATGCCATTATAATAATTATTATTATTAGAAAGGACTTTCTGTTTTCTCTTAAAACATACAGGGCAAAGGCTTGGATATTTACAGTCAGTATTCTTAATTCTCAATTTTAAAATTTAAAGTGACAATACACTAAGAACAAAAGCAATAAAAATCCTTGTAGGTCATATTTTCTGTGGATTTATTTAGTGCAGACTTTTATACTTAGATTATTCCTCCTTAATGTGATGTCTAAGGTTCTTAACTATGGGATAATCTGACAGCATACAGAGTTGGTGACAGAGGTGCATAGGAGGAAGGCACAGCATTCAAGTAGGTAGATTCTGAAATCAGATGTGATTTCAATTCATGACTCTTTCCCTCACTAGATACGTGATCTTAGGAAAATTACCTAAATTCTAGAAGCATTGTTTTTCTTTTCTATAGCATGGAGGTTATAGTATACTCACCTCATAGGCTTGTGAGGATTGAATAAATTCATATGCATATCATGTATAGCTGCACATGAATATGTATAGTGCTTCACACATATTTTCATATAATAAAAGTTATAACTATTTTAATTTTTGTTTGTTCATGAAATAGTGACTGAGCAACTGCCAAGTAATGGGTACTCTGTTGTTTATGCTGCTATAAATATGAAGGAGTCATAGTCTTGTCCTTGAAGAACATGCAGTCAAGTAAACAAGGAGCAGACAGTTACATAAATGTGTCCAGTGTTTATGGATTAATATTTATTAGGGACCAATATAAGTACATTCATAGTAGAATTTCTGAAGGCAGGATTGTCAGTTTGCAAGGACAAGCTGGGAAGGTGTCTTGCATGAAGGTTCCTCATGGATGCTACACTAGAGATGAATTTGGAAAGATGACTAGGTAATTGCCATGGAGAGGACAGTGAGACAATGAGGCTTTGGGTGCTGCTGAGAGGGATTGCAGCCAGGTATGAGCATGAACTAAGGCAGAGTAAGTTCGTGAAGCTCAAGGGCATGGTCAGAAATGAGGGGCAGAGGATAGTAGTTACTGAATCAAGGAGGGTCTTAAATCCCAATGAGCAGTATTTGCAAGTTATGCTCTTGCAAATGTGAGGCAGATAAGCGGTGGAGTAACGGTATCTTATTTGTTGAAGATCAGTACTATTCTAAGTGAGGTCTGTGTGCTTTCTATGTTAACCATCACCTGGGAAGTTTATTAGAAATATAAATTATCAGTCCCTACTCAGAACTACTGAATGAGTCTCTGGGAATGGGATTCAGCAAATTAGGTTTTGGCAAACTTTCAGATGATTTTTTCGATAGCATGAAAGTTGAAGAAGTGCTGTTCTAGCTTGATCACTCTCATTTTAGAGAGGTTAGATTGGATGCTCCAGTTACAACAGGGAGAGTGATGGGTACAGAGCCATTGTTCAGGCAAGGAATGATGGCAGAGCCTGAAGCAGATGAGCAAAAGCAGAGAAAGAATAAGGAGGAGACAAATAATAGAAAGATAATGAATTTTGCTTAGTGGAACCTTGGTCACCACCTGGTGACCCAAAGCCTCACTGTCTCACTGTCCTCTCCATGGGGTGTTAGGGGTGTTAGGAAAAAAGGAGAAAACTCCCAGGTTCCTTATTTTATCAGTAGGATATAGTCTTATGCATTAATATAAGAATATGAGAAGAGTTCAAAATGGTTTTTTTCTTTCAGTGAAAGGTCTAAACTATGATGAGTTTTGTTTCTGATATATTAGAACTGCCCATGGGACATCCATATGAAGCTTTACTTATTGCTGGCTATTGGGCATTTGGTCCCAGTACTCAGGATTGAAGTCCTGATGGTTATTATGGATTTAGGAGTCATGAACATCGAGTGGGAGAGGTGAAGCAGCAGGGATGATCCAACTGGAAAGAGACCCAAGTAGGGACATTTAGGTAACAGCAGGTGATATTGTGGTCCTGCTTTATCAGGGTATTGTTCCTCTCTCTCATCCCACCTTAACCATTTCCTCTTATCAGTCTGCCTACCAGTTAGACTAAGCCATTTGAGAGTCTCTAAAAACGCATGCCATCTTAACTTCCAGGCCTTTCCACACGCTGTTCTCTCTGCTAGGAACATCCCCTTCTTCTTTCCTTTGTTCAACCATTTTTACCTAGCATCTCCTACCGACCTTTCAAGACCTACTTCCAAAGCATTTTCCTTCCCAGGAAAAGTGCCCCTTCCAGCTCCTTTCTTGCAGTTGCTGTACGGAATGGACTTTTGCTGCTCTGTTCCTTTTGTGCCTGGGTACTGATGGTAATATCTGTGTGGTTGACCCTTTCACCCCAGTCCTTGCCACGTGCTTGCCACAGCAGTCATTGGATCACTAAATGTTGAATTCATTATGATAGAATGGTCAGAGAAAGAGGAATTTCAAAGGGTGCTTACAATTTATAGTTGTCTAAGAAGGCAGAGTATGAAAAGCAGGAGTGCAGGACAGAGTGGTGGTGGCACAGAGAAGAGAGTTTCCAGAAAGCGGTGATCAGTGATGTCCAAAGTTTCCAAGTGTCCATGTAAGAGAAAGACTCAGAGAGTCCATAGGATTTGGTGATTAGGTCAGTGGTGCCCCTGCCAAGCTGGTTTCAGTGGAGCGCTCACAGTAGAAATCACATTGTGAAGTTGAAGAAGAACAGGTGGACAAAAGATCAGAACTTAAAACTATGAGCCAGTGGCTCATGACAAAGAAGGAGACATGGGTCAACGGAGGCTCCTTGAAATGAGATGATTTAACACACATGTGCTCATGAATAAGGGCTGGTCTAATCAGGAGGAAAGGAGGAAGGAAGAAAAGAAGGGTAACTGAACACATTTTTCAGCTTAGAGGAAAGAGACCAAACTTCATGAAGAAGATTAATCTTAAAATGGAAGACAGCTCAGAAAAGGGTGGAGACAGGCTAGAAGCAGATAAGTTTATAGGGGTTAGGGAAGGAAATTTAGAGGGTTGAGGACTGATAGTTTAATTTCCAGTAAAACAGGGGCCAAGTTTAGTATAAAACTGTGCAAATATACGCATGTGACTGTGTGTAGGGGTGGTCTGAACAGAAAATGTTCTTGGGGAGAAGAATGAGGGCTCCAAGTGGTCATATTAAGACTTGGCAGAGGAACTTGACCAGAAACACATTGTGTTTTTCTCAGAAAGAAGTCTCTCTCGTCAGTATCCCTTAGGAATTGTGTTTATTGATTTTAGTGAAAAACTTTTATTAATTATATAAGGAGCACCATAAAGACATTATTGACTTATGAATGAAACCTTTGACATTATCACTCAGGACAAATTATTTTAAAAGACCCGTCCTTCCAAAATTTAAAAATATTATTTGTCTTACCATATGTCTATTTATACAATATGTAAACAACCTGCACATTTAATGATCCTATGATCCATGTGAGCTGCCCACATTACAGAAAAAAGAAAGAAGAAACCAATCATATTATTTCTTTAGTTGAGTTTCTTTTATCCTTTATTTAAAATGCATGAGCAAGCCATGCTGGACTGTCTTGAATTAGCTACTTAACTTAGTATAATGTGTAAAGATATGCATCTAAAAAATTATGGCTTTATGTCTTGAGTGGCACTGTAATATTAAATATCACACTTTTGGAGCTCTTCCCTAATGCGATTTATTATGCTATTACCTTTTCTAGTATAATCTCAAGCATCAGAAGAATTTCAGGAGGCAGGGATTATTTCAGTCTTATTTTGTAGATGAGGAAAGTGTGGTTTAACAATAGGTACCTTGCTTCTCTTTTAACTTTCCACTCAAAGAAGAAGTAGAGTTCAGAGAAGCTGAACTACTTAGTTTATAGTTCTGTACTTTAACTATAATTTTGTAACGTTTCTAATTTACAATTGTTACGATTTTACAACACCCCTATTACCTAGGTAAGGAAGTTTAAAAGTCTAAACTAGCATGGACTAGTCACTGTGCTCATGATGGTTAAATATGAAGCACATGTGCTTTCCCATCCCCCTCTTAGCCCATTACAGACATTGATAATCAATCATAGAACACTTTTTATGGGACTCAGACCTTTGTACTATACTGCTCTGGGCAATCACTATTAATTGATTTGTCATCCAGAGGCTAATGTGCCCAAAGTTTCATGAATCACATCAACTGACTGAGAGTTTCTCAGTGGCTAGAAGATTGGAGCTACTTTTTTTCTTTCCTGGAGTAGTGGCACACCTGCCAGAATTTTAAGGAAGAAGTTCCTGTTTGTTTGTGGAATCCTTCCCTCAGCATCAGACCCTGAAGAAGAAGGGCAAGTGACAGACACTCTTACTTAATCTGCCAATTGATCCCTTCTCTTATCACATCATGCAGCTGGGAATTATCTTTCACTTTTACTTAGCCAAAACTGTCCTCTTTGTTATGAGGATTATAAAATAATAAAAACAGATTGCAAAATATCATGAGACATTGGTACCTACCAGGAATATGCTTAAAATCTTCAAATATTCCCTGACATTGCAATTAAAGAAATGTGTAAATTGTTGATTGGCATTCTCTCAAATTGTATCTTTACTGAAAGGCGGGCAACTATCTTGAGAAAGAGAAATCTCCAGGAAGACATGAGAGTGGGATGGATATTTTTCTTTAGCAAGAAACAAAGATTTTGCTGCTTCACAAGTTACTAAGTTGCAAGTCTGCAAAGCTGCTTTAGCTGGTAACTAAGTCTGTTCATTGGGCTGGTACTGCCATGCTCAAGGCAAATAGAATCCCAGGTGTACTTAGGCAATTGGGTAAGTGTATCCATTATCACATTGTAATATGACAACAATCACAGCAATTGACTACCATTAATTGATTGCCCAGTAAGTGCCAGGGCACTGTATCTGAAATACATTAACCTCTGATATTTACACATCTGGGTGGCATGGCATAGACATGTCAAGGATTGCTGGCACATCTGAGTGCTGAGAAAACGTGATATTCATTTAATGGGAGCTTATAGGCAGGAAAAGAATATTGCAAGCTTGCTCAAATGAAGATGGAAAAAGAAATCTCCAATGTTGTGTGCCCTGAATCTGATCAGAAGTCTGCTCTTCTTTGGGGTTGAGAGTGGTTCTTTGTGGATCTAATTTTCCTAAAGGACACACACACAAAAAAGGCAATTGGCTTAGCTACTGAGAAGAGAAAATGAAAAGGAACATTTGACCACTAATTATTTTTAAAGCCTTATTACAAGTACAGGAAAAATGTGTGTGGCAGATCAAAACAACCAGGTGTTTGGATAGCAGCCCTCTGAGGCCAGCTGGCAGAGGGCAGCTGGTCATCAGAATGGATGGGAAAAGCATCTTCTAAAAAACTGAAGAGTTAGCCCAAGGGAGGTCACAGGAAAGCACCCAGTGTGTGGGAGGCTGTGGGCAGATCATAAATTACGTGCATGAAGAAAGAACAAAAGCAGTACATTTTAGAAGGTGCCAGGGTTTAATCAAAGGTCTCCTATCCACAAAGGCAGACATCCAGCAAGGGGATCAGTTGACCCTTCACAGCCTGGTGGGTCGGAAGACACGCTCAGCATCAAAGATACAGAGAAACTTCCTGCAGTGCATGGTGTGGTATTGCTGAGCACCTCCAACAAAGGAAACTTTCAGCCGGGCAATTTCTCCATGTTGAAGGCAGGGGATGAGAAACGGGACTTTTGGACCAACACAGTGTGATAAATCGACTAACATGGAAATAATCCTAAATGAGTCTTAGATTTTGAAAGTCCCATCCAGTAAAATTATGTAAGAATCATCATGGATGTTATTTAGAAGGGACACCTTCACTGTATTGTTGCTTTCTCTTTATTATTCATGCCTTCCAATCCCACAGGGCCCCCCTTATATTTCCAAGTCAGCATATCATAAATAACTCCACCACCAGCAAACATTGTCTGATGCTCGGTAGTCATAGGCACTGTTCTGAGGGCTTTCCTTTTTTTTTTTATACCCCCTCCCAATGGCTCTGTAAGGGGACACTGTTATCCCCATTTTAGAGAGGAGGAAGCTGAGTCACAGGAAATTGACAAAAGCAAAAACCCTAGGTGTTAGACAACTAGTCCCACATTGCCAAAATAATGCTCCTAGTTTCAATAACAATGAACTAGAGATGAAAGGTAAATGGTGCAGTCAGGAGAAATGGGTGAAAAGCTGGAGGAATAACTATTTTCAGATGAAAAAGGAGATTAGTCTTAAAGAAGAAAGGTGAGAAATGGACCTGAAGTCTATAAAATTAAACCAATATTCACCTATTAAAAGGATTTGTGAGCTGAGGATACTGTCTAAACCTTGAAAAGAAAACACATTTGTTCTGTATCCTCAAGTCAGCCTTGTGATAATAAATCTTGAAAAAGCCCTGGAAATAAAGTGAATGAACAGGAGACACCGTGGCAAGGGAGGTGGTGCACAGGATAGAGAATGGTGCTGTGGACGCATGGTGATGGCCATCTGTCATGGTCCAGAAGCCCTCAGGGCTTTGGCTCCCAAACCTGAGAACTCTCACTTCTTTTGTGGGTTCCTTGGAGAGAAATTAACCAGGCTCTCCCTCCCTGGCACAGCAGTCTGTTGTTACACATATGTCCAAATTGAGATTCTGTCTCCTGTGAGAAGCTGTTTTTCCCTAATGCATATCCAAGCTGAATCAGCGACCAGAGAGGTCCCAGGTCACTCCTAGTCCAGCTCTCTCCCTGTCCCCCTCCTGGCTCCCACTGCTGCCTTTGAAGCAAGTGGCCCTTACCCTTAGTCTGAGCTCCAGGTAAGGAGCTCCAGCAGGAGACTGAGAAAATAAACACAGAGATGTTTTTTCAAGAGGCAAACATATGCAAGCAAACTGTTTTGAAAGGAGGTAAAAGGCAAATTCAGAGTCAGCTTCTGAGTGAGATCAGAGGGGCAGAAGCCAAGGATCATCTGTGATTGCTGGTGGCTAGGAAATAGACACATGAAGGGATTCGTGGCTTTCAGTTTCCTTGTTGAGAATGAAAGCTGGAAAATGAAACACAGATATTCCAAACTTCAGGTTAGAGTCCTTAGGGTATACGTTTGGGTTAAAATCTTCCCTTTGTCATTCCATAGATGCCCAATGCTATTTACGATTGGAGCACTGTACAGAGCAAAGGCAGAGAAAGGGTTGCCTCTCCTGCTGAATTCCTCTCTGCTCTGGGGTGATCTTGAGACTACCCGGTTTCTGCCCATTCTGCCTCTTGTGTGCTGTAGGGAAGAAGCATTTCTGTCTACCTTTTTTTTTTTTTTTTTTTTAACCTGGAGGGTTATCATCTCTTTCATGTTGAGCCATCACATTGGAGGTCATGAGACAGGTACAGACTGTCAACTTCCTGAGAAGATAGAGGGACAGAAATTCCTTCCCCAGTTAAAAATCATAGCAAACTTGGGCAGGCAGAAGGGTGTGTGTATGTGTGTTGCTAGAAGCATCTATTTTCGTAATCTATCTGGTAAAACTTCAGGATGAACTGAATACCTCTAGTTAGGCTTACTTTGTTTGCTCAGTGCATTGTAAGACATGATGATCGATGTATTACTTGTGTTTCTGACATTGGTTCCCCATTGTCTTTGGGGAGCTGTATGTGTGGGCTCCTTCCTGATCAGGTTCAGTCGGTCTGGGTGTGGCCTGCTCATGAGCCTTCAAAAGCTCCCTCGGTGACCTCAATTTGCAGATGAGGCTAGAAATCAAAAGGTTTAGAGTTACTTCCTAATGAGAAATTCAGGCAGATTCTTCAGTCTATTGGGTCAGATAAAAGGACATGTTATAGTGATGCTATTGTTAAAAGAAGAAAAAGACACTGAAAGTAAATATCTAAAGCTGGTCTTTTTACAAAATGGTAGTGCCAATAGCTATGGGTCAGATAAAGTCATAGAAAACATTGTTCTCTTCCATATTTTATTCTTGTCATTAATCTTTTTGCATTAGGAAATCTATGGTCCCTGTCTCCCAAACTCAGATACCTGTTGGTGCTCAGGAAGCCGCAGACAGAAGATTCAACTCTATTAGCAACATGACCACTGGTTCTCCCTGGAGATCAAGCAACAAAATAATCTCTACAAACAAAACCCCACTTCTTTCAGGAAACGTCAAGATAGACACCAAAGCCATGTGTTTAGTTCTGTCACCTTCCATCTCCGAGTGAGGAGGCTGTGAAGCCAAAAAATCATGCTGCAGGGGTTAGGGAAAGCGAATGTCAGTCAGATTTGCATTGACTTTCTGCAACTTGAGATAGGCAGGCAACTGTTAAGATGTGACTTGGTGTTAGTTAAGGAATTCCTTTCCTTAGAAACCTATTGAATACTATCAATGGTAATGTATAACATTTACTGAGCTCTTGTGTCCTAGATATTCTGCTGAGTACTTTACATGGACGCTGTTTTCCTTATTTTTCAGGTGAAGAAATGGAGAATTTATGTGGTTATATGACATCGTTATTATCTTGGTGGTGGTAGAGGGTAGAGCAAGGATTTAAAATAGATAGCTGAGTTACTACCCTTGATTTGTAGGGATAAGATCAGGATAAAATCATCCAATTTTGCTTGTTTTTCAGTCCCTTCATTTATCCTGCCTTAGAATCTGAACCTAATTATCGTCATCATGAGTAAATTTCTGTTATTGATTTATTTAAATATGAATCTCTGAGACTGTCAGTGCATATGTGAAGCTCAAACAGTAGCTGACTTTACAACTGGGGACTGAGATGTTTCTTTATGCAAACTAATTAATCCCAAGAAGGAAGTAACAACAATAAAAATTGAAATTAAGAATGGCTGAATATGCTCATGTGTTTACTGAGACCACAGGTGCTGTTATTTTGTCAGCACCAAAGACTAGATTTTATATTTTATAGTATTCCTTTTTCTGTTTTAGTTAATGGTTGTTGCAACATTTTTCCTCATTTGCTAGAGATACTCAAAAATCTCAGGTTTTCTTTGCCTATTGGTACTTTTTGCAGTGTCGGGATTTGAACCCAAGGCCTCATGCATGTCAGGCAGGTGCTCCACCATTGAGCCACATCCCCAACCCTTTCATTAACACCTGAAGATATAGGATGAAGACATGAGGCGTGATGGCAAATAAAAATTTTGTCAATTTGCATTTGAATGTATGTGAATGTAGGGACCCTAACTACATGCCTTCCAGATCTTTCTGTCCTATGCATTCAGTATAATGCCCTGGTCTCTGTGAAGCCCTGCCTGAGTGTGTGCTGGGTACATGGTATGGGCTTCACCCCTCTCTTGGCTTGCCCTGCTCTTCTGAGGGCTCAAATGGGGAGGCTTCAGCCTGACAGGGATGTTTATCTGGCCATTGTAGAAGGGTCAGGGATGCTTGCTCAGGGCTCCATACTTGCACTTACAATGTCAATGGGTAAAGGCCATGTGGATTGATGGAAACCCCCACACCTCTAAAACCTGATGTAACACTTGTCAGTCTTCTGAGGCCAAAAACCTCAAATAAATAAGTCTCCAAATAGGTTTCTTTCTTTTTAAAGCTTCTTCTCCTCTAAGGCCAAGACTACATTTTTATCTCCCCCAATAAAACATGTAATGACATGTCTTTTACACTTGGAGCTCCTTCGATTCTAGGCTCAAGGACAGAAGAGTCAAGGAGGAGATGCAGGGAGAGAGTCTCCTCCTACAGGCAGAGCAGAATGCTGGAAATGTCCTTGGTGTGGGACCAGATTTCTTTCCCTGTAATTATACCATATATGATCCTTCATATCCTCACATGTGTATATTTATATATACCTAATATTTTATATAAATTATAACTAAAATGAATGTTGGAAATACAAAGATATGTGCAAAACCTCAGGAGGCCAAAGAAACATTATAGGATTCACAAGGGCCCTCCACAGCTCACTCTTCTTCCTAGTGTGCAGTGTGGTAGGATTATAGTTCCCCACTGTCCCTGAATTACACGTGGCCTTAGGACTACTGTGGCCTATGAAGTTCTCATGTGTAGGGGTGCACATGTCTCCTAGGCAGAAGCCTAAGAACCAGCTTGTGCTTTGCTTTGGTATACTCTCCTTTCCTGCTAGCATGGCGAATGGACGCACCATTAGCCCAAGTCCCTGATGGAATCTCCTTAGTGACCCTCGGTGGGCATGCAGAGACAGCAAGAAATCATCTTTTGTTATTTGAAGTTATTGGATTTGGGGTTATTTGGATTAGCAATATGGTCTGATTGATAAGAAAATCATCATGTCTCACGCTCCAATAATAGGATGTAATAGAAATGGGAAAAAGGAAATTACTCAAGAGGAAAGGACTCAATATATTTGTTTGTTTTAACCTTTAGATCAGCTGGGATCAGTAAATGTAGGAAAGGCCAAGTCCCATAAAACCTGTTTTGGCTTTTCATTTTAAGTGTGATGAATATGTGTAACATAAAATTCAACATTTTGTGACTATAGAGTATCACACAATATTCCCTCCTTCCCACCCCTCACTTCTGTAACCTACCGTTTTACTTTATCTCTCTGAGTGTGACTGCTCTAGGGACCTCATATAAGTGCATTTGTGCTGTTCTTATCTCTTTTCTGATGTTAAAAACACAATACTGCAGACTGGGTAAGTTTTGAATATAAGAGGTTTATTTTGGCTCACAGTTCTGATCCAAGGCCGAGGGGTGCATCCAACGAGGAACTTGTTGCTGGCAGAGTCCTCATGTGGCACAGGGCGTTGTGTGGCAAGAGACAGGGAGAACAGGAATGAGAGAACTAGCCAAACTGGCTTTGGTAGAAGACCCACTGCCAAGATAGCATATCAGCCCATCAATCCACTAACTGCCTGAGTGGATTAGTCTATGCATTGGAGCAGAGGTCTAATCACCTTTAAAGGTCCCATCTTGTCCTACCTCTTAAGATCTCAGAAGGGGGGATTAAATTTCAACATAAGTTTCGGAGGAGACAGACCATGTACAAACCATAGCATATATACTCTATTTGTCATTTTGTGCTTGGCTTCCTGAAAGCCTTTTTTTGGTTTAACAAAAAAAAAAAAAAAAAAGAAGAAGATTGGATTCTTGTTTCTGCCAGCAACCCTTATATCTGTCCATCTATTTCTTAGTCTTTGCCTAAAGAAGAAAGGAAAGACAAGAATCTACCTAAAGGATGCCTCTAGTGTGGGTCAGGCTGCCTGCAGGCTTTCCAGGGCAGAGGTCAGCGACCTTTCCAAATGGAAATGCCACAGCTCCCATGCCCTGCGCTTTCCTTGGGTCAGTGGTTAGGGATGCTTTCAACCCAGAGGGACCACGGTCAGCCTCCTGCTGGTATGGGGAAGGCAAATATCCTACAAATTGATAGGGAGAGATTTATTTTTTCAGTAGCAGAGCTGTTACAGGTTGGGCCAGTGTGAACAGGTGGTTGTAGCTTTTCGAAGGGATTGTCACAATGGTGACAGGCCCAAAGCCATGGCAATCATCCTAGGGACCGTCAAATAAGTGTATCTTTCTTTTCAGTTGAAGAAAAAGACTGTGGCAGAAGTTGGTTGGGGATATTATGACCCTCTCTGATGACTGCTTTTCTTTTTTCCAGAAATGTGCTTGTTAGGAACACATAGGTCGTTGAAGGTAGATGTCAGAAAGCTGAGGGATGTGAACTTGACCACAATGATCCATCCCTGAGTGCTTATTCAGGGAGGCAGGCAGCTTGTGGAGGAGACAGTAAGCCTGGGAGGCCACTGCTGAAATGTCACTTCTATCTGCTTCGTCAGATTTGAGAGCCACAGAGAGGAGGGGAGGAGGGGAGGAGGGGAGGAGGGGAGGAGAGGAGAGGAGAGGAGGTCGCGATAGTGGTTTTATTGGAGTTCTTTGGAAAGAAGAATTGGAGTTGATTATTTAAAGAGTCACGGAAAATGTAATAATTGTTTGTCACAGAGATAACAAAACTGAGCTGGAGTTTACACATCGACTCAGTAGATTTTTATTTGTGCATCAGGAATTTAACTGGGTCTGGGGGTACAATGGGAGATAAAGACACATGGCTTTTTCCAGTCCAGCAAGGAGACAGATATTATTCAGCCAATCAATAAGACAGTTGATGATTCTTAATTGAACACAAATTATATTCCAGACACAGGATATTACAGGGAGTGAATGAGATACAAGTCCTGTAAACAGATGTCAACTTGTAACTCCAATGAGGGCTAGAAAAGAGGGGTACTCTGACTCATGGGAGTGTATAACCAAGGAGAGCTTGTTCTGAGGAAAAGAAGAGCTCAACCAGGTGAAAGAGGATGAGAAGTGCATTGCAGGTAGAGGGAACAGCATATGCAAAGGCCCTGTGGAGACAGGGATCTTGGCAAGAATGAAGGATGAATGGAATTTAGAAGTCATCTCCTCTAAAATTGGAATGGGCAGAGGGATTGGTAGACTAGTTTATGTTGGAGGGGTAGGCAGGAGCCAATAATAAAAGGAATTTTCGTAAAAGGGGAGGATATGTGCTCATCATTTTCCATGTTAGAATGTGCATACGGTCTTCTTCCTTTGTACAGTACTCTAGTAAAGAGCTTGGATTCTGAAGTCAGACTGCCAGGCTTATATACCAGCTCTCCTACTTACAAGCTTTGTGACCATAAGCAAGTTTATTAACCTGTCTTCACCTCAATTGCCTTATTTGTAAAGTGGAAAATGTGTTAGTACCTACTTCATATACTTGTTAAGAAAATTAAGTGAATTAGATGTATATGTGTGTATATGTATATTTGTGTGTATATATGTGTATGTATAAAACACATGTGTGAGATAACACAAAGAAGTTGAGAGGTGGAATGATTGTGTTTTAGAACCTTAACCTAGTCAGTAATTAATCCTCTGATAGGGATTAACTAGGTGCTAACTGGAGGCCCCTAGTGTATACCTGGAGAAGGTGGGTCATTGGCAGCATGTCTTTAGGGTATGTATTTTGTCATTGTTGAGCAAAGTTCTCTTTCTCTGCTTCTTGGTGGCCACCTTCTGACCTGTTTTCCTCTGCCAGCCTCTTCCACCACGATGTTCTGTCTCACTCTGAGTCCAGAGCAATAAACTAGCTGCCTATGGACTTAAGACCTCTGAAACCACGAGCCCCAATTAACTTCTCCTCCTATAAAATTGTTTCATCTTTTGGTCACAGCAGTGAAAAAGCTGAGTAAAACAGTATATGGGTATGTGTGTCTCCATCTTCTGGAACAATGTCAAGCACTAATTATAAGTACCCTATAAATACGGCCTATTGTTGTTGTTATTGCATCCTATATGGTAGAGAGCATTACTGTTCAGAAGAAATCCCCTAATTAGTTTATGAATAAGAAATTTACCCTGAATTATATTCAGACCATATAAATGTTTGCATCATGAACAGAGAAAACCTAAAACAAGCTGTCGGTCTCTTCAGTGTCATTTACAGATGGAAAATGCCTTTCTCAAGTAAATTATCTTGGAAAAGGCTTTCTTTTAAAACAGATAAAATTAAAATACCCATTTGAGATTTTTAGAAGAGAATGCATTCTTGATGACTCAGGTGATACTTGAGACTGACAAAGAGAAGAACTTACTTCAGATCTCTTTACAATTTTATCATTGATGCCACTTAGAATACCGTCTTAGAATGGCAGAGCCAGGAGCATTTTGAGAGATTAGCTAGTCATTTGTTCTCATTTAATTGGTTGTTAGTTTCTGCATAAAATGATCATGTTAGAAAAAAAAAAGGATCTGCCAGCTTAAAAATTTAATAGACAAGCAATTAATTTAACTGAGACGCTTCTGTGAAAATCACAAATGCCATCTGCAGCTTCTTTTTGGAAGGTGGTAGTGCATTTCTGCTGAAGGTTTTATTTTTTTAACTCTTTGCAATAAATAAAAGCAATAAGCAGCTTTGCTTGGTGCAAATAGATTTGGTAATATGTGAGTCATCCTGCCTTCCATGTGGGCAGTGCTATATTATTAAACAAACAAACTTCTATTGAAAGCTCATTATGCTGAGGCCTAGTGATGGATGCCTATGTGTGATGCCTCATTTAATCCTCACAGTAATTATGGAGTCTTGGGCAGGTCTTGAGTTGCAGGTTTTTCGATCCCGTCTCACTCCTCCTCTGCTCTGGCAGGGAGACTGCAGCCTCTCCTGTCCACTGGACTGGACATTAGGAGGTGATGGTGGAGATACAGTGTATGGTGGGAAGGAGACCAGGGTGTTTCTCCCTCCTGCTCTGCCTTGGGTTGTGTCTTCCCTATGGCTCCAGCTCCCAAGAGACTGGAAGGTCTTGGTTCTTGCTTCTACTTGGTGGCTTCACATCAAACTTCTGATAACAGTTTCTCCTCCTTGATCTTCCTGGTCAAGGGATGATGGAACTTCCTGCTCTGGCTCATGTCTGGATCGCCCCATCATCTGATTTGCTCATAGATTCTGTCTCTGATAGAACCAGTTACCTGCATGACACTCCATGAAATATATTTGAAATAATTTCTGTGTTCTTGTTTTAACCCTAACCAATATAGAACTTTGTATAATTATACTTGTTTTTTTCTTTTTTTTAATTTATTTATTTTATTATTTCTTACATACATCACAATAGAGGAAAGCGTTACATTCATAATTTTGTTTGCATTACAATTCTTAATACACCTTTGTACCACAATTTATCAAATCTCTGTTGTATATAAGGTATGTTGACACCAAATTCACATCTTCATATACCGGTTTTTTAATAGATGAGAAAACTGAGGTCCTCCAGATCCTATCACAATATTACAAATTGTCAATTATAGTAAATGCCTCAGACTCTGAAGCTTACATATACTTTTTCTACTATTTTACTATGGTGACTGCATAACTCTCTATAAAAGAGAAATCTTATTTATGGGGAAAATCCCTCTTGGATCATCAGTGTTGTGATGGGTTTTGCCATACTCCTGAGTTATAGTTCAACTGGATGGAGGACCTATAGCAGGATGAATCAGATGAATCTAAGGGTCAATATCTAATTGTTCTCTACAGACAGAATTATGAGGTGTTCAGGCAGCAGATTAGAAAGATACCCGTTTGTATTAGTCGGTTTTCCATTGATAGAATAAAATGCCCAAGGCTGGGTAATGTATAAGGAAAAGAGGTTTATTTAGCCCACAGTTTTAGAGGCTGAAAGTCCAAGATTGGGTGGCCCCATCTGTTCAGTGTCTGGTGAGGGACTCGTGACAGATGGCATCATGGTGGGAGCATGTATGAGAGGGAAGGATCACACTGAGAGACAGGAAGCCAGACAGCAAGGAGGGGCCAGTCTTGCTCTTTTATAACTCACTCTAACAGGGTTAGTTAAGTGGGGTACCATGAGACCTATGCAATCCTTTCCAAGGGTCACACCCCAATGACCTAATCACCTCTCATTGGACTCCACTTCTTAAAGGTTCCACTACCTCTTAACATGTTCACACTGAGGACGAAGGCGTCAATACGTGAACACTTACGGGACAGGGCACACCCAAACCATAGCAACCACTGAAGCTCAGTCCTTCAGGAAATCCTCCAGACCACAGAGCTACCCAGTTCTGGCTGCTCACCCAGAATGAGTTCCTTTTGTTTCAGTTTGAATAGAAAGTTGAGATCTTTTTATTTCTCACATTGAATTTACTCAGAATTAGCACAGGTTTTCTCTTATATTGTCATTAAGTCTCACACACCATCAATGACTCTGGATTTATACCATAATTTTAGGCTTAATCTTTAGACCCCTTTCAGAGGAATAAATCACAGGTTAAACTGTTAGGGGTCTGAAAAATAACTGAAGCAATCTTAGGATGTCATTAACTTACTTGTAGGGAATTTTCTTGTAAAGAGAAAAGGAGGATAATTCTTTGTGACTTTTATCTTTGCCCCAGGCTAGTTCTATTCTCCAGGTTCATTTTTTTCCCTTTTATGACTTTTATTTTTTCCTTTTGTATATACTATGTGAACCAAGGAACTTTGTGTCCTATTGGCATTCTAAAAATAAATAAATAAATAAAATGTGAAACTAACAGTAGAAAAACAGCCTCTGAACTCTCTTCTATTAAATAGATAGATGGGACCAAGTAGCAGACAGGGCCAAAGTCTAGGCTAGATCGTGGGAGGGGCAGGGAGAATGTGTATTATGTGTAGCCACCGAAGCGGCGAGTGATTGAACCACGTGTTTAGAAAAATGAGTTGAAAATTGTGTTGGAAGAGAATCTGGATGGAGGGTGCAATTATGATGTTATTATATATTGTACATAGAGAATACACAATTGGGTGGCTCAGAAAACAATACTCCCCCAATACTACAAATTTTACAAACTGAGGATTAAACTTGCATCACAGAGGAGAACGCTCTGAAAATGAAGCACTCTGTCTAAAGCCCAGAGAAACTTTATCCCAGGGTAGTCTGTTCTCCAGGTTCATTTTTTTTTTCTCTAAAATTCATTTGTACCCTCTCTTGCCTATAATCTTCCTTTCCTCTCTCCCAGGAAGCAGGTTTTTATGCCCCAACCCCCTGGCACTTCTTTGAATTTCATATTTGTGTGGCTCCCATGCACATGTGCATGCCAATAAAGTGATATTAATGTGGGTGTTGTTGACTTGCTTCTGCATATTCAATTACTGAACCTTCAGAGGGAAAGTTTGAACTTCCCTATTAAGGCATACAAACCATATGATGGTGCTATTATGGTAGCCAAAGAGACAGGTAACAAAAGCTTACAGGAAGTGACTTTGGAATAGAAGCTACTGGTGGATGCATGAGATGCTGTACAGTTAGGATTGAGAAGATTTTATTGATTGGGATGGGAGATGAGGGAAGAGAGAGAAAATGAGGGTAATGCTGGGATCTGAAGCCTTTCTGACTTTTATCTTTTCTTTTTGTACATACTATGTAAACCAAGGAACTGTTTTTTCCTATTGTGGATTTTTTATATTCCTCTGGGGGTCTATTTCATACCCACTCTTCCTTTGCTGAGGGAAGAGTACAGCACTTGTCTCCATCTGAGGCGGAAAGGGAGCGCCTGACAGCCGCAAGCCACTAAGCACATGGAGTCTATGGCGTCTAACCTCCATTACTCCTTGCACAAGAGTGACCACAAACCATGGGACTTCAGAGGTATCTTTCAATCTCTAGACTGTCCCTTCCAGGGTCAGGACAGGGATGAGGTAATTGCCTGCCTCAGTTTGCCTTGGGTCACAGGTCAGGCCTGAAGGGTTCTCATACCTAGCATACCCCTGCACACTGCCAGTGTGGCCTGAGGGCAGAACCCACCTGTCCTGTCCTCTCCCTTTGTCCTTTGCCTCTGTTTCCCTTCTTACCTGCAGGACCTGCTCCTGACACCTGCCAGTCTCCCCAGGCTTTGGAGTCCCAGCGCCTCTTATTGCCTGATCCCTTCCTGAATAATTTATGTGTGTTTTGTATCTTTTAAAAATTTCATTCTATATTGCATTTTGTTACCCTTTAATCTCTCCAACTGAGCTAGTCTTGTCTGTCAGCAAGAGAATCTCCACGTCCTTGAGGGAAGAAGTATTACCTGCTGGTGGTTATCCTCCGCCACACCTTGTGCAGAAGGCACACCTGTGAATAATTGATTTAATGTGGAAAATGTGCTTCAGTCTTCTTCTAGCCATCTTATATACTTAGTTACCTTATTGTTTCCTTTTTCAGCCAGTAGATTGCCATCAGGTATGTGAGTATGCAGTGTAGGTTCTGAATATTAAAGCATTTCTTTCAGGTTAAAGAATAAAAAAAAAAAATACTGTGACCAGAGAGAGCTCCAGGCATGGTGCTGAGGAAAGGAGAAAGAAAGGAAAACGCATTTAGAAACACAGTTGTTCTTCAATCTGGATGACTTGTTTGCTGGAAGTTACCAAAAAGCAAAGCTGTTCAGAACAATTATCAGTCCATCCTCAGATATGGCAGGTATGTCTTTCTTAGAACAGCAAAGCGTAGGAAATGACAAAGGCCAAGAAATTCTTGGTGGGCCATTTGAATCAAAGGTGTTTTCTGCTTTAAAAACCTTGGCTTCCCCCTGATGGAGAAGTACAGAGACCAGCAGGTAGTGATTGAGTAACTACAACTTACTGAGCCAGGAATGTAATGTCAACTTATACCTCTGTGTTGAATTTTCCACCACGAATACAGACACAGGTGTTTTAATTCCAGTACAAACATAATGAAACTGATATCTAGAGAATTAAGTAACTTAATATCACTAGGTCACTTTCTCCAAGAAATCTTCCCTAACTTTTATGGGTTAAGGGATGCTCCATCTCCTAGAGTAATCTATGGATATTTTAAGCTTAACCTCTATACATTAATTTTTAATATTTTTTTAGTTGTAGATGGACACATAGTATCTTTACTTATTTTTATGTGGTGCTGAGGATCAAACCCAGTCCCTCACACATCGGAGTGAAGCACTTTACCACTGAGCTGGAGCCCCAGTCCTCTATACATTATTTTATATCAGAAACATGATAACAAGGCAATCTGTTTCATATATCTACCTCCCTGATTAGGAGAAGGGAAAGTTCACCTTCTAAGTCCAGTGGCTTTTTTCTTTATACATTGACAATGCCATTTTCATACATGTCCTGGACCTTGGGGTTTTAAAACACAGGGTGCCCTTTAATCAGTGGGAATATTTACATGGTCAGGGTTACTTGGTATGTCCTCACTCTTTATGGAAGAAAGCATTTCCTTCTTCGCTCACTTCCTTCCAAATTAACCGAAGGCCTTGTGCATGCTGAGCATGTACTCTACCAGGTGCTACATCCCTAGCCCTTAGAAAGTTTTCTTACAAAACATCTACCTCACTGCATTTCAGTGGCAGGAGAGTCTGTTTCCAGAAATTAACATCAAAAGAGGATAGCTTATGGTGTAATTGCTCCCTGGCAGAAAGGTCACCACAGATGCTGGAGAACTTTCATGGTTAATTTTGTAGAGCTGTGGCTAATGGGACCAATCGCCATGCCATGGAGATTCCTCAAGCTGATTGAGTGTCAAGAAGGGAAGCAGGTCATGGGCTCTGAACCCTGGATGCTGAGTAGTTCATGGCAAAGACAAAGCAGTCAAATGTGACTCAGTCAGCTATGGGTGGAGTTGGCCTTGGCCGTCTCAGCTGAGCTGACATCAGAAGCATTTGACTGACATCAGTGCAGACAGCCAGCCACCAGCCAAGGACAACCAGGATTTGTGTCATGTGAGAAGAAATATCTGTTAGAGGGCACCAAATAGTAATAGTGAGCCATCTTTTGCCGTCCAAAGAGAAGCTCTCTGACTTGTCCTGGATGGTACAGAGCATCCAAGGCCCACACCAGTGCTCTCTCCTTAGACCACACAGAAAAGGGAGATTTTCAAGAAGTTGTACAATCAGGTTAGGATCAAGCTGACACTTGGACGGCTTGCTTCTTCAAAGCACAAAAAGTGTTTGAGGTATTCAGGAACGGCGGTGATTTGACACAGCAGCTTGTCATTCTTCCTAGATGTGGTTCTTGTAAGATTAGGCCAGAGAAATATTTCAGCAGTGCAGTCATCACACATGTGCCAATCTTTGTCGATGTATAAGAAACAACAATGATGCATGCCCTAGAGAGGTTTCACTGGAGATCCGGGTAAGATCCCAGGTAAGCAATGCTGTGCCTTTCAAACCAGAAGCAACAGTGCATAATTAAAGCGTAACCATCTTCAAAATAATTTTTAAAAGATAACAGCTCACATTTGCTAAACACTTCACTTATTGAAAACATGGTGGTAAATCCTATCTTATTTGATCACAGCTACTTCTGCAAAACTTAAGAGGCAGGTGAAGTCACTCATTTTACAGAGGAAGAGAAGCTGAAGATTTTCCCAAGATTTTATAGATGGAGAGAAGTCTGGAGGTTTTCCCAAGATCACACAGTAGTTACTGTAGAACTAGGACTAGAATCTTAACACTTTAACCAATGTTTTCAGATGATAAAGCTCATGATGTCTTATCTGAAATTTTGAATTCCAAACAACCATGTAAGGTTTTTTTTTTTTTTTTTTTTTTTTTTTTTTTTCTTTTTCTAACTCATTTGGAGGCAAAACTACCTGTTCTTGGTGGCTTTTGGCAACATTCTGTTTTGAGTTGATCTAGATTTCTTCTCTAGGGAGAATATCCATTTGTTTCATTGGAGGCATTTTTAATGTGCTCCAGTTACAGAATGCAGCCTCAGACTGAAGCATTATATTTGTTATATGAGCCATACTGTCATTCAAAAGTCCAAAAAATTCTATATTCAAAAGCACACCTGAACAGAAGCATTTTAGTCAGCAACTGTAAGCCTGGAGTAGATTGCCTGTGCCTCTGATAGTCAGGAGAGGAGGTGTTTATGTCAATCAGATATTCAACAGTCTCTGTTAGGTGCCATGTGTGTATTGCTAATGCTGAACAAATTAGACCGTAAAGAAATATACTTCATATCAACCTAGCAGTTGTTGAGAGGGTTAAATAGGATAATTCAGGTAAATCATTTGGCACAGTGTCTGGTTCATAGGGTACATTCTATAACAGCATGTTATTTTTTTTCTTAAAGCTTTGTATCCCCATCTTACAAATGAGGAAATGTTATAGTCAGAGAGGTTAAGTAACTTGCCCAAACTCACACAGTTAGTGCATGTCATTGCCAGGACTGGACATTCAGACTGTCTCTCTCACACAAAGCATATGCGTAACCACTAGGATAGAGGTGATTCTTGGACCTTCAGGGGGCTCTAGAAATCCTTCCAGATCATCATTATGAAAATTAATTACCGAATCATTGGACTGTAGCATGTGGAAGTGCTGTTTAATAGCCTGCTGATTAAGCCAGGTTTTGTTGGCTACAGAGAGAGAGAAAGGGAGAGGGAGGAATGGGAAAAGAAAGAGAAGGATTAAATTACTAAAAAAATCTCTTACCAATTAAAAAGTTGGAATGACTTTATGGAGCAAGTGAGGAACCTCTTTTCCCAGGAAATAGTATAAATACCGTCACTCCCATGGATAAAGTCTTTCCAGAAATCATAGCAAAGAAAAGTCACTCCCAGGGCTTTTTCCAAAATTCTGTGGTCAGGCTAAAGAAACCTAGGGTGGGGGATGGTGGATAATTTTGTGTCCGGATAATGAGAATTCCCCCCACTCCGCCCTGCTCCCAGCACCCCTCACACCACCTTCTCCCTTTCCTTGCTTTGAATCTAGCTGCTTTGCCGCCAGCGCTTGCCCGATCTGAGCGTGGGGAAGGTGGATGCGCTGCAGGAGGGAAGGGCTTGGGGTGGGGGAGCCTGAAACGCAGAGAGGAGCTAAGAGGAGAGCATCGCGGGCCTCCCAGATTGCCCCTCATCCCGCAGCTCCCTTCCTGTCCCAGCTCCCTTCCCAGATGGCGAGAGGAGCTCTCCAGCGCCTGGTGCTGTGGTCCGTCAGGACAAGTCGGCCAGAAAGGAGCCCCTCTGCGCTAAGCCTGAGATTAAGAGCGCCTGGTGCGCTTGCGTCTTCCGCAGCTGCTCCCACCCTGGTGTGGGGAGGCCTCCGCGTGCGTCTGGCTTTATTTGCTCTTTGGGGCGCGGCACTTGAAAGATGCCCCCTCCCCCAGACTCCTTGACATTTGTCCAGAGATTAATTGGGCTAATCCCGTTCTTGGAAGAATAGGCTGGAGAGGATGTGTTTGGGGAGGGTGAGGAGACAGGCGGGGATTGGAGAGGCGAGCATTAATGAAGGCGCTGGGGCTTGCTGGACCCTTTGAAGGAAGAAAAGAGCAAATTTCTCTGCTGTTCTGGACAAGGCTGACAGGTGGGCAGGGAGACTGCGGCTCCTGTGTTCTGCCCGGCTTTGCCAGAAGGTCTGTGTGCACCAGCAGTAACGACTCTTGACAGCACCAGCTGTCACTCAGGGAGGGAGCACTCCCAGGACACCTTGGCCTGCCATTCTGTCCCTGGCACTGAGGGCAGAAGTGAGAGCCCCAAGACAAGCCGTCCTCACAGGGGAAGGCACACATTGCTCCAATACTTGTCTGGGATATTTGAAAAACAAACAACAACAACATCTCCCCCACTTCTATTTTGTTCTAAATAGACAGTTTATCAATTTAGATTTTTGTTTCAGACAAGGTACAGAACCACGGGCCATGTTTTCTTATGCTGTATTCAGCCATTCATGTTTTGCAAGGGGACACAAAACTCTTCACTTATTCTCTAATAAGAATTGCATTTATTGGGCTGGGGATGCAGCTCAGTGGTAGAGTGCTTGCCTAGCATGGGTCTTGTGACCCTGGTTTGAACCCCACACACAGACACACAGACACACACACATCCACACACACAAACAGCATTTATTTATAATAGTTTATTATATGCCAAGATCTAAACATTTCCCATGTATTAATTTCTTCTTCCTAGCAACCCATATGAGATAGGTGCCAATATGGTCTCCACTGTACAGTGTTAGTAACTGACTAAGGTCATTTGTAAATGTTGGCACCAAGATTCACACTCAGGCACTCAGTTTGTAGCCCTACCCTCACTCAGCACGCCACTGGGCTGCGTTGCTAGCAGAGAGAAGGGAATAAGCACTTTGCCTGGGCTAGTCCTTGGTTTGAATATGACTGAAGTGAAAATGAAAAGTTAATTGAAGATCCTGCGTCCCAGGGGAACTGAGTATAAAGAGCCACAGTAATACTTTGAGATCCCTGGGAACCTCTGAAAGATATGTGCCTAATTTTACTATAGGTGAAAAATTTCCTCCAGCTAACAAGATTCCATTCCTGTGCTGTTTCTGTATAAATTACAGCAGGCAATGGCATAAGAAAGATGAAAGACTGGTGGTTAATCACGTGAATTTAGAATGGGATTTATATTTGATGCCTGTTATAAAAACTATTAATGATGAGGAGTTTGCCAAGTATCACCGAAAAGGTGAAAAGAAACCTGCCAAGGTATGAATATCTGTTTATCCCCCATCAGAGGTAAGATAAGTAAGTCATAGAAATTGCTTTGGAAGGAAACTGAAATGACAAATTCTAATGTCAGAACAATGATTAGAGGGTTTGAGGCACTTTTTTGCAGTCTATGAGCACAATGAGAAATCTTTGACTTGGGAACATCTATCTGACTTAATTCTGCTTGTTCTTTCTATGTAACCACTGTCCAGCAGTAGGAAGCTCTTTCTTCCTGACATTTACCCCCTTGACCCATATGAGTAGCAGCACTGATCTGTGCACTACCTATGGTGTCCAGAGTGGTGCCTTCCACACTGCATCCTATTACTCTCCAGCATCAGGAGCTGGAGATGGTGAAAGAAAGGAAGAGAAACTTCACTCCTCTGCCCTGGTCCCAGCCCCTTTCCCACCTTGTTTTGCTACAAGATTATTTTGTCATGCCCAGCACCAGTCTTCTGGCCACAGAAAGGAAAGGGGAGAAGATGAAGAAGGTAGGCATTCTTGTTTCCTAATTCCTTATTCTGGATCCTTCTCCCAGTTTAGCCACAACCCCCCTCTCTCACCTCTACCTTTGCTTCTCATCCCACCCAGATCCTCACTGCTCACTTGGACCTGACAACAGCTACACCACTATTGGATCCTTACGACAAAAGATAACTTTGCATTGAACTCCACAGCCTGACAAATCTCACGGGGCAGTTCTTCCTGTGTACTCAGAGAGGGTTTCTTCAGTATTTGACACTAGTATGGGGTTACAGTTGGGAGTTCATTACAGACCTCTCCAGAAAAAAAACCTTGATGCTACAGTTTGTCAGGAGACACCCTAAAAAACAAAACAAAACAAAACAAAAAAAAAGAATTCCAAATAAACTTGAAATAGGCTCTTTTTATAATTTGGCATTCATTAGCAAAATCTTTGTTTTTCTACATATGGAGTTTTCGTTTTCTGATAAAATGCTCAGTGGTTTTCAAGTTGTACCACTTTTGCATGAAGATCAACATCTTATACCAAATAATGTCATCTATATCCATCTGACTTTATTTTAACATAGCTGACAGGATATTATTGATAGATGACAGGAAATTAGACCATATTGCCCCTTCTTCTTACTACCCTGGTGCCTTGGACACGTACTACACTGCATGTGCCACCAAAGCTGTGCTAAGTCCTGCATTCACCTGCCTTGGTTTCTCACCAGACTGTGAACTTTCCATTACATGCACCATGTTTTAACTTAGTTTGAATCTTAGCGTAACATCCTTCTACTCTTACCCTGTCCAATCCGTTCCCTACAAAGCAGCCGATCAGATTGTGTCATTTTTTTTTTCTTGCTCAAAACCCTTCAAAGTCTTCCTATTGCCCAACTATGCATGCCTGACCAGGGCTCACCACCCCTGCAGCTTCTGGCTCCTGTTTGCTTTCAGCCTGGCTCCAGGTCCACTGGCCTCTGCTCAATGCCCAGGACTCTGTTGCCTCAGGTCCTTGGAGCTTGCTCTTCTCTCTGTCTTGAACGCTCTTCACCCGCCTTTTGCATGGTCAACTCCTTGCTATGCCTCAAGTGTTAAAGGCTTAAATGTCACCTTTAATGTCAGAGAGATCTTTCCCTGAACACAACATCTGAAGTGAATCTGTTCTGTTGTTTTCTATCTCTGTAACCTGTTTAATCCCTTATATGACATATCTCCGTCAGTAAGTGCTTTCTTTATCGACTTTTGGGGGCTCTCAATTAGCATCATGAGGACAGAGTCCTCATCTGTTTGTTCACAGCTGTACCTTTAGCACAAAAAGTGGAGTTTAGCATGGATCTGTTCTGCATATGTTATGTCTGAGTAAATGAGTACAGAAATGAACAATGAACAACACAGAGATGTTCTCTCAGTCATTATCCAATAGGAATTATGTATAAAGATTCTACCCATGGTTTATAACTTTTGTGTTTACCCAAGTGGATGGTGCGACCCCTCACACTTGTGAGCACACAAGGTATGAAAAGTAAGGCAGGCCTTATTTATCAGAGAGTTGTGCAGAGAGCAGAGGTATTGTCCAAGGGGCCTACATGACACCATGTGCTCTGCTGCTCAGGCCCAGTCTGTTCACCTCCTCCTGATGAACCCGGGATCTTCTCCGAGCCAGAGATGCCTTTTGATACTCTCAAGAACAAGCAATAATGAATTTGGGAGATCATCATTCACAGCTCTTTAAACGTGTATCTGCCTTCATAAGAAGCTTTCAAATAAATGGGGGTGGATAACTGGGATGTAGCCCCTCTTAAGGCTCTTACTCATGATAGCATCATGACAGCCTTCAGGAGCTGACCACCTTCAGAAAGAGATTATTTGCGTTGTCATATCAAAAGTCCTAGGTTTCTCTTTTAAGCTTAATCTCAGCATCAAGAAGCAAGTGAGCTAGTGAGTCTTCACCAACTCTACAAGCATTTTTTTCGTTCAAGCCTGACAATTCCTAAATTCATTTTATAAGAAAGATGACCAAGATCCAAACAGACTAGGATGTGTCTGCTTCTGTTGCCCTTTGGTTTGTGCAGTAAGGCTATGGGAGCACTGTGAGAAATAACTCTTCTAAAACATTGTTAAATCAATCATTGGAAACGTATGATTTAGACCAAGATGCTATTTTGTTTTAAATTTTATATTTGTTTCTATTTACAGCGCACACTGGAATTTCCAGTGTGGTATTTTGCTTATGATCCTCTAGTACTATATTAATGATAACCAATATGAACTCAAAATGGAAAATGGCAGGGATTTTTCTAATAATATTCAGGGAAATTTTATTTTATCTCTGCATTAGCAGTTCTTTTGAGACTGAGAAGTAATTTCCTAAATTATGGCCTAAGGTGATAATCTCCTAAATACAGCCTCCTCTCTCAGTGAAAAGACTGGAGTCCTTGTTTTGTTTATTGTCTTTGAATTATTTATAGATTTAAAGGCACCCCACCAAGCATTGACTCATCTGCCAGGTGCATTGGGCCTCAATGGGTTGGAAATGAAATGTGGGGTCCCAAGCAGGGGAAGGGATGAAAACAGCATTCACTGTTTATTTGCTCACAGATGTTCACATAATAGAAGCCGAAATTTAAGAAATAGCTTCTCTCACTTTGTATTTGACAAGAGACAAAGAAAGACAGTTGTGTGCAAGTCGGAAGGCAAGGGGTAATGAACCTCTAAGAGCCGCGAATGCCCACGTTTACCAATCCTGGAGAGAGAATCCCCTTGACAAGGGAATTGATTTTCATTCCCAGAAACGTAAGACTAGGGCATCTGGCTCTTGATGAATCCTCAGCAAGTGACTTTTACATGAGGAAGGGACTAGGACTCGATCCTGGATGGTGACTCAGAGACCTGGCCATTGATTTCTCTCCTCTCCCAGTACCCTGAGGAACTGTAAGAAAATCATCATGCAGTGTCAGGGTCATGACAATGACAACTCCTGACATCAGCCACACACCCTCTCCCCAGCCTGTGTCAGTGCAGTCCGTTTTGGTCTGTGCATACCACAGTGACCTGTCACCTGGCAGTCTTGAGTTCTCAGTTTTGTCATGCAAGCAAAGGTGGGACAATGTGAGTGAAAGAGACATTTGCTGTGATGGTAAGGGTTTGGCTTTCTAGGCTAGAAGTTCAAAAGTGTGTTGTTTCTTTCTGTGTATGGTGTTCCTGAAATTATTGTCAATGACCAAATGGCAAGTGGCATCTGAATTATGATTTCCCAGGTCTGAAAAGCTAGATTTCATTCAAGGTTGGCTAGCTGAGTCAAAGGTTAAGATGCTTTTCTGTATATTATGGTTTTTCTAAAAATTAGAGTTAATGACATTTTAAATTACTGTTACTCTGAGTTCTGATATTGGGAAATCTCTCCCTTCTCCCTTGCCCTCACAGTCAGTGTTCATCTCTGTTGAAGCTACAGAGTATTCAGGACCATGACAGCTTTTCCAGAACAACAGATGGTATTTTCCTGATATCGTTAGGTCTCTTATATTCATCTACATGAAACTTTACACACACACACACACACACACACATATGTAACTTAAATCTTATTCCTCACTTTCTCTAAAATTTTTACTCTCTGATTAATAACAAGAAGATAGGCTAGCTGCTGTGTGAAACAATCCCCACAATTCAGTGGTTTAACACCATAAAAAATTTATTTCTTGTCCAGATGGGAGGAGTGAGACCCAGATTCCTTGCATCTTCTGGATATATCCTTTCATAGATCCTTGATGTCTTGTTCACAGATGGGAAAGGAAGTGACTTTTATGAATTGAGTTGTGTGTGTGTCAGGAATGGAGGAATCCACATAATTTTATTGCCTAGAATTTGGTCATCCAACCACGCCCAGTATGAGAGAAGCTAAAAGTAGTTTAGGAATCATGGCCCTGGGGAAAAGAGAATATATGTATTGGTAAATAATATTAACGGTATTTGCCATATCAAAAAAACTGAAAAAAGGAGAGTTAGGAGACTTCAAACTGTTAGAAATCTTGTAAACTCAAACCTAGCCAGGTGCATATGCTTTTGGAACATTGGCTGCAAGATCAGAGTGCAGAGTGAACCCTGAGTGGCAAGGCTGACTGCTTGCGGGCATGCCATCAGCCTCATCTTCCACAAGAGCTTTATCTGGAGTAGCCTAGGGAGTGTCTGATGCTGATCTGTACAGGAGCCAGCACAGATGTGGGCCACCATGTGATGCCTGCCTGATCATGTTTCTGATGGAAATCATTCAGTTTAGTGTGTAGCTATTTTATTTCGGGTGTGTGTAATGATGAGCTCATAATGTTGGACAAACTTGTTGTATACTCAGTAGTTGATGATAGGTTAATTTAAGATTTTCTTTTCACTTTTTATTTCTTCAGAGATTTCAGAGTTAATGATAGATCCACTTGTAGAGTTAAGAAAACCAATCCTAACAACCTGCCTCAATCATGTTTAATCAAGATTGTAAGGATGCTCTGTGTTACTTTACCTTTGACCAAACTTGAACTATTGGGAAATCTGGATTACAGAATACTAGATCATCTGCCATTTATTGCATATTAAAATGATCTGTATTACAAATCTTTTTTTCCTCAAGCACTGGGACTTGTTTTGTGCATATTGTACACCTGAACTACTGTCTCTGACCTAGTGGGCCTCAGTAGATGGTCACCACAGTGGTTCTCAAAGTGGTCCCTTGGGACCAGGTACATCAGCATTCCATGAGAATCTGTTAAAATGTAAACTCTTGGGCCTACCATACACCTACTGAATCAAGAACTCTGTACCCAAAGGACTTAAAAACAGCATACTGCATCCTAAAAAACTGGGGGCTGGGGATGTGGCTCAAGTGGTAACGTGCTAGCCTGGCATGTGTGGGGCTCTGGGTTCGATCCTCAACACCACATAAAAAAAAATGTTGTGTCCACTGAAAACTGAAAAACAAATATTAAAAAAATTTCTCTCTCTCTCTTTCTTTCTCTCTCTCTTAAAAAACAACAACAACAGCATACTACAGTGATACAGTGGCATCAATGTTTATAGCAGCTCAATTCACAGTAGCTAAATCAGGAACCAACCTAGATGTCCTTCAATATATGAATGGATAAAGAAACTGTGGTGTATATACAGACTGGAATTTTACTCATCACTAAAAGAGAATAAAACCATGACATTTGCAGGTAAATGGATGGAGCTGAAGACTATTGTGCTAAGTGAAGTAAGCCAATTCCAAAAAACCAAAGGCCAAAAGTTTTATTGATAAGTGGATGCAGATCTATAATGAGAGCAGAGAGCCTGGGAGGAATGGAGGAACTTTGGATAGGACAAAGGGAAGGGAGGGGATGGGAGGGGACATGGAAATAGAAAAGATGGTGGAATAAGATGTATTGCCAACTACCTGTTTGGCGACCTTTGCTGGGTTCACAAAATTTGACTGCATCAATCACTGAGAAAATGGTGAAGAAAGCATGCAAGCACACAGAAATACCTGTTCAAAATCCGGGATGGCTCTCAACCTTAGGGGTCTGTTGGAAAGACAGAGCTTTCACCTGGATTCTTTATTTTTTAGGGGGAGCACAAAGGGCGGTTTGATGGAATCTTCTTTCCAAATAAGGCAAGGGGTCAGGTTTCGGGGGGGTTAAGTCTAGCTTCATGATGTCTTGTGGTCAGTAGATTGATTAACATCTTGGTGAGTTACACCCATACACATTTGAGCGTATAGGAGGAGTTCCATATGCTCAAATGCGCATAACTCACACACACAGCCCATGGCTAGCCCTCGACAGACATGGACATCATTACCCTAGGGACATGTATGAAGACACAAATAGTGTGACTCTACTTTGTGTACAACCAGAGAAATGAAAAGCTGTGCTCTATTTGTATACTATGAATCAAAATGTATTCTGCTGTCATGTATAACTAATAAGAACAAATAAATAAAGAATTTTTTAAAAAAGAACTCTGGAGACAGCTGTTAACATTTGTACATACCTGAGTGATATTCGACATGATGTGGTTCATTGTTCTCAATCATGTTTAATCTATCTTTGGTTTTAACTCAAGTGTAAACAAAACATATCAAGAACTTTTTATAGAATCAATATTTCTGGTATTTATTTATAATAATGGGACAGTCTTCACTTTTACCAGATGTCCCATAAAAATCCTGGTCAATATCAAAGCTTAGCTTTAAGGACCACTTTTAAACATTCCAGATAATTACAGAGATTTGGAGGGATATACTTTTGCATTCTTAAAAAATAGTTTCACACTGTACTGAAACTTCATTTGGAAGATTTTTTTCAAGTAGGCTGAAAAGTTTAGTAAGATGAATGGTTCTCACACAGTAGGAAGAGACCAGGATGGTGCAACTCTATACTCTGGTCCTTACTAGTAGGTGGATTGGGGCAAGTTATTTAACACTTTGTCTTCAGTTTCCTTTGAAAAATGTAAAATAACCATAACAATGGCCACATCACAGCATAATTACAAGAGCTAAATGTTAATATTTGTAAATAACTCAGACAAGTGCTGCTATAAGTGCTTTGTAAGTGTGTGAAAGGAAATTATCATTTTTAAAATAAACACAACAGATAGAAAATTGTTTCAACTGTGGTAGAATTAATGGACAATAAGGATGGGAAACAGTACTTTAAAACAATGTCTTTCAAAGAATCAAAATTCTTCATCAGAATTAGCTAGTGTTGTTTTAAAAACTCAATTTCTTAGACCCACCTCCAATCTCAGCCTTGCTAAATCAGAATCTAAGTCTAAGTGAGTCAGAATCTTGTTACATGTTCAGCAGGCTCCTAATGTGATTCTCAAATCCAGCAGAGTTGAGGAACCTTGAAATAGAGCAGCATTGTAGGATGGAAAATGCCCTGTCCCTCAAACATCCATGTCCTAATCTTAGAAGCTTGACTATTGTTACCTTACGTAGCAAAAGAAAAAAAAAAAATCTCTTGAGATGTGGAGATTGTCCTGGATTACTAGTTAGCCCTAAATGCAATCACATATATTCTTATTAGAAAGAGGTTTTAACACAGAGGGAAGGCAATGTGAAGACCAAGCAGAGAGAAGTGTGAAGATGCTGGTCTTGAAGACTAGAGTGATATTGACCACAAGCCAAGGATGTCAGCAGCCACCTGCAATTGAAAGAAGCAAGGAAGGATTTTCCCTTGAACATTTGGAGGGAGAAAGTCCTTGCTAACACCTTGATTTCGGCACAGGGTTACTGCTTTTGGACTCTAGAATTGTGAAAGAATAAACTTCTGTTCTTTTTTGTCATCTCCTTTGCACTTATTTGTTCCAATAGCCACAAGAAATTAATCTAGGTAGAAATTAATCCCCATGTTTTTTTCTTTTTGTACCTATCAGTAAAATATTTTGAATACATCAAAGTATGTTTGCTCATAAATATTTGCACCTAACTTTATGCCAGTATATCATTATACATTATAAGACATATAAGGTAAAAATTAAAAATTAAGCACTAGAAAGGAAAATAAATAATATGGGTAATTTTATATTATTTGTGGCAAAAGATGTTTTACTTCTAACAGGTATTATATTTTAGTGAAGTCAATGTGAATCAATATTTTAATTAGTGTGAAATCTTGGTTTACCACTTTGCTAAAGAAATTTGTAAATACTTTATTGAAGAGTTGGTTCAAAGTTCAGTTTCTTTAGATATCTTATTCAAATGGACGTTGTAGCTGAAAAACATAGCTCACAAGAATTTGCAGAGCCAAAAGGAAGAAGTATATCTTTGGATTTGCTTTCTAAAAGAGTTTATCCTTTTATTTTCTAATCCCATTTCTAATTATGCAAATAATTTTTATCACTTTCAGCTAAAAATTCTTTACCTCCAACACCTTATCAATTAGTTGCTTTTATCAATTAATTGGATGATATCAAGTCCATATACCTTTAACAAACATTCTCAAACTCCACTGAATGTCTTTATTTAGAAGATTTAAAAATAGTTCCAAGTCTCTAAAAAAGCAGATAAGAGAATATTTTAAGTGAGATAGTGTTTGGGGGCAACAAGATCATGAAATCATGGAAATTTCCAAACATCTGTTTTCAAAATGTTCTCTCTTTTTTTTAAAAGTAATTTTTGACTCACTGTTAAAACACTCCCCTCTCATAAAAAGATACATTAAAAAGAAGTAAATTAAATGTCTAAGAAGTTAATCAGAGGATTTATTGTCTTGGAAAAAAATAAACCTTCTAGATACCTAGCAGGGTTGGTAATTTCATATTACATAAAGGATCAGAAAATTGGAACACTTGTATTTTGGTAAAATGATATGAAAAGCATCTATAAATTTCATGTTTCTTCAATACTTCCATGAGAAATGCAATGAACCTCTGTGGAGTACAGGAATTTCATAGATACTACCATTCCATTGAAAATACTGTAATGATTCTACTACTTAGGATAAAATAACTCATAAATCTGCTTAATCAGATACATACTTTCTTGATGTTGAAAGGAACTCAGTGGCTCCGGATGCACTATGGGCTTATCTGTGCTTCCATTGATTCTCAAGACACCTTGCTTTCCATGCCTCCTATTTAACTTTGATTACAGGGCCAAGCATTTGAGTCTGTGACTCCCATTTGTGTATTTAATATTTGTCAAGCTTAATTTCTTCTTTGATATTTCCATCAAAAATAAATATAAGTAGAAATTCCAATATTTTCCTCCCATATTATTGGACAGTTTTCAAACTTTCTATGAGTTTGAGTACTTCAAAGACTATAGCTTTAAAACAAGGAGAAGTTGATGGATAGATCATATAGAATACAGTGGGGATTGTCAAGATGTTACAGAAAAGGACCAGAAAGAAGTAAAGAGTAAAGTGCAGGAGAATGAATGTTAAGAGAGGATGGGACAAATGTAGGAAAATAGAAGTGCTTGTGCAAATGCCTTGGTTTGGTTTCCCCCAAAACAAATTCAAATGGAGATTGGCATGTAGGAAGTTTATTAGGGAGTTCTCTTGAGATTAAAATTTTGGCCAGAGGGAGAAGCTGGGAGATGGTCTGATGGCCTTAGCCAACCATATGGGTGCTTTGAACTGGGATAGTCCTTGAGAGTTGCCCTAAGTTGGGATTGCAGGGAGTCACTTCTGTGGCCCACGTGGATCAGTCATCAATGCTGGCTACCTGGGAAAGAACGTGACCTTGGGTGAGGCAATAATTCCCTGTGAGCACTGAAAGCTGAGGACCTCCCTAAACACCCTTCCCCATTGCTAGGAGAGCAATGCCCCCATGCAATAGCTCAGCATTTCCAGAAGAAAAAGTGTATTTCTACCAATGAAGAGTAGGTCTGAGCAAATTGAACAGCTTTATTATAAATGAAACCAAAATTAAGATATACACAATGTAAGATTTAGTTTAAAAGCATTAATTGCCTTCTCTGGACCACATATCCTCAATGAGGGACGTAGCACCTTCAAAGGGGTAAAAATCTGCTCTTGGGGGTTAAAGAAAAATCTTACTCTTTTTATGTATAAAGTATGGGCATACATACAGTAGATAAACAGAAATGCAATGTCTCTGTGGTATTAAAATTTCACCAAAGGGAGTAGTGATTAGGAGATATGTTAGGGTTGATATAGAAAAAATGGCTGAGAAACACTGCTTTAGGGAATTAATGAATAGTAATTGTATGAGCGTGTGTGCTGGGTCAGTATTTTATTTAAAATACTCAGAATTCAGGCCAGGAAAGACATCAGCAAGAATGGAAGAAGGAGGGTTCTTCCTTCCCCACCAGAAACCAAGAGGTCTTTAAAGAAAAGGGTGGAATGAGATGGACATTATTACCCTAAGTACATGTATGAAGACACAAATGGTGTGACTCTACTGTGTGGACAACCAGAGACATGAAAAATTGCGCTCTATATGTGTACTATGAATTGCAATACATTCTGCTGTCATGTATAACAAATTAGAATAAATAAATTAATTTAAAAAATTAAAAAACAGAAAAGATAATCTTTTCCCTACAGTCTTAGGTCCTTTCAAACTCCTAGGCATTTCTAAACCAAGTCTTTGAATTTTCTCCCTGATGTAGGTGATCAGTCTAAAGGGGCAGGTGGCCTCTTGTTTATAGTAGCCCTGGGGTGGGAATATCAATTACCTATTAGGCAGAAGGAACTGAGGCCCAAAGGAGACACTCAATCCACCAAAGGTCACATGAGTCAATGACAGTTTAGGACCTAGAACATTAACTGAAGCTTTATTCCCGTGAATACCCAATTTTCCAAGACAGAAAGCAAGCTGGTTTCCCCTCAAAGATGTATACCTCCTCTATGGTATCTGACACTCCATTTTTCTTAATTACCTGGTTGTAGTGCTCAGAAAGATATGTGTGTGTCTTTCTGAGACTGAAAGAGAAAAGTCAGACTATTCAAATTTGAAGTATCATGTAAACTGAGAGGGATGTTTTGTGATCAACAAACTGTCAGAAGAAATAACAATGAAAAATTCCATTCAAAGAAAACTACTTTACCAAAAGGAATCAGACTTTCCAAATATCGTGTTATGCTGTTTATGACTAGTCTGGGCCTTAACCCTTCCTTCCTCAGTAGTAAACACCTCCTTGAGTTGCACAGCTCAGAAGCCCAGGGGCCCCATGAGGGCATTGCCAGGTGCAGAACAGGTTTCCAATAATTATTTTCTGGATGCACAAATGTGCTGCTACTCCCTGCACCTCCATGATCACTTCCCTGATAAACATTAATAAACCCACCTCTAGTCTTCCTGAGATACTGAATACACGTTGTATGATATGACCTATTGTGTTACAAGGTGGGGATTACAAGTATGTTCCTTTTTCAGAGAAGTGTGTGAATAAGCAATGTACAGAGGGTTAGGAAGCAGAATACTTTTGATATTACTCTGACCCTCAGCTTCACCTTGCTTTATTGTCAAATAATGTATATTAACCTGGCTCTACAGAGAGTGCCCATCCAACCAGCCATCCAACAAGCACCATTTGGAAACCTACTAGATGTCTGGCACTATCTGGGAGGTATAAAGATAAAGGATATAGACTCTGACCTTAATTAGTTCATTGTTGGATATGTGGCAGCTCCTAAAAGATTGGGGCTATAGGAAGAGGGCAAATCCACTAATAGAGGGGCTGCCAAAGGAATTTGCACTTGAAAGAGGATTGTGCTGTTGGCAAAATTTGGGGCTTTGCAGGATATAGTTTAAGACAGGGATGTCAAAACTGAACTTTAATTACATTCAGAAAAGAGAAGGATGAAGCTTTTGGGGCTCCTCTCTCACCCTCAGGTTTCCAAGCATAGATTTGTAGCACCCAGTTACCCTACCTCGGGATAAGCCTAGAGAGATCATTGGGGCAGTCATTTGACAACGCCAAAGAGGAGGTACAGTTGAAGTCTGAACTAAAGAGACTGGTGTGGAGGTGGAGGAGTAGTGGCAGTGAGACTGGAGGAGAAAGGCTGGGTGTGAAAGATGTAATTCTTAGTAGCCAGCATTCGCCCAGTGCCCAGCATTGTCAGGCACTGTTCTCAACATTCACAACAATCGTGGTTGGTGGTATTATTATTATCCACTGAAAAAAAAAAACTGAGTCCCAGAGCAGATACTTTCCACCATACAGAGTAATTAAGTTACCAGGTGTGTAGCTGACTAGTTAGTAACCAGCTAGGACACACAGGTAGTAAGAGGCAGAGGCAGGTTTTAAATCCTTAATTACCACTATGTACTCTTCAATACTCAATAGAATGGAGGTGAGACATTCATGGGAGGCAGAAGGTTGACATCCAAGGTTGACACCTGGTTTCTGTTTTAGAAAACACTCCCCCTGGTATACTCACTATAAAGAGGAAAAGCATATTTGAGAAGCCAGGAAAGAGTATGGTTCAGGACAATTCGTGAACAAGGTATCTTGAGACCTATAGGTAGAGATGCTTAGGTAATAATAGGTGGTATATGATTCTGAAGTTCAGGAGAGAAATCTGAGCCTAAAAGAAATCAAGCTAGACCAAAACAAACGAGTAGGGATGCAAACAAACAAAAACTATGCATAGCAAGAAAATAAACATTTTCAGTAATATTTGAAAATCTGACCTTGTGTTTTATGTAGCTCGTATCCAGAATCACCAGATTTCCTAAGCTCTAGCACTTACATAAAACAGGCTTTCATAGATAAGTTGATTTCTCTGGTCCTTCTTATTAGGAGGCCAAGCTTTGAATGATATACTCTGTGTGGGGTGTGTGTGTGTGTGTGTGTCTGTGTGTGTGTGTGGGTGTGTGTGTGTTTGTATGGAGGTGTATGTGTATGAGTGCAGCAGTGATGGATTTGACCATCTCTCTAGTCTTTCACCCATCATTTGTGACACCATCGCTAGCATGGCTGATATTGTTTGAGATCACTGAACAATTTCTGTCTGAACCAAATTGACATGTATGACATCAGATGTGTGGCCTGGGTCCCACTGGCATCATTTGCCAACCAAAGGAGCTGCCTGATAGCAACAACAAGAAAGAAGGGAGATGCTGCTGACATTTTTATGAGTCTGTAAAAGGAATGTTTCAGGGCTTATGTATTCAATAAATCTACTTGCAAAACCAATGGAACAGTTAATATTATGGGGAAGATAAATTAGTTTCATGCCTGTGTAGTTCTTTGTTCCCTGTTCACCAAAGGAGGGCTGCCTATATGCAGCTGTTCCCAACAGTAAATTGCATTTCAATCTTTAATGAAAGATATCCTTCAAGTGCAACAAGTGCACCCTCTTCAACCCCAACTCAGACTAGGCCCCCCGTTTTCTGACCTCTGTTGAAACCCTTCATGGAATCTCTTTCATGGAGATCTTAGGTGATGAGTGGTTTAAAACTAAAGTGTTCAGTATCAGCTTAGTGAGGGCTTCCTATAGCAGAAGCTCCCCATAAATTCACAAAGCCTCTTCTGTCTGGCCTTCTAGAGATGGGGGTGGGGACCAGTGCTGCTCCAAAAGAGAATTTGAAGCCCTATGGGAACTTATTAATCAGAAAATGAACAGAAAATTACAAAGGAGAAAGAAAAATGGCAACCGATGCATTAAACAGTTCAAATCACTCTGGAGAAAAGCTGGTCCTGCAGATTTCTGAATAAGCAGAGTGACAGTGGCCTGAGGACATGCCTCTAACCTTCTATTTCTAATAGCAATTGCTGGAAACCAATTCCTTCTATTCTCTGTGTATTTAGGGTAGTTGAGAAATGAATCACCTCTGAGAGAAACAGATATTTTCTTTCTTGTTAAACTGGTCTTTAAACATTAAAAGTATCTTCCCCTATCAATACTAAAACCTTGAGTAAAGACTCAAGATAAATGTATGTATTCCTATTGGCTATTCTGTTATGAACATTATACAGTTCTTTCCCTTGCCCACTCAACTTAAGCCTATCCTATTGAAATGCACTTGAGAAAGAATGGCATTATGTTTCAGTTATTATTAAAAGTTGTTAATAAAAAGAAAGATTCTTGTCATGTAATATGTCTCCATATGTCTTGATATCCCAAACTGAGAAAGCCTAGATTGAAAAGAGAAAGTCTGGAGAAACTTCCACTAGGGTCTAGCAGGAAAGTAATGATGGGACTTAGTGCACTCATCCCTTCAACAATTATGCAGTGGGTCCTTACTTTGTGCCTTTCAGCAAGACAAGGCCCTGCTCTCATGAGCTTCTGCTCTCTCATGGGAGCCCATTCACCCTGCTACATGACTCAAGTGGGTGCCATTTACAGAGGGTACATGGCAGCCCTGCACAAAGGTGGTTGTTGGTGGGCTAAATAAACCTCTATGCTGTACTTGTTAGTCAGCTTTCCCTGATTGTGACAAAATGTCTGAGATAAAAAAAACTGAAGTGGAGGAACTGTTTATTTCAGCTCGGGGTTTCAGAGGTGTCAGCTGGTCAGCTGGCTCCACTACTTTTGGGCCTGTGGTGAGGCTGAACACCATGGCGGGGAGTGTGTGGTGTGGTCAAGTAAAGCTGCTCACCTCATGGCTTCTGGGAAGCAGGGGGTGGGGGCCCCCAATGACCTAACTTCCTTCCACCAGGCCCTACCCCCTAGAGGTTCCACCACCTCTCAACAGTGCCACAGGCTGTAACCAAGCCTTCAGCACGTGGAATTTGGGGGACACTCTAGATCCAAACCAAAACTCTGAATCAGGTAGGGCAAGTGCTGCTAGGAAGAATGACCAGGTGAAAAGAGAGAGCAGGAGGCTGCTCTTTCCCAGTGGGGAATTCTCCAGCAAGGGCCTTTGAGCCTTAGTTTGAAGGCAGGGAGGGAGCTGGTGCTGTGAGAGCTGGAGGAAGTGCATTCTGGGTATTCACTGTGGGGCCATGCTTGCACCCCTGGCTGCAGATGACCAAAGCCCAACTGGCCTGAGAATGACTTCCTAGAGGCTTGCCAGCTCAGGGGAACAGGAGGCCCATCCTCAGCAGCTGTGAGCTCACATAAATAAGACACCAGGGCTTTGTTACATTTGGTCTGCTCCCTGTCAGTCCTGACAAGGCAGTGCCCTTTGTATTGGCTAATAATGGATTTCCTCTCTGAGGCACCATCAGGTTCTGAAACACACTGTGATTGGTAATCTCTGCTCCCCTCTTGCCAAGTCTCCCTCTAGAAGACCACACCCCCAGAGTCTTTTATGGATTTTTATGAACAGGGATTGGCACTGTCTGTTATAGAAGTTCTAAGCCACATAGCAGTTGAATCTCCAGCTGGCTAGACCTTAGCCTTCAGTTACCTAGTATTTTAGAAAAAATGGTCCTCTATGATACTGGGAAGAAGTATGGACTTTTGTTGTCTGGACAATGGGGAGTCCTTGGGATCTCTTTCCCCAAATGCTTCTACCAAAGTTCTTTTTAATTTTAGAATTAGCTTGTGTTTTAACATGTCTGATAATACAGTGGTATAAAGAAACAAATTGCTGGAGGGATGATGCCTGTCTATAATCCCAAAGTCTCAGTTGGCTGAGACAGAAGAATTGAAAGTTTAAGGCCAGCCTTGGAAATTTAGTGAGGCCCTAAATAACTTAGTGATACCCTGTCTCAAAATAAAATGTAAAAAGGGCTGGGGAATGTGGCTCAGTGGTTAAGCATCCTAGGCTTCAATTCCTAGTACCACTCATCATCATCATCTTCATCGTCATCATTATCTCCAACATAATCCTTTTCTGGTAATATGTATAGAAGAATAATCTAGAGACAGCATGCAGGCTTTAAGCCAGGCTACCTGGTATAAATCCTGCCTGCTACTTGTCAATTATGTGACCTTGCTCAAGTTACTTAACCTATTTTGGCTTCAATTTCCTTATCTGTAAGATGAGGAATGACAGTCTTATATCTGTCTTATGAGGTTGTTATATAAAATGTGTAGCACTCACTTAAAGTAACACTTGTTACAAAATAAGCACTACACTCATATTAGTTACTGCTATTATGATATGCTTCTATATTAGCTATGATGAGATGTCACTTTTAAATCGGATCATATAGAACCTATTTTTTCACTGAACCTATTATAGATTTCTTTTTTGATCTAAATTCAAACACATATAGATATTATTATTAATTTTTGACAGCTGCCAGTTTTTTGAATATTATATTTGTAGTAGGCATCAGGTTGTTTCTAAGTTTTTACCATTACAAGTAACAATAAAGACTATTGTACAAATATCCTTTAGTACTGTTGCTTTTGTTTCTAAAAGATTCTTTTGGCAGGATTGTTGGATCATAAGTCATGAGGTTTGAAAATGGTAATAGATATCCCAAAATACCATAGCAATTTGCACTCCTATCAGAAATATATGAGTGCTCATTTCCCCATGTGCTTACCAGCAGTGGATATTATCAATCTTTAATTTTTTCCAGTCTAGCAGGCAAAAAATAGAATCTCATTGTCCTTTCATTGACATTTCTCTGGCTGCTAAAGAGATTGGGTACATTGAAGGGTTCTAAGCAGGGGCATTAAATAGTAAGAGTTTCAGTGTATTTTCAACATGGAAAACTGAATAGGGCGGGGATGGGGAAGGCTGATGTGGAACCAGGGAAGATGGTCAGGAAGCTGTCTTCATCCTCTGTACTTTATTTATTCTTTAAATTATTATTATTGTTTTGGTTTTTTTGGTACCAGAGATTAAACCCAGGGGCACTTAACCAATGAGCCACATCCCCAGCCCTTAAAATGTATTATTATTATTATTTATGTTATTTTAAGACAGGGTCTCACTAAGTTACTTAAAGCCTCTCTAAGTTGCTGAGGCTGACTTTGAACTTGTGATCCTCAGACTTAGCTTCCCAATTTGCTAGGATTACAGGTGTGCGCCACTGTGCCTGGACTCTGTCCTTTATTTTGACAGTACCTCTGTGCCCATTGTCACCTTCTGTTCCTTAATCTTTCTGGGTTCTAGAACCATACTTCGTTCTAAATATTAGACACTACTGTGGGAACATTAGTTGTGGATGCAGATTCCATATGCCCAGAATAAGTTCCTTTCCTCCACCTCCCTTCTCTACCAAACCTACCCCTTTTCTTATTTACTTGACTTAGTTACTTACCTCAGCATAGGAGTGTTAAGTTAAACCTACAAACCTGAAGTCACTCTTCAGTTCTTACTTATCCTTTACCCCCACAGACTCCTAGTCACAGCCTGTACACGCTATGGTTTTACCTCTGCCTATCATTCAAGTCCTCACTGCCTGCTTTTCTCTTCACTCTGCCATGGGTCACACCTTTATCATCTTTTTCTGGATTATTCTAATAGCTTCATGGCTTCTACCTGATTCTGATCCCTTTTCTTCATTTTTTTATCTCTGCTTGGGATATGGAAAGAGATAGTACTAAATAGTTTGCTGATATAAAGAAAGAAGTCTTGTGTAAGGGTTTTGCTGCTAAAAATTAAATTGTTAATAAGAATAGTTAAAAATGTATTTTCCAGGGGTTAGGGGTATGGCTCAGTGTTCATGCATTTGCCTAGCATGTGTGAGGCCCTGAGTTTGATCCCCAGAACGAGGGGGGGGGGAAGTAATTTTCTTTTAGAGTTTTTAAATTGTAAAATGACATTTGCTCTTTGTAGAAATTTTTTAAAAAAATAATTGAAAAGTAGAAATAACAAATAATAAAAAGTCATATATATTACCATTTATAATCTTGCATTGCCTTTTTCTGTCTAGTTTAATTACTGTATAATACTCTGCAGTGGGATGAGTTTTTCCACTCACCTTCAAGTTCCATTCCTATAGTTTTTTAACCCTAGAGTAAATTTCAAAGAAGAGGGCCTCTGTAACATTAATTTATACTACAAAAGAGAAGGGTAATCCTTTATTAAAGCAAAATATTTAAAAATATGTTAACAGAAGGTTATATATCACAGTACTTTGACAGATGTAATATTTTCCCCCACTAAAGCCAGTATGATGCCTCAAGGGCCAAGAATTAAATTCTTGTGGGCATTGAACTTGAAAGTGAACTGAATAACCTAGGATGCCTGTCTTAAATCCCTACTCCTTGATGTATGCTCTGTCATCACTTATTTTTCTTAACAGTAAAGTTTCTGTGGTGAGATTCTGCCCTTCTTCCTTATTCATTTTCAGTGACCAACTAAAGCAATTAAGAAACCAGTATTTGTCTACTTTGTGTTAGAGCTTGAAAAGGACAAGGGAGGTGGGACAAATCTCATTTCACCAGATCTTCATATCATTTGAATCAGAAACAAATAAAGCAGTTTAGCTTTGTTTGGGATTTTAGGTGTGTGATTCATCAGCCATCGGAGTAAATGTGTTTTGCAATTGACTCACGGGTCCCTCTTTTTCATGATGAGGGCTATAGCTACAACTCCTGTTTATTAGATATAATAGTATAATGTCTATACTTAGTCCCATATTGTTGGACATTTGTGTTTAAGTATAATAATTAGGATTAAAATGCATTTGGGGCATGAGGTATTTTTTCTATATTTTGGTTTTATATCTCTATATGTCTAGATGTAGGATTGCTGAATTAAAGGATAAAAATAGTTTTTGAGGCCTTTGAAACATTTCACCTGATACTTTTCCAAAAGAGTTTTTCACTTTTACACTCTTGCCCACAATATCTGACAGTGACCTTCTGGTCACACCACTTCCAACAGTGAACTGTAACAATTCCCCAGCCTTTATTTATATGTTTGTTTGTCTGTTTGTTTATTTATTTTTAGTGAGGCTAGCCAAAAACTTATGACCCTCCTGCCTCAGCTTCTGGAGTGGCTGGGATTACAGGCAAGTGCCACCCCTCTGATGCGCATGTTAACAATTAAAGAAGAAATCCCTGCTAATTTGCTGGGTGATAGGCTAAATTTTTACAGATTGTGTCTTCATTCTTCAGGAAATCAAGACTAACAGAGACAATTCATCTGTTTAGAAAGGTTTTACCGGACTTAAAGTCCATTATGGATGACTTCATATGTTCAGATAACTCTCTCAATCTAGGCTACTCTGGTTATTATTCCATTTGCAAGGTTCATGTTGCTTTTCATAAGTGAACAGTTGTAGGTAATTTGGGTTGTGTCATCTTTGTGTGGGAGGGATGATTCCATGTGAGAGAGATGGCAGCTGGGGGCCTCTGAGAGAAAGATAAGGACAGTCGGTGTCTGATGACTGTGTGATTGGGTGATCTAGAAGAAGGATGAGCTCACAAAGATTTGCTAACTGTAGATATAGTTTTATGGCCAAAGGACTGTTAGAGAATGTTACTGAGGCTTGCTTTCTTTTTCAGCTAAAACACACACACACACACATACCTCTGGGTTTGGCAGGAGATGGGGGAAAGGATGGAAAAGCATACAAAAAGCCTTAGGAGTCTCCATGACTCTTAAATCAGAACCCTGCTCATTAAGAGTCCCTCTTTCATGACATTTGGTTGCCTCTGTAGAGCCTCTGCCTTTCCTGAGCTTAGAAATGGCAAAATGCAAGATTTGTATTTCGGCTCAACATTTGGAAAGCATAATTTCAATGTCCCAGGAGTAGGGAGTTGCTATTTGTGGCAAATGCTTCCCAAAGCATTTCTAGCACTTTGCAGACTTTTCTCACAATCACTGTATATTTTTGCTGTTGCTATTCTTTAATAGGAAGTTGAGCTGAGACTCTGTGGCTCTCCCTAACTCGTTTTCAGTGCTGGACTGCAGCAACTGACAAACGTATATTTGTTACCTACTCTGTACATGGCCTTGGAAAAGACAAAGGTGGCTGAACAAATCTCACTCCACCACACGTTTCTGTTTAGAAAACAAAAGTTCTAGGTGATCAGTGACAAAATGAAATTCTGTTTTCAAATAAGTAACAATCATGTTTGGTAGAGACATTTGTTCACCAGTAGTGGAATTGTTTCTGTGGCTAATGTTGGGGTGCCAGGTGTAAATTCAGGCCAAGTTTTAGCAAAGAGCTGAACTCTACAGAGCCTAACAATTTAGAAAGAACTTGCAGATGAATTATTCTTATTTGAGCCTCAACAAAACCCTGTCTAGTATTATAGTCTCCATTTTACAGCAAAAGAAATTGAGGCTCAGAGATGTTAGATAAAAAGCTTGTCAAGCAGAGCCCTATGAGTCAAGACATGAACAGGAATGAACATCATGGCAATGACTCAGTAAGAAGGCACTCCTGTAGGTACCAGAAGATTCTACAAAGTAGAATGTGAATAAGATTTCAGAGGTAGGATAGAGTCTTTAGAGCTAAATTAGATGATTTGCCTTTGTTTGTAATAATCATGAGCAGAGACGCGGTATATTCAAAATAATACCTGGCATAAGTGTACAGGTGGAATTGGGATGGGGGAGGTTTAGAGAGGTCAGCTAAATAATGTTGTGATAACCAATGTGTAGGCTTAAATGTTGGATGCAAGGATGATGTAAGATGGAGAGAAGATCCAAATGAAGGATGCGTCAAAGGAAAAACATGGAGGTTTTAGTAATGAAGTGGGTGTGGTTGATGGTAAAGAAGAGAATCCAAGATTATTTGGTTTTAAGCCTGGGAACAAGAGAATGATAGTTCAGCAATCCTCAGGCAGCCAAATAATCCTCTGTAAGCATTTTCAGTGCTAGAGGAGCAAGGCTGGAAGGTAGGGACAGAGCAGGAGTTTTCTGGCTTGTTTAAAATCACCAAGTTGATAAGGTGAGCTATCTATATGAACTAGGGTAACTGAAAATCCAATGAGTTAACTTATATCCAAATGAGGCTCCAGTGTTGGTGAGTGCGTTCCTCTGCTCCAGGAATGCAGCACCAATAGACATTGCCCAGTTTTCTCCCTTGTTTGGCCACAGTGTTTCTTCAAGTTGTGACATGGGACAGGTAGAGACTAGAGTTCTTTAATAACAAGATTTCCATTGTGAGGCTGAGTGACATTTTCAATCAGCAGAAATTGTAATTTTATTTTATTTATTTATTTTGTGGTGCTGGGGATTGAACCCAAGGCTTTGCACATGCTAGGCAAGTGTTCTACCACTGAGTTATGTTTCCAGCCCAGAAATCAGAATTTTAAATGAACTTACCTGAGCCTCTGTGTGCAAGACAAAGATGCAAAAGCTAATAGGGCTTTTTGAGTCCTTTTGTTCCAAATCTTTTTTGAGAGATTGAAGCCCGTAGCCGAGCCAATAGCTGTAACCAGTGGCTTCCTGACGCCTAGCCTTTGATCTGAAATGAAAAAAGGAGTGTGACCAGTGACCTTCTAGTCTCTGGGGTAGAATAGGAGCAGAGAGCTCTTCCCTTCTCCACCTCCTCCTCTTCCAAATATGCCTTGTCTTGCATACAGGGAATGTTGCCTGTATTCTAACTCTCCTAGGATATCTATAGGGACTTTTTATTCTGAAGAGTATTACACATATATATGAATAATATATATATCTCTATATCTATCTGTGTGTATGTAGGTGTGTGTATATATCTGTATACACACACACATATATGTATGTGTGTGTGTGTGTAAACACCTGTCAGAGCTACTATTAAAGACACAGAGAAGTACATAGTAAAAAGAGTCTTGAGCTGAGAATTTCTGCTAGGACTTTTCCAACCTGCTGTGTGGCTTTATCCTGGAAGTCAAACTCTGTGCAAATCCTTTGGTTTCTCTATACCTCAGTTTTCCCATCTGTAAAATGAACAGTTGGACTTGAGGCTGCTTATATCTATGCCCTAATATTCAGTTATCATATTCTATTTAACTTTTGCTAGAAAAAAAATGTGTTACCTGCTAACCCTTCAGAGTACTCAGTAAAATGATATAAAATATATTAAATTGATAATATTAATAAATGGTGCTTTGTTAACCTCTCAAAAACACCATTTTTACCCATCATTGAAAAATAAATCAACATGAATAGACTTTGTCTAATGTGACTGTCACCCCTCTTTTAACTTGGGGAGTTTCATGTGTGGAAAACAAGTGTAAGTTTTTTCAAAAGAGATAAAGCCCCATGATCATTTTCTGTTTCTGCTGTCTGGGGACAACTCTTTTTCTTATTTTAATGGGAAAATTATGTCTTTTTTCAGTAGACTAGTAAGGGAACAAAATAATTCCATGGACAGCTTAGACTGGTTGGGCTCCAGAGCTGGAGGAATAAAGAGGAGAGAGAACCAGGTAGAAGCAAATGGTTCCTAATGAAGTCCATGTTTCTTGGGGTTGAGGGGGGTGGGATGCAGCTGCTTCTGTGAATCTAAAATAAATAAAGACTTACTGCTTAATTATTCAGTTGTATATTCCCTATAGATGATGAGAACGAAGGGAATGAAATAACCTAAATTAAACTGTCACAGCACTTTTGTTGTTGTTGTTGTTGTTTGTTTGTTTTGTTTTTGAGCCTTAGCTACTTCTCTGCCTCACCTGGGAAATTTACTTTCTGAGTTCGCAATAGTCGCATTGTCCTTCGTGGCAATAGCATTTAATGTGTGAGGAGTGTGTGCAGGGCAGGAGGGAGAGAGGGTTGGGACACACACCTGTGGATACCTTCCCAGATGCAAGCAGGGAGGCACAGGCTATGAGAAGGCAAACCCATGCCTTCACCTGCAATAGATTGTACCCTGTAATTCTTGGGTGAGTCATTACCCCTTTGGTTGCTTTTGAGACCTGTTCTTTTGAACCAAAGTTGAACCCTTCCAGAAGATTCCCTTCCCAGAGTTTACAGCTCACTCTGATCTATCTCCAACTCACTGCAAGCTTTTGTTCCATTGCCTGGTTCTGTGGACATCAGTTATAGGACACAGGTGCAATTTTGCTAGCAGCTAAATCAGGTCCCTTGATAACTACCAAAGGCAGTGGCTTCCAACAGGGGCCGCCATGGCCCTAGGCTTGTTGTGTGGTCAGACTGCTAATTGCTGCCTCTGGCATTTGTCACAAATGCCTATGAATGAAGATATTCTAGTCTAAAATGCCTCTTCTTCCTCTTATGTGAATTTGAAGTTGCACATAGCTGGTTATAAAGGGGAACATGTGGATCACTACCATTAACTAGGCCCAAGTTCCTTTCTGAATCTCGCCTTCCTCATCTGATAAATGAGTTTTTACCAGGACACGCGACTAAATCAATCAGGATCATTCCAGGTGAATTTGGGCTGATAAATAAAGACAGACACAGAAAGTACCTTTTCTTTGGGTTCAGTGACCACACCTCAGCCACAGCTCCCACAGGGGGGGCAAGGCAGGCAAGAAAGAGGAGGAGTACACCTCGAACCAGGGTTTTATTAATGGGGGAGCTAATCCATGGAACATTCTATCCAAAAAAGGGCAAAAGGGTAAGATTGCAACAAACAGGTGGGTGTAATTCAACCCCATTCTTATCCAAGTGAGGTAAAGTTCACCTCTATTGCAATGGGTGCAATACCAGTCCAGTACCTCCTTACTCAGGACTTTTTTTTTTTTTTTTTTTGGATTTGGCAATGTAGCAATCTTTATTTCACTTATGTTTTCTTTCTTTCCATTTCTTGGATAAAACTTTTTTTTTTTTTTTGCAGTATTGGGGATTGAACCCAGGGCTTTGTGCATGCAAGGCAAGCACTCTACCACTGAGCTGTATCCCCAGTGCTTTCTAAATTTTTTATTCTGAGATAGGGTCTTGATAAGTTTCCCAGGCTGGCCTCAAACTTATCATCTTTCTGCCTTGGTCTCCTGAGTTGCTAGGATTACTGCTATGCACCACCATACCTGGGCTAAAGCTTTCGTTTTTAAATTGAGGTATAACTGATTTATAAAGATACACAATTTAAACGTTAATAGAAATTTGTTAATTTTTTTTACATAAAACTGTATACATCTTGACTTACATATACACCCATGAAACCATTTCCTCAACCAAGATAGTGAATATATCCATCACTCTCAGAAGTTTACTTGTGTCCTTTTGTAAGTCCTCTCCTCCCCATCCTCTAATCTCTTGACAACCATTGATCCCCTTTGAGTCACTATAGATTAGATTGCATTATCTAGAAATGTACATAAATGGAATAATAGTATGCGTTAGTCAATTTTCTATTACTGTAACAAAATACCTGAAATAATCAACCCATAAAGAGAAAGGTTTATTTTGACTCACAGTCTTGAAGCTTTCAACCCATGGTCAACTGGCTCTGTTCTTTTGGCATGTGGTGAGGCAGCACCTGATGGTGTGAGCATGTGGCAGAGCAAAACCACTCATCTAATGGTAAGGAAGCAAGAGAGGGGGGTGTGAAGGAGAGACTAGTGTTCTCTTATCTCTATCTAGGGCACTCTCTCAATGACCTAACTTCCTCTAACTAGGTCTCACCTCTTAAAATTTTCCACAACTTTGCAATAGCACTATCCTTTACCACATAGGCCATAGGAACCTCAATATTCAAATTATAGCATCTCTTTTTTGGAAGGGGATGGGTTCTGGCTTATTTCATTCACTATTATTACTTAAGGACTCATTCATGTTCTGCATTTGTCCTCATTTGTTCCTTTTTTCTTGCTAGTTAGTATTCTATTTTATAGCTATACCACAACTTCTTTCTCTAGTCACATGGTGATGGACATTTGGGTTGTTTCCACCTTTTGGTTATGTCAAAGAAGGTCTCTAAGAACATTAGTGTGTAAATCTCTACATGAGCATAAGCTTTCTTTCCTTTTAAGTACACAGCCAGGAGAGGAATAGTCAGATCATAGGTAGGTATGCATTCTTACTCAGGACTTAAATGTGTGTACATAGCTCCTGTCCAGGGCGGCTCCCAACAAGTGTTTTCTGAGGTCATTGGCAGCTCCAAGATATCTCAGTATCCATGTTTTTATCACTGTTTTTCTTCCAAGTTCCCTCTCATATTCCTACTCCATGAGGCCTCTGGTCAGACTATCCTGCCTCCATCAAAACTCATTTGTCAGTGATATCATCCCCTGGATGTTCTATTACAACCCTCACCACAGCCTGCTTTATATCTTAGACCTTGGATTTCTGTCTGTCTCTCTGACTAGACTATTAACTCCTGGATATCAGGCCAATTTATGTCTTATTTATATTTCCATTTCTCATGGTACTTTCTGAATTTCAGGCAGGCATTCAGGAAATAGTCTGAATTGAACAGAACTTCTCACTTGCATAAGGAAGTGACCTGTAAGCAAGGCTTTCTCTCAACTCCTATTCACCTGTTCGGAAGCTCAACAATGGAGGAGGTAGTTAGCTTGTTGCTCGAGGATCAAAGTTAAATAAAAGGACAGCTGGCTCCAAGACTTCTGGTTCCCTAATGCATTCCTAAAGTTCTGTAGCAAACAAAGTTATTTTAATTCCTACCAGATAAATGACCCTACAGAGAAGCATCCTGTACAAATATTCCAGACACATTAACTCTTGGGATCCATTGAGAACAGATTCCTATTGGTGCTCTCTTTTTACTGTTGGGTCATTTAAATGGTATCATTCAGTGCAACACTAAAGGTTTTTTTGTTTTGTTTTGTTTTGTTTTTTGAGTCTGTAGTATGTTCACAGTATTGCAGGATGTACACAGCCAAAAAGAACATAGACTGCTCTTGAGAAGTTTATGGTTTTATAGAAGATTATAAGAAATTGCTGCAATGACTCTAATGTGAGGCTAAGTTTAAGAAGTGCAGTTAGCAAGTGAGAAAATGCTAGTTTTAAGGTTCAGAGGAGAGAAAGCTCACATCAGCTAGGACAATTTCAGGACAGAATTCGAGAATGGAATTGAGGATAAACAAGATTGTAGTAGACTGAGAAACTGTATGAGCAAAGTAAAGAAATGGGAGAACTTGGAACATAGAAAGAACAGCTCTATTCATTAGAATGGAGAGTATTTACATAGAGTCATAAGAAATAAGAGAACATACTTGTAGGGTTCATGCTATGGAGGACACTGGATCCCAAAAAGGTGGCTGGTTCAGAATGGTATAGGCAACGGATGCTAGAAGGGGATTTTGATCAAGGGAGTGAATATCTTACACCAGGGGTTGGCAAACTATGGCTAGTGGGTCAAAACTGTAAAATCCTGGTGGACTGCTGTAAAATCCTGGTGGAACACAGCCTCACCTGTTCATTTATGCATCGTCTATGGCTGTTTGGGGGCCACACAGGAGAGTTTAGTGGCTATGGCAGAGACATGGTTATATGACCCACAAAACCTTAACTGCTGACTATCTGACCTTTCACAGAAAATGTTTGCTGACCCCTGATAAAAATATTCATTCTTTCAACCATGCATTCATTTATTGATTACTTCAACAAACATTCAACACGTACTGAGTACTAGGGATATACCTAGGTATTTTCCCTACTATTTCATTTAAAGTTGGATCATCACATAGGTCTTTCCTTTAAAATTGTTCAGATAATTTACATTTAACATATATTTTTTTAAATTATTCGATTGTTATCTTCTTCAGATGTTTTTAAAAATGTTGCTTTTTCTAACACCATTGGCTCATACTATCAGGGCTAAAGTTCAAGCAATATTTATATCAATGAATCAGATGCAAAGTGATATTATAAGGTTATAAATCAGATAGGACAGGGGACAAGGTGAGTATATTGCAAGTTGTACTATGTAAGTAGAATCTCATTTGGCCTCTGTATTGATAGCTACTTGACTTCACTTTCCTCTGAGGAAAGATGACTGCAGAAGAGAAGAGCCCGACAGCCTTCCCACTACCTTGTCACCACCACCTGCACCACTTCTGCTGTTCTTGTGGTGACAGTCCTCAGTGGTGGAACTGAAAGGAGTCCTATGCCAACCTCATTGGTTTGCTGGGGCTGCTATGGAAACACTACAGCCTGGGTGGCTTGATGGACAGAAATTTATTTTCTCACAGTTCTGGAGGCTTGAAGTCTGAGGTAGGGTTGGTTGCTTCTGAGGCCTATCTCCTTAGCTTGCAGACAACCATCTTCTCTGTGTCTTCACATGGTCTTTCCTGTGTGAATGTCTGTGTCCTCATCTTCTTTTTTATGGGGACACCAGTCAGATTGGATTAGGGTTCACCCATATGAACTCATTTTAACTTAATTAACCTGTTTAAAGGTTTTATCTCCAAACACAGTCACATTTTGAGGTTCTGTGATGTCAACATAAATTTGGGGGAGACCTAGTATTGGTCCATAGCAAGGACCAATCTGTAGAAAATGTGCCTTGTTTTAATTTTTATATTTTAATTTTATTCAATTGATAACTATTTATGACAACCTACCACATTTTCAGAATGACACTAATATCAGCTCTATTTGTGAACAAGACATTATGATCCTGTGGCTGTGGATCAAAGAGACATCAGTCCACTTGTGTATCTAGCCAGAACTTCTGTTTTCTTACCCAGCTGACCTCAGTGCAGGCAGATCTCCACTCTACACCAATTCTGCCCAACACATCTTCATAAAGGGCAACTCTGATCATGTCTCTACATCCTTGTGAGCATTCTAAGGGAAGGGATTGTGTCTGACCTCTGAACCTTAGGAGCCTAGATCATTGCCTGGCAAATACAAGATACTCAGTCAATGTTTATGGAAAGAAAAGTAAGAAGCAATGCACAAAATAGTTGCCATTCCAGTTACTAATTTGCATAACAAGTGACCTCAAAATGTGGTCACTCAAAAACAGTCGCCACTTTCTTACCCACTTATTCTGTGCATAAGAAATTCCAATAAAACATGGGCTGAGTGGCTAATATTTGCCCCACATGTTCAGAAATGGCTGAAAAGATTCGAAGGCTTGGAATGATCTGATGATGTGCATTTCTTCACTGGCACACCTTGCACCTGGGCAGAGTTGACTCAGCAATGCCAACTGTAGCACCTACTCATGGGCTTACCATATGGCTCAGTTCTCAGAGCTGCAGGGGAATCAGACTCTCTTGCCTGCTGGCTCAGGGATCCAGGCACAAGTACTCCAATAAATGGGGCAGAAGCTACGTCACATAGCACCGTATCTATCTTACCATATTGGTTGAAGTGTCACAGGCCTGCCTAAAAATCAAGGAGAAATGAATTAAATTCCATTACTGGATGGGGAAATTGTACTCTCACAGGTAAATGAGAAATGTGGGATAGAAATTATTAATATTGTGGCCACCTTTGAAAATAAAATCTGCAATTAAAAAAAAATAAAGCCAGGCACGGTGGCACACACCTATAATCACAGCCACACAGAGGTGGCTGAGGCAGGAGGGTCTCAAGTTTGAGATCAACCTCAGCAATTTAGCAAGACCCTGTCTCAAAAATAAAAATTAAAAAAGGGCTGTGGATGTAGCTCAAAATCGAGCATGGGTTCAATCTCCTTTCCTGAAATCAAACCAACCTAATCAACATATACAATACAGAATTCTTTTAGTCACCAAATGTCAAAGAATGAATACTAAATTGTTCATCTAATGTCAACACTAGAGAAATGATTGAATGAACCCCCTTATTAGTCTTATCCAGCCATCAAAAAAGCTGTTTACAATGATGTGTAATAACAGAGAAATGTCAGCTACATTACCGGTTAAGCTAGATTGGAGAAAGCAACTTGATGTATGGCCACAATCAGGCTTCCTGTTAATTTCCTTCCTGAATTAAATTCTTCCACCCAGAATTGTAGCCCATCCTTCTCCAGCAGGCTTTGTTTATGGAGGAGCCAGAATAAATGCTTAGACAGGCAAATAGCTCCCGGAGGAAGGCCACTTGTGCGCTGAGGTTTTTGACACCCTACCTCCACCCGGATGGCTGTGTGGCTCACCAGCCAGATGAGTCATTCTTCCTGCCTTGGAGGTGGGCTCAATAACCCAAGGCTTCTTGTAAGTGGATAACAGAATTGTCTCCACAAAGGCATAAAATGAGGTTCCATTGTCTTTGGCCCTAGGAGTATTTTAAGAACAGTGAGAGACTTAGAATAAAAACCTAGACTTTTGGTCACTAAAGATCTGAAAACATTTGGCGTGCATTATGGTATGGACTCTGGCCGGAAGTGGGGATGTAGCTGCCATTGGTCCCTGTTTCCCCAAAACCAGAGCAGAATTTGCAGTTGCAATGTATTTTCATGCTTGTGTTCTCCTTGGAATAGAGAGCTCAATCTTATTTTTCAAGAAAAGGGAGCACCTTATTTTTCAAGAAAAGGGAGTTTTCTTGAGGGAGAGGTGGGGAGTTAATAAATGTTTGCTATGAAAGCAATGGCCTGCTTATTCAGTGAGGTCACCTGCCTGAGCCTGTAGCCATTTGAAGTGTCTTTAGTTTGGGGGATGGGGTAACAGAACCCAGAGGAAATGGATATCACAGCCCAGAACCAGACTGGGTGAGACTAAGTGGAAGTGAAATTGTAGAAATACCACTCACCTTCTGTCTTCCTCCCAGAAGTTCTAGCCTGGTGGAAAACTGATGCAGAGAGGCTTGGTTACGCTACGTAAGCAAACAGTGCCCAAATCTTAGGCAGCGGTTTTAGTTCTTCCTTACACAGCAAGCATGTCCCTTGTGCATGAGCTGTGAGCTCTGCTTCATGTCACTATCACGCAGCACCTCAGCCAGTCAAGTGGACACCTGAAACATGGCCGGTAGCCGTTGTAGAGGGAAAGGGAGCTATGGCATAGTGTTCAGTGGCTCCACGAACTTCCACTTAGAAAAATGCATTATTTCTGTCCACATTTCATTGGCTGAAACAAGTCACATGATCATACTGAACTATAAAGGTAGTACTTCCTACCCTGTTCAGTGGTCAGAGATTCAGGAACATTGGTGGATAGTACAAAGGACTACAGCATAGACCTATACAATCTTTCTTAACTTATTGGCCCTGCAGGAGGAATTCGAATCAGTCCACCTATAGAGCTTTACAAAGAAATGACTGATAAATAGTCATATAACTGGTCATGTTGACAACTATATTAGGGTTTTCCAGAAAAGCAGAACCAACAGGACATATAGACATATATGCCTTATAATAAATATCCTCATATGTATTACATATACATCTCTAACTCAGTACACTTGACTGGTTTACATTTCCCTAAGGGAATGCATTGGTAGTGTTCCCTGAAAGACTTTAGAGGGTGTTCAGAGGTATTCAAATAGACATTTTAATCTTTCAGGGGAATTTCAGTGACTAAAAAGTCACCTCTACTGTCATCAAGATTTAGACTGCTTTTTATTTTTGAAGTACCACCATATGATTTCTCTTCATAGAGAGAATAAGGTTATTTATTAAAAGTTTTTCTACAGACATGGAAGTATATTGTCTAAAAAATGTAATCTGCAGCTGGAAGTAGTTTGGCCTGATCAAACATTTGTTTTCTTTTATTTATGAGAGGTGATGAGGAATATTTGTATATGTATATTTGTGTATTAATATTTATATATTAGTCAAATAGAGGACAGTTACTGTGGTTTCGCATGCTGTGGGAAATAGATGTCAGAAAAGTTCTATATTGTTAGTACATGATTTGAAGTTCTTTTATTTTCATCAAGGACTCAAAAATCTTTTTGGAGGGTCTCTTTATGTTTTATTTAACCTGTGAAAAAGGATACATGAAAATATTGTTAGAATCTCTTTTTATGAATGTCTTCTCTTTTAAAATCTATTGTCTACAATAACACAATGATTTGATCTCCTCAAGTCAGGATCCAAGACATCCTTTGGGCTCAGAAAGCAGGATTCACAGTTCAGTTTTGGTTGTCCTTTCACTGAAAGGTCATAATTTGAAGTGCACATTTCGATGGATTGATAACCACTGGTTTTGTGTAAAAGTAAAACATTTGGACTAATACCAGGAATAAAGATGGCCTCAGTAAAAAGAACTATGGAATAAATTTTCCCTTTGAGAAAATGGACTAAACCACCCTTTATGTCAACAAATGATCTCCCCAAAACTTCCATGTAGCTTCCTGGCTTCCTGCAGCTTGGCTGCTCTCAGCCTCGCCTTCTGCAGGGCCAGCCCCTCAGTGGTCTTTTTGCAGGATAGTTGGCCCTCTAGTTTTTCCCAGAGAAAAGTAATCCCCTGGGCTCTAGAAGGCAGGAAGCTACATTTCTACTCTTAGCAATATGTGCCTTCTGTTCATCTCAGGAACATTGAAGGATTTTGCAGAACAAAGAAACACTTGCAGATCTCAGAAAGCACAATACCCCACTTTGCAGATAGAAAAACTGAGCCAAAAAAACAAAAGTGCATTTCTTAAGTATAAACGTGATATTTTTAGGCAGAAGGCAGAAGTTGAGACCTGATTCTAATAGAGTGAACTGATTAAATCACAATTCGTAGGTACTTTTTTCTTATCTTCAAAATTAGCCCTGCAATTAAAACATAATTATATTTTACTCTTTAGTGGTACCTTTCACCCAGGGAACAGAAAGTGCTTTACAAACATTAATTAAGCAGCACAACACCCGTGTGAGGAAAGTAGGAATTATCCTACTTTTAAATGTGGTGACAGAGAACTGAAGAATTCAGTAATTTATCCATGATCACAAGGGGAATTGTCATCTAAGTTTCCATATGGCTGGAGTCCCTTTGTAGTCTTATCCTTCATTTGAAGAGACTTTCAAATGCATTAATAATAGCCTTTGTAAAAAGTATTTTTTAGCTGGTTATGGTGGCTCACACTTCTAATCCCAGAGACTTGAGAGGCTGAGAGGAGAATCACAAGCTCAAGGCCAGCCTCAGCAACTTAGCAAGACCCTGTCTCAAATTAAAAAATTAAAAGTACTGAGGATTTGGCTCATTGGTTAAATGCCCATGGGGATCAATCCCCAGTACCAAAAAGAAAAAAAAAGAAAAAAAGAAAAAGAATTTTCAACAACTTGTTATAAGTGTTGTATTTTGAAGTTGGAGCTTAATTGGAAGGGACTTTTTTATATTCTTATTTTTTCTTCATAAAACTTTGTCTTATATTTTATATTTAGAGCTGCAATCTATCTAAAATTGATTTCTCCATTTACTTTTTCATATTTTTATTGACCAAAGTGCTCTAAATATCAAAGTTGTCATTTTCATCTTTTAGTAAACTTTTTATTGAACTCTATACATGCATACAGAAAGAAAAGTAATACATGCAGTAAATACATCCAAACATAAAACCTGCAAACATACAGAAAAGTGCACAAATCATGACTATAAGGCTTGATGAGTATTCAGAAAGTGAACTCTTACTTTATAGGCACCTAGTCCCCTTTGCCTTAAGGGCCCACTTGGTCACTGTACTCTAATAGCATAGATTAGTTTTGCTTTAGATACATTAAATCATATTGGTACTTGTCTGTGTCTGCCTTTTTTCAATGAGCATTATGTTTGAGTAGTTCATCCACGTTGTGATCTGGAATCATAAAGTTCACAGAGTTTCACAGTATTTAATTGTTTAAATATTCCACAACTTCTTTATCTATTCTACTGTTGATGAACAATTGGGTTGTTACCAGCTTGGGGTGATTTAAGTGTTATTCTTAATGGTATACTGCCACACACACTCTTCTTCAATTAGGTTGAAATAAATCAAAGTTATCCTTTTCACAAGCATTACCAAGAGTGCATCTAGACAAATGGATGATTGAGCACTAAGGAGTTGCTAGGTGTTATTCATGCTCATTCATAGAGGAGCAAGAGTCTTAAGAAATGGTTTCCCAATTGCAGGGGTGGGAATAACTGTGAATTAATTTCAGCTGACTGAAAATATCAGCTGACTGTATTGATTGGTTAAGCTCACAGAAGGCAGTTTAGAGAAGTGGAAAGAACACAGCTTCTGGGGTGTGAATTCCAGTTCCACAATTGTGGCCAGCTCAGCCTCACCCAGTTCCAATTCTACTCTTCTCAACTGTCTAAAGTTCTCTAGGGTTACCAAAATAAATAAAATTAAGTGTAGCACTAAGAAGGAACTCAGTGCGTAGGATATGTTATTAGGTATTTCCTGAACTGGTATGATCCTAACCCCTCCCATGTGGTAGTCTTGTCTAACCTGGATTATGTTTTTGGATTACTAAGAATATTTATTTGAAAAATTAAATAAACAACTGTGCATTGAGTATGGAAACATTTGTATTCAAGGAGTCCTCCAACACTAAAGGAATACCCAACATTAAAGATTATTTATTTATTTTTGAGATATATCAATGATGAATATACAATGATTAATTGATTAATCTTGGTCCTTATGAAAGGCATTATCATAGATGTAATAAAAAGCAGATTGAACGTCATCACACATGTGTTCTTTAAACAGCCTGACTTAGTGTATGGTTTAGATTGGAAAATTGTTGATGGTAAGCTCAGAATTCTGTGGAAATGGAAGTCTGGACAGAAAATTACTATATGTATATTTAAAGTATTTGTTGGATCCTAGATCAAGAAGCCACATGTTAAATGATATCTTAGAGCTGATAACAATTGGGGTGATCTGAATGGGAGGGGTAGATATTCTTGATTGATTCTCATTTGGCTCTTAACCAACTAATTCATTTCTCATATTCTTTAATTGCCATTGGAGAGTCATTTGTCTAAATCTGTGATTCTCTTTTCACCAGCTTGTTCTGTTCTGCCTTTTCCCATCAAGGAATAATAGACAAGAACCTGAGGTGTTCTGGATACAGTCCCCTGACACTCAACCAACCATCCCCAGCAAGTCCCCCCTAAGCATCATGTCAGTCCACCCACTGTTCTCCAACACCACTATCTCAGTGCAGTCCTTCAGTCATCTACCTGCAGTGTTCAGGAGGCTTAACCTGATCTCCCCATATCCAGTTTTTCCCTTTTAGAGTTCTCTCCCTATGTCGCAGCTAAAAGTGATCTACAACAGATCTGACCAGTCCTGTTTCTACTTCAAACACTTTAATGTTTCACATTAAATTTAGGGTAAAGTCCCTAATCCTTAAGTTAGCCTAAAACAAAATGGCCCTTACTCCTTTGCTTCTTCTTTGCTTCAGCCACACAGGCCTCTTTTCTGGTCCTTGAATACAGGTGTCTTTTACATTGTACCCTCTCTTTCCCTAGCAAACTCAGCAATTATTCAAGGCTTGAATTTAACATTGTCTCCCCAACCCCAGGAAAACACGATCCTGTGATTCCATGCATTAAGTAGGTTGGTCCTCCACTGTATCTCACGGCACCCTCCATATGTCATGATATTGTTGAGACTTGGAATCTGGCATGCAGTGCTCACTTTCTCTGCTGGTCTCTACACTTATGGGAGCATGATGCTGTCTACTTTGTCTCCCTATGTATTTCTATTGCTAAGTGTACACTAAACATTGTTAACTAATTAAGTTATGTATTTCTTAGGATAGGATTAGGTTGTTTAGATTTCCAAAGGAATTGGTGGACAAATTTTATCTCTTTAGAAATGTTGAAGTGAGCCAGGCATGGTGGTGCACACACGTAATCCCACTGAATGTGGAGGCTGAGGCAGGAGAATGCCAAGTTCAAGGCCAGCCTTAGCAAATTAGTGAGACTTGGTCTCAAAAAAACAGAAAGGGCTGGGGATGTAGCTCAGTGTCAGAGTTGCCCTGGCCTCAGTTGCCAGTACCAGAAGAAAAAAGAAAGAAGAAAGAAAGAAAGAAATGTTGAAATGATATTTTAAAACAGTGAATTTAGTAAAGGAAATTGTCAGTGTTGTTTGTAGAACTAAGGATAAGAAACCCTTCAAAAGAGATTATAAAGGTTTTATAGTGTTACTTATTCTTATCAGTTTTTCTTGGTTTATTTTGTCATCAATAAATAGGGATTCACCGTACAATTCAATTTAATCCAAAGCAACAAAATATGAAGTATATGGTCTTTGATAACTCAGTTATAACATGTTGCAGAAAAATATGCCCCAAAGGAACGTCATTCCCAGACTACCTGTTTTAACCTCTCTACTACTTTTCTTCTGCTCCATAATTGAACATCTGCAGCAAAGCCATCTTCAGGCTGAGAGTTGACACTTCTTTCTCACTTCTGCTACATCAGCTGAGCTCAGTCTTCTCAGGGAACCAACTGGGTTTTTGTGTGTGTGTGAGTGTAGATTCTTGCTCCCATCAGAAACTCAGTGAATTAAAATCTTTGACAGATGAAGACTAGGGAACCATGTTCTTAACGGAAACAAATGTCTGAAATCTCTCAGTCTAGTGCCTTGTCACTATAGGTTCAGAAACTGACAGGGCATATGTGATGTCAACTTTGGGGAATACAGAATTACATTTTATATACATCTTCATCAGTGGGATCTCTCTGTCAGCTTTAACCTTGAAATAAGCCCGTATCTCCAGCATGGTAGGAATCTTAGAAACATAATGCTGAAAGGACCTTAAAAGACCATTTAGCTAAACTTTTCACTTCAAACATACTCGAACCACATATATCTGCAAATGGCCTATTTCCTCCCTTGAAGACATTTAAGGACAGAGAACCCATTAATATACCTGAGTTTATCGCCGAGACAGATAATCTTAGATGTTCTTCTTTTAACTCTACTGAAAGCTTTGGCCTTACCTTGGGTCCATTTTCTTTCTTTTTTTTCTTTCCTTGTTTTTTTTTTTCTTTTTGGTACTTTGTAAACAAAGAAAAACTAATAAGGTCACCTTCTTAGTGTACTTGTATGTAGACATCCCATCATCCCTCAGGACTGATGCCAGACTTCAAACAGATACCCATTGAGTTGGAAGAAAACTTAGATGCTACTTAAATTGGACTTCCTCTTTTTACACACAAAAAGAAAAAAAAAATAAAATTCAGGGATTATTTTCTATTCAGCTGTAAGTCTGACAGATTTATGGACATTTTTCAACATCCCAAATTAATTTTTATTCTTGGTTATATTTTTCTATGTTGCAGTTGAAAAGCATCTGATCCATCTTAACCCAGTTTTGGCTTAACACCTTCTGTGTGATTTGACAAGAATTGACACACTTAAGCTTCATTTTCATCATATGGTATATGCAGATAAATCTCTTTGGTAAAATTATATAGAGGGTGAAATGACATACGGCACAGTTTGTGGTGTATGGTAGGTGTTCAGTTAAAAATTCATGTGTTGATTGTTGGTACAATTTGTAGAAAATAGTTTTGCAACATGTATCAAAATGTAAGATATGTATGGCCCCATGACTTGGCAGTTCTACTAACTATAGGGAAACCAGGGCCCATATGCTAACTCTAGGAACTGTAAAGTCACTCATAGTTAGCTACATATTAGCCAGAACTTATTTCCTCAAACTAGAACCCAGAATGAAACAACCAAAATACTGTACAGCAGTCAGTATCACAGGCAGCCTTCTGAAAGAAGTTAACCATAGTTATTTTAGTCATAAGAAGGAAAATAGCAAGGGTAGTTAATAAGAACAAATAACTAGTTTATTTAATGTATGTGACGTGACGTACCAACCCCCAAGCTGTTCATTTAATCTTTGTGATATCTTTTTTTTCTTGTGGTACAGGAGCATTCTACCACTGACCTACATCCCCAACCCTTTTTATTTTATTTATTTTATTTCGGGGGGGTTACCGAGGATTGAATTTAGGGGCAGTCAACCACTGAGCCACGTCCCCGGTCCTATTTTATATTTTATTTAGAGATAGAGTATTACTGAATAGCTTAGTGCCTTACATTGCTGAGGCTGGCTTTGAACTCACAATCCTCCTGTCTCAGCCTCCCTAGCTGCTGGGATTACAGGCGTGCACCACTAGGCCTGGCTTTATTTATTTTTTTTTATATTGAGGCAAGGTCTTGCTAAGTTGTTCAGGCTGTCCTTGAACTTGTGATCCTAGTGCCTCAGCCTTCTGGGGGAGCTTGGATGATAGGTGTGTGCCACCATGCCTGGCTGTGATAACTCTTTTTTTTTTTTTTAGTTTTCAATGGACCTTTATTTTATTTATGTAAATGTGGTACTGAGAATCAAGCCTAGTGCCTCACAACATGCTAGGCAATTGCTGTACCACTGAGCTACAACACCAGCCCTGTGTTGACATTCTGATGTAGACACAATACTATCTATATTTTAGATTAAGTAACCTATATCTCTTGTGGGGAGCAATGGAGTGGCACAGATTTCCTCAGGGTTAGGGAGTAAATCAGAATTTGAACAGAAAATGGTTTAATTCAATTGCCAGGCACTCACATCTGGAACTCAAGTCCATGTATATTAAAACAACATCAGCAACCCCCAAACCAAAAAACATTAATGCCAGGCCCCATCCCAGACTTTCTGGGCTACAAAAGGCAGAGACAGGGTGAGAACAACTGTCAAAGCCATTGTAGTTTTCCATCTGCTTTCTTTTGTATGTGGTCTACTTATTAAAAAGGAAATATACTGCTGTATACATGCTGACCTCAATCAATTATTGTTGCCCTATTTTCATTCATTGAACTCTTCGTACACGTCTTTGAATTGCCTCCAAGACTGGGGTCCCCTTTGAAAGATCTTGATGAAGAAAGCTAATTAGGTACAGATGCACTTGAATATTTTTTTATTATTATTACTAATGATTGGGTATAGGTTTTCTTCTTACCCCTTTTCAAGGAAGCTGAGCTTCTGAGGCAGCCACAGACTGCAATCTAAATGCAGGGAGGAAGGGAGGGAAAATCTTGGAAAACTCAAAGGTCTGATATTTCCCAGACATGCCCTAATCTGCTTTTGACTTTGCTCCAAAAGAAGTGGTTTCCATCACAGGATGTGTGTATTGTAATGTGACCCTACTGGAGCAGACCCACACTTGACCTTAGCCTTTCCTTTCTTTCAGCCTAGGCCTGGATTGGTGGCATTTGCATTGCTACCTGCTGTGACAGGGACCAGTGCTTGTGCAGTCTCATGACACACCATCTTTCCTCCTGGCAGCTCTGGCCCTTATTGCTTCTTCCTCCTCCACCAGCATCACAAGACTGGGTGGAAATTTATTTGTGCCCCAGGTTATATGTGTCATTTACAAATGTTCATTAATTATATCCTCCTACTTCCAACCAGTGCTGCCTGGTAAATAATCAGGGAGCTAAAACAGTTTCTCCTTACATTTGGTGGCAGAAAAGATGGAGAAAGATTTGGGAGGTGAAAGAATCTGCCCACAGCATCATGGGAGGATAGCAGGGCCAGACAACAAAACTCAGCATTTCCAGTCTTTTAGCAAAATGACCTCCCAGTTTGCAGTGAGGGTCCTCTCACTTCTCGGGTGTCTTCTCACCCCACTTCCCTTCTGAGACAGCAAGGTTGGAAGAGGGGTCAGTCATCTGGGTGACGAGGTGATGGCTTCCATGAGGACTGCTGCTTTCTCCATAATGATGAAATCCAACCTCACAGTTTAAATGCTTGTCCCAAAATATTTCCAAATGGGAAACACATATGAGCCAAATGACAAAAATGTTTTTTTTTTAAAAAAAAAAAAACAAAAACATGGGCTTCTTGTCATCCACCACACTAGCTGTTTCAATGTCTGTTCAGTCAGTAAATTATTCTTTCTGATCTTCATTTCTGATGATATCCAGATGGCCTAACAGTCAGTCTTTTCTGAGAGAGAGAAATTCTCTGTGAAGTTAAAAGTGAGTGGCCTCTGTGTTCAGATGGTGTGGTAGGAATCAAGCAGAACGACATAAGGGATATCTGTACCCAATTAATAGTAATTGATATTTAAATAATCACAGACTGTATATTCAATTTGGGATTAGGCTTTATTATTAGTGTTCTTAACTCCTAAACAGAGACAGTATCTTTCTCCCAAATTACAGGCCACTCATAAAAGTCAAAATTGCTGAGGTTAATTCTTCTTCCTGTCTATGTTCCCCACATCTTCTAGAACTATAACATTGTTTTGATGGGTTTGAAGACGCTCAGTAGTCAGACCACCCCTAATAGATTATGAGAGCTTCATTTGAGTTATGCTGCAGATTATGGTATTTCAAGCTTATTCTGATTCCTTACAAATGTAACCTTAAAATGGCTAATAATGATAACTTAAAATGTTAACTAGTTTCTGTTTGTCACTATCACTTACCAGGTATTTAAAAGAATACAGTGCTTTCCTTTTTCGACATGAAAATATCAATACTAGTCTCTGTCAAGTGTCTGTTCTGTGCTAAGCATGATGGTAGATCTTCTCTTTGTTACCTCCTTCAGATCTTTTTAGAACCTGTAAGATGGAACACATTTATCCATATCATATTTTATAGATAGAGAAACAGAGGCTCAAAGAATTTCGGTAACTTTTGCAAAGTTGCATAAGTTATAAGGCTGGAAATCCAGAAGTGTGCTATTCAAAATCTGATTCTTTCACATAGTCTAGCAGATCAAAACCCTCCACAGACTATGTTCACACACAAGGAATGAAAGGCAAGAAGCTTTGTTACACCAGTCACTCCTTTATTGCTGGAAGCCAAGTGCAAATAGGTGATTCTGCACTTCCCTTTCCCACACACAGATGTGTTCACACCAGGTTCCATAAAACATGTGTCAAATGAAATTATAAGAGGCCCATTGTTTTGAACCAAGCTCCTGCAGCATGCCCCACAAAACCAGAGTAAAATGGAGTCACATGTGCTGAGTACCATGTAATTAAGTTGAAACTTCAAAGAAGGAAACAGACCGATTTTTCCTAAAAACTTGATTCTTAGAAGTCAATAAGAAAGGGTCCAGTCAGCCTGAGCTGGCATGTTAGGAAATCCTGTCTTTTTTAACCCTCACAAGTTACCTGAAGTCACTGATGTCGGGCAGTCCATTTTTTGTATTATTCTGTTTCCTTGCTCCTGTTCAAGCTGCCTTATAAAAACTGAATGTTCTGCCATGCCCAACAAAGTGCCTTTCTCAGTTTTACGAAGTGTTGCCAAATTCATGAGTCACTAATCATTGCCAGGAAGCCAATTAGATCTTTAAGTTCACTTGATTAAAATTTTGCATTTTGACAGGTTAGTAGTTGATTTTATTGTTGAATAGGGCTTGGAGAAAGAACCCTACATATTTATTTATGATAAGTCAGTTACTTAGATAAAACTTTTCAGAAACACATTTAGTTTTGAAAATCAAATAGTATGAGGATTTGAAAAATAGAGGGGGAAAGAAATCTGCAAAAATGTATATGGCCACGTGAAGGTGGGCTATTCAAAGAATGTCAAAAACTCCCTAAAGTCTCCTTTTTTCTTCTCCTCTCTTTCTCCCTTGCTTTTCTTTTTATTCTCATTCTCATCCTCAAGCCTTATGTTTTGTGGGGGGTTTTTTGTTTGTTTGTTTTTTTGTTTTGGTGGGGGGTACTGAGGATTGAACTCAGGAGCACTCAATCACTGAGGCACTAAATAAAATTTTGTATTTTATTTAGAGACAGGGTCTCACTGAATTGCTTAGGTCCTTGCCATTGCCAAGGCTAGCATTGAACTGAAGATCCTCCTGTCTCAGCCTCCAGAGCCTCTGGGATTACAGGCATGCATCACAGTACCCAGCAAGATTTCTGATTTTAAACAACTTTTTTCTTCATCTCTCTAGAAGGAGATTCCACATCCCACCATTCTAAGAATGACAACTATAGTCATAGCCATGGGCAGTGATACTCAGTTTGAAGCTGCTCCTTAGGTCCTTGCTACTCAGAGTGTGGTCCGTAAGCCAGCACCATTGGGCATTGCCTGAAAGCCTGTTAGTAACCATGGTATCAGGCCCTTCTTCAGCCTAAAGAACTGGAATATGCATTTTCACGGGTCCTTTGTGAATTCATTTGCACTGTTAGTTTAAGAAGCTTCATGGCCCTAGAGGAGTCTAATGGGTCTTTTTCCCCAGAGTAGAATCACTGCTCTAAAGGGAAAAGAAATTGTGCCAGAATGTGGGTTCCAGGGTCCTTCTTAGCAATGGTTAGAACCTGGGCTGTTCCATGGGGAAGAAGATGTCAGTTATTGCCCATAACAGAACAGGATGACACAGGTAAGTGTCAAAGAATGTCTGGAGTTCTGGCTACATTGTACTTCTATCACTTTTAAAATTTCCACAAAGAAAATTCTCTGGGACCTGACCTCTTATGGCAGCCACATCCCAAATTCCCTATGAACAGATACGCTCATATGTGCATCATGAACACTGCCTATCCACATCAAAAATAGTCATTGTGCACCTCAGAGAAAGAGAAGAGAGAAACCCAAATCTGTTGTGTGTCTACTATGTGGCAGGCATTGCAGGAGAGCATTCACCTAAAGGCTAGATGGAAAATAGAAGACAATCAGGTTATTGTGAGCATGCATTCAGTTACTAGGCAAAATCCATTAACTGGAACTTCTGTTTTAAATGATGACCTCATTAAATGTTTGAAATAAATGATAATAGCCTACAATCTAAGTAATAAAAGAGTAATTAAATTATATTAATTAGCATTCTCATATTTATAATATCATCTTAAAAGTCAGCTTCCAAGTGACTTCAAATGCAAAAAAAAAATAAAACATATTCTAGCCTATGTACATTTAACCTTAATGTCGGTTGCTTGAAGAGACCCCCTTTCTCTAGAGTGGTTTTTTGGAGTTGGAGACTATGCTATGAAGATTTTTAATTTAAATAGTTTTTCCCTAACCAATTTCTGGGAAACCTGATTTTTTACCATATTCTTTCTTTCATAGCAAGTAAAAGTTTCCCAGAGCCTACCCTCAACAGGACCAGTGGCCCTAGCATAGATTTGTGTGATTCCAGCATTCCAGTCCTGTTACTGTGCTGGTTGGCTGGGTGATTTGGGGCTGTCACTGAATCCCTTTGGGTCTCAGTTTTGTCCTCTATGAAATGTTAAAATAGTGGGTTTGACTGGGCTCAAAGTTCCCTTCTACCTTACATCAATATTCTAGAGTCTATGAATAGAATATTTCAAAATAGAATGTGTCAGCTAGGATTTCAGTGGAGGTAGCTGGGTCTCACCTCAGCTTTTCAGCACTTCTGTGTATCTGAAGTCTACATTTCCTGTACCACTTCTCTTCTCAGAGACATGGCTTGTGTCAGATGTCAGCTTGGCTACTGGGAAGGAAGCAAGACTGATAGGTGGTGGTGGGGAACTGACTGGTGATCACTGAAGGAAGAATCTGGTCCTCCTGACCACACTGTGACCTCAGAAAGATTGGAGTCTCTGTAGGATTCATGTTCAATATTTTCTTCTGTTTTTGAAATATCCATATGTTCCGGACAATGCCAAATATAGTGTACTCTAATCATTTAGAAACAATAAACCCACTGATGGTGTCGGGGGTAACTCTTGACAGAGCCAAGCTTTTATTTGTCAACTTGTGCAAGAGAAAAAAAAAAAACAAACTTAAAAGTTAGAAGAGTATCTATTTGTGTGGTGCTCCTTACTAATGGAGAAACTCTGGGCAAGATAATTACAGTCGCTGAAACTCGAAATCCTAATATCTTAAATAGGAGTAATAATACCAACTTTGTAGAGTTATTATAAAGATTCAATGTAATGCATACACAGCTCCTGGCAAATAGTAGATGCTCAAAAAATGTCAGCTATTATTTGCAGCTAGATGATGGTTCACAAACTCTCAGGGGAATATGATTTTTGACATAATTTTCACCATTGCATCATGGATCATGTAAAATAATTACAGTATAGTTTCCATAAATTAAAGTTTATATCATGTTTCTTTTTACAAAATGATATTGACAGCAATTATTATTTTAAACTTATTTAGCAAAAGGAAGAACTAGTAATTCTAAGTCAGCTATCCATATTTTGCTTGTCTAATTGGTCTGATATATGAATCCAAAATAATAGGACTCACTGAATTAAGACGCCCCAATTACACTGAATAGTAGGGTCTACTGAATTGGATGATTTTTCATTATCAAATCATTTTAATGAGGGCAATGACATTCCCTAGCCACTTCATGCTACAGCCAGTTACTGTCTCCTGAATGACTGCAATACCTATCACCAAGATAACTCTGATTACACTTGTGTGTGTGTGTGTGTGTGTGTGTGTGCGCGCATGCTTTTAGCAGCAGTATGATTTCAGTGTCTGGTGTCTTCCAGAGAGATTTTGGAGTCAGATACAATGAAGCAATAGGCTGTATATAGTTGTGATAAAATCTGGGCCTTGCATCTAACTGCCAGGGTTCAAGACCAAATCCACTATAGGTTAGCTGTGTGACCTCAAGCACATCACTTACCTTTTCTGTGCCTCAGTTTCATCATCTGTCAAACAAACAAACAAACAAACAAAAAAGACAGTACCCACATAATAGGATTGTTGTGAAGATTTACTGAGACACTTGATGTAAGCATTTAATATAATGTCTGATATATAGGAAGGGCTCAATGAATAAAAGCAAAATTCAACCACCAGACTTACAAAAAGTAAACAGTAAGCCTAAGAGTCAGACAGGCTTGAGATCTGACACTTCCCTCCCGCTCCCCTTCATTATGTGACTTTAGGCAAGGGAGCACCTCTGCATCTTATTTTCCTCATTATTTCACACATTTATTGTCAGTACAATTAACTTCTTATATGTAAATTACTTAATATGGTGCTTGACTCAAAGTTGCACAATAAATGTTTTATTTATGTTAAAGGGAAATGTTTTTCCTTTCCCTTTAACAAATCTCTATTCCACAGAGCGCTACCTCTGTACTGTGTGCATAATAATAATTCATGGGTATTTATTGTAGTCTGTCCCCATCCCTTTTAACTTACTACCTCCCACTGTGTTCTCACTCCACAGAGAGAGCAGAGCCTGGTACTGGTCAGGACCCAGTTATTAGACCTGCTGGCCATTCCTCTCCTGTAGCCAAGATGGCCTCCTCTTGGGCCTCTCTGATGTCCAGAAAGCTTATCAGGAAAGAGCAGGATTAGGGAGTTTCCCATATCTTGTCACAGCCAGGAGAGCTGCAGACCCAACACATTCTTTCAAAGACATACTGTATTTTAAAAAGTGTATCTTGTGTGTGTGTGTGTGTGTGTGTGTGTGTGAGAGAGAGAGAGAGAGAGAGAGAGAGAGAGCGCTCCAGCCTCTACTTCCTTCTTTATGGGTGTCTCACACTCCAGCTTATGGTGAGGGGGTGGGGGCTGCCTTGCTGGCCTTAGCCACAGACAGTGGCACCTCTGGGGAAAATATGCAAGACTTGTTTTTTGGCTTATACTGATAACATCACTGAAGTTAAATAAATTCCATATTCTTTAAACAAAACAAACCAATACCCTTTTAAGACTCATTTTGTAGTGAGAGAATGCTTTATTTTTATTGCTGGAACTAAGGGAAGGAAGGAATAAGGGATTGCAGAATAAAGTCACTAGAATCACTCAAACAAAACAAAGAAACAAAAAACAACAACAACACAAAGAAAACTTCCTTCACAAAGCTCCCTAAATATGAAGAGAGAAGTCTCCTGCTTAAACCCTCTTCCTTTGCTATTTCCTTGCCTCAACTGTTGTAATCTGGAACACTTTTTTTTTTTCAACTTTTTTCTTTCAACGAATACAACATTTTAGGAGAGGCCCCCTCAAAATATGAGAATTCAGAAGGAACCATTAAAATTCTGACTCTTTATGACTTGACACTGTGTTCCCAAAGGTAAAGCAGAAATGTGCTCTGTAAGGGGATCTGACAGTGGTGGGCTTCAGCTCAGGCAGGATATGGGACCATGTTGGAGACAGGAAAGGCCAGAGCATGTAACCAACATGCTCTCTGGGCACACATACTGCCGTGTGTCGCTCCTTGGTGTAGCCACATCCGCATCCCCCTGGGAACAGAACATTCCATTACTGCCATTCCAGCACCTCCACCAACTCTTGGGTTGGTACTGACCATAACTGTTGGGGAAAAATCTTTGTAAAAATCTCATCAAAAATCTGGACTACTGCTAAAGTTGTTTCAGAAGAATAAGTTTAGACTCACACTTGGGTACCTTTTCCTCCATCCTTTTTAACATGGCTTTTTGTAACTGTGTGATAGTGTGTCTTGAGTAGAGTGGGAACAGAGTCTTAAGGAGCATCACCCCCTATAATGTGAACAGAGAGTACCAAGAGCACAAAGGTGCTAGTATCATGCAGACTAGATCAGCGTTTCCCAGACTTCAGTTATTCCAAGACTGTTTGTGGTTTTTCCTTTGGTTGTGTTTTCTGTTTTGCCATATTTGTATATAACCTCTTCTATTAATGCAAGGATTTCTTTCTTAAATCAAGGCACTTTGACACTTTTGACTTAAGAACCAACACCTAAAAGATCATGAGTTTTATGTTCTTGTTTCCTAACATAAAAGAGGGAATCCATGACAACTAAAATTAAATTTTAAAAAGGCATGTACTTACTTTAAAAATCATGTAACAGTGATAAACATATAAACTTGGGAAGGAATTGAACTGGGTGGTCTGTGGTCAAAGTTGAGATCAGAAATCAAGATCATATTCTAAGGGATTGAGGATAAAGAATTGAATCCACAAAGCCAAAGCTTGTAGAAAAGCCCTATAGGTGTGATCAGACTTATCAGACCTCCTTCCCTTCTGTTTACTGTCAACTAATCTATCCCAGCTCTGAGTGCCTAAAGGTTGGGACTTCTCCTCTGTCTTTTGCAAAATTTTTTTTTAAAGAAACTGTTTATTTTCTGTCAACTGTATTTCCATTTTGCTTAAGAGTCTGCAGAAGAACAGCATAAGACCCCCGGTGATTGTTCCTACCTCCTCAGTGGCTGGAGTAGCAGGAGCTGTAGCCTAGTCTTGTGTGGCCAGCTGGGTGCTCCAGCCTTCAGTGGGGAGCAGCGGATAATCCAGAGAGCACCTGTCTGCCTGCAGACCAGGCTGCAACCTCAGGTTGAGTGTCTTTGCATTCTTGTCCTCCATTCTTAAGTACCACTTTGGCTTCACCACTGACAGTAGCCTGGAAATTGCCAGCATCAGACTGATGATATCCACCTGTAGAGACTACCTTTGCATTGGTTTTCTTCTAGCATTTTAGTTGTGGGTTTTCTCTAATTTCTAATACAGAACTAGCGACAGTAAATTAGTATAAAAGAGCTGCCTTGACTCTGGGAAGAACCTGATCTGGAAGGACTTTCTGTGACTAAGAATGGGGCCATTATCAGTTAAAAGAGAGGGGGAAAAAATCTTGTGAGAAGTTTAAAGTAAAACAATTTGTCTGCCTTTATCTCTCATAAACATTTATATTTTAAATGTGAAAAATGTGGACCACCCTCATTGGTCCTCTCATTATCTGCTGAGCCAAAATGGTGTTCAATGTCACAAGAGTGATAATTCCAAATGTTCTCAAACATGATTTCACTGATCTTCTCATGCATCCCTGGAGACCAAAGATAGTTTCAGGGTTGGATAAATGCAAGCTTAAAATCTTGGAAGAAATGTTCTAGTCTAAATGCAATCTTCTGCCTCCTCATTTAGGACTCTCTTCACTGATCTGTTTCCTCATTTTTTTTTTTCTTAGCTGCAAATAACATGCCTAATTTGGGACAAATGAAAAATACCTAAGATCTAAGGAGGCAATAGAGAAAAGCACAAATACTTAGTTTTCTTTGTAAATGGGATACTAAGGTGTAATTTCCATGTGATGAGATCAACGCTGAAAGGTCTTTAACTCAGGCAGAAGTTGTAAAATTACTGAAGCCATTATAACCTCCTGTGACCAGTGAGACTCTTCCACCTTTACCAAAATATTGTCTGAATAAGATGTGGAATTTTTTAAGGGACAAAATATATAAGATAGCAATGGCAAATAATCTTACTATTGTACTTGTATTATTAAATTCTGAAGAATTCCTTTGATAAAAATATCAACTCCATGTTATGCTCCACTAAATGGGATCAGTCTGGGTTCAGGAGGCGGCATTGTCTATATGAACAGTTTCCACCTGGGGTCATATTTGTACTAGTGCAATTTTTTTAGGTCCCCTGCTGAACCAAAAATGATCACACCATCAAGGGAAGCACTTAAAATGATAGAACATGCAGAGACACCCCCCCCAAAAAACTTTTGGATTCTTCTTCTTCCAAAAGGTCTGAACTGGCTTTTGACAATATGAAATTACCAAGGCAGACTTAACCACTTGAAGCAAGTTTCAAACCAAAGTGGCACATCCAGAAAAGGCCTAGTGCCAAGGGTGGAGGTAGAAACACGTTTGTGTCTGGGACCAGGACAGGACGTTATTCACATTGTGTGGGCAGCTGTTACCCAAGGACACCTCTGTGAGATAGCAGAATGTGCTGTGCCTGCAATGGCAACTCCTTTTCTCTGTCCCAATCATATAGTTGCATACAATCTGATGGTTGCAGTCCCTTTAGGATGATACCTAAAAATTCTTGTTTGCTGGACACTTGGAACTAGTTTCTCTTCGTCAATGTATGGATGCCTTAAAGCCTAACACAGGCATGATCAAGGAGAAGCAGAAAGAGTAATGTCTCACCAGTGTTTCTAATAATTGTTTGAATTGTTAGCAATAACGAAAGTGTTTGCTAACATAGTAGAATAAAAACTGGCACTTGATTACGAATAACAAAGTGTTGGGCTTGCCTAAAATCTATTTAAAAAGGAAAGGAGAAAGTACTTTCAAGGCAAACAAGGCCAAATTTCCCACTTTACTCCTCTGCATTTTTTTCTATAATTTTTCTTCCAGATGTCCCACACATCTACTAGTCCCTTCACAATTTGTAAGACAAGGACAAAGTCCTTTAAGATCAAAGTGATTTGTTCATTCATAATTCAATTCATAGCTCTACCTAAGTAAATACACTAAGAAATCATTGCACAGTTCCTTAATCCTAGAGCTCTATCTTTGGCCCATTTAATTTTTTCACTTGACCTTAATACCATAAACACTGATAATTCATGTATGGAAAGAAAACGATCTTCTTGACTAATATATTTTTTGCTGAGCCACAGCTCATTACTAGTTCCATTCACTGGATGTCTGTTATTGCCTTTCAGAAAGAGCCTGCCCTGGTATTATCCATCCATAGATCCTTAGATCTATAGGTGGGAATTTAGGTTGCATCAGCCCATAGACCAAACCCTCTGAGGTTTAAATATGCTAATGTGTTACAATGAAGGAGCACTAAAAATCTGGTTTCAAATTTTGGTTTTGTTGTTGTGACTGGAAGCAAGTTATTTAACCTCTCTGCTTCTCATTTTCAGTGAATTTAAAATGTTAGATTAGATCTGGGCTTGGTTCACGTGCCAGTTCAGATTCATTAGTGGTGGCATGCTAGGAACATAGCAAAAGGTTATAAACTGCATCCAGCTACAATGGGAATGAGGAACCTCATTGATTGATTCAGATCCAGATTCATTCTGATTAGCAATGTCTGTCAAAAATAGGAGATACACACACACACACACACACACACACATACACACACCCTAGCTAGAAATGCACTCTAGTGTACATTTCATCTCTATTTTAGAAAAGTATATCACATTTCCTTGAAGAAGCAGCAAGATTATTTTGTAATCTTTAGAACCAGAAATAGAGATTTTTCTTGATCAAGATAGGTTCTTAGAGTCTTGATTCTTTCAAATGTCAACTATTAATAACTAGTTGGAATAAATAGCCAGATGGTACCCCCTGTTTGGGGAATGAATGAAAGCACCAGGCATTCCTTCCTCATGCACTGTCATGAGACAGGACTTGAAAGGTTTACTTTATCAATCAGCCCACAATGTATTGGTATGAAGTGCTCAGTGCTGGTTGTAAGTGGAGACTAAGTTGTAATTTTCATTTGATGAGATCAGCTCTGAAGAGGTCTTTAAATCAGAAGTCATAAAATTATTCAAGCCTCTACAATCTTAAGGAGAAAGTTTGCCAGGTAATTGTAGTGCTGACTTCTAACCTTTGGGATTTCTGATAAGTATCCCGAAGAGCTTCAGATATACAAATCTGTCTTTTGTTTGCTTATTTAATAAGGATTTTCCTAGAACCTCAGAAATTTGAAGGATATTTGAGCCATTGTTTATCCATACAAGTAATTTGCTTGAATTAAAACTGAGGTCTTGGGACCACCATCCCCCACCACCAGGCAGTATACATTTTAAACTTTATATTTGAGTAGGAGTCAGAGTTTAGGGATTCTGTTCCTATTTTTTAAAACTGGGACTATTTCTAAATTTAGTGAAATTGTCAAAGCACAATATATCTGTTTCCCCCAAGCCCCGCCCACAACAATGGGTCATTTCTTCTGTCCCTTCATTGTGTTATACTTCAAGGATATTCAAAAAATCATTCGAGAAGTTCCAGGTGATCATTCCAGCTTCTGGTAAAACTCACTCTTGCTATTACCATTTTGTGGTGCCAGCTATGTTCTTGCTATTATCCACCCAGGGATTTCATATTATAGGTCCCTGAATATTTTCTTAAACATAGAGATCTCTCTTATAGCGCCCAGAAGCTACAGAGGCTAAGAAGAAATCTTTTGGGATGTGAAATGTTAATACAGTTTTTACCTTAATACATAAACAAGTTCATCTACCCAGGGATTTCTCAAATGTCTGGAAGAATTTATGCAACAAAGACTGCTACCAGGGTACAGGGTGTGTTGGCAGATGTTCTAAGCAGGATTTACATCCTTCAGATTTCTACAGTCACTTCTCTAACATTTACTTCCATTCAGGACAAAGAACAGGAGTCACATGTGATAGCATTATTGTCCCTACAGTCTATTAACTTCCAGAGGCCATATCTGTACATCTTCAAGAGAGAAAATTATTTTGTTTCAAGTGATCCTCTCCCAGATTATAAATTTTAGTGGACTTTCTTCCTATTAGTTGAACTGGTTGACTGTTTTTCTGTCAATATCTGTTCTTTCTTCCAACCAATTTCCTCATTCTTTATTCCATACGAGCATTGGTGTGTAGGTCAAGGTTTAACTTGATTTCTGAAGAAAAACAATTACTCTGATTTATACCTTTTGCCAATTTTTGTGGGATAAATCCTCCCACTAAGGCAATTTGCAAGCTACCAACATGACATCATTAAATGCAGGGTTGGGAAGAGAAGCCCAGAATCATACCACCATGTTGTACTCTATTACACAAAAGCAGAGACTGAAATAAACTCAACAGCATAAGTAATGGTAAAATAATTAGGAAGTAAAGAATTGAGTATATGCTACCTTTGTTTTTATACATAATCTATTTGTTAGTTCATCTAGTTTAATTTTTAATAAGAGTTGTGTCTAAAAACTGGATCACACAATTCCTGAAAATTTAATAGTCCTATGCACTGGGATGGACTGGTTCTAGCATGCCATTTTATAAGATATTCAGAGGCTGAGGTTAATTATTTCCCTGGGAATGCTTGAAAAACTGGGCAGGGAAATGTAAGTGATTCTAAACTCCCACCCTAGGCAAAGTAAATGAAAGAGTAGGGACGTGTCCACTCAACATGCTTTATTTGGTGCCAGTACAAAGCCCTGGCATTTGTGCACTTAATGCATAGATTATATCAATAACAAGAGTGAGACCAGGCTTGCCAGATAGGCCACGCCTGAAAACATCAAAAAGACTCTTTAAATTTTGGAAAAGAAAATAAATACAACTGAACATGAAAACAGAAGAGTTTGGAGAGACACACTTTTACAAAGTTGGTCTAATCTAGACAGTATAAACACAGAGAGATAGTATTAAATCTGTCTGGGATGGTAATACTGAAGGAATCATTGTTCATTGTGTAGGAAATAAAGTCAAGAAGAAAAGCCAAAAGGAAACAGAGCCTTAGGGTTCGATGTATGTAGGTAGATTACAAAAATATAATTTGTGTTTACCTTGGCTCCAAGTGCATGCATCTGAGACCACCATAAGACAATCATCAAAGCTTGGCTTCTTGGTTAGAATAGCTCAAGGTGCCAGGAGGGAATATGAATTCTGCTAGGTTCAGCAATTGTGGGATAAGAAAACGAAAAGTCCTTTCTTCTCCTTCTTCAGAAATCGCTGCCAATTGACTTACCCCTTCCTCTCCACATCCTGTTTATGCTGCCTTCTTTGCCATTACCAAGCACTTATCTGAAAGTCTCTTCATCCAATTCTTCCACAGTGGCTCTCACTGTCTCCTTTCAACTTCTGCTATCCCTGGAACTACACCTCTCAGTGTCAGCTCTAGATGCTTGCTGTGACCTCCAAGTCCTAGCTGGAAGGCATATTGAGTTGTGAAGTTACTTGTTTATCTCTCGCAATAGGTTTAAATTCATTGAAAATGGAAATGTGTCTTATTCTATTTTATCTTATGTGTCTAAAGCAAATGATGATTATATAATAGCTGCTCAATGTGTTTCTGAATGAATAAAATAAATGAATCAATGGCCATAGAGGAGATAGAACTCAAAGGATCATGGAGGTTTTCCATTGTTTAAATAACAATAGTAACAGCTGTGTAATAGATGATAACACTGTCTTACTGCCCTATCTGAGTAAATGAGCAGAAGAAAGTCAGTTAAGAATTCTTTGCTGTACTGGGGATATAGCTCAGTTGGTAGAGTGCTTGCCACCCATGCATAAGACCCTGGGTTTGATCCTCTGCACCACAAAAAAAAAAAAAAAAGGATACTTTCCATGAACATACATCTTGTTACCCTCTTCCTACCAGTTCCTATTTTTCTTTCATCAACCACATTAATATTCTTTTTCCTTCTTATCAGTTGCCTTCTCAGACTCCTTGCTTACCATACCAAGTGCAATAGATCATCTGTGATAAAATGAAGGGGAAGGACAGTCCATCCTGATGCTCAGGAGTCACCACTTCAAGCACCTGTGTTACTTCTCTCCTCCCCTCACCTCCACCTGAATAGTTAAATACAAGCTCCTTTGTATTACACTTGAGCACTCTGGCAACCACTGCTATCTACATATTCATGGAGACAAAATAAAATGGAGCAAGGAAAAATTACAGGTTAGACAGGTGTCTGGTGATAGCCTAAATTATTGTCTTTGCTGAAAGCAAAAGGTTGACGTAGGCCTTTTATACACCTCCAAAGACATGAAATTCAGGTTCTAAATTAGAGGTAGAATTTCATTATGCAGCTTGATAATTTATTCTCAGGTGTGTAGGAGAGATCTGGATGTAAAAGGGCTTTAGCTCCTATGAACTGGAGCTGTTTAAGTTGGAAAACATGTCACGTGCATGGTTTTAAATAGGCAGATATGCTTTGCCCTTTGAGTTTTCAGAGCTTTACTCTTTTCAATCTACCAGGCTGAGTGTGGGTTTTCTTCCCTGCCCTCTCAAAGTCATTTAGGCACACCTGATGACATTCTGTCAGTGAGAGAACTTTTACTTCATTTGAATGGGTGAGGTGATCAGTCCAATCTCTACTTTTTCTGTTTAATATTATTACCTCTACTTATTCTAAGAGTTTCAAGCAGACTCATTACTCCTTCAAAGGCTTCCAGAACAATTGGAACAAGCCTTTGTACCATAGTTATTTGCCATCTCCTTAGCCATTAGAAACAGCTATTTTGGAGGCTTGGGTATTTGTTAATGATGTTCTCTTCTCTCTTTGTTGAATGAAATAAATTTTGTTACTGACAGTCACTCAACACCTTGAGGTTCCAAAAGACATTTGTATCCAACATTTTTAAAGTTTCAACAATATTAGTTCTCCCTACCATTTTGCTTAATATACAACTTTGTCAATCCTTTAGGATTCCACTGAGAGGTTCAAAAGGGTTTAGACCTACTGTCACATATTCACTTAAATTATCAGCAATAGTGGCTCAGCTTTATCTACATGGAGGTCACTAGGAAAAGTTATTTGTTTTCAATGTAGTCTTTAAAACATTGTTTTTCAAAGCACGGACCAGCCTTTCTGAATCTTACTTGGACTGCTTGGTTAAAATGAACATCCCTGAACCTCACCTTAGATATTCCAAATTAAATATCTGGGAGTGGGACCCAGGAGCCTGCATATTTAATAGATTTCTACATGACACTGATCTAATTTGTAGACTATGGACTATAATTTAAAGCATTAGAAAATTAAAAAAATAAATAAAATGCAAGAAATATTGTATCATTTCTCTTTAAGCATAATGAAATCAGTTTTCCCCACTGCTTTCATGTGGTAATAAAAATACGTCGTCCGGCAACCATGTAGGTGGGTGTGTAGGGCAGAAGCCAGGCAGAGGGGGTAGAAGTTTGGAGTAAGCTCTAAAAATTGATAGTCTTATAAATCAGTGTCAGAATGGCCTACAGAACTGGCCTATAGAACTGAATAGGTGTACATAATGGGTGAGGTGATCAGTCCAATCTCTACTTTTTCTGTTTAATCTTATTACCTCTACTTATTCTGAGAGTCTCAAGCAGACTCATTACTCCTTCAAAGGTTTCCAGAACAATTGGAACAAGCCTTTGTACCATAGTTATTTACTATCTCCTTAGCCATTAGGAACAGCTATTTTGGAGGCTTAGGTATTTGTTAATGATGTTCTCTTCTCTCTTTGTTGAATGAAATAAATTTTGTTACTGTCACTCAACACCTTAACTGTACATAAAGTGGCCTGTTACAGAGCAATCAGGCTCAAAAATACAGGAAACAAGTAAGACTCCTAGGCCACAAGTGATGTGTACATTGCTCCTCATGATGTCTGCAGATTAGGTGATGTAAAGACGGAATTTCTTAAGCCCATTCATTCATTCATTCCTCATGAGGTACTTTGTCTCATGCACTCTGCTAGATGTGGGTAATATAAATGTGAACAAAACAGATGGAGTCCTGCCCTTATGAGGCTTAAAGCAACAAAAGAAGAAAGATATTAGATAAATAATCTTAGATCACAGTATGAGCACATAGTTGTAATTTGTGATAAATGCTATGAGGGAATATTACATGATGCCAAGAGAGTATGACAACAGGATCTAAAACAAACCAAGATAGAACATTTAAATTTACAGTGCAACTGATATACAGCAGAAGAACCTGACCTGGGCCCTTCTCCTGCATCACTGTGTTTTAATAATAATGAATATTGTCAAAATAATAACTACCGAAATTGAGTGCCAACTATCTGCCCTGGCACCACGGTAGATCTTTATAAATGCTTTCTCATTTGGTGACCTATGGGGATCCCAGATCTGCTGAAGGCCTCAGTTGAGATTCAAATCCTGGTCAAACCCCAGTACCTAGCTTCTATTTACTGCAGTACTTCAGACAGATAACACTTATTCACAGTGTTCAAGCTGGGTGGCATATCAGAAGTCATCTACCTACTAACCAACACCCTGTTTTATAGATGTGAAAACAGAGGTTAAGCTCCTATCAAAAGTCATGCCCAAACTATCTGGTAGAACTGGGAATAGTACCCGGGTCTTAAGTCACAATCCAAGCTCTTAGTCTACTTCCTTGCCTCTGTATATCTTAATTATTTGTGCCCTGTTGAGAATTTAGCATTGATTTTCTATGCTATATTTTAAAAATTGGTGGGTTTAGGCTGAAGAAACAACTCCCAGTTATCAAATTTTTCACTCTAGTATCCTTATCATTGGCTCTGATGTCCCCTTCTAAGTATTATGATCACTAATAGCAATTGTGCTGCTCATTAGGAACAAATAATATGCTATTGGAATATTCTCTGTGGAATGTGCTTCTCAGAAGTATATTCAGAAATGGCAATGGATTTACTTTTTCTTCTTTTCATTCTTGGGTACACTAATCCCAAGGACAATGGTGAGATGCCTAGATCCTCAGACCTACAGAATAAACACGTATACCTTCCTAGAGCATTACTTCAGTCAATGGCAAGTATTTTAACCTTTTCCTTAATATGACAGCAAACATAAATATATTAAAGAGTGGAATCCAAATTTAGAATAATTTTTTTCAAAGATAAACAGAAGACTTCAAAGAAATTATGTGTGTGCAACTGAATGCTTCAGACTAACATCCTCAAAAAAAGGCTGTGTCCCTATCCCTTCAAATGTGTGCGGAGAGTCACCCATTGACATGATTTACTCTTCTCTGTCATTAGACATAATATGGTGAAAAAAAATAGTGAAAACATGCTCTAAGTTCATTATACTCTCAGACTTTTTTCTATTCCTAAAGGTGTCATGCAGAAGAAAAATATTGGGCTTTGGAATAAGTAAGACTTGAGTTTTTACATCTTGAAACTGAAACTCCCTAGCTATGTCACATCTATGCACTGAACCTCAGGTTCTTTCACTCATTGGTGGAGATGTTAATGTGTACACCATGAGCCTATTTTGATGGTTAAATGAATTACATATAAAGTGCCAAATGCAGCATCTGAGGCATTGACACACTCAAGGAGTGACACTTGATCGTGATGCCATATTTACAAATGGCAGGCAGAGGGTTTGGGCATAGAATATGGTTAGGAAAAAGAGAAAGCTACTAGGCCAGGTTGTTACCACGTTTTATCTTCTAGAGGACAGAAATATAATAAGAATGAAGCGCATGCATGTACACACACACACACACACACACACACACACACACACTTACATCCCTAAACCTGTGTGAAGAGAGAGGAACAAATAGCAGCTGGGAAATATTGAAGTATGGGAGCATGGCTTGAGACACTCGAAGTTTTGGGGACATGAGAAGTATGAATCAAACTGTCATAAGAAGACCAAGAGTCACTTTGCATCTTCTTTCCCCTCAAACTGTAGTTCATATATTAAAAATTAAGGAAGCAATATGATATGATTTTTTCCCCTACATAGACATTTTGTTCTAATTGTAGTCTTTATTTCTTATCTCAAAACTGTTGTTAGATACGTATTATTTATGATGTCAACATTAGAAAACAGGTTGTGGCAGAATTTGTACAACTCCTGGATTTTGCCCTAAATTTGAACTTTTTTATTTTCCAGTTTGCTCTTTTGCTTCCTGTTTCCAGGACCAAACGCTTTAAGAAGATCAGAAAATAATAATCATCACATAGCATTAAGCCAACAGGAAAAATGTGTCTATGTGTCAAGTGCAAATTAATCAGAATTATATGCCTTAAAATATCTTTAGAAGGCTATATATAAGTTGATTAAAAAAAATGGATCCAGCTTCTGCAAGGTAAGGAAACTGTAGTGTCAGTTGGCGAAGACAGCCCACAAATTCCAGAGCTCCTTATGCATTCTGTTTACAAGAGCCCTCCCCCACACGCCCAGGGCACAAGGAGTCCTGCACAGCAATTCCATACAGATCCCTCTTCAGTCTGGTTCTTCCAGGGAAGATTTGGAGAAAGGGCAATTGCTCTGAATTCAGAAGACAGTTGAGGTTGGCCTCTGGCCTGGGGGAGGTAGATAAAATGGATTCCTTCCTCTCCTCCAGAGCAGATGTTCTGCCTACTCTGTTCAGCTGTCACCTGCAGCTAACTCCACTGAGTCTCACCACACCCTTTGGTGACACTCTTTGACAGGGAAGATGGGATTTCAATATCACCTTCCCTAGCAACTGAGAAGCCATCTTCATAGTCCCTATCTTTACATTAGCAACATTTACGTGTTTCTTAATTAAGCCTCTAACACGTTTTAACATCTTCATGCTCTAAAAACATTAAATGTTACTTTTTTTAAAAAATAAAAATAATGGCCAGGTGTGGTGGTGCATTCCTATAATCCCAGCAGTTTGGGAGGCTGAGGCAGGAGGATTGGGAGTTCAAAGACAACCTCAGCAATTTAGTGAGGCACTTAGCAACTCAGTGAGACCCTGTCTCTAAATAAAATATAAAAAAGATCAAAAGATGTAACTCAGTGGTTAAGAATCCCTGGGTTCAATCCTCAATACCAAAAAAGAAAATAAAATTAAGGAAGAAAAATAAAATTAATGTAAGAGAAATTAAAACATCCCCAAACCATATTTCCTCATGGCAATGTCATGCTTTCCCATCAGATACACTTCTTGGTGCCTCTTCCCTTATTCCTTGTGAGGATATTTGAAAATACCTGACTTTTTAAGGAACTGGAATTAGGTGGAGGTAGGAAATCGCTCAGAAATGCTTACATTTTTTTTCTTTCCCCGCCAACCTCTTTGAACATTGTGTCACCTTCCTATCTCTAAGGTAAATTCTTGCCCAGCTTGAAGGTGTCATTGGCTGTCCTGCCTTGGCGAGAAGACCCACTTATCATCTGCACAGTGTGTGACTAAAGCATACATGGAGGAAGGAAAATGCTGAGTCTTGATGGAAGACAGAGATGGCCCACACCGGATACAGGCAATTGTCAGGACTAAAAGCTTTGGCCCAGTGAGGCTTACTTACTTCAAAGAGAAGTCATAAGGCATGGATCCTTAGGAGCTTGCTCTTCTTTGCAGCACCAGGATAAGATGAGTGGAGGAGGAGGGGGTCCTCACAATTAACATTTTGACCAACAGCTTCCAAAGAAACTGGGTATTCAGTCTTCACATAGTAAAGAGTTGAGACAAATTTCCTTTTCTATTGAACTATCATTTGATAGATGCCACAATCACAATTAGGAACATTTGTGTTCCATGATGTGTACATTTGGGTGGCAATTGCCAGTGCAGTAAGTCAATACTGTGCATTAACCAAGGTCAAGAGCATGTGGCCTGTAGAATGACTTATTGGTGCTATTTCCCTTTTAGCAGGAGAGAGAAGTTTAGAATTTGAGGCTAATTGTAAGTTTTTCTGAGATTCTTCCTAGTCATGGGCAGTTGCATAATGATTTACTACATGGAACATTTCTTCATTTAACAAATATTTATTGAGTTGGGCACTATGTTAGACGGTGGGATAAAATACAAGAGGCAAATCCCTGACCTCATGGAGTCCGTAGATCAGCAGGTGGGAGGCACATCAAATATTTACACTGGTAGCTGGAAGCCCCAGATCTCACCTGGGCTGCCACCCGCTCCAGTTCCTCACCTCTCATCAAAAATGTTCTCACAGTCTGGCCCACTGACCCACTGCAGCTTTGTCTCCTGGGAGCTTGTTTACAATGCACATTTCCAGTCCTACAGCATACAATTTACTGGCCTTCCAACAGGCTTCCTGAAGTATTTCTGATCGATAAATACTCCCTGCATGCGTTTTAACTGTAATAAGGCTCTATAATGCTTCTGCAGGAAGGAGCGCATGAGCAAGCATGCTGGTTTGTGGTGGGGATAGCTCTGGATTTGTGGTTTTTAGACATGACTTTAAATGTCACTTCTTCCAGTTATAATGTTGCTTTTGAGTCTCAGTTTCTTTATCCCCCAGCCCCAGCCCACTGAAGGATTGCATATGACAGTGCCAAGACCAAGGTCTGTGTTTGCTTCTTTTGGCTTCTCTAATTAGCAATAAGTTACTCATAAATGTGCTACCACACAAGCCATGGGCAGGAAGAAGAATTTGCAATATTTATAAGTAACAGGTAAAGACTGTTGTTCAGAATACACACACACACACACACACACATACACACATTCTTTTTCACTCTACAAATCGGGAAAAAGACACATAGAAGAAGGATCAAATACATGAGGCAGGAGGACTGTGAGTCCCAAGCCAGCCTCAGAAACTTAGCAAGGTTCTAAGCAGCTCAGTGAGACCCTGTCTCTAAATAAAATATAGAAAAAGGGATGGGGATGTGGCTCAGTGGTCAAGAGCCCCTGAGTTCAATCCCCAATATGAAGGAAAAAATAAAAGATATATCTAGTGCAATTCAAAATGTTATATGTAGGTCTCAATTGTTCTACTTCTCTGTGTATCTCCAATAGAAACTCTGGTGTTTGTGCACAGAGTCATGTGATAGGGTATTGCAGCAAGAGTAAAAAAATCAGAACCCATCTTGTGTCCATTTATAGAGGAATGGGGAAGTAAAACGAGCAGTTAAAAGTGATGATCTCAATCAGCTGGTTAGAACTCAAGAACATTTATTGAATGAAAACAAGGAGAAGAACGCAGCCCTATGAATCATTTATATGAACAAAAACGATATTATGTTTTGTTTTATGATGCAGGTTATGTGTGTGAGATTTTTACAAATGAAAGGATTCATACAAAATTCATGCTTTGTTGCATGAAGGATGATGGGAAAAAATAGGTGACTGGAAAAGATGTTTGATTATATCTACACTTTATTTCCATAAACACAAAATATTAAAACCTGAAAGAAGTACAATCAAACCTTGACAGGTGCTGTGTCTGAATCACAGGACTACTAGTGTTTGTTGACTTATTTTTTGTAGTTTTCTGTAGCATTAATGTTTTTGAAAATTAAAAAAACAGAGAGAGAGAGAGAGATCAATTGTTCATCATTGTCCCATAGCTGAGGAAACTCTTTGGACAGGTGAGAGGTGGTGGCTAATGTGGAATGCAGTGAGATGCTGGCACACTATAGGCTAGAGGCTCTGGGTTTGGCAAGGAAGAGTTGGATGACCCGGAGACATTCGGGACTCACCATGGCGGGAGGCCCCCAGAATACGAACCAAGTTTGTAGTATAATTGTATTTGTTTTCAGTCCTCTCAGCTACTGTTTATGTAGACAGTGAAATTACCAGTCAGAGACTCAGAGAATAAATAGCTCTTTCTTCCCTTCCACATCCCCCCTTCTCACCCAACGCCCGCCTGTGGTTTGGAGGCCACGCTTGACTGCCTTACAATTGGCCTCTCCTCTCAGTTTCTATTTCATCTTTCTGGTGGTTGCTGAGGGAGTATGAAGGAATCAAGGGAAAGAGAAAAGAAAGTAAGAGAATATAATGAACTCTGGATAAAGCAAGCCATCTCCTGGATTTTCATCTAAGGATCAAATTTCGTGGCCTGCTGAAAACTGGATTTCAGAGATGGACATAGCAGGAATTCTGACTTTCGGGAGCCTGAGCAGTTTTGTAGTGACCCCTGTGTTCCTTGCATCCTGTCCTCCAGAAAGCTGTGCCCACACACATACAACCATGATGCGCGTGCAATCCCACCCACTTCCTGCACTTTAGTAAAAATCCCAGTTTCTCGGGGCAGCATCCACACCTGTGAATAGAAATGCTCAGGAGCTAGCATGCTCCTGAGAGTGGAGCAGAAGACTTTACATGATATAACCCAAAGGAAAAGAGTGCTTGGTTATTTGTCTTTGTAACTAATATGTTTGGGAAAGCAACTGCTCACTTCATGTACCTATTCCTCTCAGAATGGACAGTTAGACTGTAAGATCTTACTCTTACAAACAATGTTGCAATGTAGGCCTTTAGCATTCCGGCTAGGCTTTTCTCTTCTTGCAAAGGGGGTAGGTGTCTGTGATTCTGTCCTGCTAAGGAAGAGCTACTTCGTATGTACAATATAAAGCACTGGTGTCCAAAAGTGGGACCCTGAAGACTGGCAGCATCAGCATCACCTGGGCACTTGTAAGAAATGCATATTCTTGGGCCCTGCCTCAGACAAGGACTAGTTAGCAGCCCAAATATCTGCACATTAAAGCTTGAGAACCTCTACTAAGATCCAGCACTAAACTGGTTATCAGAAGGAAAGAATTCAGGTGTCTACTCCATACTTAGTGGCTGTACTGCCTTGGGCAAATAACTTGCTAGAATTAAGTGTTGTTTACATGGTAGGAGCCCAGCAACTGTTTGTTGAATGAGTAATGTCTGTGAACGTTCACTGAAAACCGTGAAGGACTGTACCGCTGAAGTTGTTATTACTGCTGCTATCTCATCCTGGGAGTGGCTTTCTTTGCTAAATCAGATGTTCTGGTTGAAGTGTCCTTTCTGCTTCTCTTAGATGTTTGTTACTATCCATGAAGAGTGACCAGTTTTAGCCAATACAAATAGAGGACGCTCAACTAGATTTAAATTTCAGATAAACCACACATATATTTTCTGAATATAAATATGTCCCAACTATCGAATGGGCATGGTTGTACTAAAAAATTACTTTTTGTTTTGGACCAGTCCTGTATTTAATCTGGTCTCCTCTATTTAATGTGGCAACTCTGTCTTTGGAGTGTTTTTAAGGTTAGGGACCAGCCTTTGTTGATTTCAAAATGTTTGTGTTTGAGAAGGAATGCTTTAAGCTATAAGTATTGGGAAATCTCATGATGATTTTATCAAAAAGAACTTTGTCTTATATGGCAAGTAGTCTTGGGGAGAGGTGATTATAGGAACAGTTCAGGGGCTCAAAGACATCAGGATCTGATTCTAGATTCTTGTGAGTCTCTTGGTCTTTCCTTCATCATCACAAAATGGCTGCAGTAACTCTAATTTGAGATCCTCACAGAGCTCTCTTGTCAGACAATTTCAAGTCAAATCAAGAGGAGGAGTTTCTTCCTCAGAATCTAATAAACTGGAAAAACATCCACCCTTACAACTGGAGGTAACCAAGTGGGTGATAGATTTGGGAAACTTTTAGGGTAGCTAACTAAAAGTGTCTGGCAATATTGAACAAATATTTATTAAGTGCTACTATATTCTTGGGCTTAGCATTAGAGATATATGTAAGACAAAGTTTCTGCCCTCCTGGAGCTTATTCTCTGCTCAGGGAGACAACAGGAATCAGATTAGGTAATTAAGCAAGTGCTTTGTTGGAGACTTGCACCAGATGCAAATGTAGCTCTCACTTCTCTCAGGCCAAGAGTTCAGAGAAGCCCCCTCGAAGAGATGCTACCTAGCACATAGTAGATGCTTGGGATCCTGTGAGAATCAAATCATTGTATACACACACACAAACATACACACACACACACACACACACACACATACACACCTACCTTTATTGTATTCTGTACACTAAGGATACAATAGTTGTTAATTCTTAAATTATTATTATCCTAGTGGGAGCCAGTGGTTGGTTGATGTGCCAAATGGGTGTCCATCTTTTACTGGCTGATCTAAATTAGTGTGCGTGGCCTGTCTTACCTGTCACACAGTCAAGAAGTTCAACAAGGAGTGGTGAAATAAGCCGATGGCAGAACGAGAGAAATTAGAATTCATATATCTGAAGAGCTACCTAATCAGGGCTTTTTAATATTTTTATATCCCAAACTCCTTTATGTGTATGTGTGCAATCCTGTTAGGATTATTAATGTATTAGCACTAATTTAAATTTAAAATAAACTCCTGACTGTAACTAAAAACAAGTCAAAACAATGGGACAATAGGTTGCTTAATTTTCAAGCTGTATCGCATCGCTTCTTGCCTACAAGATCCGTTCAGATACTGTCTGTACTGCCCACCCTGTTAAGAAATCATCGCCTTGGAGATCACATGGATTAGTGGTTTTTCTTTTGGTGATTTTCCAGGTCTCTGTAGTGTGCCATAAAGTCTCCCTCAGAGATTGAAAGGAAGACCAAGTTTTCTGGACTCAGGTGTATCACTGACTTCCACATGGGCCCTCCTCCAACACACACACACACACACACACACACACACCAAACAAAAACTTCCATTTAGCCTGGAGGATAAAAGCCAAGACAGGAGAGTCAGGTTTCCTGCCCTGTGTTAGCTGCCTGGCCTTGGGCAAGTTTTTAACTTCTTTAGGCCTCAGTTTTCTCATTTATAAAACAGGAATGACAATAATACTTCCAATTTTATTAAAATTTCCAACAAAAAGAAGTGATTTACCAAGGATACTTGGCATAAAGCCTGGCAGATTCTGATGGTGTAATAATTGTGAATTATTGTTATTACCATTTTTATTAATATGTAAAGAGTTCCAGGGCTGGGAAAAATAAATAAATAAACAAACAAACAAATAAATAAATGAAAGAAAAGGAAGTTTACTGTTTTAGTCAAATCACCTTCTATTAACGAGGCCACTGAGGCTCAGGGAGGTTCAGTGAAGTTCCTAAGCTCACTTGGTTAGTGGTAGACTTAGTTCTAGACATAAGGTCTCAGACTTTAACAGCAAAACTTGTATAAACTCACGGTTCACAGGGTTTCATAGCTCAAAATAATTTTATTTGAATTACTTTAAAAATGATACAGTAGCAACAGTTCATATTAATATATTTCCAGCACTGGTTTCTATGCTTTGAGGTCTGATATAAACACGGATGTAGATACTTCAACAGCAGGTGTGAACACCCACCTGAGAGGCCCACCAACAGGATTCCCTTCCAAGTCACCTTTAATTGCTACCCCAGGCCATTTCTCCTCTCCTCTGTGTTAGAGAACAGTCCTTCCTCCTACAAGCTTATCCCTTGCTAGTCAGAAGAGGGAGGAGAAGAGGAAGAAGAGGAGGAGGAGGAGGAGGAGGAGGAGGAGGAGGAGGAGAAACAGAGCAAGAGCTTAAGAAACTGCAAGTTCTCTCATCAGAGGAGAATGAAACCAATATTCCTTATAGGTGCCCAGTTTAGAAATCCAGAAATTTCTTTTACAACCTTCTGGAGGATGGAAGTCCAACAACAAGATGCCCTCAGGGTTGGTTTCTTGTAAGACATTTTTCTTTGGCTTGTGGAGATCCACCTTCTGTGCCTTCATAAGGTATTTCCTCTGTGAGCGCAGATCCCTTGTATCTTGTAAGAACACCAGAGAGATTGGATCAGGGCCCCAATGACTCTGTTTCAACTTAAAAGGTACAGATACAATCACAGAGTGACCTGACTATTGAGGGTTAGATCTTCACATATCAACTTAGAGAGTGAACACAATTCATAACAGTAGGAACCAACTATTCATGTCCAACAGTGACAGGTTTCCTCCTACCTACCCCTGAGCCTTGGACTAGGCCATCCTTCTGGAATCACTTTCTCCTCCAGATATTCAAAATATATTATTTTTCAAAACAAATTCAAACCCCACCTCTCCTGGGAGTCCCACGCCCTGCCTTTTCTCACATTCCCAACCTACTTAATTGGACCCTACTTCAATCCACATGCATGCCTCTGTGTCATTAGAGATTTGTCAACCTGTATACACTTGGTGAAAGCTGAGGAAATATCACAGACAAGTTGTGTTAATCAACTCTTTGCCACTGAGACAAAATACCTGAGAAAATCAACTTAAAGGAGGAAAGATTTATTTTGGCTTATAGTTCCAATGGTTTCAGTCCACAGTCATCAGGTTCTGTTGTTTCTAGGTCAGTGGAGAAGCAGAACAGCACAGTAGGAGGGCAAGATGGAGGAAAATTGCTCCTCCCATGGGAAGTTGAAAGAGGGAGATAGGAAGGGGCCAGGACTCATCCTCAGCAAACTATTTGGTCTAACTTGGTCTTAACCACCTAACGGTTTCTACCATCTCTGAGTAATGTCATCAGATATGAGTCCCTCAATGGGATTTGGTCAGAGTCCTTGTGATCTAGTCACTTCCCCAAATCCCCACCTGTGAACACTCTTGCACTGGAGACCAAGTCTTCAACACTTGAATCTTTGGGAGACACTTCCTATCCAAATGATAGCACAAATAATTACAAAGCACACAGTATGAATGTCTGTTGAGACAAAATGTGGGTTCTAATTTTAATGGACTTCGGCTGAAGCGGGAAAAGTTTCATCAGGCTGAGAGTGGATTGTGACCTGAACGGTTTTCTGAAATCTACATGATCCTCAATGTCACACCATCAAGTGGGAACTTGAGATTTTGTCTGAACTTGGAGTTCTGACCTGGGATCTTTCAAGGGGACATTAGAGTGAGAAACTAAGTTTTTAGTTATAAAAGGAAAAATTGGTTGGGTACTGCTTTATACACTGTTGAATTCCTGATCAGGAGATTCTCAAGAGAATCATAAACTCATGCTGTCTCCTTTCTCCTCTCTACCTATTATCCTTATTATAATGTGTTAGTATGAAGATGGGAGAATGGCAATTTCCAGATTAGAAAACCCAGCCCATGGACTTTTATAGCAGCAGCCATGCCTCAATTTGATTTTGAAATGTGCAATTAAATGCTTAGTCCTCTGTACAAAGAGAATATTTCTCAGAGGAGGGATCTGGAATCCCTTGTTGATGAGATGCTCCTCAGTGTGGAATTTTTATTTGTCTCAGTTTCTCTTAGAGACTTTTTAAAATGGGAAATCGCAAGGTTATTTTGCATCTGAAATTTAAAAAAGTAAACTGACTGTGGGTCTGCTTCAGGCCTCTACTTTCAAGTCTGTTCTGCTCTGTCAGTACAAAGGTCTATTTATTTCTGATCAATGATGGATTTCAAAGAGAGGGACACATTTTGCACATCTTGCCTGTCCAACAGTTCCTTTCTATGCAGTTTGTGTTAAAGGATACCAGTGCATAACCACCTCGTGGCAGGTACACAAGTAACAGATACACAGGACAGGAGCCAGTAATGCTGTGAACCAACAAAATGGTCTTTCAGGTTAATAGCACATTTTTTCAGCTCATTAAAGAAAACATAGTGTTAGAAGTTTTGCTTGATGTTTGAAAGATTCACTGTTTTGTAGCCTGCACATTTGCCAAGCTTTCTCAGACGCTGCTTCTCAGCAAAAGAAACAATCAATGAGGTGAACAGAGAGCCTACATCTTGGGAGCATATTTTTACCCCTCACATATCAGATAGAGCACTAATCTCTAGGGTATATAAAGAACTCAAAGCTAAGCACCAAAAAATCAAATAACCCAATCAATAAATGGGCCAAGGAACTGAACAGACACTTCTCAGAAGATGATATACAATCAATCAACAAATATATGAAAAAATGTTCAACATCTCTAGCAATTAGAGAAATGCAAATCAAAACTACTCTAAGATTTCGTCTCACTCTAGTCAGAATGGCAGCTATCAATAATTCAAACAACAATAAGTGCTGGTGAGGATGTGGGCGAAAAGGCATACTCATACATTGCTGGTGGGACTGCAAATTGGTGCAAACAATCTGGAAAGCAGTATGGAGATTCCTTGGAAAACTTGGAATGGAACCACTGTTTGACCCAGCTATCCTGCTTCTCAGCTTATACCCAAAGGACTGAAAAATAGCATATTGCAGGGACACAGCCACATCAGTGTTTATAGCAGCACAATTCACAAGAGCTAAACTGTGGAACCAACCCAGATGTCCTTCAGTAGGTGAATGGATAGAGAAACTTTGGTATACATACACAATGGAACATTACTCCACATTGAAGAGAATAAAATCATGGCCTTTGCAGGTAAATAGATGAAGTTGGAGAATATAATGCTAAGTGAAGCAAGCCAATCCCAAAAAACCAAAAGCCAAGTGTTTTCTTTGATATGAGGATGCTGACTCATAATGGTGACTGGGCAGGGGGAACATGGGAGGAATGGAGGAACTTTAGATAGGGCAAAGGGGAGGGAGGGGAAGGAAGGGAACAAGGGGGGAGGAATGATGGTGGAATGAGTTACCCTAAATACTTGTATAAAGACACGAATGGTGTGAAAATACTTTGTGTACAATCAGTGACTTGAAAAATTGTGCTGTATATGCATAATATGAAATGAATTGCATTCTGCCATCATGTATAACACATTAGAATAAATAAATAATTTAATTTTTTGAAAAAAGAATCCCCCAACTTTAAAGAAGAATGAAGTTATGGCAAAAAAAAAAAAAAAATCAGCAGAGACATACCAACTCTAACACATTGTGATAAACTTTAAATGATTGGTATAAATAAAGTGTAATAGGAACTTGAAGGAAAGTGCCACTCATCCTGTCAGCCAGGAGAAGACTCATAGATGAGCTCAGGGAGAAGGAAGCCTTGAAAGATGAATGGAGTAGACTTTTGCAAGATTGGAGGACAAAGAATAGTGAGCAAAATAACAGCAGGGAGGAGTGAAAAGGAAAGTCTATTAGAGGAACAAAGAGTAGTGTCAGAAGTCAGAGGCACCTGGATAGGGGTGTAGGGATGATTTCAGAGAGAGGAAACAAATGCACAAATTAAGTCTTAAGGGATGAGAGTCACTGAGAAATCAGAAGGAACATTGCTGGAATAACAATACATAGGAAAATATCTTGGCACTAATATCTTACACAATTGGAGAGCCTGTTGATCATCACTTGAAACATGGTTAGCAAGAAGTATTGTGTTATCATGTGCTCCAGGATATTGCCTGAAGTATAAGTGCATATTCAGATACAGAGCTTGTTCAGAAGCCAGTATGTTTGAGGAAATCTTTCTGGAATTGATGGAGATGGAGCAAGGTCTGATAGGTTAGGAGACCTGAATTATTAGAGGAAAGGGGAAAGCATTCTCCCTGAACAATATCTCAGCAGCAGGATTGCAATTGTGGGGACAGAGGTGGTAGATGAGAAGTTCAGCAGAGATTAGCCTCGTCATTATGAGGGAGGTTTCTGTTGTTGGGTCCATTGGTTTAATTTCAGTGTTTCTCAATCTTGACTGCATATTGGAATCTTCTATGAGGGTGGAAAACTATTGGTATCTGAGTCCAACCCCCAGTTTTTCTGACTTAGTTGGAATGTAGTCTGAGCAATAGGATTTTTTTTAAAGCTTCCTAAATTTAAAGCTTCCTAAATACACTGATTCTAGTGTACAGCCAGATTTATAGGGTGTATTAGCTTTCCATCACTAAAACAAGTTACCTGATTCAGTTTTCTTCTAAAGAGAAGGTTTATTTAGCTCATAATTTTGGAGCTTACGAGTCTAAGATTGGGCAGGTTGGGAAGGATGGGCATATTAGCTTAGCCTATGGTAAGGGTAGCAGATGGCTGTACATTATGGCAGGATTGCATATGTATAGAAGAGCTTACATTACTAAACCAGAAATCAAAGAGAGGGAGACCATGTCCAACAATCTATTCAGAGGTCTCATCTCCAAAGACCTAAGGAACTCCCTCTAGGTTCACTCCTTAAAGGTTCTACCACTTCCTGATAGAGCCACTCTGGGGATTACCTTCCCAATACAGTAGACCCTTGGGGGATACTCACACCACACCCAAACCACAGCCAAGACTAGATTCCAGAGGTTTACATATTTCAAGTTAGGAATTTGGATTGGATATCAAAGGCATTGAATGTTCTTAAGTGTTGACAAAATAGAATGGAAATTTTTTTTAGTGAGGAAGCTGTTAAGTGAAAGTAGGTTGGAGAGCTCTCTTATGACCAAAAATCCATACAGAAATCCTGGCATGAGTTATCAGAGCATCAGGCTAGTGTGGTGTCTGTTGGAAAAGGAAGAGAAGGGCAGATCCCAGAGATGCCTTAAAGAATCATCCCAAAAATCCAGTGCGAGGGATAGTGAGAAAACAGAAAAGAATGAGGATTCTGGGGGTGGATGGACCTGGATTCAAATTCCAGCTCTGCCCAGTTTCCAGCATTATGACCTGGGCAAGCACTTAAACTCCTCCTTTCAATTTTATCTCCGCTGGAGAGAGAAAGATGATACCAATCTTGCAGCTATACAATGAAGAACAAGGATCATTTATAAAAATTACCTGGAATAGAGAGAGAATTGAATGGAAGCATCTATGTTATCATTCCTGTAGAGAATGAAGCAAGCTGTCTGATTCATCAGGCTGGAGATCTAAAACCAGCTCAGCCCCTTGATAAGGGCAGACATGATAAGAGGCAGGATCTCTCTAAATATAAATTTACCCATTCACAAATTGGGAATGATGTTTCCTACTTCAGGGGGCTCCTAGGATCATGCTTGGCACATAATACATGATCTTTCAGTGTTTGTCACTGTAGCATACTGGGTTGTTTATGTTGTTCATGTGCAATTCCAGGCATCCTCCACACCATCATCTATGGCGCCCCTGGAGTTGCACCATACACAGCCTGCAGGGTCATTCACTTCTTAGTAGGAAAATTCAGGGGTCCTGTCTTCAAAGAGTAGGGGAAAGGTTCCAATTAAGGTACTAATATTTTTAATGTTTAAAAATTTTTCCCTTTCTTCCATGTTCTTTCTTCACAGTTCTTGCTTTATTTTTGTTTTATGTCATTATCTCGTGGTATGGAGATGAAGGTCAAGTGCAGACCTTTACAGGTGTCCAGGGATCCCACCCTGAAACTCAACCCTCTGGCTGTCAAGGTTCCTCTCCTTCCAGATGCCAGACCTACCAACAGGCTGTGCCCTGGCAATCAGTTAGGGTTGGGGGTGGGCCTGCTTCCCCAACCCATAGTAACTGGTGACCCTAAAGGAATCGTAACCTCCAAACCAGGTGCTCTGGGTTCCAAGAGGTAGGTGAGTGAGAAACTTACCTTCTCTCCCTCCTCCTGTTTTTTCCCCATCCTATTCCCTTTCCACTGTCATCCACCAAAAATATGGTGGTGCTTCCAGTCTGGAGTGGAGGTGGTGGTCTCCACGCTCTGTCCTGAGATGCTAGGGTCTTCAAGTAGAATTCTGACCTTCTCTGTATGCATGTACAGTCCCTGCCAGAACTGGAGGGTGACAGCAGCCATTTGGCAGGGCAGAGAGGGGCAGCCAGGTTGGGACTGGGCATTGATAGACATCGGCAGTCAGTTTAGAGTGCCCTTCAAGTGACAAGGTGTGCATGACCAACCTGTATGCTCTTCCACACAGGTTGTATCAACCTATAATAGATGCATTATAACTAAGACCCTTTACCTGTTTTCAGGCAATTCCAATTTCCATACAGTCCTTCCCTTACCCAGCTCCAGGAAACCACCAACTTACTTTCTGAAACTATGAATTTTCCAATTCTGGATATTTCACCTAAATGGAATCATACAATGTGTAATCTTTTGTGTCTGACTTCTATCACTTAGCATATTTTTAAGGTTCACCTATATTATAGCATGTATCCGTGCTTCCTTAATTTTTATGGTTGCATAGTATTCCATTGAATGAACATACCACATTTTCTTTACCCATTCATCAGCTGATGGATGTATGGGGTCCTTCCACTTCTGGCTATTAATAATAATACTGCTATAAAAATTTGTGTAAAAGTTTCCCCCCCCCCCGTGGAATTTGCCATTTAAAAAATGACTGATTTTTTTTTAAATAATTACTTGCTCACCACATTTGAAGTTTTTCTGTGGACTTGTTATCATTTTTTACAGAGAGAAATTGAGGGGTCATATGGGAGCTATGTTTAATGTTTGGATATCTACAGCTTCTGTGGTACTTCATATTCTTACCACCAATGTATGAAGGTCTAATTTTTGCACATCCTTGATGACACTTATTATTATATTATTATCTATGTTTTTGATTATTGGCATTGGTGTGTATGTGTGTGTGCATGTATGTGTGTGTGAGGGGGGTACCTTTTCTCCTTTTTCTAGTAGCCAGTGAAGTGGAACATCTTTTTATGTCCTTGTTGTCCATTTGTAAATATTCTTTGGAGCAGTGTCTATTCAAATCCTAAGTCCATTTTTAAACCAGGTTATCCCTCTTTTTATTATTGAGTTAGGAGTTCTTTATACTTTCTGAATGCAAATCTATTACCAGACATGTAACGTTCAAATATATTCTCCATTCTGTGGGTCATCTTTTCACTTTCTTGATGGGATCTTTTGAAGCACAAATGTCTTTAATTTTGATAAAGTACAATTTACCTCTTTTTCTTTTGTTGCTTATTCTTTTGCTGTTGAATCTAAGAAGACTTTGCTTAACCCAACATCATAAAAATTTATTTGTATGCTTTCTTCTGAAAATTTTATAGTTTTGGTCTTACATTTAGCTCCAAGATCCATTTGGAGTTAATTTTTATCTTTTATGTGGAAAGGGGACCAGCTTTGTTCTTTTATGGGTGGATAAATACTATTTGTTGAAAAAACGATTCTTTCCTCATTGAATTGTTTTGGCATCCTTGTCAAGAATTTATATGTCAAACCTTATGCTGTGTTATCTTTTGAATGAGAAAATAGTCCAACTTTGGGAAATCTTATAGGACATGCTGTCACTGTAGTCTTTTACGTATTTATTTTATGTCATTAAAACATTTTAAATTATCTACCATTACCTTTTAAAAATTGATCAGATTTAGTTTCTAATCTATATTTCACTTAGAAAATTGGTAAGATGATGATAATGATGATGAAGGGGAGGAGGAGGAGGATAGGAAGTTTTCTCAAAAAGAAAAGCAAGCAAGCAAACTGTGAAGACTTGGCTGGAGGTCACAGCTGTGCCTGCTCACCATTTACTGTCACTCCTTTCCCAAACACCTCTTTCCCTTGGCAACCTCTCCTTAATGCAACCTGGTGGGACCGACAGCAGGTTTTGTGGCGAGGTCACTTTGCTGAATTCTTCATGGTTTTTCACTGTGGATTTTTAGTAAAGCTCCAGCAGTCTCCTCTACCCCAGCTATCTCAAAATCTACTTCAAAATGCACATCATTTCCTTATTCAGAAATTAAAACACAGCAACCTTTTAAATAGTGAAGAAATGGTTGGGAACAGGATTGATTGCCTTCCCTCTGTTCAGCTAGAGGACAGCAACCAGAAGCTGAAAAGGGCGGGCAGGCTGGCCAGCCAGGGCCGCCGTCTATTGAAAGGTGGGACAGCATATGGGGCTGCCATTCAAGGGATTCTCTGCCTGCAGAGACTGTGTGAGGCAGACCGTGGGCAGCAGGCCTTGGAGCAAAGTTAATCTGTTCCCAGGGGCCCAGATGATTTCCAAGTCCAAGCTGCCCTGGTAGTGGTCTTGGAATGCTGGCCTAACAGCAGAGGGTGATTTGGACTTGAAGAAAGCAGGAGAGAGTGATTCTGGCTGAAATCTGGGGTCCACTGATCCTGCCCCTGACTTCCCGACTCACTGTTGATCTCCTTAGTGGCATATGCTGTGGCGTTTCCCTTGTAGGGAGGGGTGAGGTGGACAGATGGGGAAATGGAGTTTCAGTGAACCCAGTAAGAGCTCTGAAAAGACAAACAAAACCTGATCAGCCTTGGATCATTTTTCTGAGATGATGTAAGGGATTAACTGTAGGTTTTGTTTTCTCTGAAACGAGTGCCTGGATAACTCAATGAAATAGTCTGAGAGATCAATTTGCTGACCCTTCTGTAAGATACCTATAATTATGCCATTTACATAATTTGCACCGACTTCTGCTTCGTTCTGTCTGTGTGCTTGCCAGAGATACAGACTCTGTCTATTTCTTTATCAGAATTGAGGGCTTACTATTCTTACTGAGGTTGTTTCTTCTTTGTCTGTCAATATAGGATACAAAGGTCCAAGCATGAATATCATATATTTAAGTTGGATTTTCCTTTCATAAAATGAGTTTATAGATCTGAATTTGTAATATGGATATAGGCTAGAGTACTTACTTTCACGATTGCATATTACTTTGAATTTCCCCCTCTAAACCTTCTGCTAGGCTAGGAGCTTCCAACCTTCTTTGAATAAGTGATGCTTTCAAATTTGAGACAGCTATGGTTAATATGCAGGTGCAGTGGTTCAAAAAGGTGGGCAGTAGTATACCTGGAGGATGTTTAGGAAAGTGGCTATCACAGAGGTAGGGGTACTACTGGAATATAGTGGATAAAACTGTATATTACATAGGTCCTTCTATGGCATCACAAATTCCCTGCACCTCTTCTCATGAAAACCCAGATCTCTGTTTACTATCACTCCTTTCTCAAACATCTCTTTCCCTTGGCACTCCCTCCTTAATGCAACCTGGGGGACTGACAGCATGTTTTGTAGTTGGGTCACCTTGCTTAATGAGACAAGATCCTGAATGTCTTGCAATGTGAGGGGCAGAACTACACGACAGAATTTCCCACTCAGAATGTGAATAGGGCCCCTAGGTTGAGAAACAGTGATCACTGGTCTAAGCCCGCATCTCATCTCTGCTTTTGAGTGGATTGGCATGTGCACAACTAGGCATCCTGAGTCTGATAAGCAGTAGCAAAGAGTCCCAGGATGGTCTCATGCAATTACAGCATCACCTGGATCTGTGCCATTCATTTCCTTTCCTGCCTCCCCTGTGATTCTGCTGAGCTATATCTCTAGGTACCATCTTCTTTCCACAGCCTCATCCTGCCAGCTGAACCTAGCCTTCATCTTGTTATTCTCATTAACAACAAGTGACCTTTACTGAGTGTTTACTTGGTAGCAGAGAAGATGCTGGATGATTTCATACATTATTTCATTTTGTTCCCATAAAATTCCCAACAAGGGGACATTAGAATAGCCTTCCTATTAGAATAACCTTCAAAGAAATGAAGAGGTTGAGTTAGAAGGAACAGAGATATTGTGAAGCTGAATCTCTGTCCAATTGCAGTGCTATTTCCTGGGACCCACTGTGCTGTACCAACTGCCCCCAGCCTTGTCCCTTGGCTGATGGACTCTACATGCCCTTCCTGCTAGGAAACACCTCCCCTTTGTGTCCTCATCCCAACTTCCTGAACTGGCTAACTCTCACTAAGTCTCCAATCTTGCTTCCTTGGAGAACACATTTTTGGGTTAGGAGCCTCATCTCTGTGCCCTTATCATTAGCAATAATGACAATGTTTGTGTCTATGCCATTACTAGAAATTAATGGATTTTGACTCATGGAGTACTGTGTCCTCAGTGCCTAGCTCTGGGTCTGCACAGTTCAGGTGCTACGCAGATGTCTGTGAGGTATGGAGATGGCCAGTGACCTATCCCCTCTGGTTCTTGCCATTCCAAGAGTGTCTTCTGGGGGACTTGCCCAGCCCTCCAGCCACAACTATCTTTCTTAATTGGGACCCTCTTCCAGGTTTAGCTCTAAGTGGGAACTTGAACAGAGCCTGGGTGGGGTGACCAGCACAGGTGTAGGACAGAGACCTGGGTTTACATGAGAAACCAGGCAGGGAATTTGTGGTCCCATAGCAGGAACAATGGCATGAGGAAGACCAACTATACTGCTGTTGACTTCTGGGCCATATTAGAATGACAGGTGACTTCCTGATCCATTAATTTATTTAACCTAAGTGCAAATGAACTAGAACCTATTCTGAGCCTAATGGGGTTTTCACCAACTCCAAAAACCTCCAGTCTGCTTGACAAAGGAAAAAAGTTCTGGATTTTAAGTGGAGGGAAAAAAAAGAAAAATCTTCTTGAATAATGTTTTTGTCATTTAACATTAAAGAAAACTTACTCATGACTTCAAATTCCATAACTCAGGCACATTTTTATGGGATTGTGCAGCTCCTTCACACGATTACTACACTGTGATGGTCCCTACAAAATCCCAGGGACCTTAGACATGGGTGTGTCTAGGTCTGTTTATTTGCTTATTAAAATTTCCCTCCAATCCTTGCCAAAATACTAAGAAGTAGATATCATTTTCCATATTCCACACATCATGAAATGAAGATTATGTTACTTGCCCAAGATCAAGTGCTTCCTAAATGGCTGAGATGGAATTTAAACTCACGTCTGTCTAAATCTCAAGCCCCGAATGAAGTTGGCTGTCTCCTGCAAATGCATCACCTCCCTGAGATGGAACAGCTTGACCTTCATGCTGTCCTTTCTCTTCCTCATTCTTACATAGGTGTGCTCTTTCTCACCTGGATGAGCTAATTGACTGAATGAAAGCATGGGGAAAAGGAGACTCAGGTATGACAGGGTGGGAGTTGGACAGGAGGACAGTTGGCTTCTATTTGTCAAAACATGTGAGAAACACCCCTGCCACCTTGCAGGTGTAAATAATCTGTGATGCAAAGGGAAGTCTTTCTCTACCTTTAGAACTGCTTTGCATCAAGCAGAAATGATTGGAAATGCTCTGGGTCAAAGAATTTACCTACTTCTGTTTACTCTTATCCAGAAAAATATTCCAGTAGACTCAACTGAAAAACCTGTACTCATAAATAGATCCTCCCAAACATAATCAAAATGATAATTTCTTCCTCTGGGCTAGACTGGTTGCCCAGCTGCAATTATCATCTATCTGCCAATCTACTGTGCTATTTCATTTTGTCAATCCATACTAATTTTCAGGCTGTGCAAAGGGTTGGGTGTATTTTATTTTTTTTCTGGCAGCTCAAATCCTCCCAGTCTCCAGAGGCAAGCATGACTGCTGTAAGTTAAATCGAATTTGCAATTCCCATGGTAGCTTTTATCACTGTTGTGCAAACACCGCCAGCTTATACACCTGTCTGCAGAGCAGCATTTGATACCCATGTACCACCTGGCTCCACGAGGTCAGAGCTGAGGAGCTTGCTTTTTTCCAGTCAGGCAATTTGGATGTGGCTGTGTCATGTCATGCAAAAGCTCTTTTCCTCGGAGGTGTTCCCTCCATATGTGACTCCACCAACAGCAGTGGGTCATCACAAAATAAGGAAATGAACAGGTGAGCAATTGTAAGTGTTCCAGAAGGTCAAATTTTTTAGGTGGATCTAAGTGTGTTCATTTGTAAGGGAATCACTTCCTGTTCTGAATCCCCTCTGCAAACAGGACAATGTCACTTGGGAGATGGTATAGAAAATTACATGGCAGGCTGCAGAGACCTAGTTAGAGCTTGTTTGTCATCAAGAGGACTTTTGACGATAGGCAGGTGAGGACTCTATTTCCATTGTGCAGAGAGAGCTGATGAGAGGGAGATTTCGGCATCATTGTCGGTGTCTGTCAGCACTGATGTAATCAGCTTTTGATCATTTCCAGGCTGTTTTTCTGCTCAGTGAATGATTTAGGGTCTTTTATTCTGTGATTGCCAACACTTCTTTCACAGGGAGGGCAGTGGGAGGGGAAATGAGTTAAAACTCAAACATGACCATCCTTCAACTCATCAGCAACTTCGCTGAACTTCCTGTGGGGTGGGGAGTATAACCCTAGCAGCTGAGATGCCTTGGGATGATCTTGGCAGGAAGGTATATTTAACTTAATTGTATCACCCTGATGCTTAGAGTTAATTCAGATGCAATTTCTTAAAAAAATAATATGAGGTTGGAGCTCTTACATCTGTTCTCTAACTTTAAGATCTAATAGCAACATCCACATCTCCATGATTAAAGGTCTTACCTAGCATTTGGCACAGTTCCTTGAAACAGTCTCTTCCTGTTTCTCTTGGTCTGCATTCTTCCTGCTTCCCTTCTCGCTCTCTGATGCGTCCTCAGCCTCCTTTGCTAATTCCTCATTTTTCCACCCAGCGCCATGTTGGAGAAGCTACCTTAGGATCTATAGTAAGCTCCTTCCCTGTTGCACTCTTCCCCAGCATTATCCCCATCTATTCCCATGTGCTCATCACTCTTAGATCCCTTACTTCCAGAGCTGAATGTCTCTCTGCCTGATGGGTTTCATCATTTAGACATCCAGCAGGCATCTTAGATGTAATTACTTGAAAATCAAACTGTATATCATTCCCTGCTCCACCCATATCCCTAAATCTCACAGTTGCTCATCATTCATAAGAATTTCTACTTATAGCATAATTGCTTTCACCTTCTTTGAAGAGAAATCTGTAAAGCTCAGTTACAATGAAGAGTACATATACCCTTTAGTATAGCTTCAGTATAGTTTGAGTGCCCCTCAAAGGTCCATTGTGTTTGGAAGCTTGGTCACCATGGTATATTTAACTTAATGGTATCACCCTGATGCTTAGAGTTAATTCAGATGCAATTTCTTAAAAAATAATATGAGGTTGGAGCACTATTGGGAAGTGATGGAACCTCTTAGAGGCAAAGTCTAAAGGGAGACCCTTTGGTTATTGGGGCATGAGGTAGTTCTGTGAAATCCTTTGGTTCTCATGTGACCTTTTGTAATTTTCAAGAGAGGATTGTTGTAAAAGGAGCATGTTTGTCACACCCAGTTCTCTCTTCTTCCTGGGTTGGTATGTGTCCGTGCTTTGACAAGAGCTTCTGCCAATGCTGTTCATCATTTACCATCTGCCATGAGGTGACACAGCCAAGGTTGGCCCCTGCAACAGAACCAATACTATGCCATTTCAAGTTGGAACCTTCATAACTGTGAGCTAAATAAACCTCTTTTCTTCATAATTATCCTGTGTCAGGGATTTCATTATAGTGATGAAAAGTTGATTAATGTACCCTTCAACCAGAAAGTCTTTAATTTATTGAAATCAAAGCACCTTACTTTATAAGGGTATATAAGGATGTTCATTGTTTGCAGTGATGGGAAAATGGGAACAACCTGAATGTCCATTGGGGAGATGGATGACAATGAATTATGGTCATTGTACAACTGTTTAATGTGAAATGTGTGTTCTATGATATATTTTTTGAAGTGAACAAGCAGCTTGAAAACTGATATTATCCATTTATTTTAAAGGAAAAATAGCAAGTAACTCTACATATGTAAATGAGCTGGGGTACTTGAATGGACATGGGGAAGAAGAATAGTCCACAGATGTAATATTGTTGCTTGTTGAGGTAGGGGTGGAGAGGTGTGAACATGTGTTACCTTTAGTAACTTTGAAAAACAATGTAACTGCTCATCCTCCCATATTTCTTGCTATTCACTCAAGGAAGAAAGATAACATCATATGAGGCTTATTCTTCCCTCTTCCTTTTTCCAATGATTCATTGCATTTGTGTCTGTATGCTCCACTAGCCTTTACTGTGTTTTGTTTATCTGGTCTCCTGTGTGGTACCTTGCTAGTATCTTTCAACACATAGTTATTGACATGAAATGAAGATTGGAATGTGTGATGGCTCTATATTTCTATTATATGGACACCTCTTGGCTTTTATTTCTAATCCAAAGAGATATCAAACCTGCAAATCATACCTCACTGTCCTCCACTCCACTTTGGAAAATGTGGCCTTGGAATATATGGTATTCCATCATGTACTGTGCCATCCCAGGTTTAGTTATTTAGTCTTCTCCTATGCACAGTTCCACTCATCTGTGCATCCTGCATTCAGTATCATTTAGAGTCCTTTGGGTAGGAGGTAGGTAAATAGGGGGTAAATAGCCCTTCCAGGCTATTGTGTGAATTGTGTGAATATTGCACCAAAAAAAGCAAAGAAAGGCACCTGTGTCAAACCCAGTGATGAAGAAGTTGGCCCAGTATCTGGGATATCTCCTGGATGTCAAACATTTAAAAATGTGAAGCAACACTGAGATTTCTAAAGCCAAATCTTACAATAGTAAGATTATTTCTAGGTGAGAGATTTGGTGAGGGACTCATTCTAGAGAACCTTTTGCTCCACCCAAGGGAACCATTCACCACACCCTCAGCCTTCTTCACACTCCACACCCATATCCGCACACACACACACACACACTACATTGAACTTTACGTGAACTCCAACTTGCTGAGTCATGATTTCTCTGGCATGGCTCCAGAGACTTTCCAGGACTGGTGGTTAATGCTGAGTCCCCTCAAAGAGGAGTGGCAGATGTTCAGTCAGACTTGATGGATGAATTGCTCCACCAATCTTTCAACCAGTTCTTCATGCACTGTCCCACACTGCATTCCAGAGCCTTGACCAAATCCTGAACAAAGATCTGCCACTGGCCATCCTCATGGTTTGTTGGATTGCATAGCACATTGAATAACAGGCATGATGTCATCTTCATGCAAAGAAACAGCAAAACAGGATCTCTTGAAGCATATTAGTTAAATCATCAAGGTGATATTTATATCTCTAAAACATCTCAGGCTGAATTCAGTAGAATAACTAACAGCAGGTATCAGGTGCAAACCTCAGTGTTTCTAGAAGTTGCCCTACACTATTATCACCATTTTACTAATAGGGGAAGTGAGACACTGAGTGCTTATACAGACAATTTGACTTTCCATTAAAGACTATCAAGTCTATAGATAGTGAGAACCGAGTAGTTAAAGATCATTGACATTAAATGAATTGTGGGTCCTAAGGAATACTCCCCTCTGTGATGGTGTCTGTACACAGTTATGCCAATAGATTCTAGGCTTCACCTAGTTGACAGTTTCATGTAGTTTTTATGCCTCTTGAAGTATGCTGTGTGTGTGTGTGTGTGTGTGTGTGTTGCGGTTCTTCAGAGTAGATGTCAAGCTAGTAACTATTAAAGGCTGCATTTTCCTATATTGGTAATGAATTCTGAATGAGGCCTCCTCCTCCAGTCAGATGGGCTGTTTGTTCTGTTGTAGTTGTACCATTGGAAAGATACTTTTAGACATCTTGGCTCTTTATGGAGACTTCCTTTCCTACCACCCTCCTCCCCAAATAAGGTATAAATGTGACCCCAGGCAGCAAAGTATCTTTTGAGTGAGCCTAATCTCCTAGCATCAGAAGCTAGTGGGAGCTTTGCCCAGGGAGAGGAATTAGAAATCAGCCCATAAAAATAAATGAATCTGTTTCCATAGTGACAGGAATCTTTCTCTCCATACTTTTTATCCTCTGTTCCCCTACAGATCCCTTAGGCAAAATAACAATAAACTCGAAGAAAACATTTTATTATCTTAATGGATTCTTAATTTAAAGGCAGAAGCCTTTAAATTATCTTCCCAAGGATACCGTTGGCCATGACTTTTGAAATTGAATACCTGCACAGAGTTGCGGAAGGAATATCATTTCAGAGTATCCACCCAGTGGGAGGAATAGAGTGGGGAAGACCTCATGGGTCACACATGCATTTTATATGCAGCCTTTCCTGATGGGTGACGCACCTGTCATGTTTAATATTTCATTGGTGAAGGAAATGTGCATCTGTCTGTGTTCATCTGCCGAGTGAAATTTTACACTGATGAAGCCTGCGTGTGGTGAACACGACAGGGCGCCCTCATTACTTCCCTAAATCGTATTCTGCAGCAACCAGGAGGAATCCTGACAGCAAAATCTACACCACTGCTCTTTACCCATCAGCCAACTCCAGGGGTTCTTTACCTCTGTTTCTGCAGCTGCAACTGCGCCTGCCTCTGCCTGGCAGTTACAGAGGCCCAGAAGCTGTAGTTTCAGAGCCAGGCTGCAGAGACAAATGACCCAGAAGAGCAAATCCTGAGCAAAAATGTCCTTGGGTGAAAGTTAGGAGACCCACCAGCAAGGCAGAGCTGGCGAAAATGTTCTGCGTATCCATGGCACACTCATAAGAGTGCTGGTGTTCCACGTGTGGAATGGTGCCCATGATGTGAATGGAAATTATTTCAGGATTGCTACAAAACTAAACATGAAGGGATTAAGTGAATATTCTTGACTTTCGAGAAGCCATCTCAATGGGAAAAATGTCTTGTTCTTTCCTTATGAGGGTGACCATATGTCCTAAGTTTCTTGGATGGATTGAGGTTTCTGCCTAATATCTCAAGATAACTATTAATGACACTATTTTCCACTCTCAAAAGTGTCTCCAAGGTTGGAACAATTAATGATCAGGACCTCTTACTCATAGTCTGCATGGTAAATCTAGTTCCACCATTGAGATTTTCTCTATTTCTTTCCATTATTATGCATGTAGTTTCTAGACAGGTTTGTGTGACTTCTCATGATGTAGCAGCTGCCAGTGTCGACTTTCCAACATAAAGATAAGTGGAGCCATGAAGACGCATTTCTCACAAGGCAAAGTGAAGTGTGAAGGAGCTGCTTCCCCTTCACATGGTCACCCTTATGTTGTGTGATAAAAAAAAAAATCAATTTTTCACCTTAAATGTGAGGTTCTTAAGGATCAAGGGAGAATATTTCTTATCTTTCTATTGTTAGGAAGTATTTATAGGTAGTAAGTAAAAATGAGTAGCTGAAATCATAAACAAATGACTATAGCAACAGTAAGGGTAGAGTTTATTTGGGCCTAATACCAAATAAAATTTGGAGGAGTGAGGCAGGGTACTAATACCTGGCAGTGGGGTTAATAAGGCAAATCTTAAAAAAAAAAAAAAAGGAAGAAGATAGAAGATGGGAAGTAGCCCACCTCCCAGAATGATCACAACTAACTTTTTGAGGTACAACTGTCTCATGTTTCTCACTCACGTTCACGTATCTGTAAATGTGTCTGCATATTCACATGGTTTTTGGAACATATCATAATCAGTGCTTTTGGAGGGCCCTAGAACCCTTTGCAAGCTTTCTCCTAAAATGCAGTCTGTCATGACTAATTCAGGTGGCAAAGAGAGCTTTGGATCATGTGGAGAATTTATGTGAGCACCCCAAGTGGTGGAGGAGAAACCTGAAGATATAATGGGGATTGATTGTATTTTTATTTTTATTTGAGTTCAAGAATATTTTTTCCAAGGATATTCTGCTTTTGCTAGAAGTTTTCCATCACTAGGATCAAGTGAGTGCAGTCAGGAACACTGGGTGGGGATCAGAAGATTGAAACATATATTCTGAATTCATCACGTAATTGTTATTAACTACGCTAGTTCTTTAATCATTCTGAATCTCAGCTTTATTCCCATAAAGGTATTTATTCTTACCATGTAACCATCATTGTGAGGATTAAATGAAAGAAACATTTTGACAATATCTGCAACATGGTCAGTAATCAATAGATCGTGGTTGATCTAAAGAGAAGTAAATATATTCTTTATAGTGAAAATATATTTATATGTATGAAATTCCACAGAGATGGAATGGAATTGATGGGGAAAACATAGGATTCAGAATATAAAGATGGATTTAAAATTGGACTTAATCTTTAATGACTATGATTATAAGGCAATGCATTTAATCCATTATTAATTTGGGAGGGGCATAATTTCCTCACCAACCATCTGAAATCATTTATATAAAGTGTTAAATTTATCAGATTTTGCATGCTGCTGCTGCTACTGATGATGATGATAGCAATCACTTCCTTATTGGTAAATTGGAAGAAGAAAAAGGAGAAAAGGAATTATTGATTCTGATATACTATTCTAAAGATAGATGAGATAGTGACATTTTATTAATATTTCTGAACTCCTATACCTTCTAACTGGGGGTATTTCAGTTGTTTTCAACCATTACCTGAGAGAGTTAAGGAAAAAACAGGTAAACAATGCCAGAGATCCAGTTGAATGAGAACCACTAATGGGTTGGGCTGTTGATCATATTTTTAAAAGGTCCCTAGGCCATTGTTACAGATGACCAGGGTTGAGAACTATTTTTTGTGTTCCATATCTCTTGAAGGAAACTTTTTATAATAATTATTTTTCATAACTCAAAGAACAGGAAACCTCCTGGTACCTAGTGCCCCAGAGAGATGGGAAAACTGGAAATGGATTCCCTGGAGCTAGGCGAGCCGATGATCTATGGGTAGCTCCCTCTCCACAGCACAGAGTTCACAGAGAGTGGTGTGGTCAGCTCAGCAGGAAGGTCCCTAAGAAGTTCAGATACGTGGGATCCTTGCCATTCCAGTCATTCATCCTTTGTCTGGATGTCACGGCAATCTCCTCCCTGTCTCCCTGTCTCTGATTTTTAATCTTCTGTGGGCTGTTTCCACATGAACCAGCAGAAGCCTATATTCATTTTCATTCCAGCATAACAAATTACCACGGATACAGTGGCATAAAACACAAGCATTTACTAGCTAACATTTCTGTAGGGATGCAGTAGCTGGACTTAGGGTCTCTCCCAGCTGAAGTGTGGTTAACTGTTTTCACCAGGAATTGGGATCTGCTTCCAGGCTCATCCAAGTTGCTGGCCAACTTTGGTACCTTGCTGCTGCAGAAATGAGTTTTCCATTTCCTTGCTGGCTGCCTGCCAGGGACCCTTCTCAGTTCCTGTAGGCCACCTCCCATTCCTTGTCACAGGGCCTCTTCCAGCAACAGAGGGTTCTTATATCCAATTATCTCATTCTGGGAGACTTTGTACCAGGAAGAGTTCAGTTCCTTTTATGGGCTCACCTGGTTTGGTCAGGCTCCGTGAGAATAATCTTCCTTACTTAAAACTAACTGACTTGAGATTTTAATTACATCTGCAAAAATCCCTTCATAGAAGTAATAACTTAGTATTTTATTTAATAACTGAGAAAAGATATGTATACATAATGGACTTGAAATCTAGGTAATTATCTAAGAATTCTGACTACTATAAAGTCCAAATATATGCTTAAAACTTTTCAGTGGGAACACATTTCATCCACTCCATAATCTGGTCTGTCTCTCCAGACTCACCTTTAGTTACTCCATGCCCTGCATCTTACTCAGCTACATTGTATCTACAACACTTTGTCCATACTTGTGTGGCTTTGTATACGATTTTGTTTCTTACTTCTGGCTTTGGCTAATAGTCTTCCCTGTGCTTAGAATACCTTTACTCTTCTGTATTTACATGAAAACGCTTCATGACCTCTCACAGAGGACCCATCTTCTCTAGGAATCTTTCCCTGGGTTCATTCATTCATGCAAGAAATATTTATTGAGCACCTACTGTGCATCAGTTACTGCTATTCTGAGCACTGGAGATATTGTAGTGACTCTGCTCATCTTCCAGTGGGGCAGACAGGCAAAACACAAAGATAACTATAAAGTGTGACAGACAGCCATAGTGCTATGAAAAGAAATAAAGAGAGATAGTGAGTGATGGGCGAGTTGTCATTTTATATACCATCAGCCCATTATGCTTCTGTACTGGGTGACAGATAAGTAGAGTGAAGTGAGGGGGTAAACAATACAGAAAGATGAGGAAAGAGCCTCAGTGTCTTTGTCCTTGCTGTTTCTTTCTTCTCCATTATTTGCTGAATGGATGAACGAACAACAACAAAAAAAAAAAGAGTTCCAGGCAAAAAGATCACCAAGCACAAAGACTCAGAGGTGGGAAGTCCTTCAGTGCTCAGTTAGTATTTGCCTGAACTGATGTGAGCAATTAGACATTTCAGGGGCAAATTCTAGTCATTTAGAAAGGTCGAGAAAGAAGAAGAGAAGGTCAAGGTCCAGTTTATGTGCAGGGACATTGGCAAGTGAAACAGGTTATAAATGCAAACTAAAACTGGGTCCATGACAGAGTCCCATGGGTCCCCAGGTCCCCGGGTCCAAGCAGAGAAACTGAGGCTGCAGCCATAGCCATAGGGATAGACTGGATACATTGAGGGTCTGATTCTTAGAGACAGTGGGTCTCTGAGCCATTCCTGACTGTCCTCAATCCTCCTTTGCACATTAAGAATCTGCATTGCTATTTATCTCATTTCATTGAATCTAATTATTTACAGGCCTGTATCCTGTTCTCCTGGAGATGGAAATTAGTAAAGGTGTTTTTTTGATCCTGGGTATCCATCCACACAGTTGTCATCAGTCCTTTGTGGCCTGGTCAAGGAGCCAAATGGGTAGAGTGAAGCTTGAAAGAAAACAGAATCAATAGGGTCTGGTAAAGAAGAGGTGCCTGCTCAAAGTAAAATGGGAAAATAGTGTTTGCTGTAGAGATAAATATTGATTTAGTAGTCTAATTAGAACCCAAACTAGAAGCATTCTTGTGGTCAACTCTAGTGAATGATGAAGTGCAATTGTTCATCTTTCTTTCCTTCTCTTTCTGGGTCTGCCTCTGGGTGTCAGCTTTGTTTTTCTTTCTTCACTGTGAGTTTTTTTTCTGCTTACTCATAGTTTCTACAACCTCTTAATTTCAGGCTGCACGTGCCCCTGGCTTGCCATGCATCCAATTCTGCTTCATGGTAATTTTTGCAGCTTTAATTCATACCACCAACTGGGATGGTTTGTTTGTATGATTTCATTCAAATTTAGGAGGGAGAGAACTTAGTTGTCCCAGGTCATCTCTTTTAAATACCCAAAAGCCGAAAGATTAGCTTGGCTCAGGTGCCCACCATTAGCTTAATTACCTGAAGCCTAGGTGAGGGTGGGAGGAGGGAAGAAGGAAAAGAGATTATGCAGTTTGAAATGCAGTTGCCTAGATACCAGGGGCTAAAGGCTGGGAAAGTTCCTTCAAAGATGGTGTGGGTGAGCAGACTCCAGCTGACAGCTCTAATTTGGGGAATGAGGTAAGCCCTTGAGTGGGGACTGAGAGTTAACTGGGGAGTTAAAATATCAGCCAACATGAAAACCAAGAGTCAAGGGTAGCTTGTGAGGGAAAAATTAAGCCAGTATCAGAAGCTCAGCAAAGACCAGCAAAGAGAAGGCAATGAACAAAAAAGGAAGGAGTCTAAGAACGTTTCTTTTTTTTCTCTTTCCACATTTTAATGGTGCATCATAGTTGTACCTAATGATGGGATTTGCTATTGCATATTCGTTCATGCACACAATATAACAATATAATTTGGCTCAGCATTTCCCCCCTCCCTCCTTGCCTCTCATCCCTTGGTCCCTTTTCTTTATTGATCTCCCTTTGATTTTCATGAGCTCTCTGCTCCACACACAGCCCCTTTTTCTTTTTCCTCTCTAACTTCCATATAAGAGAGAAAACATGACCCTCTCGACCTTCTGATTTTGGTAATATAGTAGTCTCTAGTTCCATCCATTTTCCTGCAAATGACATAATTTCATTTTTCTTTATGGCTGAATAAAACTCCATTATATATATATATATATATATATATATATATATATATATATATATATATATATATATATATATATTTCCTTTATTCATTTATCCATTGAGGGACACCTAGGCTGGTTCCATAGTTTGGCTATTGTGAATTGGGCTGCTGTAAACATGGGTATGCATGTATCACTATAGTATGATGACTTTAACTCTTTAGGATAAATACCAAGGAGTGAGAGAGATGGGTCATATGATAGTTCCATTCCTAGTCTTTTGAGGAACTTTCGTACTGATTTCCGCAATGGTTGTACCAATTCATAATCCCACCAACAGTGTAAAAGTGTTCCTTTTACTCCACATCCTCTCCAACATTTATTATTTTTATCCTGATGACTGCCATTCAAACAGGTATGAGATGAAATTTTATAGTTTTGATTTGCATTTCCCTAATTGCTAATGATGTTGAACATTTTTTCATATATTTACTGGCCATTCATATTTCTTCTTTTGTGAAGTGTCTGTATAATTCATTTGCCCATTTATTATTTGGGTTATTTCATGTTTTGTTTTTGTTTTTTGAGTTTATATATTCTAGATATTAATCCCCTGTCAGAAGAGTAGCTGTCAAAGATGTTCTCCCATTCTGTAGAGTCTCTCTTTACATTCCTAATTGTTTCCTTTGCTGTGTGCAAACTTTTTAATTTGATGTCATCCCATGTATTAACTCTTGGCATTATTTCCGGAGTTTTAGAGATCTTATTGAGAAAGTTGTTACCTGTGCCTTATGCTGTAGTATTGACCCCACATTTTTTTCTAGGAGTTGCATAGTTTCACAGTCTAACTTCTAGGGCATTGATCCATTTCAAGTTGATTTTTGTGCAAGGTGAGAGAGAGGGTCTAGTTTCACTCTTCTACGTATGAATAACCAGTTGTCTCAGCACCATTTGTTAAAAAGGTTGTCTTTTCTTAATGTACGATCTTGGCACCTTTGTCAAGGATCAGATGACTGTAGATGTGTGATGTTATGGTTTAGATTAGGTGTCTCACAAAAGCTTCTGTGTAAGACAACACAAGAAGGTTCAGAGGTAAAATGATTGGGTTATGAGAGCCTTAACTCAATCAGTGAATTAATCCCCTGATAGGGATTAGCTAAGTGGTAACTGAAGGTTTGTAGGGTATGACTTAAGGAGGTGGGTTGATGGGAGTGTGCCTTTGGGGTATATATTTTATCCCTGGCAAGTGGAGTGTTTCTCTTTCTCCTTCCTGGATTCCATGTTTCCAGATGCTTTCCTCTGCCACATACTTCTGCTGTGATATTCTGCCTCATCTCATGCCCAAAGGTATTGAGCCAGCTCTGAAACCATGAGCCCCCAAATAAACTTTTCCTCCTTAAAATTATCAGATCTTTTGGTCACAGCAGTGAAAAATCGGACTAAAACAGAAATTGGTATGGGAGTGGGGCCATTGCTGTGACTAACCTGACCATGTGGTTCAGAAGCTTTGGAGCTTTTTGGAATTTGTGGGAGGAATCTGGGAAAGTTTAGCAATGCAAGCTGGAAACGTTTTATATTGTTGTAAGCAGAACTTAATGGGAAATTCTGGTGGGTGCTCAGAAGATCAGAATGCCAATATGATGGTGGAGAGTAAAGAGTGGGTGCATGAAGTTTCAGAGGAGAAGAACTGTATAGGAAAGCGGACTAGAGGCCGTTCATGTTATGTGCTGGCCTAATTTATTCTAGCAGAATCCATCTCTCTGTTCAGAGATGTACACGAGGATCTGAACTCCAAGAATCCTTTAAGCAGGATAATCAAAGCCTCACTGTCTTCTTAAAACAATGGACTGTGACATTTTCTCTTAGTATGTGAAGGGATGTGAAGCTGATCCATTGTATCAGCTCAGTCACTGATTCCAATGCTCCATCAGAGCAGGAAGAGTGGTACATAGTATCAGCAGGCCCAGGTTTCATAAATTCACCCTGCTTCTCATGGAAAATGTTGACAGAAGCAATTGTATGAGCAGGTTGTACAAGGAAACAATTAGACATCTCCTAATTTCCTATTCCTCTCAAATTTTAAAAAAATGTGATTTCTAGATAGACTAGTTGATAAATTGGTTCATGCTAATGAAGGAATACTGAGCACCATAAAATAACATCATTTTTCATTATTGTTAATGGATGTTTATTTTTAAAAAAAATTTAGAAAGTACAAAATGCATACAGAATGCAACTCAGCAGCAAGGACCTCAAAATATATTCACTGTCACCTGTTTCTGCAATGCAGAATGATAAGAATGGTAGGTGCTAGAGATAAATGGTGAGTAAAATACACCCATAGAGTGCTACCCAGAGATAATCTGTGAAACATTTAAATGTTAAACTGAAATCCTTTTGGTCATTTTATTTGCGTACACACCCACAGCCACACCCACACATATTTAACTTTAGGAGACTGAAGCAGACAGGCACAGTCACAGCTTACAGCTGCTTTGGGTGTAACCTATTTGCAGATCAGAGTCATTCTCAGAGTCTATACCAGACTCTTTAAATCAAGACACGTGCATTGGACAAATATTTTAGATAGAGATAGATTTAAAAAAACAAGTAAACGTTGAAATCTGCAACATGATTTTCATTAACTCAACACAATTAATATATTTCAAGGGTATGGGCGCCACTTTTAGAAAGTAACCATCAATGTGAATCTTCTTAGTGTATTTCAAGACTTCATAATATACTGAACTCTTAGTTAATGGTAAGACTGCCATTAACTCCATTCTAAATTTCTGCCAAAATAGATTTCCTAGAGGCCAGAGTTCAAAGTCAACCAAAGAGCAGGGGAGACTCCTGGATAAAGCTGGTAAAACAACTCTTCCTCCCTCTATGAATTCTATTGCAGACATTCTGTTACACACTCTTTTATTTGGTGGTTGGCACTAGAAATTATTAATTCTAATCACGCCAGGTCAAGTAGAGTCCAGTAGAGTCAAGATGCAATGATAAATTGAGGTGGGTCAACTTTTGTCTATTACTTCATGCCACAGTAATATTGAAGGATATGTCATAAAGTTAAAAGAAAAAACTAAGGGAAGTGTTAGCAGCTAAGGGAAATGTTAATGGTGCCATGTTTTATTTGTGTTTTTAACTTTCTCTAAGCATTTAAATCAAGAAAATTCATTGAAGTCATACACTGGAGAATAAGGAATTAGATAGACAGTGACTCAGAGGAACTAGATGCCAGGTTGAAGACACCCATGGAGGGCAAAGTCACCTAACTACCAACCTCCAAATCAGCAGTGGTGGCTCATCCTCTGAGTTTCATAGTGGGATTTTTAAAACATTTCAGACTCTAAATTAATTGTTCTCCATCAAATGCTTAGTCTGCTTCAGTTATTTCTTTACTGAAGGACATTTTCATGTTTCAGAAGTCATCTTTTTTACAATTATAATGAAATCCTGAGACACTGAAAAATAATTAACTGCCCATTCAGATATGGAAGATTGGAGTGTTCCTTGAACACCATCATGAGGTGTGCACATTCTTGGTGTTGCACGAGTGGGCTGTGCACCTGCTGAGTGTCTGCCCTTCTCCAGAACAGCATGCCTTTCTCCAACAATGCTTGGGAAGGTTCTTCCCTGTCTGTGACTGTGACTGAAGGTGAAGCACATTAAGGTGCTCAACTCACCTGTGTAATTTGTCCAGGACTCAGCTGCCCACATACTGAGGGCTGAAGTGGCTCCTTTGGGAGCAGTAACTGGGATGCATGTGGCTGCTAAATAGAAAGTATCAAGTTGCAAAAATAGTACCAACACATATCATTAGTTTTGATTTTAAAGGGAGGGCGAAGTTATCACTTTACTTCCAAGCTGATTAATTATACAACTTGCATCTGGCAATCACTTGTAAATCCTAAGCAGCAGGCAGCAAATGATGCTGTAACTTGTCTGCTCAATAGTAATTTTTAGAAAGGGGTGTTCAAAATAGAATTGGTTTATGAAACAATGTAATTAAATAAGCTGCTGCAAGAAAATACTTCAGCTCTTCTTACTGCTCTATTTTACTCTTCTCTATTTAACTAAAAGATGTTCTTTCTAAAGGGTTGACTGTTAACTACAGATTTCTAAGCCAGACTCCCATGTTGCCTTTTGGTGTAACATGACACCATAGGCACAGCTATATGATATGCAGAAATGGCCTTTGCATATGCCAAGTCAAGTTAGCTTTTAAATGTTTCTTTTTATGTTACCTATGTTTTAGAATAATAGAAACTTAAAAAGAGAATCAAGGGAAATGTCATCCAAGCAAGGAATTCTCTTTATTTCAAGAAAGCATCCCTGAACCATTTATCAGGGGGCCTGGACCAGTAACACTTTATGCCAATCAAATATTGAAAAACAACCATCAACATAACATCAGCCACAAGGTCAAATACCTTTCCACACTAGCCAACCAATCAAAACACATCAGCCTTAAAGTGTAAGAAGAGTCTTACAGGCTAAATCAGGATAGAATTTTGATATGCTGATTAAAATTTAGCATTTATCTTTAAGAATGAAATAAAACAAATTACAAGCACGAAGAAAATTTATATTCCCTTTCTACACACCCTCTGAAAAAGTGGCATCTTTCAAGGAGAAGGAGGAAGAAGGAGAAAAAGAACAGGAGGAGAAGGAGGAGGAGGGGAAGGAGGAGGAGGAGGAGGAGGCAAAGGAGGAGGAGGCGAAGGAGGAGGAGAGGAAGGTGACACTATTATGAAGAAACACATGCTCTTTATGACCTAGCAGCATTCTGACCTGTAATGATTTAGTGATGTAAAGTATTTTATGAATATGAGTTGCCATCATTACCTAAGACTGTTTTTAGCTCCATTGGAATGCAACTTCAGTAGCTACCAGTAAATGAAGAGTATTCACAAACAATTTGTCATGTACTCCACTCCCTGGAATGTTCCCTCTTTTTAATGACACATCAACCATCCTGCCTAGGATGTTCTACACAGATATTGGAAAAATGAAAGAACTCTGGAACATGTTTACTTCTGCTTAATATCATCTAGGAGTTAATAAAATCTGTTTCAAATACCATTTGTGAATTCATCAACTCCTCCCTTGACTTTAAAAACAGTCAATATTGATGTGGCATATTGATGAACAGCACAGTCTTTGGAGCCAGATAATCTTGGGTTCAGTGTCTACTTTGCTATTAATTATCGTCAGTCCCATTAAATGTAAGTTTCTTAATCTAAATAAATTTGAATCATATCTACTTTATAGGGGTTTTGCCTAATATAGTACCTGGCATCAAATTGGCAAGGAAAAATATTTAACTAATATTATTTCTGGCTATTGATCTGTCTAGATGTGTATGTGTATATGTAAACACAAACTCAATACCAGCTTAGTAAATAGTCAATGCAAGGCATTCATATAATGCCTCGGGCCTTTCTCTTTGCTGTTTCAACCTGGAACATTCCTCCCCAGGTTTTGCATGTTTTGTGAAGTTCTTATGTGCAACTCTAGCTAATAAAAGCAGTATAAGAAATGTATAAAAGACATTGCCAGAGGAAATATAAATTTGGTGAAGCACATGTTAGTACTTTCTATTTGGAAAATATTGGCATTGTCTTCTAAAATTGAGTATCAGCAGGGATTCTGATACAGCAGTTCTTTCCCCAGTTGTATATTCCAAGGAAAAATGGACATATGTGTACCTAAAGGCATAGTTAAAAATGTTCATGACAGCATTATTTGTGATAGTGCCAACTTAAAACAATACAAATGTCCTTAAGCAGGGAAATGAATAAACTGTGATAGATTCACAGCATGGAATAGTACACATCAATGAAAGACATTTCTAGAAAGATCAGTGAAGGACTATATTGTACACTACACTGTCTTGTTCATAAGTTACACTCATATCTTCATCTCATGGAGTATTATTTTGAGAATGAAAGATAATGTCAAAAATGCATCTATCACTGTGTCCTATGAGATGACCATTCAGAAAAAACTATGAGGTGAGTGGCTGCCAAGTAAAAGAAATGGTTAGCAGTGCCTTTCCTTCCTTTGTGAGGAATCACAAAGAAAAAAGTCCCAAACCCAGATATTTTTGATGCTCAATTCTGTGCTGTTCAATCTGAATATAGTTTGGATAATGGGTCACATTTTCTAAGAAAGAAAATGAAACAACTGGTTTAACAATTGAATAGAAAATGAGCACACAATGCAGGGACCTGACCCCTCTGGCAGATGCTTCCCTGGTCACTGTCACACAGAAGTCACCTCGGCTTGCTCTGATGTTCCGTCTGGGGCTGTCAGGGGAGCTCATCTGATCTGGAGTTGGTTGCCACTTTCACAGAACACAACTCCTGTTCCTGACCATTGCAAACAGATCACAATTAGATACCTACAACTGTGTATATTAGCTGGGGTGGAGTCTGCAACATAGATTATATTTTGGGGAACTGTTTTTTTTTTCTCTCATTAAACTCATGATTAAAGTGAGGAGGACTGCGTTGCCTCAAATCACTGTGGTGTAGAACATGTAATCAGGGAAGGCAAAGACCCAGTGATGGACAAGATGCAAAATGGGAAACACCAGTGTATCCACTTTCATATGCAGTTATTGGTTGTCCCTCTCTGTTGTATTTCCTACCACAAAACCCAATTTTAAGAGATTTTCCCCCTTATTGTGAATTAGAAGCAATGGGCCATCTCTCCTTTGGTAATTTATATATCAAGCCTTATGGTAATTATTAGTCACAGAATGAATATCTTTCCCTGGAAAAGAAGGTACAGGTACAGACAATCAATGGCTGGGGCATTTTCCTTAAAATTACACGCCCCCCCCCACTGCCCTGTGGGAGAATTATGCCTAAGTGTTATGGCACCAACTGGGCCCACTTAATTTCTAGTAACACAAGACATTTCTAGAAAGAGCAGTGAAGGACTATATTGTTTGGTATTAATACTATCTATACTTCTTAGACATCATTATTCAAAGTACATGTATGAAGCCTCGAATTGGTATGAACATACTTTATATTACAACCAGAGATATGAAATATTGTGCTGTATATGTGTAATAGGAATTGTATTGTATTCTGCTATCATTTATTTTTTAAAAAATCAATTAAAATTTTTTTTAAAAAGAAATATTAGAGTAACTCTGAACAATCTTTTAGCTTCAAGGCAAGGAGATGGCTTAAGGTATCTACCACATTACTATATTCAGAGTCTTATAGGAATTAGTAAAAAATGAATCCAAGAGACAACATAAGGATATAAGAGTAGCAGCCCAAACACATTTGCTTGGGAAACACAGAAAGCTCTCAAAGTTTCAGAACTATTAGATTTATTTCCTTTTCTATAAAAGTTGTATTGAGAATAAAGGATGTATGGGTGTTTTAATTTTTTCTTATTTTAGAATTGCATAAAATTCATACTAATATTAATTTGTTTAATCTTTTTGAACAGAAATTCTATTGACCTAGAAATCCAAAGCTCAGTTGGAGCCTATAATTGAAGTGTTTTCAGGTGCTTGGACCAGATGAAGTTCAAAAGTTTTCAGATAGCTTGATGTTTGTGGTTTGAAGATCCAGTTTGACTATTTCTGTCACTTGTATTATACCTGAGCATCTGATTTGGGAAAAGTGCTGCAATGTATAAATAGAGAACATTTTATTAGAATCCTCTTACATTATAATCAAGATAAATTTACAGAAGAGTATAAATCCAGGAGCAAACATCACGATAGTTTATATAGACAAACCAGTCTTTAAAAAATAGTAGAATTTGCTCAGTTGTTTTGTAACTGCTTACCAACAGGATTGGTGATAGTGTTGCCTGTGCTTTGGTATCTGGTAATGATTCCCTTTCAATAGGGCTGGCTTCATTAATTGGCAGATTTCTTGCACAATGTGAATACAGGACCCTCTGTTCAAAAAGCAGGGTTAAAAAAAAAGGCAGGGTAAAATAAATAATAAATAAATAGCTTTCCTTTCTTCTTTAGTCTTTATCTCAAGTCATGGTATTTTTTAAATTTGTTATTTGTTGTCATTTAAAGGGAAGAAAAATTAAATTTTAAATATTAACATATATTTTATCATTTGTCTTTATATTGCACAATGTCATATTTAGACATGAATATAAGAGTATTTAATGCATATGTAGAACCACTGAAATCATACAATTTGTATTTAGTAGTTGCACCTGAATGTTTATTCCTTTCCTACCAGAAGGACACGCTGTACAACTAACTCACCTGTTTTTATTCCACTTCTAGATATACATACACATTCCACAGGGGTTTTCTACTGTCACCTTATCGATAAATAAGGAAGGGCTAAAAGGAAGGAACCGTGGACTGTCCTATCTTTTCCTTGCCTTCTAGGTCATTGTTTTCAGCATGAGTGTTTGGTTAATCCAGGAAAGGAACATGAATAGAAACTGATATGCTCAGGTTCTTTGGTTGATTGTGTTTCTTACACCGTTGCCTTCATGTTGCATTGGAAGCAAGTTCTGGTTCAAATGGAAAGCATGGTCTCTCAGGACTGTCAGTGTCTGTTTAGTCAGGTGTAGCCATAACATTCTCACCTGTACTTGCTTTCAGTCTCTCTGAGCTCCTGTGCATCCTGGTTCCCCTGGAATTCTGTGCTCATGGAACATGGCAAACATGAGTTGCAAATGATATGGAGAGAGGGCAATAGTCACATGTATCAGGCTCACCTCCTCTATTCTATGCATCTTCCCTTGTCCCATAGGGCTTCCATCTGTAAAACAGAGTTTAAAGATTAAATTATTTAGAATTTAAAAATGGCAACAAGGCAGGAGCATGCCAAACCTGGGGCCCTTCTGAGTGCCTAGTCCTGTGCGACTGCACAGGTCATGCACCCAGACAGCTGGCCCTGAAAGAGCTAACAGTGAAGGTAAATTGTTGCCAAAATGTCATCCAGAAGCGTGCTACTATAATTTATTTATACATCGATTATTCATTCATACCACCTGTTCACATGTTGTTAATTTGTCATGGAACAAAAGTAGCACACCTTATTCTAAAAGATAAGATGAAGCTCAGCTTTCCCAATGAATATGCAGCTTTTTATGTCATTGAATGACAACTTTCCCATCTTCCACCATATTCTAGAGGCACTTCCATTCCATTTTTTCTTTTATTTGGGACCATAGAGACACAATACTAACAACCTGGACCTGGATACATGTAGGAGATAGGGCATTTGTGAAGTACAAGCCCAGAACCATGTCCTGTGAAAGAACATTTTATTTCAATATGAGCTGTGATGAGGGCAAAAGATTAATTCTCCTGACTCTGACCTCTTTTGTCCAACCCCAAATGCTACCACCTTGTTATACCTCCCAAGACCCTGCCTGATCTCCTGGTCTCCCGCTTCACATTCTTCTCCATCATGATCCCAAAGTGATTCTTGTAGAACACATAACCAATCCAGATGATCCTTTCTTGCTCTTCACATCTTCATGATTCTCAAGGTCCTCCATGGTTTGGCCCTGCCCACATTACCAGTCTCCTGTGCACAGTATGACCTTTCAGACAATTTGCATTTACTCAAATAAGTTTACATCCCTCTGTATGTGCATATTTACCCACTGCCTGGAAAACTCTGTCCTATTTCCTTTGCCTGCCCCTCTCTTACTTGTCTTTTAAGAATTATCACAGGAATTCATCCCTTTGTTTATTTAACTATTCATTTATTTACTCAAGAAATATTTGCTGAATGCCTGTGCTATGTCATGTGCATATCAGATGTATGGGGAATGAAGACAATATGTGCTGTCTGAGTAAAAGTCACACAAACACATGCAAAAAGGTGCACAGATCAACTGCAACTCTAACAGAGGTTCCAGAAGAGAAATACTTTGTGGAATGGGGATGAAGAAGGAGGTGAATAGAACCCAATAGAAATGACAGTTGAGCCACACATAGAAGGGAAAATCAGATCCACTTAGAGAGGGAAGTGAGGAGTAGGTGCCCAGAGGTGGCTGAGCTTTTTCTGGGAGAGAGAACTGTTCTTTTCAAAAGTTCTGTAGCAGGAGAGAATCTTGACTTTTCAGATACTGAAAGGAAAGAAAAATGGTGCCATATTGGTCAAGAGGGGGCATCTAAGAGCAGTGTGAACCTCTGAAGTGTTTTGTTTTATTTTGTTTTGTTTCATTTGGTTTGATACCAGGGATTGAACCCAGGGGCGCTTAGCCACTGAGCCACATCCTCAGCCCTTTTTAATATTATATTTAGAGACCCCGTCTCTAAATATAATATTAAAAAGGCCCTTCTAGCTCGGGCCTTTTCCTACCCCTCCTGACCAATATGGCAATGAGTGGCTTAGGGCCTTGCTAAATTGCTGAGGCTGGCTTTGAACTCACTATCATCCTGCCTCTGCCTCCTTAACCCCTACACCCGGTGAAGTGTTTGTTTTAAGAGGGAAGAAAATAGAGTTGGAGCATCACAGGTGTGGAATGGCGAAGAGATCTGTGGGAGCAAGAGTGAAGAAGCTTCCCAACGTCCAAAGAAGAGATATGTCTGAGTGAGTGTAGACAGAAGTGGGGGCTGCCACTTGTGTGAAGATGTCTCCATTCCCCTCACCCTCACTCCTCTCTACAAGTCTGGGTGAGAGCTTCTTTCCAATGTTCCTGTGGTCTCCTGTGCTTATTTCATTTAATCTACCCAATGACCTAGTTCCATGGGTATTATCATCCCCACTTTGTACACAAGGAAGTTTAAGGTTTGGAAAAATATCACAGCTTTCTGAAGGTCCTGCACATAGTAGATGGTAGAACCAGGGTGGATGAAGAAGGGCTAAAAAGGTACCAGGAAGAAGTGAGTTGCAAATAAGCATAATGTATACATAGGAGACTAGGAGACGATAGAAAATCTTGGATGTAGCAAAAAGATCCAGTACAGATAGGAAGGCAGGTTAAGGCTAAATGTAGTTCAGCATTTACATTAAAGTGATATATTTAAACTAAAAGATCTAAAGTGATGAGTATTCTTTGTGCCTTTTGTCACTAAGGCATACCTTACTCCAAGCAATTTATCCTTTTTGAACCTCATTGGATCCCTCCCATGTCTTCCCCTTCTTGGTCTGTGGTCCTTGTCTCCACTCCCTGGCCTCCTAGAAACTTGTCAGCAATAATTCTTACACCTTCCTCCTTTAAACTCTTGTATACATTCTGATAATTTTAACTCCATATTATTTCTTAAGTCTGTGGCCCCTTCTGTAGCCTTTCTGCTACTTCACTAATTTAGGTATTCAAGCATTTCTTGTCTTCCCTGCTTTGTGGCAACTGCAGCCTAAACAGTTACTCAGTTTACACTCTTCTGTCTCTTGCATCCCTCTGTCTGTTCATCAAATGATCCATTCAAACCTTGTTCTAAAAGAAAGGCGCCTTTCCTGCCTGTCTCTGCTGTTCCACTTACCACCATCCAGTCTCATTCTGCAAGATCTAAAGATACTTTGTGTACAACCAGAGATATGAAAAATTTGTGCTCTATATGCATAATATGAATTGTAATGCATTTTGCTGTCATAAATAAATAAATAAATAAATAAATAAATAAAACCAAACTATTTGTGGTGTGCACAAAAACTAAATTTTTTTTAAATTCCATGCTTATTTTTGTGCCCATGATAGTTCCTCTTTTTTGAGCACCATAAATCTCTTTGCATATCCCTGACCTTCCCTCCCCATTCCACCCATCTTTGTCCGCCTGGCTTTGATGCTGTTCCCTTAAATTCAGCATGCACAACACCTCCTGCTGGAAGTCTCCCAGTGACAGATGATTCTTCCTCAGGGGTTGGAGGATGAATGCACCTCCTTTCCTTCCACTGCACGCTTTAATCCTTAATCTTTTTTAATTTTTAATTTTTGTACTCGTTTTAATTAGTTATACATGACAGTAGAACACATTTATGTACTTTGACATATCATACATAGATGGGATATAATTTCTCATTTTTCTGAGTGTACATGTTGTAGAATCATTTTGATCATGTAGTCACATATATACATTCAGTAATAATGTCTGATTTGTTTTACTATCCTTCCTACCCACACATCCCCTCTCCTCCCTTCACTTCCCTCTACCTAATCTAAGGTAACTCTATTCTTTTCTAGTGCCCCTTCCCTTATTGTGAATTAACATCCACATTTTAGAGAAAACATTTGGCCTTTAATTTTGGGGGGATTGCCTTATTTCGCTTAGCATGATATACTCCAACTCCATCCATTTACTGGCAAATGCCGTGATTTCATTCTTCTTTAAAGCTGAGTAATATTCCATTGAATATTTATATATATATAATCACATTTTCTTTATCTATTCATCTATTGAATGACACCTAGGTTGGTTCCATAGCTTAACTATTGTGAATTGAATTGTGATAAACAGTGACATGGCTGTATCACTGTAGTAGGTTGCTTTTAAGTCCTTTGGGTATAAACTGAGGAGTGGAATAACTGGGTTGATGGTGGTTCTTTTCTGAGTTTTCTGAGGAATATTCAAATTGCTTTTCATAGTGGTTACACCAATTTGAGTCCCACCAGCAATGTATGAGTGTACCTTTGCCCCTACATCCTAACATTTATTGTTGCCTGTATTCTTGATGATTGCCATTATGATTGGAGTGAGAGGAAATCTTGGTGTAGTTTTGATTTGCATTTCTCTAATTGCTAGAAATATTGAACACTTTTTTATATATTTGTTGATTGATTGTATTACTTCTTCTGTGAAGTGTCTGTTCAGTTTCTTAGCTCATTTGGGTTATTAGGGTTTTTTTTTGTTTTTGAGTTCTTTATATATCCTACAGATTAATGCTTTATCAGGGGTACATGTGGCAAAGATTTTCTCCCAATCTGTAGGCCCTCTCCTCACATTATTGATTGTTTCTTTTGATGAGAAGAAGCTTTTTAATTTGAATCCATTCAGTTTATTTATTCTGATTTTACTTCTTGCACTTTAGCGATCTTGTTAAGAAAGTCAGATCCTAGGCTGACATGGTGAGAATTTGGGCCTACTTTTTCTTCTATTAGGCATGGGTCTCTGTTCTAGTGCCTAAGTCTTTGATCCACTTTGAGTAAATTTTTGTGCAGGGTGAGACATAGAAGTTTAATTTCATTTTGCTACATATGGATTTTCAGTTTTCCCAGCACCATTTGTTGAATAGGCTATCTTTTCTCCAGTGAATGTTTTGGCACCTTTGTCTAGTATGAGATAATTGTATTTGTATTTTTCTCTGTGTCCTCTATTCTGTGTCATTGATATACATGTCTATTTTGGTGCCAATACCATGCCATTTCCACACTAAAGGAATATTCAACTAAAGGAGAAACTGTGTCAAATTAAAAACCAGAGATAAGTCAAAATGACAGGGAATACAAATCGTATCTCAATAACAACCTTGAATGTTAATAGCCTAAACTCATCAATCAAAAGACACAGACTGGCAGATTGGATTAAAAAGCAAGACCCAACAATATACTGTCTTCAAGAGACTTAACTCATGGACAAAGACATCCACAGGCTGAAGGTGAAAGGATGGGAAAAAACATATCATTCATATGAATTGCATAAACAAGCAGGTAGTCCCATCCTCATTTCAGATAAAGTAGACTTCAAGCCAAAGTTATCAGAAGAGAGAAAGAAGGACATTTCATACTTCTTAAGGTAAATATATATTAGCAAGACATAAAAATTGTAAATACTTATGCCCCAAACAATGGAGCATTTATGTACATCAAACAAACTCTTCTCAATTTCAAGAATCAAATAGACCACAACATAATAATCCTGGGTGACTGTAACACACCTCTCACTACTAGACAGATATTTCAAACAAAAACTAAATAAAGAAACTATAGAATAAATAATATAATCAATAATTTAGACTTAATAGACATATATGGAATATTTCATCCATCAACAAACAAAGTACTTTCTTCTCAGCAGCACATGGCTCCTTCTCTAAAATACACCATATCTTAGGCCACAAAGCAACTCTTAGTAAATACAAAAAAACAAAGATAATACCCTGCATTCTATCAGATCAAAATTGAATAAAATTGGAAATCAATGACAAAATAAAAAAAAATAGAAGCTACTCTAACAAATGGAGACTAAATAATACACTATTCAATGATGAATGGATAATAGAAAAAATCAAGGATGAAATAAAAAAAACTCTTAGAGGTAAATGAAAACACTGATACAGCATATCAAAATCTCTGGGACACTATGAAGGCAGTACTAAGAGGAAAGTTTATTGCATTGAAAGCATTCATTAAAAAAATAAAAGTCAACAAATAAATGACCTAATACTACATCTCAAAACCCTTGAAAAAGAAGAATAAATTAATACCAAAAGCAGTAGAAGACAGGAAATAATTAAAATCAAAGCTGAAACCAATGAAATCAAAACAAAAGAAAATTGAAGAAATTGGCAAAACAAAAAGTTGTTTTTTTGAAAAAAAATAAGTAAAATAGAAAATACAACAGACACTTGTTTGGCAGTATGTATAAACGTGGCTGTATAATCAACATGATTCTGCAATCTGTACACAGGAGAATAATAAGAATTCATACCCCATTTGAAACAAATGCATGATATATGATGTGTCAAGATCAATGTAATGTTTTGAGCAACCAATAAATTTCTAAAAAAAAATTAAAAAATAAGTAAAATAGAAAAACCCTTAGCCATGTTAATGAAGAAAAAAAGAGAGAAAACTCAAATTACTAAAAAATGAGATGAAGAAGGAAGTATCACAATGGACATGTCTGAAATACAGAAGATAATTCGATATATTTTGAAAATTTATACTCTAATAAAATAGAAAATATCGAAGACATCAACAATTTTCTAGAGACATATGATCTACCCAATTTGAATGAGGAGGTCATACATGATTTAAACAGATCAATTTCAAGTAATGAAATAGAAAATGCCATCCAAAGCCTACCAACCAAGAAAAGCCCAGACCCAGATGGATTCTCAGTTCTACAAGACTTTCAAAGAAGAATTAACATCAAATGCTTCAAAGTAGTCCATGAAATAGAAAAGGAGGGAACCCTTCCAAACTCATTTTATGAGGCCAATATCACCCTGATACCAAAACCAGACAAAGACACATCAAGGAAAGAAAACTTCAGACCAATATCCCTAATGAATATAGATTCTAAAATCCTGGCAACTCGCATAAAAAAACGTATTAAAAAGTGCCCCATGATCTAGTGGGGTTCATCCCAGGGATGCAGGATTGGTTCAACATATGGAAATCAATTAATGTAAACTTCTCATATTAATAGACTTAAAAACAAGAATCATATGATCTTCTCAACAGATGCAGAAAAAGAATTTGACAAAATACAGCACACCTTCATGTTCAAAACACTAGAAAAACTAGGTATAGTAGGAACGTACCTCAAGATCGTATAAGCTATATATGCAAGGCCAGCATCACTCTAAATGGAGAAAACTTTAAAGCATTCCCTCTAAAAACTGGAACAAGACAAGACTGTCCTCTTTCACCACTTCTATTCAACATCATCCTTGAAACTCTAGCCAGAGCAATTAGACAGAAAGAAAGAAATTAAAGGGATACAAATAGGTAAAGAAAAACTCAAACTATCAGTTTTTGTTGATGACCTGATTCTATATCTAGAAGATCCAAAAAGTTCCACCAGAAAACTTCTAGAACTAATAAATGAATTCAACAAAGTAATAGGATATAAAATCACACCATAAATCAAATGCACTTCTATACATCAGCAATGAATCCACTGAAAGAGAAATTAGGAAAACTACCCCATTCACACAAGTCTCAAAAAAAAAAAAACAACCAAAAACCTGAGAATCAATCTAACAAAAGAGGTGAAAGACCTCTACAATGAAAACTACAGAACACTAAAGAAAGAAATTGAAGAACACCTCAGAAGATGGAAAGCTCTCCCATGCTCCTGGATAGGCAGAATTAATATTGTCAAAATGACCATACTACCAAAAGCGTTATACAGATTTAATGCAACTCCTATTAAAATCCCAATGATATTCTTCATAGAAATAGAAAAAGCAATCATGAAATTCATTTGGAAAAATAAGAGACCCAGAATAGCCAAAGCAATCCTTAGCAAGAAAAGTGAAGCAGGAGGCATCCCAATACCAGACTTTAAACTATACTATAGAGATATCCTAAATCTTTACTACCACCTTAAATATTACTTATTTACCTTTCCCCTCCTAGGCTTGGGGAGCCCTTGAGGGTAAGACAGCATCTTGTACACCTTTATGTCCTCAATGCCTGCTCAGTGCTGTTGTGCAAACCCTACCTTTGTCGCTGGTCACTGCAGCACCCTCTCAATCCATTTGGCAATCTTTTCTACGCTGACTGACTTCTGCCCCCAAAGCCCTTCCCATTGACATTGAGGCTCTTATTTGCTAGAATACTTTGTAAGGATGCCATAACAAAGTACCCAGACTGGGTGGCTTATATAATAAATTTTTTCCTTCATTTCTTCAAGCCTCTTCTTAGCCAGATGTCTGAAATCAAGGTATAGATAGGGTTGATTCTTTCTGAGGCCTCCCCTCTTGGCTGGTAGGCAGCTGTCTTCTCCCTGTCTCTTCCCGTTGTCTTCCCTAGGCATGTATTTTTATCCTAATCTCTTTTTAAGGGTGCCCGTCAAATTGCATTAGAGTGCATCGTATGATGTCATTTTATTACCACTTTAAACTCTGCATCCAAATACATCCACTTCATGAGGTGTACTACATGGATTAGGACTTCAGCACATGAATTTTGAAGGGACCTAACCCATAACTTGCCTCTGATCCATTCATAACTTTACCCGAATTCGGCGCAGGTCTCCAAATTGTTCCAATATATAGAGTCACAGGTTGTAGCACATTTGGTTCCCTCCCTCCCATTGTCTGTCCCCCTCCCTCCTGTTGAAATCACTGTTATTATGATTGATTTAGATTTGAACCCTCTAGAGCTCATACTTTTGGGATCATTTCCAGTATGAAGTTGACCTTCAGAGACATTTGGAAACTATGGAGAAATATTTCTCCTGTGTGATGTTTTCTCATGTTTGAATTGGTAGCTTCACATTTTAATTTCATTTACCTTTTCTAACTCCTGGAGGACTTAAGAGTGTATGTACTACAGTTCTATGAACTTTTGGGTGGCATAACTAGCACATGACTTGGTTTTGGCATTCCAAAAAGATCAGGAAATTTTAAACATCTCTTTTTAAATGTATCGAAATTTGGTGATTGTTTTCAGATACAATGCCTTACTGGATTATATATATATTTAAGTACTCTGTATATATGCATCAAGTATTATCTATATGTGTGTGTGTGTGTGTGTGTGTATATATATATATATATATATATATATATATCACTATATATGTGTGTATATACATTTATATATATATTTATATATTCAAGTATGTGTGTATATATATATATATATATATATATATATATATTTATTTATATTTATATGCAAGTACTCTATACAGTACTTTTACTGATGAAGAAGTGGAACCCCCAAAAGGTTTCATATCAAGTGTCAAAGCCAGTTTTCAAATCCAGGTCTTCAGAGTAGGAGGACAGTGCTTTCTACTGCATCATGATTAACTTATTTATAAGGTCCTTAGAGGCAGACATACTTATTTTAAAAGCATTGACATTCATAAACCTGTGCTTATTAAATTAACTCATAATTTATTGCTTTTAAGAAATATTTTAAATATTAGTTTTATGAATGTTAATGGTATAAGTTGTTGTTTTGTTTTGCTTTGGTACCAGGGATCAAACTCAGGGGTGCTTAACCACTAAACAAAACATCCCAGCCCTTTTTTATATATTATTTAGAGACAGGGTTTCACTGAGTTGCTTAGGGCATTGCTAAGTTGCTGAGGCTGGCTTTGAACTCACAATCCTCCTGTCTCAGCCTCCTGAGATGCTAGAATTACAGGTGTGTACCACTGTGCCTGATAAAAGTTTTATTTTAAATAAATTTATATTTATAGTTTTGATTTATAATATATAAATGTTGAATATTGCTTATAATTTAAAAATAAACATGCCTGTTTAAGCTTATTTAATAAATTTCTAAACAATGTATCTGTAGCTTTTATAATTATTACAATCATTATTTAAATGTTTTGATAAAATTCTAGTTTACTTATAAATATTTTATATAAAAATTCTCATAGATGTAACTAATGTAATTCTACATCAACCAGAAGAATGAAAAGTTATACTCCATATATATATAATATGTCAAAATACATTCTACTATGATGTATAACTAATTAGAACAAATTTTTAAAATAAAAAAAATTCTATAGGCACAACATATGCATGTATGTAAATGTCACAGTGAAATTCATTAATTTGTACAATTAGAATGTGTTAATACTAATAATTAAAAATCCTTACTAACAGCATTGAATTAAATTAAGTTCTAGATTGCTGATTGACAATAGAGAAGGAAATCTACATACTAAACTATAATAAAGACTCCTAGACATTTGCTAGTTTGCTCTGGAAAATAATACAAGGAATAATGACAAAAAAAAAACTTTCTTTAAGTGAAAAAATAATAGCATTTTTTAAAAATGTAAGTTTCTTTGCTGAGCTGAATTTCAATTTAAATCCTTCAAATAAGCCTATGATGTAGGTATTATCCCATTTTACATTTGGGGAAACTGAGGCTTAGCAAGGTTCAGCAGCTTACTCAGCATCTCACAGCTAGTAAGTGCAGAGCTATAAGTTGATCCCATGTTTATGACTCCACATTCCTTCTTGCACTGTGACACAAGCTGAAGAAGTACAGGATAGACAAAGAGTCATCAATTACTCACTGAAACCAGGGAAGAACTGGGTACAGCAGGCACTTGAAGCCAAAGACGCCCCAAAAGGGACATTGGTCATCTGACAAAGAATTACTTAACCTCTGTGGCTCTTAGTGTCTTCTATAAATATGAAGTTAATTATGGTGATTCCTCATGGGTTTGCTGTTAAGAAAACAAAAGAGTCAATGTGTGTGTGTTGAGTAATGTACTTCGATATGTACACTATGTATGTATGCTGTGTATTAGAGAGCTGTGGAAACTTATCCAAACCTTTTGAAAAGTAATGACTACATAGTAACTAACCAAAGGTGTAAAAATGTTTATGTCTTTTTGGAAACATACTCTAAACAATGATTCAAAAGACAGGGAAAAATTTTTTTTAGTTACATGGAAAAAAACAGAAATATAAATCAAGATATCAACACAATCTAATCTACTTTGTTGAGGGAACATTGTGTAGTGGCTAAATCTTATAAACCCAAAGACTGTAAAAAATAGAGAACATGTAACATGTGATGGTAAGTGGTCACCGGGGTATGATACCAAGTGGTGTTCTAGCTGAACACACATGCATTTGGACAAAGGCAGCAGGCAACTCAGAGACACGCGGGGATGGTGAGGGGAACGTGCCTCCTTTCAGGAGCCCACTAACGTGCAGTGTTGCAACAGTATTTGTTTTAATGCTCTGTGTAATGGTAGCCTTGTGATAGGCACAGGTGGTTCAGAAGATATATAAAACATTGGGAAGAAAGGCAAATGCCCAAGGGACATTTTAAAAATCAGCATGTAAAACATACAGGAAATGGAAATTTAAATGCAAAAATTTAGCAGAGCATTTAAGGGAAATGGGTACTAAGGGAGGTGCTGGAGAATGCATAAGCAGGCTAGCCTCTAACAAGATCCTGCCTAGAAAACTCAAAAACAGGATTGCTTGTGAGCTGTTCCCCCTGTGACCTTCTCTCACTGCTCAAATGTCTGTGATAATAGTCGAAAAGGAAGGAGGAAAATGTAGCAGTATGTACAGTTTACTCAAGTTCACCAAAACTGTAGAAAAAGGGAGGAAGTCTGGTCAAGCCCCTGTGAGTCAACAGCAAGACGCCCTCCACCCAGTCCTCCTCTTTTTTCCAAGGCCACCTCACCTCTGCATCTGTGTGCTTGACCCTTCCAAGAAAGGAACTCCAGCTGCAATGGGTGGAGCAAGCCCAAATCCCTGTTGGTTGGCCACCACAACCAGAGCAGGGGGCCTGAGAGCAGGGCCTGGGGCAATGGCGGTTATCTAGATCACATCCTGCTTCAGGAACTTTCTCCTTCCTCTTTTCCCACAGTGTGTTTGAAATGTCACAGTTCCCTCCACATCTAGGTCCCAGAAACAGTTTGTGGCTTTTGAGCAGTTGAAGGGGCAACTGAAGTGCTTTGTTAACAGATTTTTAAAGTACTCTGCAGATACAAGAAATCTCAATAAATGTTTGCTCCCAATAGACAATGAGTGACAGGTAGAAGCTGCTTCCATCTCAAAATAGAACACAATTGTTCCAAGGTTCAAGGTGTGTGGAAAACAGGGTGGGGCCATTGATAGATATAAATGTCCCTTCTTTATATACAGTATAAGATCAAGATTTCTGAGGAAGGACACTTTCTTTCCTTCTGAGTAGGTAGGATTGTTTGAGCTGCCTCAGTCAATGTATCCCTAAGCAGACACCACCTGGACTGCTCAGTCATTCTAGCAGAACCTATCAGATGATCCCCATATCTTTCCACCTCAAAAAAATCTAAATTATTTCTGTCCTTTTGTACCAGGAATTGTCATTATATTTCAGGCACCAGGATAAACACTAAAGGTTGTCATTACAGTTCAAGGTCTTCACAACAGCTTTTTCTTCTTTTAAGAGCTAATCTTAGAAAAATTACCCTAAGCCCCTTTCATGTGGAAATCTCTGAGAAGTTGTGTACCAATTTTAAAGTGCTCTGAAGTTATCATGAGAAGAAGATACAGGGGCAACAATTGCTCTCATTTTGCAGAGATCTGTAGAGGATGGCTGATATGCCTGGGGCTTCAACAACCTTTCTCTAATTCTGTAACTCCTCTCCTTGTTCCAAGCCCAACCTCAGCATCCAGACTCCCATATTCAGCAAATGGTGAGTTAGTGGGGAACAAAAGGTAAATAATGCCAGTCATCCAAACCAGAATAATAAAAACCCATAGGGAAAGCCTGAAATGAGGATGGGAGGGAAAGGAAAAGGGAAACACTGTTTAATAATAACTGTATGCCTACCACTAGTCTAATGCCTTACGTATGAACCCATTATTTCAGAAGTTACCTTTCTATGTGGTCCAGACTCATAATGTATTTTGCCACCAAATAAATAATTTACAAGTAAGAAATCTGTTTTGCAACTACTGTGCTGTTTTGGTCTTAAGTATACCCAGTGTGAACTTATCAAGGGATTGTTTGGTCTAAAGAAAATCAGGATGCACAACCTCCTGAGAAAGCTAGTTACATGTTGCCATAGCAACTGGACAAGCCTCAGACTAAAGGGCAAAGTTCTTCGGATTCATCTACTGCTTCTGCAGATTGACATGCTCAACACAGAATCATGTTTCCCTATCATCAACATGGCAACTGTTATTTTCATTAAAAAAAAAAATTGTAGTCTTAAGTTGACATAATTTGGCCTTTTCCCTGGTGCCATTCAATGTCCTTTTATCTTTGGAAGGTGGAAGTTGGTAATTCGATCTTTTGGAACTTTCATTCATGCATTCACTAATATGGTTGGAACCTGCGCCAGTGGGGTTTGATGGTAATTACACTTTGACAGCTGGAACATGACCTGCGAAATGAGTTGCTGGTCTTGGTTTAACTCCTAATGGACAGCAATCCACATCTTTAGGAATCCAACTATAGCCCCTGTTTTCAGATTCTGGGAAGAAGTCAGAGGTTTGAATGACTTCTCTTAAGGGTAAATTGCAGGGCCCTCTCCCCAGGGGTTATGCTTTGCCTTTCTAGGCCATGGATATCTCTGCAATTAGTCTCAAAATACCCTGTGAGATGTGTGTAAATAATGCAAACCACATTTATAGGCAGGGCCACCCTGGTGGAGAGAATAAGTAATTTGCCCCATTGGGGGCAGGGTAAGATAATTAGTAACAGCAGGAGTAGAGAGTCCAGAAGCTTATACTCCATTCCTTTGCTAAGATCACTGAAAAATCTTCCTTTACTTCGAATAACACAGCCAATTAATGAGCAGCAGGAGGTGGGGATGGGTCAATATTTGCTGATTTATTATTAAAGTTCATTTTTATTTTATGGGGTTTGTTGATATGTACAGTTAAATTTTCATTTTTTTTTCTCCTCTTGATGACTCTTCTAACAAGATTGAAAGAGAGGATGAAAAATATGGGTGGTGAGATTGGAACTGGGATTGGAGACAATTGGATCTTAATAAAGACATGCAGGAAGAGATCAGTTAACCAAAGAAAATTTACTCTAATTAGAAACTTTTTAAAAATTACCCTGTGCTAAATTATAAAGGCTAAGAAATACCGAAACATGATTTTCATCCCAGGTGGCTCACATAGTGATAAGTACTCTAAGAATAGTACCATGGGACTCTGTGGTAGGGAGAAATTTATTGTGACTCTAGTCAGAAGTGGAGGAACATAGGAAAATGTTTCCTAGGGAAGTTGAACTGGACTTTATAGGACAGGTAGGAATTCACAGGCAGATATTGAAGAAGTATATTTTTAGGAACCAGGAACAGCATAAACAAAGATACAAATTGGAGACCATTTAAAAAAATACATTGACCAGTCTTGCATGAGTTATTGGGTAAATTGTAAGGTTAAGTTGGAGCTGAAGTTGAAAAAGTAGTAAGAGTTCTTTGGGAGGATTCTGAATAGTAGGTAAAGAACTTTGGAAATCATCCCATTCAGAATCAAAGGTTTAAAAATCAGAGGTTGACCTGTGGTCATTGTTTTTAGGGAATGAGATATTAGGAAAGTCATTTTTTTTAAATTCTTTTAATCTAACTTATGTTCTAGAAAAATACCTTAACAGATAAAGCTGAAAATATCCTGAATTGCTGTCAACATGGGTATATTAATTCCTTCAGAATGTCATAAATGGTTTTGTAATCTGTCTCTGTACAAGGTTAAATGGGTTTGCATAGGCTGTAGACTGAAGGGCTATGCAAAAACGCTGACTCAGGTATTTCAAGTGACAAATGTGGAGTTCAAGTGCTTGAGGCACTATTGTGAGCAGCAGGGAAATGGCTCCCAGCAGCAGAAAGTCAGCCAAGTCCCTGAAATCTCTTTCTCTGTTTTCTTAACTACAGGAGCAACAATGGAAACCTTCTGTGTACAGCAGCCTAGCTCCAGTTTGCTTTGCAAACCCTCTGATTGAGAAGCCAGTAAGCAAAGTAAGAATGCCTCTATTTCTTGTTGAACAGTATGCTTTGAGCAGATTGACTGTTATTTTATCTTTTATCTTGATTTTATTTAAGTGAAATAATCAAATTGAGCTCATAAAGCTGTCTGAGAAAAATCCCAAATGTGAACTATTTGGTTGGTGCTAATGATGCCTGAGGTAAACTTTTGAGCTTGAGAATTCTTGATATGAGATTCCCTCACCCCAGCACCTGCCTCTACTTGCAAACCAATGGCATCCTCCAATCTTCTGGTCTTTCAGCTGTTTGGCCGATCCTCCCCTGCCTATCAGAGCTTGTTCGAAGGAAACAGATTGCATTTAAGTATGACCCTCAAAGTGGGAAATTCACACACAATATTTTGTTTAAATAATTTTTTTTTGTCATTAAACCATCTTGTGGATTATAGACTTTACCTCTAAAACTTACAGATGTGTGCCTGACCTTCTGTTCTTCTGAACTAGAAGTCACAGCCATCAGTCCCACCAGGGAGTGTAGAGTCTGATGGGAAGAATATGGGCTCTCTGGAGCCAGCCTACTGGGTTCACTTCCCCACTTAGCCTTCCACTGGCTGTATGACTTTTAGCAAGTTCCCTCTGAAAAGGGCACCATAACAGACCTGCCTCGTGGCCTATCTATCATAAAGATTAAATAATTGAATATAAATTCACGAGAGTAAGAATTTTTTTTTACCTATTTTGTTTGCTGTGTATCTAAGCACTCTTAGATATACAAATAAATTGAATGAATAAATAAATGAAAAACTGAATATTAAGTTTAGAGAAAACACATTCCCAATTCACTTAACTCAATAAATGGGAGAAGGAAGTGGTGTATTTCAAAAAGAAAAGCAGAACTCTGCTGAGTAGCTAAAGGACACTTTTCAGGTATACCTTTAGCAGAAGGAGCACAGTATTCCTAGGGTCCCCACCTCCTTCCTGTCCTTTACTACTGATGCATCCTCAGACCACACATGATCCAACATCTAGGATGAAGCATAGTCACTGGAAAAGGAAGAAAAAAAATAAGAATTCTTTAAGTGGGATAGTGTGGGCTGAATCCATTTTTGCAGTTTTTAAAGGAGATGAATCTATTTTCCCAGCGAATTTCTGATAATTTTGCCCTGGCTGCAATTCTTGCCGGCAACTGCAGGCAGAGGGTGAAATCCCTAGTGAACAAGAAGCCTCCTCTCGCCTGCATCAGCATGGCCAGCATTCTGCAGGCACAGCAGGGGAACCACCCAGCTTCCTAGACTGTGCTTCTGTACTTTGTGGTCAGTGGAGGTTTGCACTTCTCTTCTGCTGACTTCAGTTCAAAGTGAGAGGAGTAGCATTTGGCTCAAATATGAAACCAACCAACCAACCAACACAACACTCCCTGAATGTCACAAAATATGTTGGCCACTGTTCCAACATTCACTGCTTGACCCCGCTGCTGTCCCCTTGGCCCTGCATATTTGACTTTGTTGACACGGGCCCCAAATAGACCACTACATTGCTGATGGGGAGGGAGAGAAGCCATTTCAAAGGCTAAGGTCAGAAATCCATGTACCTCTGAGAGGTCACTCTTGACTAAATTGCATTTCAATCCAATAGATGGTCTTGAGTTTACAAAGCAGTTTCCTACACCTGGTAGAGAACATGAACCACCGCATAAAATTGTTAGGGAGTGACTTTTTAGAATGCTTTTCAGAGGAAAGAAGTGAATCAAGAGCTATATGACCACTCTTGGTTCAGTGACATTATTTTTGTGTATGATCCTCTGGACCTCCTGTGCCCCTGTAGTAGTGGTTTGCAGGTAAGCCTTCTGTGTCATGTCACAAGGCCTGTCTTGGGTTGAGTGAGATTGCTCCCAATGGAGACTCTTGCTTTCTCTTTTCTCAAAGCTCTGGCTTCTGGGCTTCCTACACTTTCTGTGAATTATTCTAATGAATTTATTTTGCAATAACTCTGATATCCATCCATCCACCTGGAGAGGAGAAATGACATTGAAAATATAAGTGAGTCAACCTTCAATTATAAGCGCCAATGGAAGGCAGCATTTGAGTCAGATTATTGACATCTATATTAATCTTCTCAGGATCCTTCCCTCATGTGTAAGGCTGAAAACTGGACCCAGATGGGATTTCTACCACCCAAACACTGGTACTCCAAGCTGAATTGGGGGAAGGGGCGGGTGGAGCAGTGTTTCCTTGTTATGGAGAAAAGGAGGGATTTGTTAAAAAAGAGGATTCCAAGGTGAGCTCATAATAGAAAAACTAATATTTTGGGGCCAACTCTACTACGAAAAGAACAAAATGATAATATATTAGAGGGTAGGAATGAAAGAGGGAAACTCTTGGAGCAGAAAAAGAGAAGCCAAAGAAATCACCCTGGGTAGCAGGCATGAAGGCCTAGAATGTGTGATTATTCACCATCAGATAAAGGGGAATTGAGTATTTTATTTTACATAATTGGAGTCAGTGTCTTTTCAATGGAACATACAAATTTATGTAAATAAGATTGCAAATGTTAAAAATATGTGTCTTGGGATTTTCTGGGGATAACCTGGCAGCTTTGTCTTCCTTTCCTTTGCAGCTGCTAAATATTGTGTTGTGAAAGCTTGAGCTGAATTTATCCCACCAAATCCCATAGTGTTACAACTAGAAGACTTTTTTTTTTTTTTTTTTTTTTTTGGTAATTTACAGAAGATACTCTCTGGAGGATGAATTAAGACAGAATACTTTAACATATTTGACAGTAAACATGTTACACCCAAGAGGTTGCACAGACAAATACAAAAAGGATTTTAGGATTTCAATAAATTAAGGAGAGATCCAAAGTGGACTATTGGAAGGGAATTAGAAGATGGTGCAGACAGAAGCAGGAATTCAGGGAGATAGATAACATTAGAGGATGACCTGAAACTCAATGTCCAGGCTCTCCCACAAATTTCTCACTGGTGCTACTGGCAAGGCATCGTGTAGACCTGCAGGTCAAATAACCCAAAGTGCCACAATCTCAGAAAACTGTAGTGTCTTCCCAATACACAAGCAGACAGAGCTGTTTTGAATCAGGGGTTACCATTACTATGCCAACCTGCCTTTTTCAAATAAATTTAGGTGACAGGTAAACATGTTCTTGATCCTAAGAAATGTAACTTGAACACATTATTTGATTTGACCAGAAGGACGTGGAGAGATAAACTGCTTTGAAGGACAGCAGGGATATTGAATGGAAGGGTGGCTAAGAAAGTAAATAAGACTCCCTAGGCCTTTTATATGTCTGGGTAAGTGAAGGGGAAACTGAAAGAGCCAGGTGGAAGTAACTGGATAAACAACAGATAAAAAGAAAGGAACTGGTGAACTCAAAATCAACAAAATGTAGAGCTGCTTTATTTCAAAGTTTGGAGGCATCTGTGGGAAGAAAAATTAGACGTGTCCTTTTTATAGATTAGACTTTAGCTTTTTTAATTTAACCGTTGAACAGTTTTTCTTACTAAAGAACATTTAGCTTAGCAAATGCAAGTCACTATAAAAGCAGTCTTCTAAGCCAAAGCCTGTCCAGAATAGTTGAACACCATATTGTTATATTCTGATTGGGTCTGGATGGACAGCACTAGTTCTATATGAAGTGCCTCAGGACTTAATATTTATCACTTAGGGTTCTCAGTGATTCAAGAAGATGGAGAAGGTCAACCCCAAAACTAATGTGTGGCTTTCGCTGCTTCCAAAAAAAACAAAATGTCCAAAGTCATGAATGGAATACATGGAATAATAATTTTTAGCAAGACAAGCCATTACAATTACTGTAGCTATAGATAAATATTATCTTAAAGTGTTTTTCTTTTTTCTATGTGAATACCCTGGATCTCTATACATTTAGCTCCTGGTCACTATGGCAAAATGCATTAAACAAAGTATTTTTCTTCTGGGGATTTTTGTTACAAGATGAAGGAACCCTGAATGTTAAAAGGTGTGTTTTCTATTTCTTCTAAAATAATGGAGGTTTTAGTTGGACATATGTCTGCCTAGTTAAAGGTACACATTTGTCCTCCCTTGCATTTGGCCATGGCTGAATGACTAGATTATGGCTAGTGGAAGGAGAGAGGCAATACCATGTGCAGTTGACAGGTCATGTACTTGCTAGATGGAATACAGATGTGGTAGCAGAATCCAGAATAGCAGTCTTAAAGCAAGAGAGATAACAGAAAAACTATATCCAAATCAGGGTCTCTCACTCCATAGAATCCATAGCTTGTTGTGCTTGTCTGATATTGCTTAACACAGAGTCAACTCCCATCTGATTTATACCCTCTCCTTTAGCCAGTATTACTGTAGCTGCAATGATATCCTAGTGCTCAGTGACACAGAGCAGGGGAGAGAGCAGTTGCCTGCTGTGAGAAGATACTTAGAACTCAGAGAAAGCACAAAGCAGAGCTGTTATAATAAATATTGGTGGAAGGATGAAGGCGTTGACTTGCTAACACCCATCTCCCAAATTCAGTCTGGATCAAGATGGAGAGACAGAGAAGCTACCTTTGGCTCTGAAAACCAGGAGCAGGACTCTGCTGAGCCAAGAACCCTGTCTTTGAAGTTCAAAGGTGATAAACCTGGGGATTTAGGTTTGAAGAAATTCTCAGCACTGAGGCAAACAAATTTCTATTGAAAACACTTAAACTCAAGAACTATAGGGGAGCCTATTATCTGCCAAATACTGTTTCTATTGATACTTATTGTATATAGGAGTTGTCATTGATTTAGAAATATTCATAGGTATCCCCGTGTCTGCATCTGGCATGATGTTCTGTTCTTTCATCACCTGAAGCTGATTCTTATTGCCTGGGGCAACCCCAACCACATGGGGTTCTAGGAGAAGAGTGAATTGTTTTGTTGGTGCTTTTAAAATCCATTCTCCTTTTATTCAACATTAAATAATACTTCTTGTTTTGGCCTAGTTAATTAACTCTCTAAAATGTCAACTGCCACCACTTCTACACATTGGAACCCATGTCAGTTTGTTTCCATCCTGCCTTTGCCCAAAAGGCTTAACTCTGCTGGGCACAGAGGCTTATGCCTGTAATCCCAGTGATTTAGGAGCCTGAGACAGGTGTATTGTGAGTTCAAAGCCAGCCTCAGCAATGCAAGGCACTATGCAACTCAGTGAGACCCTGTCTCTAAAGAAAATACAAAATAGGGCTAGGGATGTGGCTCAGTGGTTGAGTGTCTCTGAGTTCAATCCCTGGCACCCTCCCCCCAGAAAAAGGCTCAACTCCATAATGGGCACACAGTAGGCTTATAGTGCCTGACTACTGATGGTTAAGTAAAAGAAGTTTAGTTTGTTATTCAGTTTCATCTTATTCTTTTTCATAATTGTTGTTGAAGTTCTATTCAGATTTTAAAGTCAATTTCATTAACACTGTCCTAAATTACCAAAAGTGAGAATATATATCCCTTATATTTAGATGCCTAGATTCCCACTACCATCCTATAAACAATCTAGGCTGAAGTTTACAACATTAACTCCACCTATGGGAGTTCAGTTGGGTAAAAAGCTCAGCCTAACACACAAAGGCAAGAAGCCTGTCCGTCTCACATTCACAACAGGCAAGATGGTTCTATAAACAGGCTTGATGAGCTCACAAGAATTGTTATAAAATTTAACAAATATGCTTCAACCACTGGCAGTATAATTTATGTTCTCTTATAAACATAAAAGTATATAGCAATAGCTCCCAAAAGCCAAAGAAAAATACGTGAAATATGAGTAATTAATATCAATAGGATGTATTCATTTATTAAGTTTATAAAATCCCTTAATTTTAGACATCTATAGATACTGACACACTATAAAAATGGGAAACTATAAACATAAGAAACAAACATCTTTCTTATTCTTCTGATCTTGTTTTATAACTTGTCTGTGAAAGTTGAAATGTACAATATAACATGCATGGACTGAATGCTCACACAGATAGACAGACACACACACACATTCCCCAGGCTCTTACTATTAAGGAAAGTGCCATTATCAAAGGGCACAAAGTCATATTTGTGTTACAGAGATATTGTTTATTCTTTCCTTGTCTCATGTGCTGATACTTTCCATTAACACTGCCCCAACTTCTCTCCCAGAACCCAGCTGAAAAATATCAAGTGGAACTTTTGGTAGAAAAATGCTAAGTAGGCTGACTGGTATATTGTTGAGAAAATGAAACAGATTTGTATTAACGTGGGGTGGAGAAAAAAACATCACCTAAGGCTGCTGTAAGATACATGTACTCATAATACACTCTCTTTTTGCATAATTTCTTTTTTTTTCTTTTATTCTCTGGGGGATCTAACCTAGGGCATTGTGCATGTTAGGCAAGTACTCTACAACTGACCTATACCCACGGCCCTCTCTTTCCACATGGATGAAAAAATGATAATAATATTGAGCTCTGAGAAACTGTACTGCAAAATTAATAGTTTTGCTACCTTCCCAATGCTCTGGGTACTTTTGAGAAAGCCAAAAGGAGCACTTCTTGGAAACACTGCATTCTAAGCTAAAAACTAGCCAAGCATCCGCTAAGAGTAAACAGACATTGAGTGCCTACCATGTGTGGGGCAGGGTGTTATAAGCAGTAATCCAGGGCAATTTGGTACCAATGATAATAGCAATAATAATTATTTTAATAGCTACTATTGTTTGAAGACTCTGTGTCTAACACTAACCTCAGTTTTTATAGGCGGTATCTTATTTAATCATTTTCCAGCTGAAGCCTAGAGGATAAACAACTGGTTCAAGGTCACGGAGCTAATAAATGGTAGAGTTGGCATCCAGACCCAGCCACGCTGACTCCAGAACCTAAGACTTAACCACCTGCTGGAGAGATGTTTTTTTATTTAGACAATCTCTTTCCTATTCCTAGTTGAAATATAATCAAAGTTTCCTGAGAGGATAACAGAAGGAAGCCAAGAAAAAGCATGACCTGGCTTCTGTTCTGGGTCACTCTGGCTACAGTTAACCTACCTGAGATTTTCATTTTCCAAAAGACCCTGGCTAAAAATAGCAAAACTGCACATGTGAGAATAGTGTGAGCATGCTGTGGTGGGCTGACCCTTCAAAGGGAGGTGCTTTACAAAGAACTTTAAAAGGGATAGGAGCTGCGGAGGTGTCACCGTGAGGTTATTCAGATCCAAATATTCAGAAGTATTCCTCAGAAGCTGCTCTGTATATTTAGGTGTCCCAGTTTATCTGCTCTGGGAGAAGGAGGCTTAGTGTGCTCCTCAACCATGAGGCTATGCATTTAGCTTTAAGGACATTAGTACTAACAATGAAAAGAGTCAAAATGGTAGTATTAAACATCATTAAAGTTCAGTTTAATGAAAGAATCACAATAAAGCCAAGGGTGGAGCCGAAATCTCTCCTTGCCACTAATGTCTGTTAAGGTTTTACATATAGGCCATTTGGATGCCTGTTAAAATAAATGAGTATGAATGAGGTGAACAGAGAACAGATCGCATAAAAGTTTATGGTCTGGAGAGTAGGGAGGTAATTAGTGGTGCGATGAACTCCCCAATTGTGTCTGCGTTTTTAAAGGTCATTTCCTGCATTTCATGAGAAATGGGGAATTATAGTTGGCCCCCATAGAACTTTACTTGTACCATTATGAGCATTTCTTGCAGCCCACCTTATTTTAAGGTTGGTTGATTACCTGTCTGTCTTTTTCACTGGCTTGTAATCTCCTTGACTATAGGCTGGGGTGAGGCAGGATTGTGCCTTATTCATTATTTATGTCCCCAAAGCACCAAGCGTAATTCTTTCCACATAGTAGCTGCTTGTTCAGGAGAGGGAGTGGTAGAAAAAGAAAAAAATAAATTCTCACATTGCTGAATCAGAGATCCATGTTTTCTCACTACCTGGATTCAGGTTGCTTTTTCTGTTAAATGACTTCCTTAGCCTCTCTAAGGAATTCTCCAAGAAAAACTTTCCCTTAAAAGTTGGTTGCTTACAGAATGGCAACTCTGAAAAGGCTTTACTCATTTGCAAAACTCATAAGCTGCATTTTTACACTAAGGACTTGCAAAGGGAATCAGCAATAAAAGTCATTATGTTGAGATTTCAAACAAAATAGAAGAGAGAAAGAGAGAATGTCATTCTCATGCTTCGAGGCATGGAAGTTGTTTCTTTCCTTTGCTACGTCAGTGAAAGTGGTCTTGCCAAGATCAGTGGGAAAACTCTAACTGCCAAATCCAAAGAGCATCTTCCAATTCCTCTGCAACTTGATCTCTACAGCATTTGACTCAGTTACCCTCTTCTTGAAGGTCATTCCTCTCTTGGGTTTCAGGAGCATAGATGGGGTTACAATTCTCATCTACAGGAGACGAGACCTTCTCAGTCTCTCTTACAGAACCAGTTCTGTGTTTTCCAGTGTTTCATTCCTGATTCACTTAAAAAAAAAAAAAAAGGAAAAGGAAAAGAATCAACTATTTGAGCTGGGTATGTGCTGCACACGTGCAATCCCAGTAACACAGGAGGCTGAGGCAGGAAGATCACAAGTTCCAGGCCAGCCTTGGCAAGTTAGCAATACCCTGTCCCGAAAATAAAATAAAAAGGAACAGGGAATGTATCTCAGAGGTAGAGCACCCCAGCTTCAATCCCTGATAGAAAAAAAAATAACTATTTTTTTTTTATTCTATTGGTTCTTTATTCTGGCTCATTTGTTTTCTTTATTCTATTGGTTCATTTACTCAACTATCCACAATTGAGCTAGCCTGCTTCTCTTTCCCATCCACAGATGTTCTGTTCCTCTCTCAGTAAACAGTTCTACTTCTACCTAGCCCCAAATTCAAGCCAGATTCTTGGACATTGTCCATAATTCCTCCCTCTCATCCATTTGGTCTGCTATTTAAGTTCAGATGGTTCTAAATCCTAACATCTTGCCTTATCCTTTCCCATAGTGATGGCTCCCAGTTAGGCCTTCCTCATCTCCTGTCTGGATTCTGGATACAACTTGTAAATATGACCCACTTACTTGACCAAGAGGTGAAAGGCCCCCCAGGGGCTGCGGCCCTGTCTGACTCTCTCTGAAGGGTAAAGTGGGGTGGGCATGACGTAGCCACCTCTGCCCTCAGCTCCACTGCCTGTTCCCTCCAGGTCTGTAGGTATTGTCTTCTTATAGCTCTTTGCCCTTGTTAGTGCTACTCCTGTCCCTTGTTCCTGCTTAACTCCTTCCTCTTTTTCAAAATCTCTTATAATTCACCTCTACTTTTCTTTCCTTCCCTACTGCAACATCTATTCTGAGTTAAAACTGTACTTTGAATTTTCTAGTACAGTTTTGCTTTGCTTTGGTTATCAATTCTGAGAAATGGAACATGTTTGTTCTTTCATCCTTTTTTAATTTTTTTTTTCAGTACTGAGGATTAAACCCAGGGGCGCTTTACCACTGAGTTACATCCCTTTTTAAATTTTATTTTAAGGTAGGGTCATGTTGAGTTGTGGAGACTGGCCTCCAACTGTGATCCTCCTGCCTCCGCCTCCTGAGTAGCTGGAAGTACAGGCATGCATCACCACACTCTCCTGGAACATGTTACTTATCTTTGCATTGATGCAGCACAATATGCGGCTCCTATCAGACACCTAGTTGTCCAAAAAGCCTGTTTGTGTCTATGAATGATTTTTCTATTTATTTCACTCTATATCCAGAACCCAGAGCTCATTCAAACCTAGAATTCAGAACTCTTCTCATTTGTACCTTATGTGATTCTCCTAGCCAGAGTACCAAACTATCAACTTTCATTAATGGGGAAAGCAAAACACTTCTTTTTCTCACAGATATTAATAGCTATTATTATGTTGGAATTCATTGCAAAAAAAAGGGAGGGGGTGTTTAGAGATGATAAAGACACCTTGGCTAATGTGAATTCTATTAACGGATAACAATGAGATAATTGAAGACAATAAGCACATTACTAAGTTTGGGGGATTCTACTAGAGCTATTTTATTAAACAGATTTGCAGTGGGGATTGGGATTGTCTGCTGTGCCTTTGGAGGCAGGAAGAATTGTTGTCAGTGTTTCCAGGTACCGTATGTACAGAAGGAAAAGTGGTTTTTGACTCCAGTTTGAACTTTTGATATGGGATCAATCACAAGTGGCAGCCTTATTATACCTTGAAGGGGGAAAGCTACATGTAAAAATCTGAGAGCTTAGCACACACAAATTTAAATGATGTATAAGGAAGCACTAAAGCCTGTACTTTTTAGTTTCAGTCAACACTGATTTTTTGTATTTTACTTAGAGACAGGGTCTCACTGAGTTGCTAAATAACTGAGGCTGGCTTTGAACTCTTGATCCTCCTGCCTCAACCTCCCAAGCTGCTGGGGTTACAGGCATGCTCCACACTGATGTTAAGAAAAACAAACTTTAATGGTATACTTACTTTAGAGGATAGGAGATAAAAAAAAAATCAGAATCCTCACATACCTTTATTTCAGCATGAATCAACTGTTATGAAAGAGAAACTATACATTTATAATTATATAATAAAAGTTTAATCAAATATACTAGATAAATATAATTTGGTCAATAGTGCTATTTTGAAAGGTACAATGAAGTTATTCAAGTCTTAAGGGACATAGATTTATTTTGCATTAGAAGGTAATTTCAATGTCACCTACTCTAACTTTTGTCCTGATGTTTATCTGTTCTAATAAACATCTGGCAAGACTCCTGTGAATATTGTCAGTGTGAGAGAGCTTTCTGCCTCCTGAGGCAGTTCATTTCATGTTTATATTGCTCTCATTATTAGTGATAATAAATACAATCCATTGAGTGCTTACTATGTGCTAGACACTGATCTAAACAACTTCAAAATTCCAAGCTAATCTTCATCACACCTTGTAGAATGGTACTGTTATTATTTCCTTCCAAAATGATTCTTTTTTTTTTTTTTGGTACTAGGGACTGAATCCAGGAGCGCTTAACCACCAAGCAACATCCCCAGCCCTTCTCTAATATTTTATTTAGAGACAGGGTCTCACTGAGTTGCTTAGGGCCTTGCTAAGTTGCCAAGACTGGCTTTGAACTCATGATCCTCCTGCCTCAGCCTCCCAAACTGCTGGGATTACAGGCGTGCACCACCATGCCTGGCAAAAAAAAATGGGTATATTCTTAAACAGCATATATATGCAGCCTCTCTAATTCATTTTCTTCTCAATGTTCATCTGAAGCTTTGGGTCCTAACTTTCAGTGGGATGACATGAAACATGCCCAATTCTTTGTCACATAGCTCTCTTATCCACTGTGGTCATTCAGTCTTTCTACTGTATTCACAATTGCATTGCCTTTCATTTTTCCTTGTTTGAGATAGTTTCTAGGCCCTTTTAGCATCATGATCACTTTCCTATGGACAAGCTCTATTTTAGGTTCTTATGTACTAAAACATACTAGTATTAATTTTATATAGGATTAGCTTCATTGGAAGTGTGGAACACAGGGTTGAGTCATATATTTATGGTCGACCAAAGCCAGTAAGTGCTTTGCATACATGTTGATAAGTTATATCTCTGCTATTTTATATTCTACATCTGGATTTTTGAACTTGAATTTAGAAGTTTGCACTTACCACAGTTACATTTTATCTGAACAGCATAGTTTGTTATTCTAGAATGCTGAACTCTCTTAGTATTAAGATTCTTCCCTCTAACATTTTAAAAAATATTTTTGGTTTATCCCTTAACATGTGTCATATATTAAGCCACCCCAAATTTAATGGACTAATATAACAGTTTTGCTTCTAATTCTACACATCAGCAGTTACGTTGAGCTAAGCTGAGTGATTTTTTTGGACTGGACATTGGCTCTAGCATCTCGGATTAGCTGGCATGTCAAGGAGAGCTGATTGGAATGGCTACTCTAGAAGCACTTCAGAGGAGAATGGCCAGTCTCCAAATGGTCTGTCATTCTCCAGCAGGCTAGCCTGGACTTCTGCACATGGCAGAGGATGGGTCTCATAACAGCAAATGAAATCAAGAAAGGCCCCATGAATCCTAAATTCAGGACAGGCATACCTGCATTTGTTCCATATTCTATTAACCAATAAACTCTAAAGCTAGCAAAGTTCAAACCCTGGAAAAATAGGCTTCATTTATTGATGGAAGACCTTCAAATTTACTTCAGAGGTTCTAAATATAGTGTTATGGTTTGGATATGAGATGTCTCCCAAAAGCTCCTGTGTGAATGCAGCTAGGTTCAGACGTGAAGTGATTGAATTATAAGAGCTGTAGCCTACTGAGTTCATCCTTGTTTGAATGGACTGACTGGGTGGTAACTATAGGCAGGTGGGGTGTGGCTGGTAGGTCACTGGGATCATGCCTTGGGAGAATTCATCTTCCCTGTGCCCACTTCCCCTTTTTCTGCTTCCTGTCCACCCTGAATAGAACAGTGCTCCTCTACCAACCCACCATGATGTTATGCCTTACTTGAGCCCAGAGCAGTGGATTCAGGACTGATCTTCTGAAACCATGAGTCCAACTAAAACTTCTCTTCTCTAAATTATTTTTGTTGGGTATTTTGATCACAGTGATGCCTCACTAACACAGAAGATAGGAAGACATGAAAAGTGAAAACATGAGACCTTATCACACTCTCAGGATCATGTCATGTGAATTTGATAAGCACACCAGTAAAGTTGTTATTTAAAAATTTCACAGGAATTTCAATTAAATTAGGTCTAAAACTAAAGTCCTACGTAACATACCATGTCTGTTCTTACAAACTAGTAAGACGACCATAAAAGCTACACTGTGAACAAAAAGGAATAAAAATGTATGTTAAACTGTATCATTCTGTTTCTAAAGGGGCATAATTTAAAATTGGAAATATTTGCAAGGACCACCAATAGGAAAATGCTTGTAGAGGAGATTAAATTTGGTGTGAGGTTGAAAAATAGAGACTAAAATCTACATTGGGAGAGAGGAGTGAGAAAGGGGCTGAGAGTGTGTAAAACACATGAAATTGGAGAATAGACAGGAGTTAACTCTGAAGAATGAGTGGGAGAAGAAATGGTAGCCAGGAAGTGAGGGATCTATAGCTAAAGAACACAAATTTGAACTTGGTTTTATAAGCAGTGGTCAACCAAAGATGTTCTTGAGCAAAGAGATAATGCAATCAATTTTTTTTGCAAGACTAGCCTAGCATTAATTTGAATGGAGAATTTTTGGAATCAAAGAAACCATTCATAATAAGCCTTACAGCTTTTTTTTTTTCAAATTTAAACCAAGTATCTGATACATCTTTTTTCTAAGGTAGAAAAGAAATAAGCTAAATAATTATCCTTTCAATAAATTTCATTTCTGGTAATTTAAGGAGCAGGTGTAAGGTGCCAACATTTGGAAAGTGGTGAATATGTTCTTAAAGAAGGAAAGAAAGGAAATATAATGACTTCTGCTTAATTTTGAGTCATTATGTCATGTGTATAGATTTTTTTCAAGGTCATTTCCCTTGGTGACAAAAGGATGGTTTGCAGAAATAAAACGCTGACATTTTCAAGATTTTAAAACTTAGCAATTGTACAAAACCCTGAGTAATCACAAAAGTGAGTTTTCTCTTCTGTGGAAACCCCACCTGCTGTAAGAAGATGCAACAGATACCTAAGGACATTTTCTCAGACTAATCTTGCTCTAGGGTCTCTGTAAGTAAGGAAATCTTTTTCTGATTAGTGTACCAGGGCTAGGACACTAGTAACTTTGGGAAAATTACTGAATGTTAAAGAAACAATTTGGGATTCCTCTTAGAAAGGCACAGTAGCTAGTCAGAATTCCATCACCAGGTGTGTGGTATTAGGCCATTTTGGTTACTTGTCTTTTGGAACACATTCTCTCCAGCACACATCAATTTAAATCCTCAACTCCCTTGTACACTAAAGTGAATTCCAGATTGATCCAATTTTTTAATCCTGGAAAAATACAGATGATCATTTAATGATCTGATATTGTCACAGAGTAAGACTTTCTTAGCTTCAAGTAGTAGAGCCCAACTGTAGAACTGGATGTAAAAAGCAGTTATCAGTAACTGTGAAAATCATTAGTTTGTTGAAAATTTTGTAAAGAATAAGTCAGGCTGACAATACCTGAAACCACTAATTAATCCGAACATCACTAAAAGAGGGACCCTCACACGTTATGTCTGAGGACTGGATACAACAGGAAGTTGATGGCACCATGTGTAAAGCTTTGCCTAAAAGAATTTTTCCAAATCTTATCACATCTGTAGATCTATCACTTGAAAGAAAAGTAGTAAATGACTTCAGGAGGATACCATCATACAAATCCAGGAACTAGGATGTTCTTTAGGTTAAAAGAACCAGTTTCTTAAAAAAAAAAAAAAAAAAAAAAAAAAAAGATAGCCTAACATAAGAAAGAATGGAAGAACTTAAATGAAATATCAACTGAATGTAACATGTAGGTCCTATTTGAGTCTGGATACAAAAATTTAATTCTGAATTGACATTTTTTAAAGTCAGGGAATATTGAGTCTGAGTGGATATTAGATATAAAGGAATTATTGTTAATAATTGGGTAGGTATGTTGATTATTATTTAAAAGCTCTTATAAGCTAGAGGTATATTCTGAAGTATTTGTATGTGACATTATATTATGTGTGAGGTTTACTTTAAATTGCTTCAGCAAAAGAACCATGAGGAGAGGAAAAAGAATTAGTGAACAAAAATTTTAGAATGCGCTAGGGAATGTGGTTCAGTAGTACAGAACTTGCCTTGCATGTATGAGGCCCTGGAATTGATCCCCAATACTGGAAAAAAAAAAGAATTGCCAAATGTTGATAATTGTTATGCTAGGTATTAAGTACATGTGGGTTCTTTATAATATTTCCTCTATTTTTGTGAATATTTGGAAATGCTCAAATTATTTGAAAATCATTGAAAAAACACAAAAGAATATATTTTATTACACCAAGGACTTTGCCTCCTTAAACAAGAGGCTGGAGAAAATACTAAAAACCCAGTGTCTGAGAGATCTAAACATAGAATTCAAAAGAGGAAATGTAAATTGCTTTAAATATTCTTTTAGAAATAATCATTAAAAGCAAGTTGAATTATTGAACTGCTGAATCAAGGTATCCTCTAGAACATAGATGCCTTTGGGTTCTGGAAAATAATTATTTTATATGATCCATAGAAAAAAAAATTTAAAAAATAGTAGCAGCTTTTTTATTAATGCCAACACAGTGTCATGTGCTGTACAGTAAGGATTATTTTTGGAAAGCCTTTCTAACACTTCTCCAGGCTGATAAAATTCTGGCCAAGAATCCTTGCTGGGGGAAGAGGGAGTGCGTCAATTGAACTCAGGGAGTGGGTTGTGAAAAGGAAGGGCTTTACAGGGTGTTTCCTGGGGTGTTGACAGTATTCTTAATTTGGTTGATAGCCATATGGGTGTTCCTTTATAGCTGCTTCTTAACTATACATATATATTTTATATCCTTTGAAATGCGTGTTTTTGCTTTAAAGCAAACTAGAAGAAATGTGGTCACACAGATGTCTTGAATTACCTTTGTGGTGGTTGGCCTGAAATACCTCTGAGTGACCAAAGAGGCCCTAACCGCCTGAGAATGGAGTCTAGCCTAAGAGTACACTTGGGCTCTCTAATGCTAGAAGCTGTTTTCGACGAGAAGATCATAAATCTAGCTGTGGGGGTTCCCCAGAGACATCATTAGCTACTGGGGAAGTGTTCACTTCTGGAACTACCCCAAAATTGGAACAACCCAGGAAAACCAGGAATCCCCTGAGAAGTTTTTTTTTTTAAGTCCCACCCATTTGAGATGTTTTTAACGACCAGAAGAACTTCATAAATATAATACATAAAGATACTAGCATCAGGACTCTCTAAGAACAGTTAGATTCTGAGATGATTTTTTATTTTTATTTATTTATTTATTTATCTATTTTAAAGAGAGAGAGAGAGGGGGAGAGAGAGAGAGAGAGAGAAAATTTTTTAAATATTTATTTTGTTAGTTTTCGGCGGACACAACATCTTTGTTTGTATGTGGTGCTGAGGATCGAACCCGGGCCGCGCTGAGCCACATCCCCATCCCCAAAGATGATTTTTTAATAGTAAAAGATGGGTTTATTCTAATGATTTTAATCTTCCTATTTAGTTACCTCAGGTGAATGTGGAAGAGTAGAATAAAAGAAAGGATGATTTGGTTAAGACATGATCTTAAGGAATCAACCAAATTCATTCTCCTGTGTTAGCTTTCAGCTCTATGATGTTGCAGACAATTTGTAACTGACTTGTCCAGAAAGCTTGAATGTTAAGAAATTATGTTTGGTCAATATCAAATATCCTATAGTTAGCATCAGATGCTCAACAATGATTTGTCCATAGTCATATAGTTGAAAGAAGGTAAACAATAAAAACAACTTCAAAATATGAAAGATGTGATTACTTCTTGATAAAGTTGTGAAGATAATAAGTTTAAAAATGCTTTGAAAAAATCTATTAAGCATCTCAGAACAATGGGAAGAAGTAAACACAATAGTAATTCATTTGGCTTTTAATTATTCATTGCTTTCTTTACTATTTAGAGCAAGAGACTAAGTCTTTTTCTGAAACCTTAGAATTCTCATTATGTTTTTTAATTCCTCAGCCCCACTTCTCTCCATAATCTCTTCCAAATTTATTAAATTACCTGTTACAAAAGCATTACAGTCTCTTCTCAAGAAAGTCTCTTACAAAAGTCTTTAAATTGCATCCATGAATTTGAAATGCTTACTAATGACAAATAGGAATGGCACTTGGTTATTTGGGGGGGGGGGCACTTGGTTATTTATAAGAGAATTTGATGCCTTTTCTTGGTTAAAAAAATAAAACCTTTTCTGATTATGAAAGTAGTACTACTTCAGACTTCCTCATTATGGGTTATGTGGAAAATTCAGGGAAGATCAAGAAGGAAGTAAAAATTTCCACAAAGATAACCTTGGTTGATACTTTGGTATATTTCCTTCCTACTTACACACATCTATGTTATAGAACTTAGATTATCCTATGGAGCTTTCTACCCAGTATAACCTTGCTTCACATTTTAGCATAACCATTTTATAATATCATTAAATAGATTTCAGAAATCTCAATTTTCATCACTAATACCTTTAAATTACTTTACCAACAACCAATTCTGGACATTTTTGTTGTGTCTAATTTTGTCTTCATAAACAATGTTAAAACAAATAACAAAGTACCTATACATAGATCTTCTATAATACTTCATAATTATTCTAGAAATGAATGGCAAAGATTGAAAATTTTAAAATTGTACCCTGCAATGCTTACTTGCATTTCAGAAAGGTTGTTCAGTCTTTATTTCTATTAGCAACATGTAAGAATGCCAATCTCACTATCCCTCCATCAGCACTGAATATTTTAATTTTAATCTTTGCTAATTCAATCTGTTAAATCATGATATCTCAGTGTTTTCATTTGTATTGTTTTCTAGTGGTGTTGATTTTTCATGTCTTCATTTTTTTATATATTTCTATGTATGTGCAACATATTCTTATATACTTGAACCAGTTTTCTATTGGAATTTTAGTTTTTTTTTTAACTGACCTCTTTTTACATATGTGACAGGGAGACAAGAAAAACATATTAAACCACATATTTAATTGAATGTTGATAATCCATTCGTCTTTCCCCTTTTCTCTTTTCTGTTCCTCATTTTTCCAGTCATTAGGAAGAATGTCAAGTCTGTAGTTCTGATGAATGGAGTGAGGTGTGATATGGGGGAATCCAGGCTAAATTGACATAGATAAGAAAAGACATGGGAACTTCTTTTTTTTTTTAAAGATGTGGAAATATGGAGATACCTGTTTGAAGAAAAAGAAGTAATGAAAATAGCAAGAAGTTTGAGAGACTTGACAGGAGGGAAGAGAAAGAGAAAAGAAAAATGTCAGAATGTGCTACACTTTGGAATCTGATTGCTGAGGCTTTAATGAGGACGGGCAGAGGGGATTTTTAGTAATGTTACTGCCTTATGCAGAGAAACCTCATGTTTTCTGATATCTCTGTCCCACCACATAAAACAAAGCTATCTTTAATAAAGTATGCACAGAGGTCATGGAGTTGGATTTGTTCTCTTTGGCTGTTTCCTTGGGATAAGATGGGCCCTAAGAGAAGATTAAAACAGGACAGCTTTATTATTTAGGTTGAACTCATAAAATAAACATAAATAAACTTGTTATGTTTTTAAATCAATATTTCCCCCTGTTGGCTATTTCATTTTTTAGGGCTCTCATAAAACTTTACAAAGATGATATACACATAAATGTTTTTAACTTGACATAAAGATTCACTGGTTGAGATTCAAAATATAGGTTTTCTTTTATATTACTTTACAACCAGAATTTGTATTAACTTTGTTGAGTTAGATATAGCAGCTTCTAAAATTTAGACTTAAAAACAGCCCCCTCTTACCTGGGAAAGGAATTTTCTTGAATTAAAGACAGTATGTAGTATTAGACACAGGTATTAATGCAGGGAGTGTTGAAAGAGTCTTGTCCCTGGCTCCACCTGCCCCAGGTTATTTGGATCAAGGCAATCAATTATCACAATGAGAAAGTCTTCTCATATCAATTGTACTATATTTTTTGACATCTGAGTAAGTATCTACATTTGTATGCCTCTGTCTCTCCATGGGTAAATCTACATGGGGGTGGGTATGTGTGTATGTGTATGTTTAGTGAAGTGACCAATATGGTCATCTTTCTTTTCTTCCAGTTTTTCTGTGGTGTCAGTGTTTACATTTAACACTAAATAATTATGGGATGAAAGACTTTTGATTATAGGATGAGATGAAGATCAAGGTTGATTATTTTTCTGCAAATTATCCAATTTCTCTAGGATCATCAATGGAAAGTTAATTCCTTCCCAGTTAACATGTGACATAGAATCCTCTGTGAGTCTGAATATTTATTTGCAAAGTAAATACTAAAATTTTTAGAAATTCACCATATTAAAATTTTAAGAAATTAATTCTTATGTTTATTAGTTTATTCTCATGGGCTTTTCTATACAGAGAGGTATACTTATAAATAGAAATAAAATATCAGAAAGAAGATATAAACGATTCTATCTCTTGCATTTTGATCAGAAGGTTTTCTTTTTTTTTCAATGGGTACATTGAAAAGTATAATTTTAATATTTAATTTTTAATATTAAAATTATAAGTAATAGTGACATCATTATGTTATATTTGTACATGCATGTAAAATAATTAGGTCAATCTCATTCCCTAGGACTGCCCCTTTTCTTCTCCTCCTCCCTCTCCATGATCTGCTTGCTCTATTCCACTAATCTCCCTTCCACTATTATTTTGGTGAGTGCCTTATTATCATATATGTAAGCAGGGTTCATTGTGGTATAGTCCCACATGGAGTTAGCATTCATTGGTGGATCTCATTCCCCAGGACTTCCTTGTGCCCTTCCTTCCTTGCTTTCCCCACTTCTCTCTACTCTGTTACACTCCCTTGATAAGAAGATTTTCAAGGAAAGTTTTGTATGATATTGAAAATCAACAATCAGCTCATAGCTAACTGTGGATCACCAGAGAAATTCCTATTTAAGTATGAAACAAGGATGTTGATTAAGGCCACTTTTATTACAGACACATCACAAATGTCTTTTAATCTTCTGATTGATTTAGGACAACAGCTGGGCACAGAGATGCATGCCTGAGGCCGAGGCAGGAAGATGGAGAGTTCAAAGCCAGTCTCAGCAAAAATGAGGCACTAAGCTACTCAGTGAGTTAGGGTTAGGGTTAGGGTTAGGGTTAGGGTGTCTCTAAATAAAATACAAAATCAGGCTGGGAACATAGCTCAGTGGTCGAGTGCCTCTGAGTTCAATCCCTGGTAACAAAACAAACAAACAAAACAAAAACATCACTAACAACATCACTAACACAGCATACATTTAACTTTTATGAAATACATCATACTCAATAGTACTCTATTGTAGATGAGGAAATGAAAATTCCGTGGTGAGGAGCTTGTCCAGGGTCAAGTAGATATAGGATCTGAACCCTGTTATCTCTCAGTTACCTTCCAGTTGATTCAGTTCACTAGACCTTATTGCTTATTTGACCTTCCAGCAAAAGTAAAGCATTCCTTCCATTTGTAAACAGCTTGAAATTCTATAAAATGATTTCATGTAGTTGGTCTTGCATTCTTCAGGATTAACTTTTGAGGGAAGTAGGTCCATAATCATACTTAAATAATCACAAATAAATATTAAAATGTGAAGTCCCTTATCTCTTAGGTGGTTTAGCTGCATCAAAGTGTCTGCCTGTCATGAATTTCCCTGAAAAGAGATATGATAAAGGAAAAAAAAACACACACTCACACACACACAGAGGCTGCTTTACATTCAGAGGTGTCCTCAATACTTTAAATAAATTAATTAAAGCTATGTATTTTCTCTCTCATTTGTATTTGATAATATTGTGTTAGTATAATTTTGTGAGGACTAGTGTGAATTTAGGGAGAAAGAGAGGAGGAAGACCAATTGCCTTATTAGGTTGGGAAAGAGGAGCGACAGGAACATTTTCAAGTTACCTCATGAATAAAATTTGTGCTATGGAAGATGGAAGATGGTGGACTTTCTTTTCCAAACAATATTCTAAACTTCAGAGAGCAGCATTTTGCAACAAAATGAAACTTAGACTCTTCATAATTTGCTGAAGTTTTTACCAAGTGCCGGTGCCCATCTATGAGTGGTACTTTTTCTTCTGTTGTTATAAAGGATAGTAATGACATTTTATATTCTTTCAATCTTTCTATTAGAAAGAAAATAGATTCAGAGTACGTGTACATGTTGTTCCCGTGTACCTAACCTGTTCCTCTGAACTTGACAGTGACCTTTACCCCAGATTTTCCTGTTCTGTGACTAAGATCAAATTAGGGTGGGGCTATGTCTGCCCTTTTCTGAATTATAATGGCATGGGGGAGATGAAAAATACCCAATGTGCTTTCATATTTTAATGGGTACAGTTAGGAAAACTGTTCAATGGATTTGGGGAGGTGGGTGGGAGAAAGGCAGGCAGGATTTCTCCATGCTAACTCCTATTAAGTTGGTGTGTGTGTGTGTGTGAGTGTACTATCACTTCTGGCAAGCAAAAGGATTCTTGAAAGACTGTTGGATCTTTTTTGAAAGATGAGAAACACACTCACCTGTCCAAACCCAAAGAATGGACTAAGGAATTGTAACAAAAGCATTTTACTGCTAGTCTGGAAAGATCAGCGGGCACACCCCAGAGCAGTTACCATCAGCGTTTTATTTCCTAGTGAGCACGGTCGGTCCCTCCCCCAGTTCCTCAATGACTAAGTAAATGGGGTGTACAGTCTTTCCAGAGGTCACCTAGGTTTTACTGTCTCCTATTGGGTTTTTAAAAAGAAATGTACCTTTGTTGTCCCCCACCTCCTGTTTTTCTCTTGTGGCCCAAAGGCCTTCTTGAGTTAGTGCAATCTTGCAGTTCATTTCTGTTGGCCAGCGCCCGCCCCCCCCCCCCCCCCCCCCCCCCCCCCCCCCCCGTTTATCAAGGGGCTGCGAATTTGAATTCGTCACACTCTGGTATTAACACTTTTTAACTTTTCATTCTGCTTTCCCTTCCAGCTGCCTTTCTTAAAATTACTCCCAAGTAATTTTACATTTAAAGCAAAATACTATATTCTGAAAATAGACCACCAGACTTTCTATTTTTCACAATTTGGGCAACTGCAGGTGTTAAAATAATTTTAATCAACTTTGTTGTCATAGTCTTTATACAGTGTATCCATCCTATGAAATATTATGTAGCCATTAAAAATATGTGTTTAAAACATGTGATAAACTGGAGGAATATTTTATAATGGTCAATAAAAATTTCCAACTCAAATTTAAATTGTTTAAAGTCAGGTCTCTTTGTGGCAATAACATTGACCCAGATCAAATAAACAGTCCTTTATTCTAAGTATGTTTCAGATGTCTCATGAGAATCAAAATCTAGAAATCAATAACAAACTTCTAAGAAGTTGAATCTGGAAAATTACTAAACCTATGGCTCCTCTTCCAGGCTACTAGATTTCCCTCTTGAGCCCTTTTCTTCTGCTTTCCTGTTACTTATTCTTTTCTCTACCATATCAACCTTCCTTCCCTAAACATAGCTTTTGCTTTCTCATCACTTCTGTACATAGTCCAGAATGTTTTAGCTTCTGTTCTATCTTGCATCTGCTCATCTCAGCTGCATTTTGGATTTTATTTTTTAGCTTCTTAATTCTAATTCCTAAGCTGATTGGTCAAATTCATCTTTTTTGAGTCAGCCTGTAACTACTAGGTTCTTTGTTAGTCTAAGTATGGGCTGCCCTTATGTCCAGTGACCAGAGAGGATAGGTCACTGGCCTAAAGTACATATGGTTAGTCAGGAAGGAAATCAAGGTGAGCAAGCACCATAAGTATGTCTAATACTTAAATGCTATGTATAAATATGTATGCATAGAAAACAGAGTTTGGAAATAAAGCAAAATATTAACAGCACTTGTCTTTGGGCAGTGGTATTACAAAGATTTTTGTACTTAGTTTTATCTAATTTTTCTGTAATGAACACATCTTTTATTGTAATCACAAATATAATAAACTTCAAAATGCTCCAATTATTTTTAAAAGAATGACAATGTCAAAACTAAAAGATACCTCAGGATGATATAGTTCAGCACCACCTGAATTTACAAAGGTTGAAACAGGCCCAGATAATTAATACCCAAAGACACAGAGCAAGGGAGTGCCAAGCTGTTTCCTGGCTCTTATTCCTGAATGACTGCAGCCACACAGGGTAGTGCCTTTCCTGAACTAAAGGAGATAAATGGCTCTGATTACAAGTTAGAGCCTGTAGGTTGTGGATCTTTGAGTGTTTGGTTGATATGCAAATTGTGCTCTAAATCTTTCAAACTTGGAAGTTTGTTAAAATAATACCCTGTTGCCTTGAAACAACTCCAACCCCCAGGTCTCATTAAACCATTATTTTGTTACAATCTGCATTTTTGCTGAGGGCTTTGGCTTACATACTCCAAATGGTCAGTTCTGCTTCATTTTAAATACCCACAGCAGAGAAGCAAAGAAGGAATGAGGGGATTTCCAGATGTGAAGTACAATCTCGCTCTACCCTCCTGTCTGTCTCTCTCCTCAGGTGGTTTCTGCTTCTTTCCCTCCAGTGTTTTTCCTCTGGATGGATTAACATGATCTTTTATGAAGAGAAGAAAATCTTGTGGGGTAGGGTGAAATAGAGGCCCAGAGGGGCATAAAATCAGATCTACACTATGGGAGAAAAGGAAAGAAAAGTCAGAAGTCTCTTAAGATTGCATTCAAAAGCAGGACTTTAAGCTGAAATGAAAAACCATCCCTGGCAGGAAAAGGCTCCTGCACAGTTTGAAGCTGGCTCCTGCTTAACCTGGAGGAAATCAAAGTGCTGAGGGATTTAGTCCCTTCTAGATATCAAAACGCACAGAGATAATCCTGGCTCTAAGGCACTTAGAGTGTGTAAATTCCTCCGATCTGGAGCCTCTGAGAGAGAAGCTGGAGATAGGATTCAGGTAGAAGTCCTGGGTTATGAGTTTTGGTTTATTTGGGTATTTATTTCACTGTTGGCTTAGAAGAGGATAAGCTAATAGGATGTACCATTTATCACACAAATGACAGACTCAAGATTCATAAAATCTCAATAGTCTGTAATGATAGCTTGAAACCTCATCCAAAAAGTGAGATGAAAATTTTAAATATAAATAAAAAGCTTTAAACTCAGAAACAACAATAAAGGAAAAGCTAATGTTGCTTGGTGGTACCAGACATAGAGGCATATCTTGAAGGTGTCAGCTAATTTCAAGCTTGAGTCCAGGGTATCCAAGACAATGAATATAGCAGGAAAATATTAGAAAAAGCATATTTTCAGGTTTTGGTACTCCATGTTTTAAAAATGGCTTAAGCAGACTGTACCTGAAGCAGGGAATAGGGTTTGCAAGCCATGTCTTTGGAAATAAGAATATTCATCTTGGATGGGGATACTCAATTTGGGGGAAGAAGGAAGAGGAAGAGCACACAGTACTGTTTTCAGATGTTCAAAGGATGCTCATGAGATTATATATGCAAGCAAAGGGTTGGGTTCACAGGAAGCAGAATTCATGTCAAGACCAGGAGGCCTTTTATAATGATAAAAGCTTTCCCAAGCTGGACTGAGTCCCCAGGTAAGGTACCATCTCTTCTAGCATGAGAAGAGTGGAAGAGCTTCTCCCAACACTGATTATATGAATGAAAGTGTTAAAATCTTAGTCAATTCAATTGCCTTTTCTCTTTTACACCACAATTGGCAAGAACTCAGTGGTATCACTGTCTTTATTATTTAGAAGTAGATATTGAGAAAATGAGGATAATAAAATGACTTAAAGTAACAGGTAAGTTCCAGCAATGAAGAGGTTGCCCTTCAGTTCAGGGTGCCATGAGACCTCTAAAGTTGTTACTTAGAATTCTCTTGAGACACAGTCATGAAATACTGGGCATGTGCTAGGCAAGCACTAAATCGGGGTCCTGCATACAAACATGAAATTATAACCCAAATAATGTAGAATGGTATGTTCTTAAGAGCTAAAATGATCTACTTTTGGTTAATATTCCTCATTTTGTTGGATGCTTAGATACCCTTCGATGAACGTTGTTCAAGTGGACTTGATGAGCCATCTCTAACATTTTAGTAACTTTCAGGTGAAACCCTTTCATGTATGTCAGTTAAGAAAAATGGTTTTATTACATTCTTTTAAGTTTTAAAAACAAGTGTGTATTTGTTACAAGCATCTTCCTTTCCACTGCTATCTCTGCATATCTAGCAGGTTTTGTCAGTACTCTACCTCAGCTACCTTTTTATCTTATTAGTTGAGCTGGTAAAGTTTAAGTTCTGAAGAAATCTCAGATAATTAGAGGCCCTTTGATCTGTAGTATCCCACAGTTATGTGTGAGCAGATGTTGGCCTGCATTAAGCACAAAGATCAAAAAAAAAAAAAAAAAAGAGTTAAATGGGAGGTTAACTTTGCTGAAGGCTTCAGTGGTATCCAACTGGTTCTTTGGACTTATACTTAGACATGAGGCATCTGGAAAATTGTAACAGTGTTATTTGCTCCTTGACTACTTGGCAACTAGCTGCTCTCTTTGTAATTTTTTTTTTTAATTACGTTGTTGTTGTTTTTTTAAATGAAGCAACCTCTAAACTTGACTCAGTTTGCTAAATCCACCCCAAGGTTTGTTCAGGAGATGGGTTGTGGGGGAGCCTTATGACTCCTTTTAGAGCTGAAATGTGATTCATTTCCCCTCTAGCAAGCTGGCCACATCTTCATCACTGCTTGTTGTGGAGGGTAGACTGTCTAATCAATCTGTATTCTGAGAACACAACTAGGAGAGTCACACTCTTGGAAAGAATCATATCCACTTTTCTGAACACTCATTACCTCCAATGGACTGGGTACCACAATTAAGTGTAGGTTCCTTTATTTCAGAATGTCCAATGGCAGTTTTAAAAAAAATAATGATAATCAATTATTGGTTGTGTCTTAACAACACATATCAGCACTGAAACAGAAGCTAATTTGGTTAAGTCCCATCAGCACTAGTATAACTATAGGAAATCAAGTAGAGTACAATAATAATAGAGAGCCACAGTGACCCTAATTATATGACACCCTGCCTTCCTGCTTAGTGCAATCTCATGAAATGCAGAAAGAATCCTTTTCAGGATGACTTAGCAGGGAATGGAATATTAGATGTCATCATTCATTTCTAGGATCCTAGAAGAATCACTAATCTGTGTCTTTGCAGTGATCCTTGAGTAGGGGGTTGGCAGAAACATTCATGCCAAGTGACTTTAGAAGAGTTCATTCTAATTGCTGCTTCTACCTGGTGCTGCTGGGAAGAGAACCTTCCCAGTCCTCCCTACTAGCCCACTGCACCCCAGCCCTTATAGAAGATAGGCCTGAGACATCCCATTCCTAGGCTCTTTGTGATATTTAACAGTGGATCAAAAACTGAGCAGACAGTAAAAGTAAACTCCTATTGATTTTATTGATTCTATAAGTGTTCATCTGAGGTGGGGGAGAGAGCGTCCAAGTAAATCTCCAAGACTGACTCAGTGTGTAATGAACAGGCTCAGGACTGATTTCCTTACCAACCCACCCTCCCTTTCAGATGAAACATTGTTTACATTATCCAACATACTGTCAACCCAGATAAGTTTCAATACCACAAAATTCTGAAAGTCAACCAAAGGAACTATAAAATTCATTACCAGAAAATCCCAAGCAACCCTTCTGTCATACAGAGCTGTGATTGGTAAAGTGAGGGATAGAGCAAAAAATATTGCTATTTTGCATCATTACTAAGGAAGTTTGAAATATCAATAAGGTCAGTACAGACACCTGTCTGAAGATGAATCAATAATACGGCTTTGCTAGAATGCTGCATCTTTATATTTTTGTCAAATTCTATTCCAGACTACTTGCATCAATTCTGCTAAAACTTGTCCTTCATTAATAGTTTTCAAATGTCCTGAATATAGTGTGGCCAAGATAAAATATGCATGTCTGAGGAATTAAAACGGTTACAAGCTATCAATATAAATGTCTTCCTCATAAATGATGAATTCTAGGGAGGAAATCATTCTATTATTTCAAGAGACTTTGACTGTTCTTCTCTCTGAGTTTGACATGGATCTGTCTGAACTCCTACAAATGAAATGTACCATCCTTATTATAATAACAAGATTCATCATAGAACCTTCCAAACATCAGAATATCACTTGGAGCTGTCATAAAATAAGCTAAGTTCCACCTTTACAAGGGTTTAGGATATCAATATCAGGTTTAGTAGCTCTTTCGGCCTAGATAAAGTATTCAGTGAAAGTCTCCAGATTAACATGTTTGATGATGAATCTAAATGACCCAAGAAAAGGAACCATACAGTGTGACTGTATTAAAACATGCAAATGAATTACAGCTATAAGTGAAGGTAAACTTCACTTCGCTCTAAACTCAGATTAGCCAAGGCCAATGAGAGCCATGTAAGTGTTGCATTGTGACTGGTCTCCACCCCTCCAATTAGCAAATGGAGTCCAGAAGCAGAGTCTCCTCTGTAGTTCAATCCAAACTGAAACCTAATGCTCAAAGAGGCCATGCTACAGCCTCCCTTGACCTTGATGAGCATAGTGACTCTGCTTGCCTGACCCATCTTCTAGGTCCCTGGTCCCAGTTTCTTTCTTTCACTCTTCAGTCCTAGGTAAATTATTCCCTAATTTCTTTAGGAGCATTTTCCATTGAGCTGGGCCTTCCTTCTAGACTCTCTCACTGTTCTCATCCTGTGCTTCCAGGACAGGAAGAGAAAGAGAAACAAATATCTCAAAATCAAAGAAGATGATGTCCTGATACCCCTCAGATATGCCTTCATTTTTTTTTTTTTTTAATGGTTCTGGGTATTGAACCCAGGGGTGTTCTACTCTCCTGAGCAACATTCTCAGCCCTTTTAACTTTTTTTTTTGACATAGGACCCCACTAAGTTGCCCAGACTGGCCTCAAATTTGTGATCCTCCTTTCTCAGCCTCCCAGGTAGCTGGGATTCTAAGCCAGCTGTACTTCATACTTTGACCACTGAATCTGATCCAGATTAGACTGAGGTTTTCACCTTGTCTCAACACTGGTTTCTATCTAGCCATACTTCTCCCCTGTCTAGATAACTTTCTGAGAATGTGATATAATCTCACCTCGGTCTTTCTCCCAGGCAAAAAGTCCTATCCTAGCATAGCCAAGACTAAACCTGTATGAAATCTAGAAATGCATCCACAACACAAAGGTAAAGGATATTTTTCAAGAAAATCAGAGATCTGGAGTATTTGAGATATTTTTACAGGTGAGAGACGGCAAAAGGTAACCACTAATTCTGTTTAGGGCAAACTTGAGAAGGTGGGTCAAAATCCATTTCAAAATCCATTATATTGTGCATCAGGAATGTATTCTACAAGTCACATCACATGGAATTAGTTGATCTTTATTGCTCTCCAAATATAAAATCTATGAATGGGAAGTATTCAGTGGGTAGAGAGGAATAAATCTCAAAATTTTTTTCAGTATTAGCTGCTAAACAATTTTATTGGTTTGAATGCCAAAAGAAGTTGATTCTACTTATAGTTTGTCAATAATAAGAAAAATAATTTACTCCAATGACTTTTGCAAAATTTGGGTGAATATTTTTATTACCATAGTTAGCATTGCCAAAACTGCAATTGAACATACAAAATGGCTTTTTCACAGAAAATCTTCTACCTCATCCTTCAAGGAGTCTAGGAAAATCTCTTAGGGAGGCAGTTCACAGGAAGAATGAATGGTCATTTTAATCATCAGTAAAGACAAACTGTGCAAAGTTGCCAACAGATACACATTATTATCTAAGAAAATTAGAGTTTACAAGTAGGGTCTGGCAGGTATGGTAGTGGAGGCCTGTAATCCCAGTGGCTCAGGAGGCTGAGGCAGGATGATCACAAATTGAAAGGTAGCCTCAACAACTTAGCAAGGCCCTAAGCAACTCCCCATCTCATAAAAAAAGGGGGTTGGAGAAGTGTCTCAGTGATTAAGCGCCCCTGCATTCAATCCCTGATACAAAGCAAGACAAAACAAAATTCAAGAAGGATCTCTGCTATTTATGCTTTATTTGAATTTTTGAAAAATATATTTTATTTGAAGATATCATTGGTGCTGCGCTCTGGAAGTGGTATAATTGAAAGCAATGGTCTTTAAGCGTCCCAATGCATGAGAATCACATATAGAACTGCTGGTAAGTGTGGACATCTAGGTCCTGAGAGATTCTGGTTCAGTATGTTTGGAGTGAGGCCCCATAATCTGCCTTCAGAATTAGCACCCTGGTGATTTTGATGTTGGTTCCATGAAACACTATTTGAAAACCTGAGGAAAGAACTTGAATTTTGAAAATAGGTAAAAGCATAAAAATCCTACTTTAGCCATTTATTTGTCTACAGCCTTAGGAAAATCATTGCACTCTCTAGGTTTCAGTTTGTTCTCTGTAAAACGAGGATCTAATAGTCTCATAGCATTTTTGAAAGTATAGAAATCTGTATAGAAAACATACAAAGCACATAGACAGTGCTTTTCTACCAAAGACTTTTGGTGGGTTATATAAAAAATCTAAGGATGAGACTTGGAAGAAACTCTTAAGTCCACTATTAAGACATAACTATGTAATGTATTTCTCCATTTGGAGAGTGAAAGGGTACTACTAACAAGTATGCTGAGGGCAACCGGTGTAAGCCCAGGGCTACATAGGCACCTTAGTTACTAATGAGATAAAAGACCACATATTTGCACTATGTAAATACATAGGTCTAAAACTGAGAGAGTGGATGTGGTCTTCACAGCTGACTTTGCAAAAGCTTTAAAACCACTTTTGGTCAAGTCCTTGCAGTGAAGATTGTTCCCTAATACATTTTTACTGTCTGCAATGCTTAGTATTAGGACCATATGCTGAATGAACACAGTAGGTTCCTCAAAAGTAATTTTGAGCGACTAAATAGATAATCATCAGTAATTTATTTTATGTAGTAATTCAATTGTTCAAAAATAAAATATTTTCTAAATCAACAACTCCCATTTTTTGGTAGTGTCTAAAATTTCCAAAGTATCCCTATGAAGAGGATTATAGCACAATACTGATCAAAGTCCTCTATCTTCTGGGTTTTTTTTTTTTTGGGGGCGGGGGGTATTTTTCTTCTTCTCTATGAATCTCTGAATGCAGATCAACTGACATCTTCATATACCCAAGGGTGATATTTACACAATAAGAGGTGGTTGGCCTTTCCTTTTACCAAATATATGTTAGTAGTCGTGATGAGAGAGAGAGAGAGAGAGAGAGAGAGAGAGAGAGAGAGAGAGAGAGAGAGAAAATAAAGGACTTCCTAGGTCTTCTAATAATCTTGAAGCTGAAATCATCTAACATATAGAGAAAATGAAATATCAAGAAACATTGATTTGAGGATATTTATTGTGTAAAAGTTTGTATTAGAAAAATACCAGAAACAATTAACAAGGGTGGAATTAGTTAAATAAGTCATGGTAGTAGTACTTAAAATGTGGTTCCTAGACCTCTAGGCTTAATTGCATGGAGATCAAAGCTATTTTCCTAATAATACCAAGACTTTATTCACCTTTTTCATTGTTTCAACATTTGCACAGATAGTGCAAAAGTGTGGTGGGTAAGACTGCAAGAATCAAGGCAATGACATCACACAGAGAGTCGGCATTAAATTCTTCACCACCACACTGTTTCATTTATTTTAAAAAGCCAGTGTTACTTAAGAATGTCCTTGATGAAGCAGTCCAGATGACCAATTCATTCAATCTTGGCCCTGGAATACTTGTCTTTTAATATTCTATGCAACAAAATGAGAAGCATGCAGAAAGCATTTCCGTTATATGCTGAGCTGCGGGGGTTATCTCAAGAAAAAGCACTTTAGGCAGTTGTTTTTGTTGCCGTGGAACTCTAATGGAACAACATTTTTCTTGAAGAAAAAAATGACTGACAGACAAACTACAGTTATTCAGAATTGAGTATATGGCAGATACCCAAAAATAGATGAAATGAATATGTTATTTCAAGGAAAACAAAGGACCACATTTCTTGACAATGGTAAAATTTGAGCTTTCAAGGGAAAGTTCAAGTTTTGGAAAGCTTATGTCTGCCCTCATGATCTTGACAAGATCCCAGTATTTGAAAACTTTCTGGGAAGATTAATGACAATACTAATGAATATAATTTTGTTCTACAATATAATAAAATATATCTCGGTTGAGATATGCATATACCTCAGTGAAGACTCTTTTTCAAATGACTAATGCATGATGGTATAAAATCATGCATGGGTACATGCTTCATTCAAACAGTAAGATAGACCAACAGATTTTAATATAACAAAATAGGAAAAGTCTATTGATGTGGTTTCAGACTCTATGTTGCAACTAACCTTAAGAAATTACCACTTTGGCCATATTTGGTAGTGCACACCTATAATCTCAGCAACTCCAGAGACTGAGGTAGGAGGATCACAAGTTTGAGGCAAGGCTTAGCATTGTAGTGAGACCCTGTCTCAAAATTAGATTTTATTTATTTATTTTTGCTCTTTTTAGTTATACATGACAGCAGAGTATGTTTTGACATATTTATACAAACATGGAGTATATCTTATTCTAATTAGGATCCAAGTTTTGTGGTTGTACATGATGTGGCGATTCACTGTGGTGTATTCACATATGTACATGGGAAGGTTATGTCAGTCACTCCACTGTCTTTCCTATTCCTGTTCCCCCTCTCCCTTCCCTTCATTCCCCTCTGTTTAATCTACTGAACTTCTATTCTTTCCCTTCTCTCTTATTGTCTGTTAGAATCCACATATCAGAGAGAACATTTAAAATGTTCTTTCTGGCTCTTGTCAAGTTCATGGCTTTGGGGGATTGGCTTATTACTTAGCATGACACTCCAGATCCATCCATTTACTAGCAAATGTCATAAGTTCATCCTTTTTATGACTGAGTAGTATTCCACTGTGTATATAGACCATCTTTTATTTATACTTTCATCTGTTGAAGGGCACTTAGGTTTGTTCCAGAGCTTAGCTATTATAAATTGATCTGCTATAAATGTTGATTTCCTTTCCCATTTATTGATTTTTTTTTTTTAACTTTTTGCTTTTTGGTGTTAAGGTTTTTTTTGTTGTTGTTTTGTTTTGGTTCTTTATATAGTCTGGAGATTAATGCTCTGAGGTGCATAAGTTTTAGAAAAGAGGGCTGGGTACATAGCCAGATTACATGTAGAGTGCTCAGCATGTATGAGGCCTTGGGTTCAATCCCCAGAACAATGAAAGAGAAAGAGAGAAAGAGAAAAGCATTTACAATTATCTGAAAAGATTATTAAAATACTCCTTTTTCCCCAACAACATAGCTATGTGAAACCAGATTTTCTGTGTATATTTCAACCAAAACAATATTTTGTAACAGATTGCATTAAAAAGCAAATATGAGAATCCATTTGTGTCCAATTAGGCCAAACATTATAAAGAGATCTGCAAATTTTATAAAGCAATGCCAATTTTTTTTCTCATTAAATCTTTTTATCTTTGAAAATATAATTGATTTTAAGTTTCACAAAATATGTTGTTTATGTTAATGTGAAATGGGCTTATAAATTGATTAAAAGGATATAATTAAAATATATTTTATTTTAAACATATTTGGGGATTAATTTCTAATTAAAGAATTGTTTGAGGTCTGCAGTTATTTTTAAGAATGTAAAGCTTCTAAAGTTCAAAAAGTCTTTGAATTGCTCAGATATGATAAATTAAATAAAATGGAACTAATGTAGCAGTGGAAAAGAACAATGTAGATTTTTGATGCTGATCTAGAATTTACTCCATTTTATATTAAGTGAATGAAACAAGTTGCATTATAATATGTATAGTATGCTTCCATTTATTTATTTATTTTTGTTCTTTTAGTTATACATGACAGTAGAGTATGTTTTGACATATTTATACAAACATACAAATATATTCCAAATAAAGGGATGAATAAATATAGAAAGATAGAATTATGTATATACACATATGTTATTATTGATGTATCTATACAGATCCATGTTATGATTATGAATTCATTTTGGTTGCATCTGAGAAAGTGGCTTAGAATCTGGGTAGATGGGAGAACAACTTTCTATCATTTGGGGTATTTTTTTAATTTTTAATTTAATTTTTTACACAAGTGGAGCAGAACTTTCCATTTCTCTGGTTGTACAAGATGTAGATTCACACCATTCCTGCAGTCATACCCTGTACTTAGGGTAATAGTGTCCCTCTCATTCAAACATCTTTCCCACCACCTCCTGCCCACCTCAACCTCCTCTGGCTGCCCAATCCAAAGTTCCTCTATTCTTCCCTCCCCCTCGTTATTCTATATCATTTTATATTTAAAAATTTTTACTATGGATTTATTTTATTAAGAAAATTAATAGTTTTTAAAATGCAAAAATCATTCACAGAGTGACAGACTTTTAAATATTAGGTAAAAGTACTCAATAGGACAGAACTGAACATAGACCCTTAGGAATATTAACCACTGAGTTTTCCAACTTTGGCTCATTATTTATTATAAAAAATTATCTTCTTTTAAGTTAATAAGAGCTTCTCATTTTAACTTTAGCCCTAGCAAGGAAGTACTTTTTGTCCTGCCTCCTAACTTTCTGCAAACATTTATTTTTCATTAGTATTAAGCAATTTTACTGGCAGTGCTTATTTTTGTTAAAGTGCAATGGCAAAACTTCACAGGCAGGAAATGTCCTTTCTTCTTGCTGGGTTCAGTTTATTGGAAAAGGAAAAGAAAGACAAACAGAACACGAAGGACAGAAAAGATAAGGATCATGGGCAGAAACTACCTAAAGGAACAAGGGGGAAAAGACTGAGATGGGGAGGGGGATGGGTGGCGGTGGGAGGGGCGTGCGGCAGGTGCGGGCCAATGGGAAAGGGTGCAGAGGGGCTGGGAAAGTGCCCCGGGAGTGCAGGAGGCTGAGTTGGTACAGCAGAGAGCAGGCGGCGAAAGGGGAAAGAAAAATAGAAATTGGAACAAGGGGAACAGTGTGGAAAACAAAAAAATCAGTCTGCTGAAGAGAAAGAGCCTCCTCAGCAATAACTGAGGGATTGCTGACCTTGTCTCCAAGAGCAATGGAATGACAATCTGTCTACAGAAATTCAGTGGAAATTGACACTTTGACAAGAGGACACTGAGGACATTTTGGCTTGGATGGGACATTTCCTTTTTATATTTAGGTCCTGTGTAGTTTCCAGGCACAAATGATGGGTCTCCCCAATTCTCTGTCCCTGTACTCCATCTGGAAAGCTGACAGTACAGAGAAGGGGACAGCGGACTGTGATGGATGGGCAAAGAACAGAAATGGAGAAAGAAACTGCTGTGATCCCTTATCCATCTAGGAGGAGGAAGAGAGGGGGCGCTGAAAGAGGCCTTTATCTCTTAGCCATGCAGCTGGAGACTGGGTGTCTGTCTCTCCAGCTGAGCATCAGCTCAGCCACTTCTGACCCAGACAGTCCCTGGCAAACAGCGCTCCACCCACCAGCCCTGGACCATGGCCAAGGAGCTGTGGGAGGCGACGAGTAAGCAGAACAACCTCCAGACTTATTAGGGAAATGGAAATTTTGAGAGGGAAGGGTAAAAGGGGATTGGCATTAGCAAAAGTGAAACTTTCACAGAAGAAAAACTTAAGGAACAAGGGTAGGAAGAAGGGCACTTAAACCGGTCAAGAATAACCCCAACTGGGGTTGGGGTTGTAGCTCAGTGGTAGAGTGAATGCCTCCCATGTGTAAGACACTGGCTTCAATTCTCAGCACCACATATAAATAAATAAAGGTTCATTGACAACCAACTGGATTTTGTTAAGTTTGTTTCTGATTTGTTTTCTGCAATAATAGAGATTTCGGGGGTTCTGTGTCAGCAGTTAGTCAGTATTGTTTTCAACTCCCAGATGCTAGGTCCCCCAATTTTAACTTTTAAGATTAAGCTCTGCAACCAGATAATTCTTAACCATGATCTGCTCTTTGCCATAAAGAATACACCAGCAAGTTCCACAAGGCAGCAACAGCACTAGATGTACAGAAACAATGCAAGATATTTATTAGCCAACAGTGGATACTGGGATGAATATCCATGGAAAACAAGAATAGGACAATTCAGTTACAATCTTGTCTTTAACTGTCTGTGTGGTATGAGTCTATGGCAGAACTATTAATGGAATAGCCCTAATGTTGGCCTAATACTTGCAAAGAAGCAACTGTTTCCAAGTGATGAGAAAAGTGAGCAAAAGCTTAAAAAATTACAATAAAAATAAGTTGTTCTGAAACATCTGGGGATGAGTCATCCAATAACTTGATAACTTTATCCCTTGAAGACTAGAATATTTTTATTATTTCACTTGGAAATTGTATTAAATAACATGTTTTGCTTTCTTAAAAAAGTACACTCTAGTTGTATCCTTGCCTTTCCTTTATTACTGAGTTTTAACTATTGTTAAAATTAAGTTATGGTCTCTGCAGTTCCACAGTGATAAGCTGGGTCCTGGCTCTGAACTTGCTTGCTCCCATGCGCAATTCCTAGATCAACTGGATGTTTAAAAGTTTTCTCTTGAATTTTCTTCTTACACTTTTCTGTCCCTTGTCACCACATTATCAGCAGCTGCTCTACCCACCTAAACTCTCCTTCTAATTTGTCTCTAATCTACTAAGGATTTAGAAGTCAAATAGCTGTGTGAACAAAAGTTTGTATGAGGCAACAGGAAATGGAGCTGAGTTAGTACATAAGCAGGACACCTGACCTTCAGTGTGTCGAATTGGTCGGTCTGTTGGTTTTAGGGGGTGAACTTTGTAACATCATTTGGATGCTTACAACCATTTTTGTTTTATTTTATATTCTCATCTATAATCTTGTTAATCAAAACTGTCAGGTACATTCAGGAAAAATGAAGTGATTTCAACATAAATTAAGAAAATTCTAGCCAATTGTTAAAATGTTATTGCCTATAAACAAGATAGAGTAAATATCTATGGGAAGGAAGGGTAAATCCTCCCCCCATATCAAAACACATTTATTACTAATTCACAGTGATTTTATAAGACCTTAAAAATAAAGAAAACAGAAAACACACACACACACACCCCTCCAAAATTTCACCAAAGATTCCCCCTATTAATATTAAGATTTTTCAGGAACCACTATTAAGATGACTGCTGATTTTCTTTAAAGAAGAGTAATGAGAAAGAAGAACTATAGAACTCTAATGACTAATTTCACATATGTAAGTTTATAATCTCTCTGTTCAATATATCAAAAATATATTTTATTAATTTTCACTAACAGTTAAATTATTGCATAATGATTGAAGGAGTGAACTTTGATGTGCATCTTTATCATTATTGTATATATTTTGGTATTTTGAATATAATTATTCCATTATCAGATTGCTTTAATTTTTTTCAAATATTTTATTTTGTCAGTTTTAACCATGCTATTCAAGATAAATTCTTTTTTTTTCTAACAAAACATATTTTACTGAGCTATGAACTGAAAAACAGAATTCATTTGGATAGAGAGTTTCTTGACAGCCAACTCTGTGAAAACACACTAATCAAAGACATCTGAGGCTGTTTGCTCCCTCACATGTCAGAAAGTATTTTCTGTCTTGCTCATCTTGCTTATTTTAAATTCTGTCTTCCTTTTCTCATTCAAAATAATGATTTTTTTGAAGGCCACTCCCTTTCTAAATCTCCTATATTCTCCAACTTATAAATAGAGCACTTTAATTTCTTTTAAAGTATCAGTGACTCAGTCCTACACTTAAACCAGGTGCTCTGTGTTGCCCTTGGTAACAGGAGAGGATATTACTTTTCAGTACTCAAATGGATAGAGAAAATTACTGTGTAGAATGTCCACATGGAGGAAATCTGCTCACTACTAATATTTCTCACAAACATCTTGAGAAAGAAAACACAGCTTTTCCCCCCACTCTGCTCTAGAGTATGCCGAACAATTGCAAGGAATTTAAAACAAGAGTAAATAATTCATAAAATTAATTAGAATTTATTAGTTCTAACCCTCTACCATAAATTCTACTAAGAGGAGATACATATAAACTTAGACTTATAAACTCAATAATAGATTTAAAGTATCTTAGTCAGGTATGAGGCCTATCCCAAAGATTTAAAGTCTCCCTGAGAAAGGGTCTAAGTGCAGTTAATTAAATTAATGTAACCCATCTTCTATGGGACATTTTAGTCACCTCCCATCTGCCAGTCATGGACTTTCTGACTTTGGGATAGAATCTGACTTGCCTAGGATTTAGTTTCTTCATTTATCAAAGGAAATGGCTGCATGAAGAGATCCCAGAGAATCACAGGGCCCTACACCTGGACAGAATCTCAAAGCGAGTCAGAAGAATGTTGATCTGAAAAGCTGAGGGCCACGGATATCCTCTGGTTAAGCCACTGATTCCCCTACCTACAGTGGTTATAGTGGAAAAAAAACTTTCCCACTTTCATTATCACAGCTGCTGGTTTCATTTCCCCCTTTGTAGGAACCCCCTGCTCTGACGTACAGGAAGGATGCTTGAAATAGAAGTGAAAGAAGAAGCTCAGACAGTCAGTGTAGGAAACATGGAATGAGACGATAGGCCAGCAAGGGGGCCTGACTGTTTATCATTCTGAGCAATTTGGAAGGAAAGATATTTAACAATCTCCACTTCCTCAATGACACTTTCCTTTAGTGAGTGTTCTACCTAAAAGATATTAAAACATTTGAGTCAAAATTTCAAAGTAGAACCTCCCCAGGGATTTTCTTACAAAACAAATTGTATCACCAACTGTCAGAAGTCAATTAATTTTTTGCTATAAATTTCTATTGATTTATTCGTTAAATTAGATATTCAGGGGGCATCAAATAAGAACACTCTTGAACCTAGATAATAGACAGCCCCTGTAGATAGAACAGATTCACAAAAGATTATTTATAAGGGTTCAAGCCCATCCAAAGTATAGGCCAAGTATCCTTTATTCAAAATGCTTGGGAACAGAAATGTTTTAGTTTTGAATTTTGGAATATTTTGATATACATAATAAAATATTCTCACAATGGGACCTGCATTTAAACACAGAATTCATTTATGTCTCCTTTACACCTTATACTCATAGACTGAAGATAATTTTATACAATATTTTTAATGTGCTTGTATTTGACCACAACCTGTCACACACTTGTGGTATCATGTTGGTGATCAAAGAATTCAACATTTAGGAGTTTGGAATTTTGGATTAGGGATGCTCAACTTATTCCCCTTTATTTTGCCAGAATGTGTTTGGTGTGGTAACGGACCAAATCGTTCATGAGGACCAAAGACACTGCTCAATTACTGTATTTTAGTTTACATTACTTTATCTGTTCAAATACTACTGCTCAAAATTCAGTATCTCTCTATGTTTTTGCTCCCTCTAAAAGCTATTTGCAATAGCCACAGCCACCTCCAAAGCAGGCTCTAGAATGGCATTTTTGCATCTCTTTTTGACCACAACCCGCAATGGAAATACAATTTAAACCACAAACCAGTACTCCCATGTGTGAATATCTGCATGTATATACATAAGTAAATACATCCGAAATGATGTCTCAGGAAATGATGCTCTCACTCTATGGGATACTGAGAGTTTCTATTTTAGTTTGTGTTACTTTATTTGCTCAAACACTATGGTGACTCATTGTATTGATTGTTCAATCCACAAATAAGTTTTAGTCTACACTTTGAAAAGCATTGGCCTGGATCAATTATAATTATGATGATAAATACAATAGCAATTAATAGTATAATAAAAGCTTTCACCAATAAATCCCTGAGGACTCTGAGCCTTCTTTGGAAGAGTCAATTATGAAGATAGACGTGGAGCAGGAGATGTGGAGGAATTATCTTCCAGTACACGAGAATTTTCTGAAACGACAATTAATGAAACAAGTGACAACCACTTTGGACACTCTTTGTCCTAGTCCATCTCTGCTCCTTATTCATCTAAATAATGTGACGCTGGATGTTTGACAGATCTGCCTGTATATATACTCTGAGCTTAACTGTATTTGAGAGTTAGAAGAAAATTCAAATGTACAACATATCATTATGTTATGAGCTGCTAAGAAAGAAAAAATTATGATTGTAAAGTACCATCAGTTATAGGACATTGAACAGAGATGTTAAAATGTGAAAAAGCATACATTATAAAATCAACCCTGAACTAATCACTCTCTTGGGCTCATGGAAGAAGTGTCTAGGATTGTGATTTACTTGTATTTGAAGTTTCATTCTAAATTTGAAAAAGTATCCTCAGTGATAATCCTGGTTGTACCTGCTTGTGTTACAGTTGAAGAATCTGATACCCAGAGAGCTGATGTGACTTGTCCCAGATAATATACAAAAGTAGAGACAAAAAAGGTTTAAAAAGAGAAGATCTACGTTGTTAGACTGGAAAGGAGGAATCGTAGCCCATCGAAAATCAAGGCTAGAACCCAAACCTCTGGTCTATTTATTCTCTCTCCTCAGGTTTTGATACAGAATTGGCTACTTCAGAGACAAGGTCATCAAAAGGGGATCATCGGTCCCTTTTACTTTTGAATCCAGTATCTCCATTCTGTGGGGAGACATAAATCACTACCAAAAAATTTTTCCTCAAACATCATTTTAATAAGAATTTTCCCCTTCTCAAGAACTTTGGAGTGGCCTGGATTGAAAACGATTATTTACATCCTGCCAAGGGATAGGGATCTTCCAGCATTATCATAACTTATTTACTTATTGTGGTTTACACTCACCTACTTCCTGTAAAGAGAGTTGGATCAGCCTTCACCTTCTCAAGTCACTCATATTGAATAATTTTCATTAGTGTCTCACTGATTCTGACACAGTCCTAATCCATTGCTCAAATACCTCCAGCATGCACGTGCAGTGTGAGGCTTCTTAGTTCCATTACCCTATAAGGGCTCCTTGGTGCCAGTTCTCTTTTTCTTTTTGAATCCAACATTTATCCTCTCTGGAAAACATTCTTTAATTAGCATTGTTATGTTTTCATTTTTTACTCAGCAACTTGCTTAAAAGATGTTTTCTAACTGATTTCAACTTCTCCATATGGTGTTCTCTTACGGGTGCCACTTTTGCACCACCCCTAACTCCAGGGATGATTCTCAGACTGAAATGTCCCCTGACTCATGTGGCTGGTCCTCAAGGAGCTAGCCACTCAGAGAGAAGGAATGTTCAAATACACACCCCACCACCCCACCACCGCCACCACCACCGTCAGGATACAGGAAGGAACACACAAGCAAAAGAGCAAAGCTGTGTTCATGGTTCGTGAAGGGCTGGTTCACCACCTGATGAATAGCTGCAGCAGAATATCTGGCTAATTTATAGACTCTGTCCTACCTATCCACCACTCACTATCTGCATTTTACACAACCATGTTTATTTCCTATTCCTTGGAGATGCTTTGTCACTGCTGTGTCTTTATTTCTAACCTTCTTAGTGTAAAACCCCCCTCACCACCTTCTTTACCTGTACCACACTCGTCCTTTCCAAAATCTCTGGGGAAAAGCAATTCTTACCCCTACCCTTGCTGAGTAGCCACGAGCCACAAGTGACTGTGGTCCACCTGAGGGCTTTCCATGGTATCATTATTCAACACCCATCTCTCTTCTCCACAAGCCTGAGAAACACTGATAGAAGGTGTCAAGAATACTTTAGCCCCTGGAATGGGGCAGGCAAATATAATTTGGAGTTACTTCATCTCATTCCAAGAAAATACATTTCAGAGAAATTCTATAGCCACCACTGGCAAGAACTACATTGTGGGGTTAGTGAGCAAACAGAACCACAGTATTCCTCCTAGATATTAGAGGATATTCTTAGAGTCAGGTTGCTCTTTAGAGTTCACCTTTGATGGGGAAGCTGTCCTATAGGCTTGTTAGCAACATCTTAGGGAAAAAAAAATCTCACTTTTTAAAAGGTTAGAGCCAGCTGGACTTCTCTTTCAAAGACTCATCAGGTAGCCTTGGAAATGCTGTCTCTCTTTTTAACACTGCTGCCGTTTTTTCACTGATGTAATATTGTGTAGGTTGGGTAACTCATCTTATTTTTGAGTTGCTTATTTTTCATTTTTCTTTATCCCTTAAAATTGGTCATGTAACTCTCAGCTTTAATAAAGTTCTGGTAATTCATTTCAGTTTACTTTATTCTCTACTATGGCTACCACCCTTTTGACAATGTTTTCAAAGCTGGGATTGTCTTAATGAAGGAGAAGACAATCAAGAATTATTTCCAGTGACCCAATGGAAAACTGAAATATTGGTTAATTTGTATTCTGGGATTGATAATCTTAGAGACATTCCTGTTACCTTGAACCACATAAGAATCTGGACCATTGGTGGAGTTCACATATGAGTCCTATCAGAGGGCCTCTTTGTCCAGCTTTGCTAGAGGTCAGGAAGTTTAGCCTAGATATAGAATGGGCTCTGGAGTCATATAAACATCTGTGGAATGTCACGTAGGTTGTATGGATGATGCAAGAGGCAAGGGGCATCTGAGTCACACAAAGCCTTTGCTGTTTGCGATGTGAATATCCACATGAGTATTGGGCAGTTTACTTTACCTCTGTCCCTTAGTTACAGCATCTGTAAAATGGGGTGTAAAACACTTGCCTCATAATGTTGTGAAACATATATGTGAAAGACTCACATGTATTTAATGTCCAGTACATATTAAATGCCAAAAAATGTTGGTTATTACTAGTGTTGCCACTTCTAGGCTATTTTACAAAATTATTAAAATATTGAATAATTTTCATTAGTGTCTCACTTTATTCAAAGATTTAAATTTGAAAAACATAATCAATAGCCCCTGGGGCTTCAACCCCAGTGTTGACATTGTAGAATTAGGATTTCTTATGTAACTTGTTTCATTTTGTTTGATGTTCATTTAGGATTTACTGCTGGCTTAGCCTGTTCCAGACACTGGTATTATTACAAAGTTGAATCACACATGGATCCAGAGAATTGGTTCTGATATTCAACAAAGTTCCTGTATGTAGCATCCTTTGTAAAGCACTCTCCTGGTTCCTCTTGGCTGAATCAATTATTTTTGAAAACTTTATTGATTTAAGAAAAACCTGAACTGGAGAGACAATATCATTAAATGACTCATAAATCTAAGGGGAGGCTTCAGAATTATTCTGTTCATGATATATAGGAAGATAGATCTTTTAGTTACAAAGTCAACAAAAGAATAGGATTTCTTCCAAATATATAAATATATGGTAGATATATATATATATATATATATATATATATATATATATATATATATACCAAGATCATGAGGGTTACCTTCAGGTTATGCTTCTAGATTCAAGGTTGGAAGCAGATTCTGAAAGCATTGGAAAATTGCTTACTATTTAAGTAAAAAGATAGGTTACAAAAATAAGACAATCTACATATATAAATATTAAAATGTGAAGAGGGGGTGGTGGGATTGCAGGTAGATTTTCTTTTATGTATGATTATTTCTAACTTTAAAACAATAAATATATGTGGTTACTTAATGCAAAATATAGGTAGTAATATATAATATAAATATATATTTGTATAGTAATAAGATAAAAGTCACATAAAAAGAAAGTGAATGTACTTCCATATTCTTTAAAAAAAGTTCAGGGACATTTATGTCCATTTTATCACCTGGTATTAAATTATTTTAACAATTGATATAACTGTGAAATGAGAAGTGGATTATATTAAAGTATCTGGGCTGATATCCCCTTAGAAACTACAGTGTTTGGGGCAATACTCATCATACCTGGGAAAACAAGCTATACTTCTGAACATTTATTTTCAGGCCATCTGGATAAGGGCATCTTATACAGAATATTTTCAAGGGTATTCTTGGCTGCATTACTGATACTCACACATATCCTTCAATACTTCAATAAAAACAGTGGTTAAAAAAACAGTGTTGCTTGTTTATTTAAATTATAATCCTATAATTTAAAAAATAAGAGTCTAGGGGCTGGAGTTGTGGCTCAGCAGTACAACGCTTGCCTAGCACATACGAAGCACTGGGTTTGATCTGCAGCAATGCATTAAAAATAAATAAATAAGGGTATTGTGTCCAACTATGACTAAAAAAATTTTTTAAAAAATAAGAGTCTGCTTGCCATTGCAAGGGTGTGGCATACAGCCTCTTGGTAAAGAACTGGTTTGTCCTACTAATAAGTCCGCAGAGCTTATTCTAAACCCAAAGGACTAAAAAGAACTTAGAGGGAAAAAAGAATTTTACCAAAGTAATATATTCATAAAAATTCAGAATGAACACGTGAAGTTGAAATTTTCACACACATACACATACACACACACACACACACACACACAGAGTAAGATTGTATTTGCCTTGGGAAGCTAAAATCTTAGTAATTAGAATTCAGAAAACAACTGACAGAAAGTCTTGCTAAATAATGCTTACCACCAAGGAACAAAGCGTGCTAAACATCCATCCACAGGATCACACAGAACTCAGCTTCTTCCTAAACCAGGAAGGGTGAAGCTAGTCAAATAATAATGAAGGCTTTGGGTTTTAAAGTTTGGTATAGATTTCAGGTGGCAGGATAAGAAGTCTCTTTCCCAAAATGAAGTCAAGCAATGTTGAAGGTGAACTCTGTTGGTGAAAAGCCATTAGACATTGAACTTTCAGTTATTCTTCAATTGAACTAGAACTGCAAGTTTGAGAAAGAAAACAGGTAACTGCCTTTAGCCGGACATCCAATATTTCTATACCTGCAGGTGGGTGGGCCTCATCTCCTGTCAATTAGGAGCTTCTGTGGGGCACAGGGCTCTGAGGGAGAAGCATGTGTGATGGAAAGTGGGGCTGCCAGGGCGGTATGTTTCTTTATTCATTTTTGTATGCTGCTCCTTCCAGGTCTGGGTATTTCATGACAGAGGAAGTAGAGTGTAGATTAATTACAAAGTTCTTTAATAAAGTTTTGTAATTAGTCTCTACCTTTTCCTGCCTCTCTAAAGACTGCTTGTCTTGATTGACAAATTGTATGTTCTGTCCGTCATTGATCTCTCATTGATCTTTCTTAGTTATTAATTCTTGTTTATCCAGAAATCCATGGATAAGCGGACCCCACCACTAGGCGTTTCAAGCAGTGACAGGTAGTGACAGTTCTCATCTTCTGTTTGTGAACTTTTCAGGGAGGGGACATAAGAGGAAACTCCAAATTGTTAAATGCACAGATGAATAAAGGATGATTTCTCCTGTTCTAGCAATTCCATTCTAACAGAGTAAAGTGAAGTTCTCTACTATTGTTACAGGTAGTAGATATAATTTTGTGGAAAATTTGTTGGAGCAGACATGGTGAAACTAAATTATGGGACTTCATCTAGGTAGCTAGTCATTCTGGACCTATAATGCCAGAAATTTTATTTTAAAAAGAAACTGTCATGTCTCTCCAGGTACCTTATTATATTCAGTTCCATTACCTGGAACTGAAAAGTGCAAAATCTTTCCCAAATATTTTTCAATCAACTAGTGTCTCATCTCCTACCTAGAAATGTGACAACTTGATTATTATAAAATTCGAACTTGACCCCTCTTTGGGTCTAGTATTCCCATGCTTTTTGTGTATTCTTTCACCCGTTTAATAAATCTGGCCTTCATAAAAAAGAAATGTTAATATATATTATCAATATATAACTATCTCACTGTGTGATTTTTGTTTTAAGGGTAGCTTCGGGATTGTCAAAGAAATATTTATTGAGAATCTGTTAATTGCTGGATAGTGGGGAATTCTGATTTCAAGGCATTTAAAATCTACTGGGGGAGACAGACAAGAGACAGTAAGACTTCAAAAGAGGTAAATGTGAACTTCAAGTATAAGGGTAATATGCTACAGTAAATTTAGTAGCATATCAGTTCCTTTTTTTTTTTTTTTTTTTAGACATAAAATGTTTCATTAGCCTCAAGGCCCATGAGATCTGAGGCTGAAATAATGGCATTAGGACCAGGATATCTCCCCTCCAGATCTCAGCTTTGCTTTCTTTGTGATGTATCCACCCCCTCTCCACTGCCCTGCCCTTGACTGCCAATTGAGCCCAGGGCCTTATGTATACTCCACTTAGCTATGTTCACAGTCCTTATGTTATTTTATTCTGAGACAAGTTCTCACTAAGTTGTTTAGACTGGCCTCCAACTTGGAATCCTCCTGCCTCAGCCTCCCAAGTGACTGGGTTTGCAGGCATGTGCCAGCATGATGATGTCTTCCTTAGGTAGCAGATTGTTTCCAACAGCTATAAGCTTACTCTCACCAAAACTCATTAGTTCCTGAAGAAGTCCCAGGACTGGCTTTGATTAACCTTTCTTGTGTCCTGTGTCCACTTCCATTGCAAGCACTGCGGTGCCCATGATATACCAAATTTGTCAATTTCCTTGTCTTCTGGACTCAGGTAGGGATAATTGAGTCTCCAAGGAAAAAATCAGGGAGCTACCAGATGGAGAAACTAAAGATATCCACTGTACATAATCATCCATTATATTAAACAGTATGAACTCCCATAAATATCAGGCTCAATAATTTTGTGTCCATATCAATTTCTACTTTATGCGAGGTCTATCTGTACTGTACTTGAATATTGTCTGTAAGGAGAGATTTATACTAGGTTATTAAAACATGTTCACAAAATCATTTACTGAAACTGATGTTCATCAAAAAGCTGAACAATATTCAAATATACCACTGAAAAGCTCAAGGTAGGAGCTGGCAAAGTTAAAAACAAGAGTCTGTGTCCAAATATAAGTGGGGGGAAAGAAAGCAATGTAAAAAGAAAGAAGGAACGGTGGATCAATAGATTGTGGAATCAGTGGATCACATTCCCAAATCCTTCAATCTGATCATATTTAAGGAACTCTCTCTATCAGTGGTTGTAAAGCATTGACCCACAGAGCCAGAAAAATAATATAGATCAAATGAGCTACTGACTTCCAAGTTCAGTGATTTAAAAAGGCCATACTAAAAATACTTTTCAATTTTAATTTTTATCTCAAAACTGAATAAAACCAGGAAACAAGTACATATCAAATCTTAAAAGTAATCTTTTCTTTTTTGGAGAAAAACAGTTGCTCGATTTTCTGAAACATTGGCTTGAATAATGCTTTAAACATGGCAGGTCAGTTACATAAGCAGGAAATAAATTATCAGAAAACACATAACTGTGTTTTTCCACAGGACCAAAATGTTCCAATGGTTTCCCAGTAAATGAGTTTACTTTATTAAGGATCTATTTTCATAAGCCGAAGTTCATTACTGGTCATTGCTACCATGAATATGCTATAAATAAACCCCCCAAAATAATCACATTAAACATTCACTGTAATAGAAATCTAGGCCTGGATAATCATAATACCAAAAAATTAAACCAAAGTTCTTATCTTTTATAATTTCACAAATTTTTCCAATTTAGGGACTGCCTAGTGGTTGTATTAAAAATTAGCTGTTCCTCCCTGCACCTCATGTCATTTTGTGTGTCTGTTTTAGCATTTCTGCATGTTGCATTTTTATAAAATTTGTAATACCCACCCTTTGGTGCAGAAGGATTTATGACAGGTGGCAGTAACCTGTTTATGTGTTGGCCTTTATCCCCAGACAGTGAATTTCTTGACAGGGACTAAATCTTATTTATCTTCTTATCCCCAGACGGTGTGTTTATCACTTACAGAAGTACTAAATAAATGCTGAGTAAAACAAAGCAGGAATTAATAGAGGAATTAATGGACTTTTTCATTTAAATGACTTCCTGAGCTCTTTTTTATCTTTTTCCTTCATTTCATGGGTTAAGTGCCTGAAAGATTAATTTTACATAAGTTAACCAACTCCTAGGTAGCTACTTGATGATAATTAGATTATGACTTATGCCAGGTGGGGATGACTACTGGCTGGGGCCAGGTTTGCTGCTGGAGTACGGGTATGGTTGGCATCGTCTGGCGAACTCACAGGACACCCACTGGTGTTGGATAAAAGAGAAGTTCCTAGTGAGGAAAACTCTAATTACTTTTGGGATTGGACATACATGCAGAGGTCTAGCAGATTCTTGGGACTGTTCCAAAGAAGATTTTTCCAGGAGGCAAGGGGCTGTGACATCTTCCGGAAAACACTAATTCTAAAGGAAACAGCCAAGCACGAAAGGCCAAGCCAATGACGCATTGTTCTTCCCTCACTTTGGAGGAGAGGGGACTCTGTGCACGGGCAGGGCTGCCACTTGGATTACCTCCTCTGCCAGGCGCATTAGACCCAGGGAAGGCAGAAAGATGATAAACCAACACTGAAAGAACTCTCTTCATACTGGGGTGTAGGTATGGGGATCCCTCAAATAAGAGTATATGTAACACACAGCCAGGACTGCAGCTCTCCCCTGACCCCTCCTCATGGCACTTCATGCCATTCAACTGTGCAGTCCTGGGGAAGCATTCAATGCCCCATGTTCACTTTCCACAGAGCTTCTATCCTCCTTCCCTCAAGGCTGTGGCTGCGAAGAACATTCCTAGCTTCTCTGCCAGTCAATACCTGCTTCTTTGCAAAGTTAGAAATGAGCTGCTCTGACTGGAGAGAACCTGGCTGCCTCTGGGGAGAATCTCCCTGTGTTGTCCGCTCAGGTCTCTTGCTCTTTATGTCCTGTGTGGGAGCAGTGGCACTCATCCCCAGGTCCCTGGTGCCTCACGATGAAACCTAAGAGGAGAGTCAGCCTCTGACCTTACTTACTTCCCTCCCTACTCTCAGGTCAGCATATAATGGGGTTTACAGGAGAGGCCTGTGATCTTCCATGCTCCTGGCCAGGTGGTGACTTTGTCCTTTCTCTCACTGTCCTGGCCTACTTCAGGCTCCAGATGGCCTTACGGCCTGTAAGTTCGTGGGGATGAGATGACACACTTGGCTTTAGATCCAAATTGCATTCTCCAAGCCAAACTTACCACAGTTTACAAGAGCTCTTGGGCAGTTCCCCAGTTCATTAGTAGGTCTGATTAATTAACAAACCCCCACAAGTGATCATCCACTAGTTATCAGGTCCTCAAGTCTGTGCTTTATCTGTTGGAGTCAGAGTGAATCACAGTCTTCTCTCCTATACACCCAAGATACTGCCCTGACATGGGCCCAACCCAAGGAATCAGTGGGGTAGACTCATTGGGGTAGCCGCAGAGGAGTGGGCATGTGCCCTAGGACAGCCAGCCTGGTAGGGCACCAGCCAGCCTGGTTAGTGAAGAACCAGCATGTTTGACAGTGGGGAAGCTTTACATGGCTTTTGGGGAACTGTATCATGTAGGTGAAGCCAGTAAAAATGAAATCATTATTTTAAGTAATCTCGTTCATATTCACAAGCTGATGGCCGCTGGGAAAAATCACAGTTACCTTCATTTTACTCTCAATCTGAACATTTGTTCATCAGAGCATCTTGTCCAAAATAGGTGATTATGTTAGGCATATGAACTGACTAATTCACTTGAAAGGCTGACCATTTTGCAGATTGCTGTTTAAATGAATATCGGTTGAAATAGGAAAGCTTTTGCTTTTATGAGGTATGAATGTGCTAGTTTAAGGATTATTTTTCGTTCATTTCTGTGAGCCCCGAGTTTGGAATATGGTGAGATGTAAGCCTGCAAGCTAGAAGTGAAGGCTTACTTCTTATTTTTTCAAAGCACACATTATCTAAAGTTGATTCTCTGTGTCCTGAAGAAATTGTTTTTCTTGCCACTTTGCAGATCAAAACGGTTTGGTCTCAAAGTGAATTTCTCTCCGTTATTATTTCAAATGATAATGCCAAATCTGCATACAGTTTATGTTTGAAGCCTGCTGCAACAGTGAGTCGATGCTACTTAATACATTTTTTTAAATCTGATTTTTGACTCAGCACTTAAATATGTGCATAAATAAACACACAAACTTCTAGTTTGCTGTAAAATGTAGCCCTCCAGCAATAAATATAATGATTGTAATTTTAGACATTTCCCAAATTTTGTTATTTGTTCCCATTTTTCTATAAAAAAACAATCATATTTTCTTTCAGGTAGTAACAATATTTGTTTTCTATTTTCAATAAAATGAAATCCAATCCTGAATAATCCTAAAACCATGAGTCTACTTTTACTTGCCTTCAAATATTCATATGGTTTCTATTCATTTATCTTCTGTGAATAATATTTAATCAGTTATTCTCTAGAATCTATATCAGTATTAGAGTTTGGATTTTCAATTGCAAATTCACTTGCAAATTGCATTTGATAAACTGAACGTCATTAATATATTCCATATATTAAGGAATTAGGCACAAAATGATACATGTCCTCAATATTCTCACTGATTAGGCAATCCTTAGAATGTTTTTTCACCTGTGTTGACAAACCTACAAATGGAAGGGTATTTTTTCTGCAATCCTGCTCTATAACTTTACCTCAAAGGTATTGGCAATAACACTTTGGCCATGGAAATGGAGTTTGGAATGAGGAAGTTAAGGAGTGAACTTCTGAGAAAAGAAGAGCTGGTCTCAAATCTCAGCCCTACTACTCACTAGCTGTGTGATCTTGAATAAGTTACTGCAATCCTCTGAACTCCAGTTTCTCCATGTGAAAAAGGAATTGTGTTCATGTGCTAAGCAAATTAAACAAGACAATGTGTGTTGAATACTTGTAACATAGTAGGCACTTAAATATGCCAGTTTTAATATCGAATAACCATGTCTCCCTGGAAGTTCAGCTACCTCTATGGGTTTAATGCACCATTCATTTTTATAATAGTTTTGAAGTCATAGGAACTTGGAGATAGGAGTGACCTGAGAGATTGATAAAGTGGTATTTCACAGGTGGAGAAAATAAGTCACTGGGAAGTTAAGTGGCATAAAGCATCTTTTCCTTTATGTTTTACATAAAGAAATTGGAGGCAAAATCATGACTTGATCAAGTTTTCATCTGACTGATAGGAAAAATCAACCCCCAGAAAAGAGGTCACAGGTGTGAGGCAAATCCCTATGACAATTTCTGGTTCATACTCCAGGTAAGGTAAACTCAACCTATTTTTGAGGGAGAGGTTACTTCATTGTATTCTTTAATGTATCTGAATGTTTTGAAGAATACTGAAAATTATGAACTGAATCTTATAATCAGTTATCCACTATCTAAGGAAATAGAAATTTACTGTGATTGATAACTTGACACCACAAGGATAATTCAGATATACTTAAGGCATTTTTGTCTGAGGCAACTGCAGAGATTTTATCATGGTTCTGAGAAGTAAAAAATCCTTGGCCCTAATTCCCACAAACTTCCATGTATACTGGGCTTTATTTTCATCCACAGAACAAAAGGGCTGGGTTAGAGGAATATTCCCACATTGTAACCTTTACATAACTACCGTCACAATGTCTATACACACACACACACACACCTGGGATATTATTTTCTTTTTAAAAATAGCTTCCCTTTTAAAATTTAACCTTGTCCTAAGTGATAATATCTAGGAAGTGGCATATTTGTTATGTCGATGATATTTTTTCTCATATAAAGATAAATGTGTACCTATTAAAGTGAAAGATGTCTGTAAAATTGCCTCATTTTGATAGCCTTGGCATAGTCTTACTGTTACTCCCACTCATCCCCAAGACTGTTCAGAATAAAGTGAACTGCGCAATGACAAAGTCATTTCTATTCTCAAGTGTTCAGTCTCTGGAATAAAAAAGAGTCTCCATCCTGGATCCATGTGATTCAGGAAGCTGGGTGTGGGGTGGGATCCATGTGCTTTTGGGTAGGTACTATGTTCAAAATACCTACTATGTTCAAAATATTGCTTTAAAAGATTGAACCACCACCACTAGGAAGTATTGTTTATTTTTAGATTACTTCCAATAACATCAAATTAAATCCAAATCTTTCATATCAATTTGTACTTGCCCAAAGAAACTTCATATAAAAACTAATGTTCTTTAAAAACAGTCTTAAAAGACTATGAAAATTTTAATGTTTCCTCCAAATAGAATTCTTTCTAAAAATAAAATATTTGAATAGGAACATGTGGGAGAAAGTGCATAAAAACTGTGCCCTCTATACTGAAGAAAATAGATTTTGGAAAAGATGTTGAAAGGTAAAAAGAAATCCCAGCCCTATATACATATTCCTCAGTAGACACTGACCTCATGATTCAACTAATCCATTCTCTCAAAATTCCTCCTCTTCACAAAGAACCTAAAATTGCATTCTGCCATTTTCTCAAATCTAACAAATCTGTTTTCCCTTTTGTTTTCATTAAACATTAGAAGTATAATCATGACTAATTTCTATCAGGTAAGTAGATAAAAAGACACATATGCATATATACACATACATAAACATGTGCACCTATATCAATATTATTAATACAGACATGGAATGCTTTATTTGGGAGGGCTTTAGTTTGCATTGACCTCAGCATCACCCCAACTGTGTTCCACAATTTCCAAGTAATGTTAAATGGTTGTTCCAGTAAAAAAAAAAAAAAGAAAAGAGAAAGAAAGAAAGAGAAAAAAGAAAAGATCCATGTTCAAATAAGGTTAGTAAACATTGTATTAAAGAAAACTAAACAATGCATAATGGTGTATACATTTTAAATTCCAAGAAGGTACAAATGGAATTATTTCTCAAACTTTTCAGTAGGTTTGGGATGGGACCTAATAGTCTGCATTTCTCACAAGCTCACTCGTGATGCTGATCCTTCTGGTCTAAGGACCACACTTTGAATAGCAGGAGTATCTTCCTTGAAAACTTACTTACCAGGAAACTGCCACACCACCCCTCTTACATACAGTTGATTGAGGATTTGGGCAGTTTGGTTGTTTGGCAGGCTGGCTGGTGGATTGATTGGTGTTTGGTTGTTTGTTTGTTTTGAAAGTAAATAGTGTTGTACAAAACTGATTTGAAACTGTGAATATAGATGAATCCCTTCATTGTTTAGAATGTTGAATGCTAATTTTAAAAATCACTCTAAAATTCAAAGATAAATTATACTTTTATCTTTTCAGTGGCCTTGCCATAGGTTGTGCTTGAGAAAATTTCAAATTCTATTCTAGGTCAGGTAGTGGTGAATAGTTTTAGAAATAAAGGGTCAGGAGTTTTATTCAAATGTTCATTGAAGGATGTGCTTGCTTCAGAAAAGTATACTAAAAAGATAAACTTGACTCCTATAACTAAATTAAAATTTTACTAACAAACCATTGCTAGGATTTACATTATTGACATATTTCTGTCTGCTGTTGAATAATTCATCATTGGATTATACAGAAATTCACCCAACACTTTAGGTGTCCAGCAAGCCAGCCACCAAATGCTCATCCACCTGCTCATCACCCACTACCTACTCACCTTGTCTGCCCACACACCTGACTTTCCACCCTTCCATTCCATCCTACATCCACCACATGTCCACTTATCTATGTATCCACCTACCTATCTATCCGCACACCCATTCCTTTGTACACTAATCTGTTTAACAATATTTGTGTGACATTTCTTTGTAAAAATAGAGAAAAAGCATAAGGCATATAGAAGAATAAATTACATGTTATTTTACAATCTACTAATATATTTCCTTACACACCAAGTCTTCTATCTGTGGAGAGTTATTTCAACAGTAGTTTTTAAGCAATGGCAGGGATGTTGTTAGAGAGAGAAGCATGTTACCTGTGAGTTGAGATCTGAGCTGTCCCATCTTATCCTGCCAGTCCTCAACCTTCATCCCGTCAAGGTTTCATTCAGTCCTTCCCTGCATCTCCTGGTGTTTCCCTTTGCAGTTCTCTCCAACCAGCTGACCTGAGCTATTAGAATTTGTTCAAACCCAGGCCTTGTATACTTTCCCCCTGCACCTTGATTGCACCTCCTGCCCATGCTATATGTCTAATTCATAGCCCAGTACTTCTCTTTCCTTTCTGGAAAAGTTTCCCCAGGTCTGGTCTCCCTTGATTTGTGATCTGCCCTTCCCCAGTGGTGCTCATTGTTTTTGGCTTTGTGTTCTTATTATTGATGGGTCTGTGGACATAAGGATCCCATGAAAAAGGAGGCTTCCCCTTGATTTATCATCACTACTTCACAGATCCTCATCCCATCCCACTGTTCCTCAGCTGCCCAGGACACAATGCCACGAGAAGTAGCCCCGAGGGCCTCCTCCTGCCTAGTATCAAGTAGCTTCCCATTCTTAACTATGCAGTCCTGCCCCAGGGTCCTCCCCGCAAAGCCTTCCCCTGCTGAGGCTTTAGAAGCAAGAGGGACCACGGGAACTATCAACACTCTCCTCTAGAGACCCCAAGAGGAACCCATTTCATGCTGTCTTTCTCCTTTAGAAATGGTAGTTTGCATTCCAAACTACTCACTTTCCTGTGAAATAAGAACACAGACTATGCTTGATTCGAAGACTGCTTGTATTTATTAGGAAAGTGGGGTACATATACAAACTGCTGTCTCACTGCTGGAAGAACACCCAACATTTATTTATACATATGGTTTAATATATATAGGTATGCCTACATATATTTGTAAAATATACAAATATTTTTATATTATACACACACACATAATTTAACTCTCTAAATACAGAAAAGTACAGGTAGCTGCATGTCAACCTACTCAATAATCACTTTGCTCCTTTTTAGCACACTCCTGAATTTCATTAAATTTTATTTAAATTATTTATATGTATATAGGATACAACATGTGCATGTGTACTGGAATACAATATAAATATATGTTTTTCATAAAAATAAAAAACCAAAGTTGAAAGCCATTGGCCTAGAGAAATTCTTGAAAGAGTATATCGGCCTAGTCTTGATTATTTAGCCTTTACTCACAAGCCCCCCAAACTACTATCCAGAATGACTAAATACATTTGAAAGAATCATCACAGAATATAATATAGCAGTGAATATGAGTAAATTATAGTTTTAAGCAGCAACATAGATAAATCCCTGTTAAAAATCAACTTATGGGTTTGTTTGTTTATTGGTGCTGGCGATTAAACCCAACCCCTCATGCATGCTAAATATGCGTTCTACAAGTAAGCTACACCTCCAGCTGTGGATAAATCTTAGAAACCTAATACTGGAATGAAATAAAAAATAAGATGCAAAACAAAAAATAAATGCATGCAATATGGTAGCATTTCTCTGAGACTCACCCCTGGGCACCTCCCCAGTGACTTTCTAATCCTAAGGAGTGTTCATGAAAGATGCACTCATCTCTCTTTGTCTGAAAAAAACACCTTAGGGAAAATTCTTAGTCTCTTGAAAGGGACTTTGGAAAAGTCCTTCCATCCATTTTCAATTGCAAAACAGTCCTAAAATCTCCCTTTTATATTTTATCAGAATTGATGGGGATTTGTTCTTTTCCACCTCAAATTACAAGTATCTTCAAACTTCAAGGGACAAAGTTTGCTTCCTGTCACAAAATAATTCTCAAAAGCTGGCTGAATATGGATGCCAGTGTCCTGGCCCCAAAGGGGACAAAGTTAGAAGAACTGTTCCTGTTGCCACTTGCCCTTTGCATCTGCCACACCCCATGGGAGGAGCAGATAAAGAAAAACCTGAAATCTTCAGTGAGGTGACCAAGATTTCAGAATATTCCATTTGTTTCTATACCCTCTCTTTCTTGCTTAGGAATGAAATTATTCTATATTAAACTCCTAGTTTCCTTTCCAAGTAAAGCAGGAAATACTTTTAGGGAGGATTTTAAACAAATTTTATAATAATGATAACATTGGGTAGGTGTTAGATCCTAAATAAACCTCTTCCATCTTAACCTTTCTTTCTCTTTCTTCAGTGAATAGATAAAATGTTAGAAATATTTTCATTTCTAAATCCTCAAGTAAATATTCTTTTCTTTGCTTAGGAATGAAATTATTCTATATTAATATTTCTTTTATAAATTATTTCTTTTCTTTCTCCCCTTTCTATGATTTTATTAAGTAGTCTAAGTTAGTGTTCACAATAGCACCTGCTTGATTTCTTCACTTTGTTTTTGTTCACAAATTATTGGCTATTTTACCATTTTTACTTAGGAAACAATGTTTACATAAAAGAAAATTTACATTGTGGAAGTCATTTTTAGCAATTTAGAGTGAGAGTTCTTGAGGCAAACTTCTTGGGTCACAGTCCAGCTCCTTCACTTATTGGTTTTATAACCTTGGACTAGTTACTCAAACACTGGTGCCTCAGGTTCCTCACCTGTAACGTGGAAGTGGTTGACTATATTCTTCATGGGATTTCTGTAGGATTAATCAAGTTAATATGCAGACATGTATAGACCACTGTATACAGCAAAGGCTCAATCCATTGTTGGTTATTCATACAACTGTTATCATTTTTACATTGCTGCATAGATTTTACTATATGGTAACCCATGACTTCTTACTATCTAAGTACCCAAGACTCATTTTCGTTTTTAAATTTGTTTAAACCAACACATTTTTTCCTCTTTGGTGAACTATTTATCCAACATAACTTCCTGGTAAAGTTCAGCTTTACTTAGTTGTCAAATGAGATAAAGTATATAAAGAACTGTGCAAATCATTGGCGCCATGCAAGGGTTGGGTCAGTTATCATAATACTACAAAGAAAATGTCTTTTTTAAATGCCTTTATTTAAGAAAGGTTTTATCTTTCTTTTTTGGAAATAAATTCAAGGTGATTTTCCCATAAAGAATACATTTTTGGAAGCTCAAAGATCTTAGACTAAGATTTGTTGATGATATTTTTCATTAGTGGGATAAGGATTTAGATTCTATCAGATTTAAACACAGTCACAATATCAGCTTTTCCTTCAGCAAAAATGTGAACAGATTGCTGTCCCTTGTCTATCAAAAAAGAAAACCACTCTTGATTGCAGGAATCTGAAAAATAAATGTTAAATAAAATAGGTTCCCAGTAGCTTCAATTTTCAGACCATTTAACACATACTTCATTTAGCTAATTGTAATTAATTGCACACTTAAGAAATTTTCTGGGACGGAGACATCCAATCCACAGACCAGCATTCAGTTACTGAAATTTCTTAGCCCATCAGCACAGTATCTCTCTTTTTTTTTTAATTCCTTTTGTACACACCATGTAGGTCTCCCCTAAATAAGACTTATTTATCTGTCCTTTCCTCAAGCTGTTCTATCAGCCCATTATCACTCATGTTTCCTGTATTTATTTGCTCCCTCTCCTAATTTTTAAACCCTTGAATCAAGGATCGTCTTATACTATTCATAATCTTTTTATAATGGGCAGCAAAATTCTAAATATATGATAATTTCTCAGTGAGTGCTGATTAGTTGATTAACTGAAACTCACATGAGCCTGCTCTCGAATCCAAAGAGACAAAGCCCATATTTTCCCCAAATGAAACAAGACCTTATAACAGAAAAAAATTCACTCTTCTACAGGTTTCTTTGAGACATCTGTGATGCCTAGATTACCATAGCACACAGGAGAAAGATCTCCAGCAGGGTTAAAATGTCTGAGTTTTTAGTCCTGAAGGTAAGCAAAGAATTTAACCTCCTTAAGCCTGGTTTTCTCATCCATAAACTGGGGGAAATAATATCTGCCTTCATATTTTGAGCATTGGAGAAACTAGCTGAGAACCTTGTTGGGGCACAATAAAAGCCAAGCTATGAAATAACTGCTTAAATGTAGTTATTACTTGGTCATTTACTGCTGGTTTTCTCAAAGACTCACTATGTCCAAAACAAAGTTATGATGTTATCCAACTTCTAAACCTAGTCCTCCTGTGGGGAATGGCACTACCACACATTTGCTCCCGTAGACCACACATCTGGAGCTCTCCTCTGATATTTCTCATTCTCTTTCACATTTCCCCTTCCCAGACCAACGCAAACTCATTGCCTCCTGAGTCCTCCACACATCCTCACTTTTCACAACGACAAATTGGTAGATGCTGCCTACCTCTCTTCTGGGGCCACATAATACCTCCTGAACTTCCTGCATCCTCCATGAATGGGGCCAGTCTGTTCAGATTATATTTGATAAATGCAAATCTGAGCACATTATTCCCTAGCTTCCTATCACTTTTAGGAAGACTGAAACCAGAATCTTTCCTTGATCAATAAGATCTGTTATGATCTGTTTCATAATTGTGTAAGATATTTTCCATTGCTCCTTGAAAGACACTGCATCCTTCTTCTCTCTGCTCTGTGCCCTGGGAGCTGGTCTTTATGGCTACATCAAAGGGCTCCCTCACTTGTTTGACTAAAGATTGATCAAAGAAAGGTAGGAAATGAAACAAGAAAGAAAGGAAGGAGATGGGAAGGAGGCTGGAGATTGCTGTATATAATTTTCCCCCTGCTATATAACCTTAGACTGGCTAGACCCATCTCCACGTGCCCCCCACCCTCTCTCTCTCTCCCTCTCCCCAATGCTGGAGATTGAATTCAGTGCCTTATGCATACTAGGCAAGTGTTCTACCTCTGAGCCACATACCCAACCCTGACTACATCTCTTTTTAGAAGGTCACAATTACTGTGTAATATTTTTTCACTATAACTATTTTGTCTGATAATCATCCCTGCCTTCCACTTTGGTGCCCAGGAATGGGGAGAGCTTTTCATTCTTGCTCTCCTGGGGTACTGGACATCCCTTGTTAATTTCCCTTAACCATTCAGACACCATTATAAAGAGCCCTTTAATTAAACTGTCCTCACTTGGCCTATTTGAGTGTGCCTTCTATTTTCTGATAGGATTCTAATTGGCTGAACTATTCTTCCCTCCTTAAGCCACTGGTCTTTCAGTTCTTCAAATATTCCATGCTTTCTTCCACCTCTGCCTACAGGACTCTAACTCATCCCTCAAATCTCAGCTCAAATATCATTTCCTGGTAGATATTTAGTTCTGACTCCCAAAGTAGATCAGATGCTTTCATGCTTCTATATAATTTTCCATAGCTCTCACCATAAGATAATGAATATATCACTTAATTAAAGTGCATCTCTGCATGAATGTAGGAATCACATCTATTTTGGTTACCACCACACCACAGTCCCTAACACAGTGTCTGGTATGTATGATACTCAGATTAAACAAGATAAAATAATGAATGCATTCAATTTTCTAGCTCTCACTATAAATATGCCAGTCTTTAGTGTGTAAAATCTGAGCACATTTACCTACTTATTTTATAGGGCTGTGTCACAAATGCTAATCATATTTTGGGTAAAGAGATTATTCTTATTATTCCTTCCAAGCACAATTATCCAAAGCCACATGGTTCCAAGTTCCATTACATTAGGAATGCATAAGCTGCCTCTTTATCTCAAATGTCTCTCCTTTTCTTCTTCTTTTCCGCTCTACTTTTTATTTTCCTCAGCAAATCATTTTCCCCTATCCAGTGTCTCTATTTTGTACCCTGAAGCACTTCCCTTCCACATACCCACGTGATTGAATCCTTTGTTTCCTTCAAGGTTTTGCTGAAACATTTTCTCAGTGAAGCCTACTCTAAACAAATTATTTAAAATTTCAGAAGCGACTCTTTTTCTTTCTGAATCCCCAGTGTCTTGCCCTATTTTTCAATAACTTTAACATCCTCTAACATCATGAATATATTTATAATATGTATTATCATCTCTCTTCACTGGTAAAAATCTATGTATCACAAGTGCCCACAATAGTGCCTGGAGCATAGTAGGCATTCAAATGTATTTCTTGAATGGATTAAATTGATATCATTTCTCAACCTTTGATTGGCCTGTACCTACTCTTTTCCCACAAACCAAAGGCAATGACAGACTTAAAATTCTCTCTTGCTCCTTTGTACCCCTTCATAAAACTTGTGATGCAAAAATGTTAAAAGAGTCCCATGTGAGTTGAAAAGTGCATACTTCTTAAATTGGTAATTGAGTGATGTGAACACAGGACTCATACTTCCTGGATTAAAAGTCCTGCACTTGCTAAATATTTTGTTATAAGAGTAATAAAAATGAAGGCAGGGGGTAATGAAATTCCACAAAGGTGTAAGTGAAATACCTAATCTTTATTTGCCAAGCAATTCATTTCTACCTCCATTCTACCAGTAAGTCATTTTAGAAATATCACATAAAAAGCAGATTTATCGTGTACTCTAACAAAAGCAACTCCTTGTCAATTTCCACTTTGTCCATTCTGTGTTAATTTTCATCATTTGTTTTCAAAATGCTTAGTCAAGCCCTGTAAGTTCCCACAGTGCTTCTAAATCATTAAGCATTAAATTTTCAATGGCATTTTAGGCCCAACTTATTCATTGAATATTGGTTATTCATGCACTGTGCTTATGATTACTCTCTAGTCATCAAAATACCCCAAGTGATCGATCCAACAGAAAATGTCTATTAAACCTCTAGCATTGTTTGATTAGCCAGGACACTGCACCTGTGAGCATGCAAAATGCTGTGAGCATTTATTGTCTTACTAAGAACCACAAAATATCTGTGAGTCTGAAGCTACTTTTATGCAGATGCCCTGAGAGGCTGAAGGAGAGACTGAGGGTGGGTTCCCCTTACTGTCCGGCTCTCCTTTATCACACCATCTCTCCTCTGAGGTTTGTACCTCCTTTCTCATTATTATCCTTGCTGAAACTCTCAACTCTTTTCCCTCCTTTAGATGAGACAAGGTAGAAAATTGTACTTGAAATATTTGATGCATCTTTTTTCTTTTTTACTTTTTCTATTAATAAAGAGCAATTAGGAAGCATGGGAGGATTGATTCCCAATTCTTCCATGTATTTCATGACTTAAAGGTAACCACTGCTAATTTGAGGACTTACATTTTTTTCCCATGTTTGTGTGCAGGTACACACACACACACCAGTGATCTGAACATGTTAATACTGGTAAACTAAAGAAAGAACAGCCCAACCCTAATAAAAGTGGCAGCAATAAAAATATATATGTACATATTAAGATGAAAAAAATTTTTAAAAAGAGGAAAAAGAAGAAGAAGAAATGGAAGCCTAGCCTCTAGGGTAAAGGTTAATAACTGAACTGTCATTTGGAGTGGATGATTTGCTTTCCCCTAAGCTTAGAACTTTCGGGGAATTTGTTTATGATCCCAGGCAGCTTTCTTGGCAGGGGGGAGGGTGCCAGTTAGCCCTAATTATTACATTTTGTTTCACAGTCCCACTTAAACAGCTAACCTTTTTTTTTTTTCTAATGGGTCTGGACTCTGGCAGCCACAGCTTGAACTGACTGAGCTGTTCTTTCTCTAAATGGCCTTTTGTGTGTGGATAATGACCCCACTCTCTTGAATAGGGCTTCTCTCTACATGCTGTAGCTAAATGCATCATTGGGAAAAACAAAGCAAAGAGAAATTTCAGTAAAATGGTACATTATGGCCTCCCATAGGGGGGTGGGCAGGCTTGGCTCTCAGACTCACATACTTTCTTCTACTACAGTTTCATACAGAATATTTTTCCTCCAAGCAGAGGGACTGCATCTTATTGGATTTAGGTGAGTTCGAGTCTGTGGTTTGAGAAGACAAGCTGTCATAGGGCTGCCTGGGTCTTCTGAGTACAAATCTGCTCTGCCCCTTTACCTAGTTATTGAGTCAGAGATGGCCTTAGAATAAGTGTCAGAAATAGGAATTTCTTCTTGTCACCCCAGGCTTTGGAGGGCTTTGGGTCATGTTTTCCCCTTTGCTACAGTTCTGAATTCATCATTTCCACCGTCCTGGGCAGCCCTTGGGAATAAAAGAATGAAAGTTCTTGAAAATCCCTCTCCTGATACCACTTGATGAATCAACATTGAGAATGATCAAAATAAACTTGTTTTTCCCATACTATAACAGGAATAAAGATATCAGAGATCACAAACTGTAAGGCAGATTTTGAACCATTTTCCATTGCAAAATAATTAAGGGGATATCCAGGTATCTGTAGTCCTCATGTTTTTCATTATCTCAGGTAACTTAAAATTAAAGCAAGGCGATTTGGGGTCTAAAGTCCATGTGACATACGGAAGCCTCCCTACCCCATCTAATTCTCTACCATTTTCTTCACTCCCTCTGTTCATTCTCTTCCAGTATGTTAAATCACTTTGTAACTTATTAGACATTATGTAAGTACTAGTTAATGTGTGCTATGACTCACCCTTCTCTCCTGTACCAAATTCCCTCTGGTATACCTTATTTACAGGTACTTGCTGATTCTAGCCAATCCATTTCTCCCACTTCAACCCATGGGTATTTTAATAGTTTCATTTAATGAAGTAATAACCCATAATGGGTTAATAAAAGGCAGTTAGAGATGCTAGGACACAGCCCTTTGAAGGTTCCTCCCAATGTGATTTGTTTGCCTTTTCTTCTGGCTGTCTCATCTTTAAAAAGAGATATGATCATGCATCTCACCTTTGCTCAAAAAAGTAAACATAGAGATGTGCATGTGTGTGGAGTGTGTGTATGTGTGTGGGTGGTGGGGTATTTTAAAAGCACGCATTTTGCATCGACGAGAGGGCAAGATTTGGAGCTAAAACATGGAAAGAGGAAGCTCTATACAGAGAGACAAGTATTAGCAATTACACATATCAATTGAAAATTAGCATCATCATCCTAAGAATTCGAAATAAGCCTTATATTATAGGTTATGCTCTTTCAAAATACTATTCATTTTAAAAATCAAATAAAAATAAATTTGGGAAAAATTTTAGAAAATCAGTCTCTCTGAAGGTCCAGCCATTTATATATACTCCTGGTTTTTCCAGAAAAATAATGTTGAGGCCAGGACAACTTCATGCAGAGTAGGTTTGGGGGGCAGCTGCTGAGGAGGAGAGTGATGCCAGATAAAGATACTGACTGGTTTATAAACCTTGACTTTCTATACAGACCAAATACTCTTGACCCTGAGAATCAATTTGTGATTCAGATGTCACCTAGTCTTCATGACCCATGTAAGACTCTGGAAGGCGATTGAAGTTTCAAGTACTAGGAAGGTGGATGTTTTAGAATAACACCCCTAAAGGACTTCTTGTGGACCTATAGAGGTGTCACCATGAACTGACCACTTGCTAACGAATGGATCAGTGCAGACAGGCTCAGAACAGCTTCAAAGCAGATTCTGAACACCAAAGGCTGAAAGAAAGGAGGGTCAGAGACTATCCCAGGAGGTCACATTCCACCACAAGAGATGGGATTAGAAACAGGTTAATTATAAATGATAAAATAATAGCTCTCATTTATTGATTCCAAGTGAGTCCCTGCCACTGTTCTTAAGTATTTTCTCATTTAGTCTCACAACAGCTCCATGAGAGAAGTATTACTACTCCCCTCCCCAGTTTTTTTATGTGGGACTGGGACTTGAATCCAGGTGCCCTCAACCACAGAGCTATGTCCTCAGCCCTTTTTATTTTTTTATTTTGGGAGACAGGATCTTGCTAGGTCACTGAAGATCTCTACTACCCCTGTCTTCAGATGATTGCATTGAGCACAGAGAGATGTCTGTACTTATACAAGGTCATACAATGCTAAGTGAGGAAATCAGGATTCAAATCCAGACAGCCTCTGACACCACACTGTAAAAGGGAGGTATATATATAAAAAAAAGACTCAGATGTCCCTGAGGAGGGATTAGCATTGTTTTTAAACCTTTCCTGTATTCCTATCTTCCATTTAGAACTACTGTAAAGGTAATAAAATTGACCCATGAGACTGAAAAAGAAAGAACCCACTGCTAAGAGTTTGGTGCATTTCCTTTCATGTTGCTATACAATGGGGTTTGCTGCCTTATAAAAAATGGAACTATAATTATATAGTATATACCATTTTAAAAATGTAATTCTGAACTGTCTGTAGGCCTTGAATATTATTAAGCAATGACAGAGAAAGTCCTTGAGAATCATTGTTTAAGGGCTTTCATAGCCCAAGAGATAGGATTGTTAGGTACATTTTAAAATATTCCCTCATTCGAGAAGTAGTCACGTACAAGTCATTTACTTGTATAAAGCATATATTATGATAATAACCTGCTTATCTTTAAGAATTATCATGAAGGATCACCTACATATTGAAATAACCACAAGTATCTGGTATCAAAATGAAATTGAAACTTTTACATCCTCTTATTATTTAATCTATGTAAGTTAAGTTGATGTCAGAACTGTAAATGCATTTATAATTTTAGAAATTTCCACAAATATTCATTAAGAACACAGCCAAAACAAGGTTTCTTTTATAGCAATGCTATGAAAAAATATTGGAAACCAAAGAGGGGATAAAAATCATAATTAGAGTCAGCCTTTCCATAAAATGTGTGTCTGTTCAAATTTTAATGATGGCATAAACAGGGGCACACAGCACTCCACAGCTCCACACATCTTACCTATTAACAAGGCACATGAACCTTGTTAGGAAAAGAAGGAAGTACAGACTGGGACTGTAGCTACTGACTTTCTTATCAGAAGCCCATTCTCACATTTGAAAACCCAACTGATCTAAGCAAATTTTTCAGCTTGCCAACTAATGAGTTCAAAAACCAAGTCCTCCTGTTGTTGCTTGATTTCCTTTCTGCTTCAGTTGTTCTTTCAAATAAAATGCTGAAATGCCAAGGAAGCAATTTTCAGAAATGCACTGGAAGCTAAATCGCAGCTGTATGTTGAGAGCCCATGTAGGTGGACTTTATTGGTATTAACTAAAGCCTCTCTAACATCCTACTGTCATTCAAAGGAGGAAAAACCAATGCCTAAGGAAGCCAGCCAGCATAAACAAAAGCAAGTAAAATTGCCTGGTCAAAGTCAAATTGCCAAATTCCTTAAGACCTCACTTTAACCCTGATTTGACAGTAAATTCTTCAATAAAAGACAAATTTGTTTAAATCTCAACCAAGAAAGGCTTTAAAAAGAGCAATGCCATCAGACCTAAGGGTTTTACTTGGACTATCTCTTTGGATACTTACAACCACACTGTGAGATAGCTACTATAATTTCCTTCGCTTTACAGACATGGAAACTGAGACACAGAATTTGAAGTAATGAGCCCACAGTTTACACATAAGGAGTGGCAGGATTGGAATGTGCACATAGATAAACTTTCCTGAACCTTTTTTTGTGCTAGTTCCTCATCTAAAATCTTCAGGAACTAATAGTTTACCAATCCAGTTGACAAGAGCTGACTGGGTCAGGGACACCTCTAGAGAATAAGGAATGAATGGAAGGCCTAGGGAAATGAAGGCAGAATTTGGTTTTTAAACCGGCTTTATATTTCAGCTCCGGTTATGGATGGTGATTATGTTGCTTCTTTTACCCAGATCCAGTCTCCAAAATGTCACTCCCATGCTCTCAGGCTGTCTGGCTTCTTTTAGCTGGGTTCAGTTACCAGGAGACACTGGCAGGAGAACCAGGGGTAGGAGGAGAAGGGGCAGCACCCTTCTTCCTCTTGCCCTCCCTACTTGAGTGCACTTCTCTGGAGGTAACTACACCATGTTCTTGCCCCTTCAGCTTTAGAGGTGTTATGCGTCCCTGGTGGCTAGGGTCTGGATGCTTCGACATCTCTATTTCTTCCCTTAACCCTACCCAAGCTCTTTCGGACATCCTTTTGTTAAAATCCCTTCTCTTGAATTATCTGGGGGAAATTCTGTTTCCTACTGAGACCTGACTGATAGGCCTGTGTTTCCAGTCTTATTCCTCTCTCCTGGCTACAAAAATGCATCCATCCACTCATTCATTAAACAAATACTCACAGAGCCAGCTCTTCTTCCAGTGCTGAAGAACATCATGGTGAATGAGGTGGACAAGCTCTCTGCTTAAATTGTCTGATGCCTTCACTTTCCCATACTTTTTTTTCTTCTTCTTCTTGGTACCAGGGATTGAATACAGGGGTGCTTAACTACTGGGCAACATCCCTTGTCCTTTTTATTTTTTATTTGGAGACAGGGTCTCACTGAGTTGCTTAGGGCCTCACTAGATTGATGAGGCTGGCTTTGAACTTGTAATCATCCTGCCTCTGCCTCCCCAGTCCCTGAGATTACAGGTGTGCGCCACCAAACCAGCTCCCCCATACTTTTGTTCATTTCCAACTCCCCACTCATTTTTTGCCCATTGTCATCCTTTCAGACCCAGTTCAAATATTTCTTCATCAAAATTCCAAATTTTCAACCTTTTTAAAAGCAAGGTGAAGGGCTGGTTTCTGTACTAACAATAAAGTTTCTAAAATGAATTCTTGAAGCATTCACTGGTCACCCCAGCATTCTAGGTCTTGTTTCCAAGAGGCCATTACTATGAAAAATTCACAGGAGCAGATGGAATTTTCCTGAGTAAATGGGAGCCAATTATTTTCTGCTGTGGAATGGTTGACTTCCAAAAGATAAGGAGATACTTGTGTCATAGGAAAATTTATGGAATTATTAAACTATTTTTCTCTAGCCATTTCCCAGCAATGAGTAAGGCATTTGGGCTTCCCTATCAAGGGGAAGGCCATATTGAGGAAAGCAGAAGGTCTTCACAGACAATGTCCTCCATGACTTTCATTTCTAGGGGCTAGAGTTCATAAGGGAGTCACAGCAGTGGGGAGGGAGAGGTGCCAGATGATGGTGGTTGGAAGTAAGATACAGAGACATTGCTGCTAAAGACTTGGAAGGGGACAGAAGCTGCTTCACAGTGTTCCAGAGAGATATCAGTGGCTGTGTTTATCCCCAAGGAGTCTGACCTCTGGACTCCCAGCCAGTGCAAAGACCCCAGAGCAGGGTGTTCCTGAGTTCCCTGTTCAGCCAAGATGCCTTGGGCAAGCTGTGTGCAATTTATAGAGCCCCCTGCCTGTAAGGGACACATAAGGGAGAAGCAAGGTATAAGAACACCTTACCTTCTCCTCAGGTTTGCTTTCCAAATGAAGTAATTACAGGCTTTCAGCTTCCGATGTTGTTTGATTTCCTAGCAGCTGGACAAACTATGATTTTTTTCCCCAGCATCAAGTTCATTTAGTTAATATCAACTCAACTCAAACCTGGATCTAAATTTGTATATGAATCATTAACTTGTATTTACAAAACCCTAAGCTGCTGTTGAGAGAAATAAAATCACAGCTCCCTGGATAAGTAGAAATATTTCTTCTAAAAGGGCCTTTAGTTTCTCTGTAACTGCTTGTTCATGATGACAGGAGAAAGAGAGACAACAGAGACAGAGACAGACTGAGTTGTTTGACCAGGTTATCAAATCCTCATTTAGAGTAGAAGTTGCCTAACTATGTCCCACAGGTCCTATCTGGCACACCACCTGTTTGTATATGACCCATGAGCTAAGAATGATTTTTATATTTTTATGTGGCTGGAAAAAATTTTAAATAGAATATTTTTGTTATACATGTAAATTGTATAAATTCAAATGCCAGTGTCCTTAATAGTCATGTTGGAACACAACCACATTCATTTCTTTCAGAGGCTGATTTATGCTACAATGTAAGGTTGAGTAGTTTCTAACAAAACCCTATAAAGCCTATAATATTTACTATTTGGTCCTTAATAGAAGTTTGCAAATCCTGATGCAGGTTGAAGGTGGCAGTTCTTGTCTTGAGGTTTTAAATGTGGCTGTCTGAGAGGTCTGGTCACCTAATTCCTAGATTTATTTCTGTTACTATAAGGAATAGACAGTGGTTATTACTCACTGAGGGGTAAGGTTGGCATCAGAATAGACCAAATCCAAGAAGGGGGTCATCTCAAGGAGTTAAGTAGAAATCAATACCTGTCCAATGAGCTCAGCCTGCAGGAAGTTCTCCCAGAGGCCTTGGAGTAATAACAGCTTCCACTTGGAGAGCACCTGCTAGATGCTGTGTGCTGCCCTGGCAACTCACATCCTCAAAATGACCCTGAAAGGTGTGTATTTTAATGATGTCACGAAGGGCCAGGCACCGTGGCACATGACTGTAATCCCAGCGGCTCAGGAGGCTGAGGCGGGAGGATTGCAAGTTCCAAGCCAGCCTCAGCAACTTAGTGAGACCCTGTCTCAAAATAAAAAATAAAAAGAGCTGGGTTGCCTCGGGGATTAAGTGCCCGAGGGTTCAATCTCTGGTAACAACAACAACAACAAAAATGTCATAAAGTGGGCCATTGTTGAAATATAGGACTCAAAAGGTGTGTTGGATGTGACTACAGAAGCAGAGGAGTGTAAGAAAGGACTTCTAAAGTACTTGACAAGAAGGCACATCTTGTGACAGGTGGAGAGCTGCTGTAAGGAATTGGTGACCTTGCTTACGGGAAAACACCCAATAGTCTCTGGCAAGTAGTGGTTGCCTGGTAATGTTAGTTTTTTCCTCCTTTTTCCCCAAATTTTATATTTACCAAAATGTACTTGGGGTATGCATTAAAAACAAACAAACAAATAACAAGGACAGAAAGATTACAACACTAATAAAGTGCTTGTCAAAAGGGACTGGAGAGTGGGTGTAGATAGATAGGGTTGGGTGGTATCATGATTCACCATACATATTTTTCATTTTTTTTTTGTTTTGAGCCATGTAAATGTGTTCACTATCAAAAATTAAATGAAAACTTTGTAAGGAGGCATCGTTTGATAGACAAATCCACTTATATCACTGTCATTCATCTAATGCTAATTTTATTCCATTTTGCTTTTTCCCTTTACTTTAGATTTAATCTGTTCCTTGATTTGGAAATGTATAACCCCAACTTCTTTGTTTATAAAAAGAACTCCTGTAGATAACAGTGATAATTCAGGTTGTGGTTCATTTTTACACTCAAAACTTAGTACCCAGTAGCATCATTGGTGCAAAAATATGTATTCTATAGTAGGTAACATTGTGACTACTTACCAAGGTATTAATGCTGTACTAAATTAAATAACATAATTAAAAATTAATAAATTTTCCAAATTTATTGAAATATTGCAGGGCCTTGTGATTATAGAAAGAAAGACACCTGTGCTCCTTCACAGAACATACAGAGTCCTTCATGTCTTAGATCTTGTCTTCTGTTCTTAGCCCATCTCCTGAGGCCTACTTCTTCCATCTCCGATGTCATAAACCATTGTCAGATCTCAGCAGGACCCTGCAGTTTCTCACCAAAGTGCTTCTCACTTAGTATAGGCTTAGCAAATACTCAGTCGATGGATGATCAATACGTTTTATGATATTGGTTTCATTTTCCAGAATTATCCTCCTATTCGAGAGAAGCTAGAAAAGTTGAGTTATTTAATATACATATACCACCTTCATTTTAATGATTATTTGTAACTTTCTAAATTTTGAAATTAATTAAATTGGCTTTTATGCACCAGTCTTTCCTGAGTTTAGTTAATATGGATCAAACCACCCATAGGTAAACTGGTTTTATCAAACCATCTGTGGGTAGAGGAGTGTTCGACGTGGAGTGTGTACCTTAGAAGGAAGCACTCGGTAAGCACAAACAACCCAAATCACCTCCACTCCCTGAGTCCAACCAAGTTCCAGAACTAAACTTTGACCCTGAATAGTAAAATCCTCTCCAAAATTCTGTTTTCATTCTCTTTTATGTTAGTTAAGCTAATATTCAAGGCTCTGTCAATTGGTCCCAATATACTTTTTCGAGCCATATTCCTCAGTGAGCCTGTCCGCTCCGGCTAGGTTAGTTTCCAGAAGACATGTGCTCTGTTCACTTCTACCTTCAAATCTTAAACCATATTCTTCTGATTAAGCAAGTCCCATGGATTTGTTTATTTTTATAGCAGTTTTTCTTTTGCTACTAAGATTTTTATATGTAATAAAGGCCTAAATAAAACCATCTCTTTCTCATCCTCTTTCTTGGTACCTGCTGTTTATACCAAAACATCTAATAACTTGTGTATATGTGCTCTGATTGTTTGCTAGTTCATATTATTTATATATTTCCTCTCCTCAATAGAAGGACTGTTCTTCTGAGACATAGGTTCAGTTTTCCGGTTCTTTGTCATTTGTCATAATGCCTGCTACAGGGCTGGCTGGACTGAGTACTATTAAGGATACTGTCCTAGTCTATTTGTGCTACTATGGCAAAATATTACAGACTAGGTTATTTATAAAGAACAGAAATTTATTTGTCACAGTTCTCGAAGCTGAGAAGTCCACTATCTGTGGGCTGGCAGGTTCATGGTCTGTCAGGTTCATGGGTTTCTTCTGCCAAGAGGTGCCTTGAATACTGTGCCTTCTAAAAAGAAAGAATGTGGCATCCTCATATGGTAGAATGTAGAGAGGTAAAAAAGGATGAACTTCCTCCATCAAGCCCTTTATAAAGATAACTGATCCCATTCCTAAGAGAGGAGTCCTGTGGCCGAAGAACCTTTTAAAGGCCTTACCTTGGCAATACCTGAATTTTGTAGGGAGACACATTCAAGACACAGCAGATGCCAATTAAACTGAGTCTCCTGAAGGCATTTTTTGAATTAAAAGGAAGAAAATGAATACATAGTTTCTGCCTTGATGCAATTTATTTTTTGTTACCTAGAGCAATATGAGCTGTTGCAACAGATTTATTACTAGCCTTATCTTTTAGGGATGGACAAACAGATATTTACAAAAGTTTCATGACTTGCCCAAAGTCACTGTGTGGCAGAATCGAAATTTGGAAATACATCTGCTGATGTCAGAGCTTTTTCTTTTTCTTATTTTTTTCTTCATGAATGTTTTACAGTGCCAGTAATCTTTAAGACTGGAGAATTTAAATGTTTACTATATGTTCTTAGTTGGCAACTTGATGAAAAAAATAGTTTTTCCTACAAAATGAAAGTGCTATCTTTCTCTTAAAATTGCACAGAGGACAGCTTCTTTTTATCAAAAGTAACATGGAAACATAAAGGGAATCAGTAGGAGAATAATTTTCAAAAGTTAGGGAAATAAAACCTCACCAGATTAGTTAACTAACAAAGAAATTCTGAGTTAGACAAACTTCTTGTTCCCAGACTTCTTGGGGAGATAGCCAGCATATCAAGGCATATTTTCTACTGCCTGTCTGGAAAAAGATCTTTCAAAGACCCAGATTGTTCTTCTTTTCTCTCTTGTTTAACTTTCGAAGACAAACTAAGATAGTAGTGTGGGTTTAATTTCTAACACTTTCCCAAACAAAATCATGGCTCAGTAGTCCAAGAAGGCAAAATGGCAAAAGACTTAGTCCATTTTATATTGCTATAATGGAATATCTTAGTCTGAGTCATTTTTAAAGAAAATATGTTTATTTAGTTCACAGTTCTAGAGCCTGGGAAGTCCAAATTCATGGTGCCAGCATCTGGTGAGGGCCTTCTTGAGGTCTTATCACATGATGAAGGGGATCACGTGTGCCATGGAGCAAGAGTACTAACTCTCTTCATCTTCTTAGAAAGCACTGATGCCATCAGTGCATCCCCCCCACCCACCTCATGGCCTCATCTGATACTAATTAGCTCTCACAAACTCCACATCCAAACACCATCAACATGGTAAGGCAGCTCTGCTTTGGGGAGGGTCTTGGGCTGCTTCACCTCGTGGTGGAAAGCAGAAGGGCAAGTGGCTGCATGTGAAGGAGATAAAACATGAGAGGTGGCCTTGCTTTAGAACAGCCTGCTCTTGCAAGAATGAACCTATTCCCTTGAGAAGGCTTTAATCCCTCTTAATGACTTAATTACCTCTTAAAGGCCCCACCTCCCTACACTGCCACAATGACAATGAATTTCAGCATAAATTTTGGAGGGAACAAACTGTATTTGAACTATAACAAGTAGATTTTTAAAAATTCCTTGTTAAAAATTAGGTCCCCCTCTCCCCAGCCCCACCACCTATAAACTTCAACCACATTATCTACTTCCTTGTTCCTGTGGCCATACCTACCCTGGAAACAAAATATTTCTTTTGATCTTTTTCCCTCTCTTGGGCATTTTCTTTCTCTTCTGAATGGGAGACCCTGGTGTTGTGCAGCAGGTGTGCTGGGTGGAAGGCAGCTTGCCTCTCCAAAGACACAGCAGACAAAAGGGAGGAGGAGCCAGGCTGTCCCACTGCAGGACAATGTCCCTGAGAACCATTCAATCCCTTTTTGTGAGAAGCAGAAATATTCATGAGACTGACATCTCCATATCTAGTCATTCCCACTGTTTCTCCTTCCTGCTGAAATCTGGAAACTCACATGATCAGTCACACCAACTGACAGAAACCAATCTGAGGCTGGGTAATAAGAGGAAGAGAAAGGATGAGGGGGAGGGAAGGGGCTTTCTGGGGATATTGAAGCTTTCTTTACCTAGAAAAGCTATCTCCTTTTATTCTAACCCCAGGCTTGTTTTAATTTTAAGCTACTAATTTGAAATCGCTAATCAGTTGCCACAGGCATACAAATACTTCCAGGATTGCAAAATACCTGCCCGTTTCTAATCAACCCCAAAGTGATAATGATTTATATATCCAATGTGCACTTAGTCTGAAAAACCCAGGCACTTTCTCTGAGATGACCTGTGGAGATTATTCTGTAGAACTTTCTAATTCATACTAACAGCTGGGAGGCCCATAGAGGATTATAGCATTTTCGTGATTGATCAAGAGAGTGAGCGCACACGTTTTTAAAATTACAAACTCTAAGAAGCGATTTCACCAAGATTATTTTGCGCATCTAGTATTTTCAAATGCTTCTTAGTGGGGCATTAGTGGAAATGCCCGAGGAGCCCCTAAAGAGAAGCAAGGTTTACATAGCATGAGCTCTCATTGCTGCTTCAATACCGAATATTTACTGGGAAGCAGGATGGGTTTCTTCATTTAAAGAGAATTATTTGGCTTGGCTTAATGAAGCAAGAATTAACTGTTAGCTCTATCACTTAGCCTCCTGCTGTGATGTATCTATCTCTATTTAAAAAAAATTAATACATTCTTGTCAGGTCATAGCAACCTACACATTTGAGGGGATTGGTAAGAAAGAAGACCATTGATTCTAATTGAAGTGACAGCAGATATTTGAGTAGAGTGCAATAATCTGCATTGAAATATGACTGCTATTCCAATTAGAATTTGTTTTCCCTCTTCTACCCAAATGGGCAAGCAGATCTTTATGAGCTTGCAAAGTGGTGTCTTGACCATCCTTTTAAATTATACTCTGAAAATAAGTACTTACATCTGTCAGGGGGTGGGGGTGCTCTTTCAAGGGAAACCACAGCTGTAGCTTTCCTTGGAATTCTGCCATCCCAGTCAACTGTCATGTTGACCAGTTGAGATTATGAAATATCTTGGGAACATGATAAGCCCAGGGGGCATGGTTGCAAAAAGTTCAACTCACACTCTCTTAAATTTGACTCATCCTTTCCAGAAAGCCTTTCTCAAATGAAGATGTTGTCAATCCCATTGGGGCCATTATGAGGCTAGAGAGAGGGTCTTAGGAGACAAAAAGGAAGTGGGGGGAAAAGGGAAGGCACTGAAGGTGAGTTTTTCAAATAGAAATTCTGTTTGATGGTCTCGTTCATGGTAGCATTATTTTATTTTAGTGACTGCCTTTCAAAGGCTTCTATGTACCTTATCAAAATGCCCTTTATTGTGTGTGTGTGTATATGTGTGTGTGTATCAAGTTCTAAATTTAACTTCAAAAATATTAATTTTCTTGGTAAAAAGAGAATCTTTTAATTTTTTATAACAAATCTTTGAAACTTCATTTTGATAGAATAATTTTTTGCCCCTTTTATAGATCCTCATTGGTATTTCCTAACCTAATATTTTCAGAGGGAAAGAAATCCTATATCGTCTGGAATGAATAGGACTGTGGTGATTAACTTGTGTTGCATGTCACTGAGGTTGCCAATTTATAAAGTTAGACTTCAGACCAAATACTTGCCCAGCACTGTTTAGACAGTTACACGTTGAGCAATTATTTAGTGAAGATATGGCTGCTCAACACTCAGACACCTTGGGAAGAGGTGTCAATCATCAACTACCCCCTGCCAATTCTGAACAAATCCTTGTTTGTGTCATTAAGGGAACCGAGCATGTTTCTTACTGATGTCCTACAGTAGTTCTGGTCTAAGGGCCTCCTGTGGTCATTATCACAGTCATATTCTAACGGAGGTAATTCTATCTTAATGTGCCTGTTACCTATCAAAATGGATGTCACAGTACATTTCCTCAGCAAGAAACGGCTTCTGTGGATGAACGGGGCACATATATCTGGATTGTCACATACTCTAGAAACCTCGTGGGTTTTACAAATAGTCCAAATTCATAGTTGCTACTTTTAGGGTGTGTGATGGTGTAGGAGGCTGTCAATCAAAAATGGGAGCTTAACACTCTCTGTAACTTTTGATATTGAAATAAAATTCCTTTTCTTCCTCTGCGCTAAGCTCAGAAATGGAGTGGAACAAGTTAATTAAAATACTTTTCAGCCACTGATAGTTTCCAATTGGCATTTCCTCTGGAGCATTCTTTGTTGCTATAAAGCTCATCTGAAGCCTTTAGGAAGATCATTTAAAACCAAAATAATTTCTTCTAAGCTCTTTCTGCCCTCTCTTTTAAGATCTGAAGGCAACAATTTTGTGGAATGCTCATTAATACCTTACCTCTCTGTGCTGTCGTGGAAAGTGTGCGGGAGCATCACATTTTAAGGCACACAACCTGAAAACAGCTATATTGGCAGAGAGCAGCTTGTCTCACTATGCATGCTAATGAGTGATCAGCCCAGTCTTGAGGAAGTAACTGGGAACTCCAGTCTAGGTTCTTGAGGTTATTTTTGTCCTTTCATTTCCTAGAAAAAGAAATATACAGGAAGAGACTTATTTATATGTTGACTTCTTTGCTCTGTGTAGAACTATTTGAAGAATTATTTTTCAAACTAAAATAACTTACTATACAAGGAATGAGACCGTTATTGTGGAATGTGTGTCTTCCAGAAATTGCAAATCGGCGGCCCACAGGCCACATCCAGCCTGCAGACACGCTTTGTGGCCTACATGTTTGTTAATTAAGTTATGAGACATTTTATGAGACTGGAAATTTCACATAAAAATGTAAATTTGCGGATTCTTAAAAAAGAAAAAAAATCTGCCAATACTAAGTCTACACCACCTCCAGATAGAGCTAAATACCAACTGTCCCCTTTAAATGATGCTCAGGCCCTCCAGTAGCTACCTTTAGATGGGGAGGGTGGATGTGTTTATACCTCTTCTATCAGGTTTAAATCCTTCAGCTGCCCCCTTTAGATGGGACAGAGCCCTTCAGTTTGCCATAATTCTTTTGTTCCAACAAAAATCATAAAATTAGGTCCTACTGCAGGCTTAGCAAAGACATTTGTGATCCCTTTTCTTGACAAAGAACTTTTTGATATTATCTTTATTAGCAATAACAAGAGAAACTATGATAAAAGTTCTTTGAGCTTCTTATTAACTTCTTATTAACTTCCTTCCCATTATTCATTGAGCACCTAGCATGTGCTGGGTACTTTTCTCACCCTGTCTCACATATTAATCACAACAACTCCTCACAGTAGATAAGTTTCAGACAAGGAAAGTGGAGCTCTGAGAGTCTGAATAACTCGCCTGAGATCACACAGAATTAAATTACATTTCTAGGCCTGCCTGGTTTCAAGTCCAGACTCTTCTGCCAAGTTTCCCAAAGGCTTTAGATGACTCGACACAAATCTTATTCCTTTTACTACATCCCTATCAAGAGTGAGGAATCGAATAGAGAAGTTTAAGAGAGAGGAAAGTTTTGGTGTTTCCCCCTGCCCTCAGTTGCTACATCATCATTTCTCTCTTGAAACTTGCAACAAAACTACCTATTTTGGCTTTTGAAATTACTCATGGCAAGCCATGAAACATGACGTATGTGTGGCTCCTGTAGGCTACTGGAAGGTTGGCATCCATGTGGCTTTAGCCTTTCCTTAGAAGTTCATTCTTCCTTTCCAACTGCTGCACAGCTGTATGGAGCTCAATTTGTAATAAAATGGTTTAGTGCAAACCATACATACATAATGGTCTTTGATTTCCCCCTAGGCTTTGAAAATCTCTCCTAATTATCTGCCTGTGGGCTTGGAATTTCTTTGCCAAGTCTATCTTCATTTACTGAAGAGTCTCCAGAGTGCCACTTTTAGAGCAATTTCTTCAGAAGTGGAAACTGGCCCCAAGCCCTCATGTTGAAGAAGGTCAATGTAGTAATAAAGTTGACTTAAAACTTACCCCAGTGAGGAAGTCCCTTAAGAAAAGGCACTCTGTGCCCACTCACTCTCTAAGAAAAGTTGTAGAAATGGGAGCGAAGGAGGGAAAGGATACTGCACAAGACAGAGCTGAGAACTAACACTTAGTTGAGCTGATGCCCCGGACTGGGGAGGTGGCCTTCCACTGCTCCAAATTCCTGGTTGCCCCAGCACACTCGCTCAACCTTCCCAATACTTTTATTCATAAATTCTTTCGTCTGTTTGGGTATTTATTCAAGCCTTCTCAAGGATCTACACAGAATGACACTTCTCCCTCCCTCCCCATCCCTTGTCCTGCTTTATTCTTAAACCTCTTCACAATATCATATATATTTTTCTTTTTTAAATCTCTCTCATCTACATTTGCGCTCTCTAAGGACAAGGTCCTGGCCTGTTTTATTCACTGCTGTACCCCTAGCACTCTGCATAGCACAGAATTAGAACTCAAAAAATATGTTACTGAAGTTGCACTGTGTACTCTGGATCTGAAAGGAGTAAGACATTATTCTCACCTTCAAGGCATCCATAATTTTTAGAGAAACAGATATAAGTGCAACTCATAATGTGAGAACCTGTATTCATTCCATTAGCAAAAGTGATACCACTGATTAACTATTGGACTCCAAGGATTTAATGGTTTATCTTATGCATCATCTTGACTGGGCCCTAGGGTGCCCACATGTATGGCTGAATATTATTCTAACTGTATCTATGAGAATGTTTTATAATGAGATTAACATTTGAATTAGTAGACTGGACTGAGTGAAGCAGATTTCCTTCCCTAATGTGGGTGGGCTTTATCCAATCAGTTGAAGGCCTTAATAGAACAAGAAGTCTGACCCTTTCAGCAGAAAAGGGAACTCCTCTGGGACTGACTGTCTTGAACTGAAATATCCATTTTTTTTTTTTTAATCATCAGAATCAGAGCATCAGTTCTTCTTAGCTCTTGAACCCATTGGCTTTGGGGCTGGAATTATATACATTAGTTCTCTTAAGTCTCCATCCCACTCTAAGTTTTGGGACTTTTTAGTCTCTATAATTGCACGAGCCAGACACACACACACACACACACACACACACACGTTTTACAGATGATATATTTTATTGGTTCTGTTTTTTGGACCCTAGATAATACAGTGGACCACACATTGCAAAAATGTAACACCCTGCTTCTCCAAGAGGCAGATGCCACGTGGGATTTGATTTATATATATAATGGATTTACTGTAGGAAGAGCCTGTCGAGGGTAAAGTGGGAAGAAGCAGGAATATTTGGGGGAGCCAAAGGCTCATGAGGCAGGTCTGATACCTGGAAAGAACAGAGGGAAGGACTGGGTAGAAAGACTTTCAGATGGAAGTGCAGTTCTGAGAAAGTTGGGGCTGACCTGATGGAAGGTCCCTGAACCAAAGATGCCCATTTAAGGAATCCTCTTTTAGGTGGAAATGGCCCAGCTCTCACACCCCCATGGAACTCTGTAATTGTCTGCAAGTGACGCTGGGGAAGTATGGCCTGGGAGTGAACACAGGAGATCCAAGTACAGCAGCTGTGCCCCAGACAGGCTGTCATGACGGAGAGTGGAACAGGCACCTGTGCTTCACAACCTGTGCTCTGACATGCCCTTCTGAGGCCGGGGGTGGCCTTTCACAAATGTGTGTCCCCTCTCCATGTGGGAGGGACCACATGTTTTTAAAGCCAGTGTGGGGAGGAGTCCCTAGGGGCTTTTCTTGGAGCACATTGGTTGTATGTGTACCAGAGCCGATCTTGGAGCCATCTCAGCTCATAAGCCAGAGCGGCCAGGCTGCGGAGGGAGGGGTGTGGAAGTCTAGGGGGAAGCGTGGACTGGAAGCCATGTTATTTGTCTACTCCACCGAGGCCAGGCACATGGCAACGTGAGGGGAGGAGGACCTGGTCTCTAAAACCAACAATACACCAATGGGGGAGGGCCAGCTTTGGTAGCCACCCTCTACTTGACAGACCCCACTGGCTGAGGTGTTGAGGCTCTGAGCCACACCATGGATACATTTCAACAGAGCTGGGAGGAACATGGCAGAGATTCGCTCCTTTGTTGGAGCAGAAAATCTCCCATGGGCGGGCAGGCAAAGACACTAGGCCACCTGTTCTTCTGGCAAACCAAATAGGCTTAAATGATTATAAATCAAAATTTTTTTTCTTTTACTCCTCCTTTAGGATCAAAATTTATTAGCAATTCAGAAGATTTGTGTGGGCTGGGCTTCCCCTGTAAACATTTCCCTTCTTTCATTTATTTCCCTTAATCTACAAATTAAGAGAACCGCCACTTAATGCCTGTAGAAAACAACCCTGTCAATTAACTTTGATGGAGTCATAGGGATGAAACACTCGCTCATGCTAGACAGGAATTTGGAGATCCTTTATTGTTACATATAGGGAAGTCGAAACCCAGAAAATGAGTGATCCATTGCCCAGGGTCACCTGAATGACTGATGGCAGAAATAGCTGGAACCCAGCCAAGGGCTTTGGTTCTCAAGCCCAAGCTCTACCCACCACAGCAGCCTCACCTTCTTCCTGGATGCTTTCTATTTTAAGTCCTTTAAGTTAAAGACATAATTGCCAGCCAAAGATTTTTCATCACCCCTATAAAACATGATTTCTCCTTTTCTAAGAAACTACCTTTTTTCTCTGGATAAGACTTTTGTGATCTTACTATCGGTGGGGTGGTAAGAGGGGAGAGTGACATGCAATGTCATTATCTTAAACACTGACGATGGCTAAAACCTAACATAAATCCTGTGAAGGGAGAAAAGGACCATGAAGCTGAGGCCCTCCCAACCCCCCAAATCACTCCATCTTTGGAAGTGTTAGAGTGAGAATTCGTTTACTTATATGGAAGATCCCAGGAGCTGCTTGTCTGTAGACTTGAAAACTTCTTTGAACTGAAAGGAACCTTGACAATTATCTATGAGGAAGCAGAGCCTCAGAAAGAACAAGTCCTGTGACCACAGTCACAGGGCAGAGTTGGAACTGGAACCCACGCTTTCTACTCAGTCAGATGATCGCTGGTGGCAGAATGCCTTGAAGAGCCCAAGGATGAGGTCCTAATGCAAGCCAAGCAAGGGCAAATGAGAAAAGGATCCAGGGCAGACGAGAAGAACCAATTTGAGAATTGGGCAGAGAAGAAAGGGCACAATAGCCCAGAAAGCCTTCGCTCAGTCATGGCATGTGCCACTGCCACTCAAAAGCCACTAGTCATGGCAAGTCACACAGACAAGGAGAGAACATAGCAACTCAGGTGTCAACAGCCAGGGATAATGCAGAGGACTGCAAGTTTGGGTCCCCTCCAAGACTCATCTGATGCCATTCTGCCCCTCCATGTGGTAGTGTGAGGAGGCCTTTGGGAGGTGAGGAGGTCATGGGTGGAGCCCTCAAGAAAGGGGTTGGAACTCTTCTTAAAGAACCCCTGGAAGCTCTCAGTCTCTCCTTGCCATCTGAGGATGCAATGTAAGTCAGTGGCCTGCAACCCTGAAGAAGGCCCCTCATCAGGACACTCCTGCTGACTCCACCATGACCTCTGCCTTCCAGCCTTAGAACTGAGTGCAATAAATGTGTGTCATTTAAGCCACCCTGACCATGGTAATTTGTTGTAATGGCTCTAAATAAATAAGACAGGTGGTGTATGTGTGTGTGTGTGTGTGTGTGTGTGTTAAATATTTGAAACAATATTGCCATCTTCCCATCTACCACAATGGGAACCACACTTCACATTTATTAGCACATTTGATTTTCAGTACAAAGCCTATGAGGTAGATAAAAATATAATCAGATGACTAAAGTTTATATAACAAATAAAAGACAGGGCTGACATCGGAGCCCAGACAGTGTGCCTCAAGACACACCTACTCCACAGGCCCTGTCTGTTTCAGGATCTCTGCCTTCATCTGTGAACCCTCGACAGACAGAGCTTCCCTCTCCCCCATGCCGTCTCCCAACTGGGAAAATCAGCCTAATGCCTAATGCCAAGACTTCAGCCATCTGTTATTTTTACCTGCATTGACAGATTCATTTATTTATTCAAAAAAATAGATATTGAGCATCTGTGGGTTTTTCATGACACAAAGCAACAGGCATGGGGTGGATAGAGAGATAATCAGAAACAGATGATGGACCTGCTCTCACAAACCTAGAGAAGATATGGACACCTAAAATGTGTGGAGTAAGATGATGAGTCACAGACACAGGTGAACCTACAGTCAAATTGTTGTGGGGAGGCTTCAGGAAGAAGAGGAAATTCTTCTTATTATTCTCATGAGGAAATCCTAGAAAAAGATGGTGGAGGAGTTATCGGTTGAGTTTTTGAAGAACAGGTTGGGCATAAGATAGGCAGATGGAGGGAAGGAAAAGAATCATGAAGATAGGGCCATAAACATTAAAAGCATAACATAATACACATTATCCTCTAAAACACTGCAAATTTTAAGAATCCTGTTTTGGCTTTTTTTTCATTTTTTAAAAAAAATACAACATCTTAAAAAAATAAAATTAGATGTTATACCTTTCAGTTTCCTTGGTGAAACATGATGGAAAGTAGGCTCATTTAATCTGGAAAAAATATTTTATTCATTCACTCAACACATATTTAATGCTTACTATAAGCAGAGCATGATTCTAGGTATGGGGATGCAACAGTGATCAAGAGGCTCAGATTTCTGCCCTCATGGTACCTGCATTCTATCGAGTACATAAAGAGAGACCTGGAAACTGAAGAGTATGTTTATGGAGGAAGCAGATCTTGACTGTCAGTCTGAGCAGCACCATTTTTCTTTCGCAGACAGTGGGGAGTCCTTGCAAGTTTTCTTTAGGGACATGCTGAGCACTGGGTTTGGAGGTTATTCAAGAGAAGGGACATTCAAAAACCAGTTCATGCTGATGTCTAGCAGATGGAAAAGCAACTCTGACCTAGGTTGGCCAGAGTGGATGTAAAGCCAGGACAAGATGTCAAAATTTTCCTTGGCAGGGAACAGCAGGAGAGGAATTCCTGTTTGTGTGATTGGGAGACCAAGGAGAGGAGAAAACCAAAGCTCCTGTGCTTTGCAGCCTTACCTCTGGTCAGAGAAGGATAGAGTAGGTCAGAAGTTGACTCGCATTTCAAAGTGCGGTCTGATATTTAACAGTTGTGAAACTTTGGGCTGGTTGTTTAACCCCTCTAAGCTCAGTGACTTCATCTGTGAAAGTGAAAAATAATACCTAACTGCAGGACAAAGAAGGTCATAAATATGGTGCACAGAAGACAGGTGAGACTGTCAGTAGTATTTTGCTACAAATATTATGGTTAAATGGAAGAAGAACTGGCTGGGGCATGTATTTGAAGTAACTGCAAGACATCCAAAGAGTGCAGTTGAGTCACAGAGATGAGGGCCTTAAACTAGGCATGGTGGCACATTCCTGTAATCCCAGTGACTTTGGAGGCTGAAGCAGGAGAATTCCAAGTTCAAAGCCAGTCTGAGCAACTTAGTAAGACTGTCTCAAAACAACTAATAAAAAGGGCTGTGGATATAGCTCTGTGGTAAAGCACCCCTGGGTTCCATCCACAGTACCACCCCAAACAAAATCAAGCAAAAAACAAAGACTAGGGCCTTATCAATAACAACAGTATCTTCCTACAGGAAATTCAGAGATTCTGTATGAACAACTGGAAAGATGGGAGCTTCACATGAATACCTATATCCACTATTAGTAGTAGTGTGCTAGCATTTATTTTGTGAGCATTTACTATACTAAGCATTTGTCAAAACTTCAGCTCCTTTAGCTCTCACAAAGCCTAAGAAAGTGATATCATTGTCACTACTATTTAACTAATGAAGAGACTGAGATTGAGTTAATTAAACTGCCCAGCCCATAGCTAGTGAAGGACAGAACTCAAATTCATGTCCCCTTGACTCCAAAGCCCCCAATCTTAAAACATTCAAGGTTTGAACCAGCAAATTCAGAAATGACACTTAATTTGATCTAATCACCCACCCTCCCACACTTCCCACCCTGCTTGGCTGGCCCTGCAGAGGATATGCTGCCCAGCTGAGCAGCCTCTGTGGACTGGGGCAGAGATTGCTGCTATTCAGTTACTGATCTGTCAGCCTAATCACAGTCATGGGGGGTAGCCCTCTGGGCTCTGGAAAGGCAGTCAGTGTTCTTCCAGGTTCACTATGCCCTGCCTCTGGTAATTCTGTCTAAGCTCCCCAGGGCCGGAAGTCAATGGGAGTGAAATCAACCCTAGGGTAGAGACCTCGGTTCAACTTGTGCTGCCACCTCTTACCACCTATGGGATTTGGGGACTGTCTCATATCCTTTTTGAGCTTCTTTCCCTTGCTAATTCACAAATCAGACATAATGACCCCAGGTTCAGACCAGACAACAGGGAAATAAAGAAAAATAGTCTGTGGAAGGAATCACTATGCAACTAGCAGTTGCTCTCAGTGACGTGACGTGGCCCTGGCCTAACTCCCCAAGATGTGAAGGGAGTCATGAGCCACAGAGTCTTGCCTGGTCCTTTGATTAGACTAGCTTGAACTATTGTAAGACCTATCTTAACTTTTCGTTTCCAAGTGCAATCCTGTTGAGTCATTTTTCACTCAAGAAAAGTGTCCCACTCCCAGAAAACTGCTTTGTCCCTTCTGTGTGAATGTTAATTTTAGCATCACCTGCATGGATGACAGTTTTCTGATCCCAAACAAGCCCTCCTCAGAATAGAACGGAGGCAGCCCTGTGACTCACTTGGGGGTTGAATATCATGTGTGTCAATAGCTTTGCCATTTCTCAGCGAACAGATCCTAGCAGTGAACACACTCTGCCGTGCTGTTCTTTCCTAATAATTTTCTGTATGTGGGTCTGACAAATTGGCTTTCAAAAATCCCTGGCACAAAGATGGCACTTGCCAGCTCATATGTGGGAAGAATTTGATATTAGCAGAAGAAAAGCGTGATGCAAATTGTTCCCGGTGTAAGTTAGGGGAGCTTGACTTTGCTTCTTATTCTAAGTCAATCCCTTTAAAATATTAACTCATCCCACTGAGCAGCGACCTGCCTTTGTATTAGCATTCTCTTCTCACTTCCACTGGCTCCCATTTTCTTGTTTTTCTCTTCTTTTCTTTTAACGGAGGATCTGGCCTTTCTAGGAGACACCAAAATGCCAGGGCAGTCGAGCGAATAATCGGCATTTACTGTGGGGCTCTGCTAGGTTTTCCAAGCAGAAGGACAGAGAGGTTGAATGAGTGGGGGTCCCTGTGCGTGTGGCTTTGTGTAGCAGGCCTGCCAAGCATTGCTATTCCAGCCCTTAAACCTGTGCCAGACTGTTAATGTCTTAATGCTTATTCAAGTGTCAGGGAGTGCTGGCAGATGTCAGAGAGAATGGGAGGCTGTCAATAGAGAAATTACTTACATTCACGGGGTGATTGCTGCAGTCTGTCAGGTAGCGTTTGAGAGGATGTCAAGCTGAAAAGGAGGAAGCAGAGAAGAAAAGACGGTGGCAGCGAACAGCACTGGGGGAGGGTCCTTTTTTAAAAAAATGTGTTTAGATATTTTCTTTTTATTTCTGGAGCTAAACTTCAGACATAGCAGTCACAGGTCAGAAAATAGACAAGGTGTTTCCTATTTCTGGGGACCTTAAAAATATAATAGATCATTTGTTTCTTGACATGAGGCAAATAATTCACGTTCTTTCCTGAGAAGGCAGCAGGAGTCAGTTCCCTGGTTATCTGGAAACACACACACACACACACACACACACACACGGTTTTCCATATAGTATAGTTTTATTCAACAACTACTTACTTCCTACTCCCTATGTGCTAGGTGTGGTAGAAAAAACAAAAGGGAATAAATGTACACAGGAAATAGACTAAAAACACATTGTTTTTAATTTTGGGGAATAAAAGACATGCCCTTTCCTGTAAGGCTTAAAGAGTTTGAAGGAGAATGTCACCATGTAACTTCACCAGCTTCTGCCTGTCTGCTTGCATGGTGGGGACACTTAGGCTTCTAGAGAAAGGGGCTGGGAAACAATCTTGCCTTTAACAGTCTCTCTTAGATCCAGATTTGCCACAGTGATTCTGCTTCTTGCCTTCTATACCTGTAAAGCTCTATTCCTGTCTTTTCTTTTCACAGGTCTGTATACTCCCCGACCTGTGCCTCCAACTTGTGTGTGTGTGAGAGAGAGAGAGACAGAGACAGAGGGAGAGAACATGTGTGTGTGTGTGTGTGTGTGAGAGAGACAGAGAGAGAGAGACAGAGGGAGAGAACGTGTGTGTGTGTGAGTGTGTGTGTGTGTGTGTGTGTAAGAGGAGAGACTGTAAATACTATTGTTGTTTATCAGTGGTCAACTGCAGTGGTCCAATTACCTGACTCATGGAACCCATCTTTACAAAATTTATCTTTTCAGTGAAAGGTCAAGACCCCTCAGAATCAGCCTGGAGACGGGAGACTCCTCCATTGTCTCCTGGTGATAAGAAAAACACTATTATATTTAGAGGGGACATGACAAGTAAACCGGGGCTTCTTAGGCTGTGTATGTTCAATGTCCCACATCTCCTCTTGTAAAATACCTCCTTTTTTTTTTTCTTGGTACAGGGGATTGAACCCAGAGGCACTTAACCACTGAGTCACATCCTCAGCCCCTTGTTTTAAATTTTATTTTATTTTATTTAGAGACAGGGTCTCACTGAGTTGCTCAGTGCCTTGCTAAGTTGATGAGACCAGCTTTGAACTCACATCTTCCTGCCCCAGTCTCCAAGTCACCGGGATTACAGGCGTGTGTGCTACCATCCCCAGGAACATATCTCCCTTTTGTGTTTTAAAATTTCTCCCAGAAGGAATAAGACGGGGGAGGTTAGGAGCATTGTTTTTGTTAGTTTTAGGCTAGTCAAGGAAAACCAAATGTTTTACTGATGGAAACTCCAGTGGTAAGAGTGTAAGAATCAGAGACAGGGCAGTTTTTCACAGAATTCCTGAGTCAACTAAACTCCTGAAAGATGCTGCTGTAATGACCTGTTGCTATGGGAACAAAACTGGCTGGGTTGCCTCAGAGTGGAACCTGAGTTCCAGACATAGCCTGGACCAAGTGATGGTTCTGGGTGGTTCCCCAAGGACCCACTCTCCATACCCTCCCACTCCATCCTGCACAGTTTCTCTGTCTTCCCCCATGAAGAGGTATGGAGTATGGAGTGAGGGTAGGAATGTACTCATGCCACCTACCTGATGGCCTGGTTGTGTGCTCAGGATTCCCAAGGCTCAGACCTCAAACACTGTAACACCAGACATGGATGAATCCCCAGGGCTTTTGAACCCTCTAACCCTTTGAAGTGATCCTCCCAAGGGGAAATAAGCACATTTCTGCCAGAAAAAAAAAATTGCAGAAGGGCTTAACCCATCCCAGAGGGATTCTTCTAGAGACACCTCACATTTCAGGGAAGAGTACAATTCTATGGAAACTTAACTCACCAGGCTTTCTTCCGTTTTCTCCCTAAGCTGAAGCAGAAAGCAATCAGGTTAAAACTCCCTGTGAGTTTAAACTGTAGCTATAGGTTCTCCACTCCTACCTGCATTGCCCTTGAACACACGAGTACAGTCAAGCTGACCCTTTCTCCTACAATATTAAGCTGCAATATTAAACTCCGGGTAAAAGACATAGCATATCAATCAATCAATCTTGGACTTATGCTGAAACAAATACTTGACATAGAGAAACATGCTATCAGTAGACAATCACACAATGACAAAATCTTGAGCATGTCAGCAAAAATATTAACAAAGCATTAACTTTCCCATATGCATCTGTTTTCCAACTTGTTTATTTATGCTGTTCATTTTACTGAATAGCTATATTTTTTAAAAAAATAAAATCCGCTGGGGTTGTCTAGCTTTTTCAAAAGTAAAATCCACATATTTTCAAAATATTTTCTTTTTTCCCCTTTCCCTATTGTTATGATCACTATTATTCAAAATCCATGTTTCTTTTATCCTGTACTCCAACTGGATACTGGTTAAGGAGTGATGAGAAAAATAGTAACAAGGTCAATAATTATCATTTATTAAATATTTGTTAAGTTCTGGGGTAGCCTCTTTGCATTTATTATCTCACTAAGACTTTAGCACAATCCATTACCCCTATTTTACAGGTGAGGTTTGAGGTTTAGAAATGCTGAACAATTTGAGGACTTTAGTAATCCCAGTCCAAAGCTCAACCCTTCAGGAATCCCTGCCTTCAATCAGGACATATATACATCTTTAAATGCTCTTCAGAGTTGTATTACATCTTGTAGCTCTCCTTCAAAGTTCTTATGAGAGTTTGTAATTTTGTATTTATTTGTATGATGATTAAGTAACCACCCCACCAAATCCTCACTGCTCCCAGACCCTTAAGTACCAGAGTAGCTGAAATCATGTCTATTTTTGCCATTATTAAAGCTGCTAAATAGTAAGATTATAATACATAATGAACAAATGAATAACAGAATGATTTGATTAATGAATAAATTCTATCTAATTCTAGAATTTGAGAGTTTAATTTAGGCAGAAAAATCATTTATTCAATTAAGTCCTAGGTGAAGAGATATTCCAAATGTCATACAATATGCAACACACAATACTACTCGACAACTCTTTAGCTGTTGTTCTTGGACATGCTACTTAAACATTCTGTGCCTCAGTTTCTTTTAAAGAATGGAGTTAATAGTAGAACTCACCTCAAACAGGAGGATTAAATGAAGGTGCAATCTTTCAGAACAGTGCATGGTATTTAGAAAGTATTGTATATGTGTTAGATATTGTCTTTATTCGGGAACTTTCTTAGCATAAATAAATCAAGTATACCAGGTTGCTTTCATTGAAAGATGACATTGTGATAGTATTTACTCATTAACTGAAAGCCCCTGTTTTGGTCCTTCTGATAGGTGTTAAAGAGGCAGCTTTAGATGTTCTCTCAAACAAACAAACAGAAACACCCAAAATAAATCCACCTTGATGTTTGTACTAATCTTTCACCCTACAGAAAGAAAATATTTAGCAAACATAAATTATTTTTTAAAATCTTTGAACATATATCATAAATATTCACTAAAAAAAATCAAAATACACTCCCACAGGACTACATCCTTGGCAATCTTTATCAGTAATTATGAAATAAAGCAAAGCCATCAGGAGCCTGACCAGCCACACTGACCCCGAGTTCATCAGGGCCCTGGCACCTATGAACTGCCTCATGTCTTATTTCCTCAATGAGAAAATGAAGGCATTAATTAGACTGCTGTGATGGTTAGGTGAGATAAAAGCTCTAAAGACCTCAGTAGATCAAAAATGCATAGTCAAAGTTTTCTAGAACCTCCACCCCTGCGCTCCTTCTTCTTATAACCATCTCAAACAGGATGTGACCAATACACTACTATGCTTTGGGCCTTCTCTGGTCATTTCTTCAGTGTCTCTCCAGCCTTGCTAGGACCAGGGTCCTCACCTGGCCTTTCTCCTTCATCACATACTCCATGAGCTCCCAAGGGTCAGGTGATAGAAGTAAAACAGTAGAAAATTGAGACATTCCATCAAAACATCTGGGTAGGAATTTGCCTTCACTTCTGCTTCTGACTGGTTTCTTGAGGTTCCGCAAGTTATTTAACCTTCCTTGGTTTCCTGCTGTTCATCTGTAAAAATGAGACTATTCACCATGATGCCATAGTCTGGGATTACTACTTTGCTCCTCTGCCTTGTTATATCTATGTCATAATGGCAGTGACACTAGAAATGTTTTCAATGTACACTCTCCACAATCTTTATATTTATTGTATCATTTGGTCATACTATCAAAATTGTGAGATGTTTGAGGTAGGCACTGACATTCCATTTCCACATAAGGAAATTCACCACTCCAAATTCCAGACAAGGGGAGAATGACTCAGCAAGGTCACAGTGACCCCAGAACACAAAAATATTTTACTGTGGTCTGTCAGACTTTTAGGTTGCACTTGTTGTATGCATTGAGCTGAGCAAAGTGCAAGTAACTTAGTAACAATCTCATTCTTTTGTTCATAGACTACATATTCAAAAATAAGTGATAACCCCAAGTAGCAGATGCTAAGAGGCAAATGAGTACACCAGAGTGACTTTTCATCCTTTAGATTGGTCTGTCAAGAAAGAATCCCTTCTTTTTCTTAGATGGAATTTCCTCATCAGTGTGTAAATCACTCATCCCCTACACACACATGCGTGCGCACATACACACATACAGCTCTTATGCGTTGGGAGCTCCATGAGAGAAAGATTAATTTTACTTTAATGCCATAATTGATATTGTATAAGTATCAGCCTTGGGTTGGATGTTTTCAACTGAGGTCTTTTTACAACAAGTGCAGCCTTTAAACCATGTATACTTAAATGTAATCTACAGCTTCAAAATTTGATGGAACAACAAAATTCAAGATTAGAAATTTTCGAGAAGTTGTCTTTAGAGTTTTTTTCAGAGTCCAGGTTTTAGGATTGGGTGTGGAGAAGAATGCAGAATTTCAGTTTCATTTTTAGCGACACTGGAAAGTGAAAGAATTGATTCTCAATCTCCACAAAAAAGAATGAAGGTTATGAGGATATATGGAATGCTTTCTTTTGAAATAAAATACATTCCCTGGACTTTTGATAAAACATTTTAAAAATATTTAAATGTTGAATCTGTGACTTATTCACACATTTTAAACAAGATAAAGTATGAAAAGGTGTCTTGTGGAAAAAAAAAAATTCTTCCTGTCTCTCATATTGTGTTCCTCTCCCAAATAGCTAACCACTCACCAGTTCCTTATTTATCTGTCCAAGTTTTTTAATATAAAAATAATACAGCTCAAAAAAATGTGTTCCTTCTTATTTCTACATAATGTTCTATACCTAGTTTCCTTATTGTTTTCTACTATACCTAAAAAATGTTTTGAGTTTGTGAATGTATCAAAACTTCTCTAATAATGGATATTTAGTTTCCTTCTAATCTTTGCCATGAGGGAATGAATATTTGTGTTCATGTCTTATTCCACCTGATGAATACAGTACTATCTGTAGGAAAATTTTCATTAGCTAGTGTTGCTTGATCAAAAGGTATTACTTTTGTAATCCTTTACAGTAGATCTGTACCAATCTCGTGAGTTAAAGAAAAAAAAAACACTTTTAATTTATAATTTTACTATTATGAGTGGGAGAAAGCATTTTTTCATCTGTGCAAAAGTTGTTTCAGACACAAACAATGTGCTTCTATCATTTGCTATTTCCTCTTGGAGATTTTTGCTTGGTAGCAGTGTAGTGAACAAGTGAACCATCTCTGTTTACTAAGTTTGTTTTGGTATAGGCTTCTTTTTTAGTGGAAGGTGGCCATTCTTATCTCCTTTTTATTTGAAGATACTAGTGGTTAGTGGTGGCAAGCACTCATGGACTATACAGAGGACTCTTTGGCCCTAGTTGGATTTGAACAAATAGAAGTATAACTGTTCCCAAATTTCTTCTCTCTACAGCTTTCCTCCCTATGGCTGAAATTTGCTCAATATGTTTGAAAGAAACAACAATTTACAACTGAAACAAACTCCCAGTTTTTTTTCTTCCTCCTTAAGTAATTTTGGAATCATCTCATCAACCCTTTGAATAAGAACTGGAGGAACTGATAAGAAAAAAGAGAATTTTCTACAACCAAATTGATATAACACTATAGCTAAATCATTGTTTGCTCTTTTTTCCTCCCAAAGAATTTTGAAAATAATTCTTTTTCAATCAATATATGGTTTTCAGATATTTGCAAATTGGTAGCCCTTTCTGATTTCTTTAAACATGGTATAAAATAAACATATTGGCTTTATAGTACATCATTTAGTAAAGCCAGAATATAAAAGGAGAATGAGGTTATCTATATATTGAACATTATTTAATTTGGCATGTATTATGGAGCAGTAATTATGAGCTAGATGTTCTGCCAAACAATATGTAGTAGTAAATAAGAAAGCCATACCTTCTCAGAGCTTATAGTCTAAACTAGACACTCTTTACTCAAGTTATACAGGAGAATCCCCTGGGAAGCTTTACAAAAATACCAATGTCTTTGTTCAAGCCAAGAATCTCTAGGGATGTAACTCAGGAGCAAATATTTTTTAAAACTCCCCAACAGCTTCTAAGTGAAGCCAGAGTTGAAAACCACTGGTCTAACCATACCCGAGATACCTAGGAAACTCAAAATATTTTGAAGAGGAAGTGGTCATGGAAATTTTGACAGGATCTAATATGAAGTATGTAACATTTACATTAAAGCACTTTTGATACAATATTCAACTTAAAAGCAACAAAATCTTAAGACCCGCATTCCAATTTAGAGATTAAACACAGAGGATAGGGGAACAAGTTAAATGACACTACAAGGGAAAATATCAGACAAAGCCAGAAAGTGGAACTGCTTCCAAGACAATGACCAAGCTTCTTCAAAAAAGGCAATGTCAAGAAAAACAAAATTGGGAATGGAGTGAGGGTTAATATATATTAAAAGAGAATAAAAACACCAACCAAATATAGCATATGAATCTTGATTGCTTCCTGGCTCAAAATATCCTTGGGGACAATTTTTGGAGACATTTAGGAAATTTAAAGATGTAGTAGAAATTAGGTGGTATTAGGATACATTGTTGATTTTTCTGAAGGGATGATATTATCTGTGTCCTTATTTTTAGGGGATGCAGACTAAAATATTTTTAAGGATGCCTACAATTTTCAAATGGTTCTCCAACAACACAAAATGAAGTCACACATTTAGACAAGCAAATGTAATCACACTTTTTAAAGGAGTTTGAAAGAGGCTGAGATATGAAGTATGAAAAAGCTGCTGAATATTAGAGATGACAATTATATTTAATTAACTACCATTGATTGAGTTGTTTTCCAAATGTTGTACTGATAACTTTATATGCATGATTTAATTTCATTTTTAAAACAAGGATAACGTCCATCTTATAAAGGAGAAAACTGAAGCTTAGAATGATTAAACAATTTGTTCAAGTTCTTCCTGACCCTGGATTTGAACTAAGTTCTTCCTGTTTCCATCGTGGGTGATCTTGGTCATTATATAGCATTGCACTTCCCCTCCTGTGACATAACCACTTGTGAGGTAATGGAAAGCACACATGTTTTGTTTTGTTTTTCCTCAGACTTATTTTACCATATTAGTCCATATAAATCTCTCATGTGTCTGTTCTATAATGTGCCTGTGACACCAAAAACTTAGTCTTTGGAGTCAAACCCAGCTGGACCCCTATTTTGATTCTACCATTTATTAGATGTTTGTTCTTAAGCAATGTTTTACAACTTTTCTCAACTTGTTTTCTCTTCTATGAGGCTGGAGATAATATAATATGCAATTGCTACACAGATTAAATAGATATGTAAGGAAAGCACTTAACATCATATCTGGCATATAATGAATGCTCAATAAATAGTAATCATTCCCCATCTTTCCTTAAATTTAATTCAGATGGCTACAAATGACTCCTGCTTACACACACAAAACAAACAAACAAACAATCCTCATGTTTAAAGTAATTGCCAATACTGGATCTTTCAATCACATCCAGCAATTACCAACTTGTCATCAGAGACCGTGGTTTTGAATCCCTAAAACTTAGAGCTCAACTAGCATTCAAAATTACATATTTGTTAGTGTTAATTCATTAGTCACATGGCCATTATTATACATTTGTTAAGGCTGTGCCAAGTACTTAAAAATTTTCTCTAGAACTTAAAATTAAGATATTGTCAATAGGTCTCTAAAAGTTAGGAAAAAACAGTTATGGTTTATTGGGGACTGTGAAAGTTCATTCTAGATAAGAGGAATAGTATGAGGAAAATCATTAGAATAGAACAACTTAGGCTGTTTTTTTTTTCTTCTTTGATAGGTAATCCACTCAATTGTATTACTGCATATGTAAAAATGTGAATAAGAGCCGGACATAGTGGCACACATCTATAATACCAGCATCTCAGGAGGCTGAGGCAAAAGGATCATGAGTTCAAAGCCAGCCTCAGCAAAAGCAAGGCATTAAGCAACTCAGTGAGACCCTGTCTCTAAATAAAATACAAAATAGGTCTGGGGATGTGGCTCAGTGGTTGAGTGCCCCTGAGTTCAATCCCTGGTAGCCCCCATCACCAAAAAAAGCATAAATAAGAGATACATTTTTAAAATTTGGTTGAGAATCTTGACTGCTTAAATATAGTTCGTCCTCAAGCAAATGAGCAATTACAGTTGCTGACATGCCACATATCAGAGATAGTCTAATCTTATACCTGTACCTATCTATGTGTGGTGGTGGGACATAACATTCAAGTTGGTGGTCATATCTCAGAATATAGTGGGGCCAGAAATGTCAAAGAAAGGTAAGGAGAACTTAGGTGATACAAAATACACAGATATGGCCACTGATTGGATGTAGGCAACAGATTTGGTTAGGAGGTCACACAGGCTCTGTGGTTACATGCTGAGTTGTCAGGAAGTGAGAGAGTCATAAGAAGGTGCTGGTTTGTAGGAGGTGAGAAATTTCCTAATAGAAATAGTAAAATTGTTAGATCTCACCTCTGTGCCTTATTAACACTAGTCACACCAGAACCCATCTTTAAAAGTAGGTCATCATAATTCTGGAGGCTGAAGACCCGGAAATGTAGCTCACCTCAAATTGGGTAGCAGAGCACCTAACATCTTATGAGCTCTTACATGGCAAAGGAAATGACTTACAAAGTCTCTCCTTGAGCCAATAGGCACAGACTGGCCTAGATTATCCCTGGTCTGAAGCATGGGTGAGTGTTCCATGACCCATGCAATCTATAATTTCATCTGTATGGATAGGGTGGTTGAAAGCAATAACTCAGGGAAAGTGAATTTTGGGGAGGTATATAATAGATCAAAGAGAAGTAATATTTTCACTCATTTATTTATTCATTAGATGTTGAGCAGCTATTATATACCAAGTATTGTGGGCATCAGGGTTAGAGACAAGGTCTTTGCTAGCATGTAATTTTTATTCAATTATTCTTATAAGATACCTATTCTAAATCTAATTTTATTAGTAAGTATATAAATTGCAAAATAAGATAATTTTAGAGTGTTAAAATTCTCCTAAGGTTTTCTTGAAGTGTGTTTTTGTTCTTAAAAAATGAACTAGAGCAAATTCTTTCTGGCAACATCCATTGCTGACTCCTCATACTTCAGGTCTTACTCTAAGAGAAGCCACCCAGACACCCTCTAAGCAGATCCCCACAGAAGTCGTCATCTGTAACCACTGGTGGGTTTTTATTTCTTTTTATAATGTGTCTTGTCTCCAGGATGATCGCCTCATGACAGTAATAACCTTGTCTGTTTTGTTCTCACTGGGTTCTCAATCCTTTTCCAGTGCCTGACACCCACAGATGATTCTTGGTAAATATCTGGAACTCAGGTGATCAACCATCTCAGTTTACCTAGAACTGAAGATTTTTCCAAGACAGGAGGTATTCAGTCCTAAAACCAGGCTGATTCTTGTTAAATTAGGACAGTTGGTTACTCTATATGGCATGCATATCTACTGAATATAGATTAATACCAGAAATAGACCTCCCACCATTGAAGTTGAACCTCACTTTTGGGTAAAACAGACCCAAAGCAAAGGTATTACTATGTCATAGTAGATTTAGTTGCAGCCACTGGATCCAGCATGGACCTGAGACTTAGGCAGAAGTGAAAGCCGTTCCCCAGGGATTCTTTCAAGCACCACAAAGATCCTTGTAAGAATACAGGCACAGAGCTCCAGAGAAAAGCTATGTCCACATTCCCTACCATCAGTGGGTTTAGGTAGGTCTATTATCTCTAGGCCTCATCAAGCTTCTTGGTTGTACAGGTACCCAGTTGGAACTAGCCTGAAGACTCACAATTAAAAAGTGGTCTTAATGCAAAGTAGCATTTGATCATTGAAAAGCACCTTTTAACATCAGGTAGTTTCACCCTCTCAATTTACCACAGTGCGGACACGAAGATTCTGAGACTTTGGCTTCTCTAAAGAAGTTCTTCAGGATCATCTTTATTTTGTTCCTATATTTAAGCTGATAAGAATGGATACTATACTCGATCTTAGCCAAAAGGCTGAGAAGCAATTTTTGTTCCTATATTGATTAGAGTGAAATATTGCCAGACTCTTGCTTCCTGGGTAAGACAAAGTTGTCCTGTTTTGATTTCTTCCCTCATTTTATGTGCTTTGGAACAAGTCCTGCTGGCCTTTTTTTTCCCAAACACCTTAGTTCAATACGCTGGTTGATTCTTCCTAAAAGAATTCCTGTTTAAAAAGTTTCAAACATTTCCTCTTCCTTGAGGTATGAGTTGATTATTCCCAGATTTGGAGTGGTTTTCAGATTAAAAAAAAAGAAAGAAAGAAAAGAAAGGAAGAAATGGAGGGCAGGAGAAAAAGGGAGGGAGGAAAGAAACTAAAAAATTCCTGTAAAAATTTTATAGACCTTGATTGTTGGGTAAGCTGTTGCTCAATTTTCTGTCACTGTGATAAGCATTAAAGGGTTTGCTTTGACAGCATATATGTTTTTGTCTCACCAATGGGAAGACGGAACAAAACTCAGGTTCATTTTCATTTTGCTGTGTTTTCTGAATCAAAAGGCATCAATGTGTCTGCCATTAGCTTTGATGCAAGAGCAGGGACAAGACCCATCAAAACTGCATCTATTCAGAGATGTTTCCAAAACAGTAAGTCCTAGGTCAACTATTTTGAGGAAAAATACAGCTTATTAGTATTTTGGAAGTTAGAAAATTTGGGCTTGTGACTGTCTCTCATAACAGCTGGTGTTTGAAAACAGAGTATTTAAAAAAGAATCTGTTGTGTGTTCTTAAAAAAAAAAGAATGGCAAACAACTGAAATTCCTGCTGCTCAGGAGGCTGAGGCAGGAGGAGGTTCAAGGCCAGCCTGAGCAACTTAGTGAAATCCTGTCTCAAAATGAAAATTTAAAAGGGCTAGGGTTGTAGCTCAGTATTAGAACACCCACAGATTCAATCTTTAGCACTGTGAAAGAAACAAAAATTTAAAATAACACAATCAACAGAACTTAAGACAAATGTTTTATTCATCTATGGAACTTTGTCCATAGTGAGACATTTTCTTTTGTCCTTAGCTATGAATTTTCTTTTGTGAGCGGTGTTAAATTCTTACCTCTGTAGAAAAGGCCTTGGTCTGTCTCAGATTTATCTCTGTATGCACTTAAGAGATAACCTCTTAAATGATCTAGGTCAGAAAATTTTGTTTTCTTTTCTTATAACATTTTCCAAACTCTACCTTTCTAAGCAAGAGCTGTGTCCTTCCAGTCCAGCTCCTCATCCCAGATCCATTCCTTCAATCTCACAAACAGAGCTGAGGTAAACGGGCCAGTCCACTAACAGGGAGACACATCCAGATTCAACCTTGATTTTCTTCCAGTTCTTGACCACTCTTCAGAGACAGCTAATTGGAGACAATTATGTGGATAATTGTAGATTCTAAAATTATCACTGGTTAATTCTAGGCCCTGGAAACATTAATCATATGCTAATGGTGTTAGTGTGAGAGATTTGACTTTAAAGTAGGTTTTAGTCAAGAATCAAAGCTCATTTATGTGTTAACTGTGAGTCACAATGCACATCACTGTCTGAGAGCAGACTCTCACAATCACCTCAAAAAGCAAGAGAGGGCTGATTTGACACACTATGTGAGAGATGTAACATTCCTCAGTACATTTATATCACATATTATAGTTTTGCACAGTGGGACCAATAAAATTATCTGAAACTCTGATGAATAGTTACACTTCATGTGACTAATCAGTCAACAGGAAAACATGAAACAATAACTGTCTGTATTTTTGCCTGAAAACATAAGTTTTAAATATGGAAGTTTAAGATGAGATAGTACAGCTGTATGAAAAATAGCCCTGTCTTGATTACAAAATTCTTTCTCTGAGACCTTTACAAAATTAAAAAGTATAAGCTCCTGTGTACCCACAACACACAAAATGATAACAAAGAAATATTTACCTAAAATAAAATGAAACAAAATTCTACAGATAAAGTTCAAGTCACCTTTGACTCTTGTTCCCAGTTCCACCTATGCCCCTTAACAGAGACAGCAGAGAATCCCTCCAAATCTCTGGTGACATACAGTTAAATCATAGGATCAGTTCCATTTTGGGTGCAGAAAATATATTTAATAATTGTACTTTTCCATAACAATATTGAAACATATCTTACGGGAATGCTGAGTTTTCTACTGAAATAATGATTATCCATATGTCAGAATAAATGTTTGGACATTTTACAAGTTAAAACTTCACAGAATCATCCAGAAATCACAGCAATATTTTAGTGAAATTGTCTAATATTTTAAAAAGATGACATAGTCATGTGAAAATTAGTTATTTTGTTATATGAAAGAGAAAATACCTCAGGTATGTGCTTTTATAATAACAACAATAAGTGCTAATTAAAAAAGCTTTTTGTGTATATGTGTGAGACAGGGTCTCACCACTTTCCTCAGGCCTCAACTCATGATCTTCTTTCCTCAGCCTCTGGGTAGCTGGGATTTCAGGCAAGCATCACCACTCCCAGCTTAAAGAAGCTCTTTTGACTGACATGACTTTTGAATATAACTTTATGAAGACTAATTAGTAGTCCAGACTGTGATTGCTTCAGTGATAAAGCCACCAGAATTTACTATTGTACTGTCTTGAATAGCAAATAATATAAGAAATAGTATTAGCAACATTTAGAGAATTTCAATAAACGGTACTAGCAATATGTAGAGAATTCTCCTTTCTCAGTTTTATCAAAAGATATTTGAGAATATTTGTCATCACTATTTGAAAACAAATTGTGCTTCTGTAATGTCAAAGTAGCTCCATAGAATAACCCCTGTAGGAATACTTAGAAAGTAAAATCATATGCAGTGTTTGGAGTCCTGGGCTTCTTTCTTTCTTTTTTTGTTTTATTTTTTTTTATTTTCAGTTGTAGATGTACACAATACCTTAATTTATTTATTTATTTTTATGTGGTGCTGAGGATCAAACCCAATGTCTCATACATGCTGGGCAAGTGCTTTACTACAATTCCTAAATTATTTCTGAACTCTTTGACTGGTGTTAACTTCACTATTATTGTTAGGTTTGGTAGATCATTCATTTTCTCAATTACTTCATCTCAAAAATGCCTTTGTTGGTGGAATAGGATGGGGAAAGATTTTACAAAATAATTATTAATATTTCTTCCAGTTCCCAAATTCTATTGTTATATGATTAATTTTCTTCCTTCTTCTTTTTCACTCAATATTTTGAGACATGGATTGATAGATAATTAGTTAAAACTGAGGAAATCTACTAGAAAAATAATCAGATTTAACAAATGAAAGGCTCTAAGATTATCAGATATAAATCTTTTTCTTAATTCATTATAAGATCAACTCATCCAGAAGAAAACAAGAAAAAAAAACTGTTTAGAGAGAGAAGTTACAAGTAGAGAAATATATTTAGATTTACTATTTACTATAAAAATTTTATAGGATGAAGAATGCTTACTTAAATATATCTAAATAACCTTATGTTAAATGTAGTTGAATTTCTACACAAAACAGTGAAACATCTAATCAAAATGATGCATGTTTAAGATTATTGAATGTTTCTTTGTTAGTTCAGAAAAGAAAAGTTACTGTGCATTATGCAAACACTGAAGAGGATGACTGTCCAATGACCTAATGATACAGCCAAGTTATATTAGTTCTCAATTATCAATATATCTCCTGGGCACATTGCAAATAATTACTTTGTAAGAATAGATACGAATGGGCAAATGAATGAAATAATAGTGCTTATTAAAGAAAAATAGTAAAATTGCATTTCAACATTTCTCATCCATGAATAAAGGGATAGAAACTTTTAAAAATCTTTTTAGGGAACTTGAAAATCTACTCTATCTGTGGTGGAATTTTCCATGCAGTTGTTAGATTCTTTTGTGCAAATTTAATGTCTCAGAGATAAAAAAATAAAATGACATTGATAAAGAGTATCAACATAAACATGTGGGAGAAACTTCCTAAAGTTATCTTTTCTACTCAATTCCCTTCCATTTTGGACTGTCTTCTTAGCAATTTTAAATGGATGGCTATCTGTAATATTTTTAGTGATCCCAGTAAAGGAAAATACATTCCTTCTATAATGACGAATGTAAGAACTGAATGATCCTCACATACCTAATGTTATTCCTAAGTGAGTTAATGGATGTGAAAGAACATTGTAAACTAATAAATGTTGGGATTATTATTAAGATTACCAGTCCCAGGCTGACACAATCTCTTATATCAACACAAAAATCCCTTTTGAGTAGTAGGTTCATTTTATAGCTATCAAAGGTCTGATGGCACTGGGAAGGGACTTGGAATCTTAAATATCTAAATCTTCATGTCCTGCTTTGGTCAACTTTCTCATCATGTTCCAGTATGTACAGAGGTCAATGACAAACATATACATAGTATATTACTGTCTCAGTCCAACATGGTGTCCTTGTAAACTAGGTTGGCCCACAGACAGACTTCTTTTTACCCAGGTCAAAAGCAGGAAGTGGTCAAGAAACCAAAGCATGACGTAGCAGCCTCCTTCCCTTATTTTGCTCTAGACCTTCAGATGATGAGGAAAAGGAAGTCATGGAGAAGCATACTAAATAGCAAGGGGAAAATAAGGGATTTTTTCTCTAAGGTCTGAAGGTGAGCTGGTCTAACTGCCCTGTTAAAGACTTTAGCATAATAACTCATCTTTTCATTGTAGCCACAGGGAGAGAGTCCAAAGAAAGAGGATCCCAAGAAATGAGTACTGTGGCTTTTCAATATCTCTGTCTTGGATTAGCCATACCACTGTGATTTTTCCTATTCTGAAGTGGGATAGTTAGATTTTCTTCTTCTTTCTTTAAATCTGTTTTCTATGAAATAGCAATTATTTTTCTTTAACCTAAAATAGTTTGTTATATGATCAGTACTCCAGGTATCAAAGTTTTTTCTCTTAAATTTTCTTACCTATTAAAAAGTATAGGGTTCCAGAGAAGCTGTGGCTATTTTTGAAGATACTATAAGACAAGTTAACAAATTAAAGTCATATTAACATAGTCTACTTAGGAACTATTAAATGGTTTTCTCAAAATTGCATCTGATCATTCTTCATGTTTTTGCTTTCTGAAATACTCATACTTGGTTTTGTCAACATATCAGAGAGGCAGGGTGTATTATACTTATCTAAAGTGGGTTTGCCTTCCTTGGCTTTGAAAGAAAGAAGGCCCGGACAGTGTTCCAGATTGATTGTTGATAGATAAATATGACCAATGCTTATTGTTATTGTTGTTGTTTTTCCGCTTACAAACTGGGACTAGGGTTTCATAACCTTGAACAGTTTATATTCATGTTTCAGAGTGAAAATGAGAAAATGAATGTGAGAGAAAGTGTTAGAGTATTTTGTGAAGCTACTTGTCCATTTCATAAGGCACATTAAGATCCAGAGAGAGAAAGAGAGTTCAATGCTGAAAAGGGCTGCTGTTCCACTTGGGACATCTTGAATGTTCTTACATACCTTTTCCTCTTTGGTCCTATCTGGTGTTCTGGTGCCTCATTCCTCTTTAACATGAAGAGTTTTAAATATTTGAAGATAGTTATGTTTTATGATGTTTTTATTCAAGATTCAAGTATCTTAAGGAAATCATGAATAATAGTAAATTTGTATCTATGAAAAAATGTGTGAGACAAATAATAAACATTTTTTTCTTAAACAACTGCTTTCTAGTTTAGTTAACACATATCTTCTAGTTTTAAACATTATTTCATAAATCTTACAGTAACTAACACAATTTTATGAAATCAGAAAATAGGAGTATTGGTCAGAGATGCATGGGTTCAATCATAGTTTCTCCAGCTAACTGGTCTTGGCAAGTTATTTAACTTCCTGAGCCTCATTTCTTTTTTCTCACAAATGCAAATAATATAACCTATGTCTCAGGGTTTTGGTGAGGACTAAGGGTAATGAAAGGAAGGAAAAAGTGTAACACAGATATGGTGTAACATTTAACCGTGGGTAAACGGAGTGAATGATATGAACATTTGTCAACACGGATAGTTGATCAAAAAGTAAGTTGGGTGGAAAACAATGAGAAACAGCAGGAGAGGATTGCACAATAACATTTAGGTAAATACACTGGTGGTATTCACATAAAACAATACCATCATTGTTCATAAAAGATGGTTTGAAAAACACACTAAATACAGTGTGGTGAAACTGGGATTTTAGATGGGAAATGAAAGAGATTAAAATAAAATAAAGAAAGTTGGACTTGGATCAGTCATGATACTTGCCCCGATTTTGTGCACCTGGAGTACGAGAGAATTGGGAAAGAAAAATAATCCTTAGCACAGAGTCTCAGATATAGTAGAAACTCAGAACAGGTGGCTATTTTTAAATACTAGAATGAAGTACTACTCATCAGGGCTTTATTTGCATCAGCGTGACCACTATTGAACTTATCCTTATTTATAGTAATAGGAGTTGAACTAGTGAAGCCAAAGACCAGAAAGAAACAAGAAGAAGTAGAGAATGGAAAGAATCTTTTTTCATGATAGAGAATAATTAAGATGTAGTAGTAACATTGATTATTGAGTGTTTAACATTCATTCACTTATTTATTCATTCTTTATCCAACCAATATGTATTTATTGAATGCCTGTCTGTGGGTTACTGTTCTAAACACTGGAAATACAGCAGGTAAATAACAAACCCTGATCTTTTTTTTTCTTTAGTACTGAGGATTGAATACAGCAGTGCTCTACCACTGAGCTACGTCCCCAGTCCTTTTTTTTATTTTTTATTTTGAGACAGGATCTCCCTAAATTGTCCAGACTGGCCTCAAACTTAGAATCATCCTGCCTCAGACTCCCAAGTAGCTGGGATTGCAGGTGTGTGCCACCACACCCTGCTTAACAAACCCTGCTCTTATGGGGTTTCTATTCATAGAGGGGAGAGAAGCATTAATAAGTAAAATAAACAGTATGTTAAATGGTGATGTATCCTATGAAGGGAACAACAAAGAAGGGATAAACAAGGTGGGAATGATTACAGTTTTAAGTGGGGAGGTCAGGGAAGGCTTCTCTGAGAGATATTATTTCAACCATTTCATGTATTGGCTCTTTTAAGTCTCTCAACATAGGAAGAGTTACTTTGATTATTATGGTGCTGCTTTCCAGATGAGTAAACTGGGTTCCTGAGTCCTTCAGCTCCTTTTCTAAGATATTATAGGTGCTTATGATAAGAGACAGGGTCAGGGTTCAAAATGCCTGGGTCCACAGCTAGAAGGGATGCTGAGGGATCTACCAGAAAGGGGGAGTGGGAATGTGGTTTGAAAAAATACTGAGTCAATATTATCACAGTACCCATTTTACATTTTGAGAATCCAAAATAAACATCTTTTGCTTGGGAAAAAACAATGTCAGTAAAATTGGGCAAAGTCTTCTGGGCTACTGTATACACCCAGAGGTTACAAAGGATATATCAACTAGTTTCATTATGAAATCTTGAATTAATCTAGCCCTTTTAATGTCTTGCACAGGGCTGTGAACCCCAAGAGAGTTAAGTGACTTGCCCAACATCACATGGCTTGTTTGTTACAGACCCAGGACAGAAAACTGAGCTTGAAAAACAAACAGCCAGCACAACCACACAGTGGGGCTGCCCTGCCAAGTTCCCTTGGCTGTGCGGTGTCTTGTTTAAAGTGCAGAGAAGACAGGTTAACTCCAAGGCTCAGGTCGGTGAGAGTGAATTAGTGAGTCAAGGTAGACCCAGAAGGAGAGAGGGAGTATAATAGAAAGAGAAGCAAGAGGATGCTCAAATGAAGGAATTAAAGGGGAAGAATCCGCGAAGAGGCAATGTGAGATTCAAGGTGGCTCTTTCCATCCTAGGAAGAAGCAGAGAGACAGAGAACGTGCACCACGTTCAAAAATGTTTTCTCGATCTCAATAATCCCAATTTCAGCCCTATGGGATAGCAATGAATAGTGTTGTTTTGTGGATAAACTTAAGTGCAGAAGAACTACTTAAGCTCACAGGGCTGCCAAAAGTCTCCTGATCACGTAGATTTTCTCTATGGGTCTCTTTCTTTTTGCCATCATTTTCCCCTCAGCCTTCTTTCATGTGTATAAGGTGAAGTATTGGGTTTTTTTACCTTTTTACTAAAATAGTTATCAAGTAGCCAATGGTAGCCTTAAGTATGTGGTTACCATGACAACATCACCTTCACTAGCCTCCCCACCTTGCTTCCAGAATCATATGTCACAGAGTAGGTTCCTTTCCTTTGTGGAACTTCAACAGTTGTAATTTCATACCGTGTTTGGGTGATTATTTGCTTAACGTTCTTCGTCTACGCGGTCAGCTTCATAATGGCAAGGACCAGCCAGCTTTTGCACCAGTGTGCCCCCAGCGTTTTCCACAATACTAGCACTCAGGCTCTTCGTAAATACTTGCTGAGCAAATGTTTTGTGGTTTCTCTCGGCTCTTTTCTGAAAGTTACATGGACAGTAACCTTCAGCTCATAATTATGTTAATAGATACTGTATAACGAGTCGGGCCGGTATTTACAGGTAGTACGCGGGTAAATGAATACACACATGCGTACACACGACTGCACAAACAGCCCCGGGCAGGTGCACTCGGCAGGAAGCGAACGCTGTAGAGAGTCCCAACACCGCCGCGCTGGCCCTGGCAGTCTCCGCAGCGTGGGAGGGCACCCGGGCGACAGCGCTGCGGGAGTCCCCGGCCCCGCGGGCCCCGTTGGCAAGTCCCGGGGCGGTGGAGGCGGTGGCGGCGTGGGCGGTGAGCTGCGCTGTGATTGGTCCGCGCCCGCGGGAGGGGCGGGGCTGGCGGCTGGAGAGGGAGGCGGGCGCTCAGCGAGAAGGGGGTGTGCGCGGCTGCTGGTGCCGTAGTTTCAGTATAAACAAGGAACCCGACTGGTTAGGCGGATTTTCTTCCCTTCTTCCCGCGCGCTTTCCTTCCCGGTCCTTTGGTCGTATTTGTAGGCGCGCGACAAACAGCCAGGAGGCTGAGGACCCGGAGTCCATCTGCGGGTAGGTTGTTCCCTGGCTGGGCTGTTTTCCCGGGACCGGAGCTCCGCGGCGTGAGCGCGGGACTGGGCTGCGCGCTGCGCTCTCTTTGGAGACCCGAGAGCTGCACTGGGACTATGGGGAGCTCTCAGACTGCGCCCTGGCTGCCGGCTGAGCTCTGAGACCGAGGGAGATCTTGAGGCGAGAGAGCGCTGACCCTAAGAGCCCTGAAAAGCCGGGGCTAGGGGAGTCCCATGCCCGGCCCCCGTCAGCTCCTGGGACTGACCGGGTCCCAACAGGTGCTAGGCTGAGCCGCTGGGACCTGGGCAGGGATACGCTGGGTTGTGCCTTGCTTGTTTCTCCCCAAACCTACCGCCTGGCTTTCTCTCTTGAGATCTCGAGGATCTCTTGAGTGTTTGAGATTTGTCTGAGGCTAGTCACCTTCATCCTTTTCCAATTTCTTTTCTTTCTGTGCATTCCTAGGTTGTTTCCTTCTACCTGGCCAGTTTTCTCGTGTGTTTGTATGTGTATGGGGTGTTTATTTTTGTTACCGGTTCCGTATAATCCAAGGTCTGATTTAGGAAGGGACCGGGAAACAGGAGTCATGACTCTCATTCCTCAGTGTCTTTAATTCCTTGATTCACGTTAAGTTCTCCTGGGAACCCCCGAGCCGCCTTGCTTTTTGTCTGAGCTCAGGTGAATTACCTTGGGACACCTTTCCAGCGATACTAACATGAGCTGGGGGTACGTGGGCGCCTCATGGACAGACAGCGTGAAAGAAGCTCCTTTTTAAAGGAGATCCTTGGGGACAGTTTCAGTGTTATTTGAAAGGAAAGGGCAAAATAGGGAGCTGGGGTTTATGTGTGTGCAAAAAACAAACAAACAAAAACCCAAAACAAAACGGTTTGACTCTTGCTTCCCACTTTATCTCAAGCAAATTGGCGCAGTTTAAGCAAACAACGTTGCTAAGTCCTCTGACTGCGTCTAAGTAGCATTTTTAATCTCTTTGAATATAGATGTATCGTTTTCACAGATGAATTCGGTGGGTATGGGTTATCCAGCTGTATATGTACACATATTTGTGTATGTATGTTTGGGTGAACGCGTCTCCAAGGAGTCCTTCGTCAGCACCACCATGTGACGATGGTCAGGAACTGCTGGTGTGCGTAGATCTATATTTAGCCCTGGTGATCTCTCATGGCCTGGGAGGGTCTCTGAACTGGGTGCATAAAGGGGAAGAGTCCAGGGATCAGGGTATTGCACTCTTGAATGATGTCTGGCACAGTCAGACTCAGATGGGATGAATAATTATTCTTTCCCCCAGAGCTGGAGCTTGCCATGTGATGACTGTGCCTTAATTTAAACATAGTTGGGACTATGGTGGTCAGTCTATACTAAGAAACAAGGAGGTTTAAAATTAAGCAGAATGGAGATTTGGGAGGAAATAACAGGTCAAATGAGGATTAGAGAAAATGTAGAATTGATTTTTTCAAAAAAGGAATAAAAATGTTTGGTCGTTGAGATTTTTCACAGCAGGAAAAAAGAATGGCAGCTGCTAAACCCTAACATTAATGACAGTTTTATTTGGGGGTGGGGGCCGTTTATGAGAACCCAGGGCACTTTTGACAGAAGTCATGGTTCACAAGCAGTGCTGTATTATTCCTTTCAAGCAGATTTTCTTGAGGATGAGAACATCAGCCACTGACTAGCAAGTTTCTTGTGGGCATTTTCCCCCTATATGTCAGTCTCCTTTGTTTTCCTAGAGGTGGCAACATTTCTGGCTCCTAAGCATTGGCCTTCTACTTTCCAGTTGTCTAATGGAGGTTTCAATTCTTAAAACTTATTTCTCCTATTTTCAGTTTGCTCCATCTTATGTGCTCCACCAGACATTTTATCTGATACCTACCACACCTGATATCTGGGGATCATACTGTCTTTTGGAGAAGAGAATAACCACAAAAATATTTGCCTTTATCGTCCTCCCCTCCCCAGGTTGGCATCTGCCTAATATAATATAGTCTTAAGTATGCATTCATTATTTATCATAATAATACATAGTTCTTGTGCTGTTATTAATGTTTCATTCTTATAGTCTGAAATCTACTACTGGCAAATAGAGTACAATAGATTATATAAAGCCAATTGAATACCACCCATCTAGGGGAAAGAAAAAAATGGTAAGAAAATTGAGGGAGGAATCTAGGAGTGTATTCCCATGCATGCTAGGTGAGATCCTCAGTGTGGCACAGGAATTCATGGGCTCAGCTTTCTCAGTCTCCAAAGGTTACCTGAAGAATTGAACTTGAGAAGAACATTTGGGTAATCTCAAAGAGAGCACTGCCCTGGAAAGGAGATGGGGAAAAGAGGGTACTCTGCCTTGCTTGGGAAAAGAATCAGGACTCCCTGTTCATGGACTGAGACTCTTAATTCTGATGCCATAAATAATAAATGGAAAAGTTTTTATAACATTTTGGGACATCTGAAAGAGGCAAATTGTACTGCTGAACCTACTGTGAAAGATTTATGGGGATTCTTGGTGGTGGTGGTGGTTGAGATCAGGTATTTCCTCTTTATACTTTTCTTTTTTTCAGAACTATAGTAGTCTTTGTTATTGTTTTTTATTTTTGGTTCTCCAGTTAAATCTACAAAAATGAGATCTGTACAAGCCTTTATTATTTAGAATGACAGTTGTTGCCTAGTCCTATGGGAAGATTTCCATCCTGGGAATGAGGAGACTTGGGTTCTGGTGGAGCTGGAGCACTAACAGGTCATGTGTCTTCTCCCTGTACCTGCAACATCTGTAATATTGACATGGGGAGTTGAGCTACATGATTTCTGGATGCCTTTTCTCTCTGTCTTAACTGCTTTATTTTGTGCTCTCTCCACACTTTTGCACTGTTAGCGTGGACAGTGAAGGATGAAGTGATGTGCCATTGGTGTTCAGTTACTTTCTGGGTACATGGACATGAAGAGAGAAGAGTGAAATTCTTTTTATTGATGAATTCATATAGAAATACTATATTTTATTGAATTTCTTGTTGTTTTTCTCCTATAAGTATGAACATTAGAAATTACAAATTACCAATAAATGTTTCTTGGCCAATAAATAAATGTTAAGTCAGTATTATAATCCACTACATTTTTAATTTTTATTTTGATCAGTCATTTTTTCATCAGTTTATATATTTATTATTTTCTCTCAAAGTATGTATATACTTATACTTGGAAATCATTCAGTTGATTCAAATTTTATTAGGACACCCTGATATTAAAATCAGTTTAACACAGAGAAAGCAAAAATTAGTCTTATAAGAAAGGGAAACCGCTTATAGACCAACAATACCATTCTTTTTAGCTAAACGAGAAGAATGGAAGGGGAGGGATAAGCAGTTTTTAAAAAACTTGCATCCAGAAAATAAAATTATCCAAGTAACCATATTACATAATAAAATATAGAGAAAATCTTACTTTTAAAATGCTCTCACTAAGTGTCAGATCCTTTTCATGCTCCATTAACTTGGTTAGAAAATTAAATATTTTAATTGAAGTATTCCCCATATGATATTCTATGGTTTAGCTTGAGATCTGTCATGTATAAATGACAACTCATCTACATATGTCCATACTGTTCAGTGAGATAGCCTCCAGCCACATGGGGATATTTATACTTAAGTTTATTTAAATTGAACGAAACTAAAAATTTAGTTTCTCAGTTGCGCAAGTCACATGTTAAGTGCTCAGTAATCACTGTGGCCAGTTTCAACTATATTGAACAGTGCAGAAGAGAGACATTTCCAGGATCCCAACCCTTTTGACAGTGTTTGATTAGACAATGATGCTTTTGATTATCCAGAAGATCACTTTTGTTCTTCTGGGAAAATGAAATAATTAATTCTCATCATAGATGGGCATCTAAGATATCTGGAAATATAACTGACTGGCTTTGTTAGCCAGTATGTCTTCATTTGTACAGCATGAGCAATGCTCATGCTATGATCATAGGCACCAATTTCTCAATATTTTTTCCCCAGAACTCTAGTTGCCTTTCTTTTGCTTTTCTAAATCATCGCCAACTGTTATTGCTGAAAAAGCACCAACCATTTGAAAGGCAGGGCATGAGGAGCCATCTACTGTTAAACTCAAGAACTGCATGGAGTTGTGTACATAAAGGCAGTTAATACACAGGAATGGCAGCCTGTTTAGATTCACTTCCCATACAGGAAAGCTTCATTTCATGGGAAAGTTTTAAATGAATTTCCAGATCTATTCAGATATGCCATGAAATATCACTTTGTATGTTAATAAACTGCTAACAGCATTCCCCCAAACAAAAGATAACAAATCTTAGCTTTGTTTTTCTTCGAAGGAAACCAAAGATTGTAAATATTTGAGTCACAATTCCTTCCTCTATCAATTAGGAATTAATGAAGAATTTTTTTTTAAAGTAGCATCCAGGAAAGATCAAGCAAAATGTAGATTTACTTCTTGTATGAACACCTATAACTTAGATCAGGAATTAACATAGCCTTTCATCGTGGAGAGAAATGGGATCTTCCTTACTCAAAAACATGGACTTTTGTCCTCTCTTAATGGGGAAATCTTCGAAGTATTTGGAACTCAGCTCCAAAGAATGTACTTATCTTGGAGTTAGTTACTTTCTGTTCACATGCCAAAGAAGTGAGGTGATTGTGTGTTGTCTACTCTGGGTTGCCTTGTCCACACAATACCTCTTTTTCTCAAGGAGGTTAGCCAAAGGTGGAGCTTTTCTATAGTTTCCACAGATGCTCTTAAAAATCTCTGCCTTTGTGACTTCCCCTAATGAAAGAAATGAGAGAATAATCTTCTGTAAATTTTCAAGATCAAAATAAGCTATGTTTTAGCTAGTGTCAGAAGTTGGACTTCTACCTTTCACCTTGACTCAAATCTACAATCAGGTGTATACACCCTGGGAGTGTGCAGTTAGTCTTTGTATGCTAAAGTCTCACATTGCCAAAAGGAGCCTGAAAGTACCTAAAAGTACCAGATGGAGAAATTTATGAAGTCTTCCTAATTCAGGGCTCTACAAGTTCAAATGAAAAAAAGAAAGAAATGGATTATTGAAGGTGCATCTCATCGAAGAGCAAAGTTCCTTTGGGATCTAGATTGGAATTGGGGAACCTGTAATTCCAGAATTTTAAACCTCTCCTCATTAAACAAATATGCTTTCAAAGTTCAGTTGTGATAAGGAGGGCTTTGTCCACTGAAGTAATTTTTTCCTTTTTTTATGGATTGGGACACATGTCCAGCATTTGAACAGATGCTAAAATACCATAGTCAACATAAAGGCCTTGCATTTATTAAATATTGCACTCTGTGTATTGAAAAGGAAAAGAAAACCTTTTGTTTCTTGCACTCCTTTATTTTTTTATGTCATTTTCTTGAGTGCAAAGGAAATGCTGACATGACATTCTGGTAGAGATTTACAAAGCACCTATAAGACGTTGAAGGATAGCTTTTGATTTAGTTCCCACACCCATATTTTCCTTGACCTCTTTTCCAATTTGAATCGTCACCTGAAACCACCTTATCCTGGTGCACCTGCTTCATCATAAATTACATTGTGCAAAAGCAGCCGCTAATTCAAACACAGTCTGCTGTTCAGAAAAAGGCAGCTTTTCATCTGGTGCTTTAGTTGGTTTGAAACCATTAGGCATGCCTTTCAAATCCATTCATCCCGTAAATCACCCAGAGCCTGCTTCCTTGCTGCTGGATCAATGTCGGGCTGAACTTTTTCAGGGTCCTTAGAAGAACATGATCTATCTTTGTGGCCAAATTAGCAGCCTCTGTAAGATGTCTTGTCTGTCAACCAACTTTTCAGCTTACCAAATTAATGCTAAGAGAGAATATTCATCTTCTCTACCTAGGTCAGGTATAACTTTCCTATTGGAACTTGCCTCTTGGAAAGTTTTCCAGCATAATCTTTAATATGCACACTAATTTTTGTGGCTCTGAAGCTTTCTTTGAGCTCAGATTATTGTTTTAAAATCCCAAACTGGCTTCCTACTGTCTAGCTGTATCTCCTTCTACCTCAAAATGCTGCCTGAATTTAGGGGAGAAAAGAAAGCTTATTTCTTTTCATTCTTTTATTATTTTAACTCCATTTGTTTGATATAACCTGAAAAAAAAAGTATTTCATGATTTCTAAGGAGCTGATCTTGAATGTACTGGGCAAGGTAACTTTCAGATTCACCATGTTCTCCTGCTTTGAGGTAGAGAAATGATATCCAGGTTCTTTCCAAATTAGCACATAGGCCTCTTAATCTGGGATCAGAGAATTCCCTTAAAGTATATTATTGGTATATTTCTGCTGGGATAGTAGGGAAGCAGTTTGTGATTTCCTTAAAAAGTTAAGAACCACTGGCTGTATAGAATATATAATGAAGGGTGGGGAATGGCTTACAAATGAAACTTTGTGAGCCTGGCTCTCAAAGTCTCCATTCTGTGTTAATGATGGGGATTTGAATAGTCAGTAGGTTTTTCATGTGCCTCATGCAAATCTCTTTTTCCAAGGGAATTTACTCCTTTGAAGTTTGATTTAACAGTAAATTAAGCTAGTGTTCTTGCTGCTTTGTCACATTCTAATTTTGGAAAATAGTGTTTCCTAAACAAAGTTTTTGATTAGCAGGTCCCTATTGAGAGGTACTTTGAGCTGGGCAAACTTTGTGCTAAAGAAGACTGATGAATAGTGGAGAGGCTGGTTTTGACATTATGTTGGAAAGTATAGAGAGAAGTAAATTAAGAGCTTATGGACCCTAGAGACAGAAAATATTAGTTGTGAGAGCTGAAAGTAGTACATTGCTGCAGATAAAGAAGGCAGCAGAACTATACTGAGATTTAAAAAAAAAAAAAAATGAATGGAAGCTAAAGGTTAAGAGCAACCTCGAACTATCCCTTCTTCCCCTAGAGAAATCATTAGCAAGTGATTTCTGGAATTAATAGAGCCCAGGGATAAATACTTTTCTGGGTTCTCATATCTACTTTGGAGATGAGATTCATTTTCTTAATAAAAACTAAGCCAGTATTTAGTTGGCTCTCACTTTTCAATTCTAAAACTTAAAGCAGGTAAAACTAAAGGCCTGTCCATCAAATCTAAGTAATACTGACAAACAATAGCTCCTGGTGTGGGTAATCAGAAGGAAGATACTTAAGAGAAAACACGCTACTATGTTTATCTTAATAGGTTAAAATTAAGTTTCACAAACAGCACTTTCTGTACCATTCTGCTGAGTTTATCCATTACACAGGCAGTTAATCCTTCATAAAACAGACTGGCCACTTGTTTGAGATTATCCAGGAATGAGTGATGCATACAGTGACCTATGGTATTCTCATAGTCATTTGTCTCATTAAATTTTTGTTGCTGGAGATCCATAAAGTAAATACAAGCAAATATTATGAACTTCATTGGATCAAAGGTGCTGTTTATTGTAAGATGCTCTGTTATTTCATATATTGTTGGAAAAAAATGTCAAACATGTTTTCTTATAATTTGACTGTTTACATGCATCCCAGTTTTAAAGATAACAAAAGTGGCTTTTAAAGTACATGTTAGAGTCTCTGAAGGCTGTTTCTAGATGGAACTATGCTTTGATTGCCAAAGTCAGTAGCTTCAGTACTTCTGTTGACAGTGTGACTTTTTAATAAGAGTAATTAATGGTATTAATATGTCTTTGGAACAAGGGTTTATGTAGAACATGTAAAACATAAATTATTCTAATAGCCTACAATTTGAGACAGACTAGCAGGCTTTTCGTTTTATGGTTAAGCATTAGAAGTTCAAAGACTATTTAGAGTAGAACATGAGTGGTGTCATAAATTTTATACCTGGAATCTGAAGATCCAGGTTTGGAACCCTGCCCTTTCTGTGCCTTCATATGTAACCCAAGCAAATTTTCCTGGGTTTCAGCTTCTTATGCAGCCAAGAAAGGATGAGGAAATGTGCCACGTGAGGAGGGTGCAGAATCCAGAAAGGCATTTGGAGTCAGTAAACACACAAACAGGAGTCATGAAATTCTCAGAGCCTACTACCCTGTGGGTCTCCAGAGTAACCTGTTAAGGGGAACTGAGAGACGTGAAGGCCTATGAAATGTAGGGACCTTTTCCAACACAGGAGATTCCATAGTTAAGAAGAATGTGAGACCAACTAACCAAGAAGAGCTCAAGGAATTGAAAAGATGCTGTCTTGAATATATGGCAAAGTAGATAAAATTGCCCATGGTATGTAAATAAGAGGCTACCTTTTCCTGAGTGACTTTCATCTCAGTAGGTGATTGTTGCTGTGAGCAATTTCAACAGTCAGAGTGGCACCTGGGAAAAGAAACCAGCTGATTAGCCATGACATATCTTTGAGCTTACTTCGAAACTGGAAAACATATTATGACACACTCTCTTCTCACAATTGGTTTGTAAGTGTAATAAGTGATAACCGCAAACTTTTTACCTTGATTAGGCTCCCATTGCTATTTACAGTGTTTTCTTTTGGTACCTCATTGGAGGGAGTTTTTAAGTGATGATGTTTTGTCCCTCCTCAAGGAAATCCTGTGAGAGATACATTTCCAAAGATAAATACAGAAGCCTTTTGCCATGACTCGAATAATAATGTTCTAAGAAGTTTGGTATAAAGAAAACAGGCAGTTGGGTGTGTGTTTGTTTTAATCATTTATATTTTGGAAGGGGTGAGTAAAACTGAAAATATCTGATAGAAAACATACCTGGAGATCAGGCATAAATAACTTTCTGAAGATTTTACAGCTATTGAGTGCCAAAGTTAGGATTTTATTAAATCTGAATTCTGTCCAGATCTGAGGCCTTATCCAATCTAGAGGAATAAATAATTAAGAAGTATAAATGCTTGGTAGATTTTGGTGCTGATTCTTTGAAAGGGAACTCTGAGTGAACTGTGGCTGTCTTGTGGGTCTGTGCTTACTACTGAAAATCCCAAGACAGCAGGGGTGCAAGACAGGGGAGTTCCACTCTGCTCACTTTGTGCTAGACCATGTGGCTGCATCATGTTAGCCTGGTCATTCCAGTTCACCTTCCTGGGTCTCTCAGTTTGCACATTTTTAGAGGAAAAAAGCTTGGACCTGACGACGATGACACATTGGCTTTGGCTGCATCCATGACAATTTGGCAGTTATTGCCAATCACGGGATACATATTCCCTGTGGAGTTATAGTCTCCAAATCTTGCTCATCCTCAGACCCCCTAGGGAACTACTTGTAACTGATTGCAGTTGGAAAGTGAAATGAAATCTATTTTCTATAGCCTGGGTCAGATGACTTCTATGGCCTCTTTGAATGTTCTTTGAATTTATCAATTTCTGGTTTTCTGGAGTTCTCAAGTCCTGGCAGTCATCTCTGCAAAGCACTTTATTAGAATGGTGCAACAACAACTAAGGGAAGCTATCAGGGAAAATTCATGGTTCCTGGCAGAAAAAAAAAAAAATCCAACTTCAAGGGAATTTTACTTCTCATCCGGTATAGGAAGAAAAGTGTGGTTATAACCATGGAAAGCTATTTTTTTTTTTAAGCCACAGGCAACCAAATCCAGACAGGATTCCCTCAAGGTTATAGAAGTAACTTTAAGGCATGGCTCTTTTCTCAGGTTCAGGCCTCCCAGTTTGAGGACATTCTCAGTTTCTCAGGACAAGGGTGGAATGATTTTTTTCTTCCAGCCAAGGATGACCCATTTGCAATGCGTATGTTACACATGAATGATACTCATGAAAACTGGCAATTTAAAGAGGGAACAAGTATACTCTATCCATTGCCTTTTACACTCTTAATGTTGAGTTAAATAAGTAAATAAAATGTTAGTGTTGAGTTAGGAAGTTTTACCAACCAAGGGGATTTGTGTTAACATTGCATTCCATTGTCCCTGATCCTTTGGCTATGATGACCATGTCTACCTACCTAAGTTAAGAGCTTGGCAGCCATGACCCTGGTATAGTGACAAATCCCCCCAGGGTGGCTCTCAGGAATCACTTTCTTCCCATTTGTAGCTTTTTTTTTTTTTTTTTCATAGATCCCTTTAAATTCTTCCTTAGTGCTGATTCATGGATGGGATAGAATGCAGGAGGAAGCTTTTTTCTATTTATTTTTCTTGATGTTCCTTTTCCTAGATGTTGTTGCCACCTGCCAGGTTGGCTTTAGAGTGGATATTTGTGCCTGGCCCCCTCCTGCCCAGGCACGTGCACACATTGTGATGCTCTGTGTCCTCCATTAACTGTGGCTTGAACAGATGCTAGTGGAGTGATGGATGTGACTTCTCAGACCAAGCCCCATACCCCACCCCCATTTGGATGCAAATATCTTTTAGCATCTTGAAAAGAAGGATTAGCCCAGGTTGTGTCCTGCCTCAGCCTCCACACACCCTGTCCCTGTCGGTCCAAGGCCTGGAGTTTGGCTTCCCCTCATTGTTTGCTTTCTGAAACCCCCAGTTCGGCAGCTCTTGAATGCCTCCATTGTGCAGAGCAGCCGCCAGAAACCCCAGTCTGTTGTCAGGGCCAAGCGCTGTGTCCCTAGGAATCCAAGTAATAACTTAATAGCCTCTGGCCTCTATGGAGCGCCCTCTGACAAGGGCTTTGTGAGTTACAAGGCCCACAGATGGAAAGGAGCAATTTATCTCAAGGACTGTCACAGTCCTCCTTGTTCCCAAATCAGGTGCCTCCTCAGCCTGTATGTTTACTGAGAACTGAGACTTTATATACACCTCCCACCCTGAGAATTTGACACAAAGGGGTGAAAATCAACAGCATCTAATCTTCTCAGAAACACGGGAGTCAGCATTCAGCTCTTGGTACAGGGAGACACAAACAACACACACCCTGTGCACTTTGATCCTAAGCCTCTTGTGCACATTAGTTTTTTCAGCTTCAGTGTTGGTGTCATCCCCGTATGTCCAGTGCTAGTCAGCTGTCTCTCAAGCACTGTGTGAGTCTTCCCAGCCAAATTTCAAGGCCTACACATTTCTACCTTAGGAAAATACCCTGATGGGATAAAGCAATCCAAGCTGTTTCCCTGCCCCTCTTCAGCACCAAATGTGAAGGAGTGATATCTAAGTATGACAGCCAGAGTCTTGGATTTAAGTCCAGGTTGGATCCTTTGGTGTATTCATTTTATGGCATTTGATTGATTGACTTGGTACTCAAAAGTTTGCATATTTGTGGTACTAAAACAGCAGCTTGGTTCTTGGTAGGTTCTGATACTGTGTCAGAACCTAAATTATTTTTTTTTTAATTTGTTGTCCTCATTACTATTAAAGCTTAATGTCTATTAAAGCTTTTTATTTCTCGATATTGTGTGTTACTGAAACCATGTTTTCTTCTTTTTATTCCTTTTAGGAAAGCATGCCTCAGACTCCTCCCTTTTCAGCAATGTTTGACAGCAGTGGTTACAACCGAAACCTCTATCAGTCTGCAGAAGACAGCTGTGGAGGGTTGTATTACCATGACAACAACCTCCTCTCTGGGTCTCTGGAAGCACTTATCCAGCACTTAGTACCTAATGTGGATTACTATCCAGATGTAAGTATTCATGTTCCTCTGAAACCTATCCTTGGTATTGAGCAGAAATTATAATATGTAGGGACCATATATACTATACAATTATATATTGGTTACTAAGGATTTTTCTCATAAGAAATTGCATATTGATTATTGAATGCTTTCAGATCAAATCGAGGCTGAGTGTGGATCAGATTTTGGTGTAGTCTCCATTTCAGTTTCTTTTCAGATGAGGTACTACATTATAGGCAGCCTGATATGAATTACATTGTAGGCACCTGAATGAAGTATCTATAATGTTTTGATTCATGCATGCACCTTGGTCCGTAAATAAAAAATGCCAGCGAACATTAGATGCTCCCAGCATTTGATATTTAATGCCTTTTTTATGTCTAATACCATCACTATCTGAGAAAAGTAGGAAAGTATTTGGAAGAGAGAAGATGATATATACTCAAGATGCAATGATTTATCAGTTGGACATCAGATAGCATTTTTGCTTTTGTTTTACCTTAATAACCTACACTTGTATAGATGGTACATTTCAGTAAAGGGAATTCATTACATATTATCTCAATCTTTGCAGTAATTCCAAAAGAGTGAAGGGGGGAAAATTGAAATTCACAGTATTGAGGATTTGCTCCAGCAACAGTAGTCAAATGTAGGTTTTTCTTTCTGGGGCAAGTGATTCCCCACCCCCCTCTTTTGTACAACAGCTATCTCTATAAAACTGATTTGAGTAGGACAATGAAATTTACTCAGCAGCTAGTTATTGATGGAGATTTCACGAAAATAGCTAGAGACCACATTCATTAGTTTTTATAAATACAATGAATATCATTGATGTGCAAAGAATTGTTTGTGCATGCCACTGTAATTCATCATGATGTTTCTTACTGAGTTATCTCTCTGTGTGTGAATTGTTACATAGCATTTTCAGATATGTTACCACACAGGGAAAACTTGTAATCAAAAGTAAAAGGAATCCCTTGTTCAGCCCTGCAAGCATTTATGAGCTACTAAAGGTACCTAAGGGGGGAAAAACCCATGGAATTTCTCTTTTCACTGGGAGTCTGAAACTCTTATAACAAATAAGCACCACTTCATTACTGGCTTCTTGGGAGACAATGTGATTAAAGAAAAGTATATAGTGTAATATTGTGCTTTATCAAATTGCTTAGCCCTTGAGCAAGTAAATAGGTTTCCTAAAAGCCTGCCTTCAAATGTTCTGACACAAATGCTTCAGTGTACCACACTATACACTCTGGAGAATTCTTGAGCTGAATGTGGTAGAGGAGGTGGGTTTTTTTATTTTGTTTTGTTTTTTGTTTTATTTTGGTTTCAATTGAGTTACCATAATACTTGGACACAGAACCATATTTTGTATGGGTGGTATATTTAAGTTAGATTTCTCTCTGGGCTGAATTTCATTCTTTACTAGAGTGAATTATATGACTTGATATCCCAGCTCCCTGAGGATAAATGTGAAAATGTTCTCTGAATAATTTCAGGAGCCAAACTTATCCTGTACTTCTGTTATTTTTAGTATGGTTTGAGGGAAAAGACACATCCGGAGGTAACAGAAAAATCCATCTTCTACTGTCTTACTGTCTGACTCCGAAAGGCATTACTCTCTGTAGCACATTGACTTTGATCAAGAGAACTTCATGAAATAAGGTGTATAATGTATAAGAAAGATATTAATTTCAGAAAGTATGTAACGATGACTTTTTTCTCTTGCCACAGAGGACATACATATTTACCTTCCTACTCAGTTCTCGGTTATTTATGCATCCTTATGAGCTAATGGCCAAAGTCTGCCACTTATGTGTTGAGCACCAGAGGCTAAGTGACCCTGATGGTGATAAGGTAATGAAACATTTTGAACTTCATATTTTTTTTCCTTAGGCATGATAACTCTATGGCTAAGATTTTGTGAAGTTGGTTACCTCAAGTAACCCCAGCTTATCCCCAAGATGAAGAGCATGAGTGATATCATGGCTATGCTTAGGAATTGGGATTGGTTGAAAGGATACCACAAATCTAATACCATGGTGGGTCCCTGGATATTGCCATAAGTTAGTTGCACTTGGCAGGGACATTGTGGGATGGGGGAGTTAGAAATGCTTCTTCAACCCCAAAGATTTTTGCACTAACCTGACCCTGGTATTATTTATTTGATGTAGTTTATGATGAAAGATATCACTGAACTATATTTGCTTTTTCTCCCTAGAACCAGATGAGAAAAATTGCACCTAAAATTCTTCAGCTCTTGACAGAATGGACGGAAACATTTCCTTATGATTTTCGAGATGAAAGAATGATGAGAAACTTAAAAGATCTGGCTCACAGAATAGCCAGTGGTGAGGAGGTTAGTAACATGAATTTAGCACATAGCTGGGTGGGAGATGGTGCTTCAGAATCTCAATGCTTCCTTTTGTTTCTACCTTTGGGCAGATCCTCTACATGGTGTGTTATTGTCCTTCTTGGTATATCAGGGGGGATGATTATTCTATCCCACTTCAAAGGGATGTAATCTAGAGTTTTATGATTAATTGGGGATATGTTCATGTGACTTCATGCCCAGGTCTCGTGTTTTAAGTGTGTTTTGATTTCACTTTACTTATGTCTCTCTTCCTTCTGAAAAGTTTTGACAGAGCTAGCAAGATAATAAATAGCATACTAATAAGCACTAATAGATTTAAATAGCATATTAGTATAACAGTTGTTAAGTAATATTAATAAATCATAAATAGAAATAGACAATCTGGACCAGGGAAGGGAGAAAACAAATATGCCACTGTTGAGAGCCAGTAGGATTGGAAAGGACTGTTATGGGTTGTGTTTAAGTTCCAGATAAAAGGGAAATGCAGCTCGTTATATAATTTTCATTTTCAGGGAAGAAAAAAAAGTACTAATTCCTCAATGCTTTAGAAGAAAAATTTAGAAACCTAGGGCTGGGGATAAAGCTCAGTGGTAGAGCACTTGCTTAGATTGTATGACACCCTGGCTTCCATCCCCAATACCACCAAAATAAATAAATAAATACACAAAAACTTTGCAATAAGGATTTTTGTACAGGGGTCTTAGAATGAGATATTCTTTATATAACTCTTTATAATGATTACTCCTTGATAAAACTAAGACCAGAGATTGGCACCTAAGTTACCAAAGGTAATTCTTTGGGAGAGGAAGACAGAGAAAATAATCCAAGTCTTCTGATGCTAGAGGTCGACTTAAGGCTAGGACCTGGAATAGGTGGAGATTGAAAGTAAATCTCTTAGATAATCTTCCATAAATTCTACTTCCCTCAATTGAGCCTTTGATAAGAGCTGACTAGTTGTGACAAATTTAGTGTTATCCTTTTTGAAGCAGGCCTGGAGGGCTGGTATTCAGTGTTGAGGCTTGTCGAGCAAGGATGTCTTTGTAGTGTCTGTTGTTGCTGGAAACTTTCTGGAAACAAGTTGCTTCAGCAAGATACAACCTTTCACATAGAAGAATGTGGCTGAAACTTTCAGCAATGGCAGTGATGTCTTGTTTCATTCATCTGAAAATACATTCACTTCACACATAAACTTCATGCAGGACTCATTCTTTAAGTGGTGTTATAAAGATAACATTAACAAGACGCTGATCTGTTCTAATCCTTATGATGAGGTTTTCATGCCATTTCCCTAATGCAAAAAAAAAGAAGTCAAACTAAAATTCTATCAGTTTAGCACTTGAAAAACTGGAACTTGGCTTTCCTGCATTAGGTTCTACTTTATGAGATGATATTGAAGTCGGGTGCTCACAATAGCTTTCTGCAAGGCTGAATGGGTCATTTCCTGAGTCATTTCACAAAGTTATGACTATTGTAATCATTTTGCCAGTTTGCCTGTCTCAGCTTCTGCCAGGTTTGTATTGATAGGTCCCTTACTCACAGAGGCAAACATTAAGCCTCATGGAGCAGTTTATAGTAAGTCTTATGTTAGAGGGGTTAGCCCTTGGATAGCTTGGCAAGGTCAGTGCAGGCTCAGTGACCTTGGTTTATGACAGTCTGCTCAAAAGATTGGTGGCATCACAGGGCTTTTTCTTTCATGAAGGCTGAGCCCTCGATCAGTTAGTTCTACATTACAGGTGAGTGTGTGTAGCTACTTTGTATGACAGTCAGCTTATCTGCCTTCTCTGTATTGCTTTTTTAAAACATGAAAATTATAACTTAGTTTTTCCTTAAAGAATCATCTTAAAAACCTTTTTTATTTTTAAGATTAAATGTTAGTGATTTGAAAATGCTAAGTGGATGGCTTTTAGTCCTTCTTGTCATGAGTGTCAGAGAGGGAGATCATTTCTATCTGTAATCAAATGCAACCTAGTCTCTATTTTAGAACAAGATTGAGCCATTCAAAAGTTGGGTAGAGCATGCTTCATAACACCAAGAAAAGGGCCAGTCAGACTTCTGACCCACCTTCTTGTCAGCACTCTTGTTTTAATAATACATTCTTAATAAACATTGGGAAATTCAGCAGGATTTGAGCATGTAAAGAGGAGATGGGAAAATAAGCCAAGTCTAACTGAGGAGCCGACTGACCTAGGGGTTGAGTGGAGAGATGTGCCCACCTTGTCAGGTTGGTGGGTGTCTCAGGAACCTGCTGCTTCTTTGGTTGTTTTTATCCAATATTCAGAAATCAGGTCTACACTTGGCAGCTGGTTGATCTGAGTGTGCTTTGGCAAATCCCCTAAATTCCTTGCTCCTTTCTCATCTCCATAAATCATGCAGTTAACTGCCCTGTGTTAATGTCCCTTCCAGCTCCCAAATTGTGTGATGGATGCTCTTTCCCCAGCTCTTTGCTTGGCAGTCCTTTATCTGTCATATCTTTAAGTGTCTCTCCTCAGATAGACTTCCTCTTGTCACTCTTAGCCCACTCCCATTCCTGGTTGTCACCAGCTCTCCCTTCAGAGTACCTCATAGCATTCTGTGACTTGTAATGACTTTCTGTTTGCTCTCACTGGGTTCCATGCCGTACCCTCGTTGTTCACCATGGCATTTAATAGACTCTCAGTGTTTGAGTGAATGAATGAATGAACAGGCAAATCAGTTACCACAATAGGAAAACATTATTTCCCTCCTGTGGCAGGAGTGTGGGCTTCAGTTGCAACTTGTTGCTTCTTGCCTCTGACTTCAGGGATTTCTTTGGCAGTCAGTGAAGCCAGGTGTGCCCTATATATAATTTAGGCAGGTTTTCGTGTATCTGCTAGGACAGTTCCACATAATTTGGCTTAATATGTTTCTCCCCTGGGGATTTGCCCTAAATGAAGTGGTTTATTAGGACTTGCCTGCAAGAAACATGAAATGGAACTAATGATTGAATTACATGACAAATGACTGTAGTGGCTAGAATGCAATTTTCTCTTCCTTAAGGGGCTGGTCTTTATAATAAGAACTTCTATCTTTATTTGCCAGGTAATTACTGTCGCTGGCATTTGAAGTTATAAAAAAGAATAAGTACATATTTAGCAATGCATGACTCAGTGAGGAAGCATGCTTAATAACACAAAGCTTGATTTCTCAAATGGAATCAAATGGAAGCAGGAAACTTAAAAGAGGTCACACACATCTTCTGTGTTCTCTTCTTTTTCTCTCTTATGTACACATGCAGGCACACACACAGGCACACACAGACCCACAGTGTTACTTGAATATCTTTCTCCTATACCCTGCTGTGTACATTCCCCCTATATGTGTTGGTATATATATATGTCTTTTGCTCATTCTGGTAATCTGAATATATAATTCCTCTCCCCCCTGCCACCAAAAAAAAAAAAAAAAAACCTAAAATATTAATGCAGAATCAAAATCTTTCACCAGATGTACTAGTAGAGCATGGGTTCTCACCCATTGCTGTGTGTCAGAATCACCTGAGGAGCATTTACATCATGCTCCCCAGACTGTACCTCAAATCAATCAATCAGAATCTCTGGAGGTGGACCCAAGCTGTGGGCTCTCCCCCTCAGCTGTTTCTTGTGCTTCATTGTTTCTCAGCTGATATCCTCAGGTGGTGACCTGAAGCAAAGGCGGTCATTTCTGATTCAAGTGTTTTCCATGGGGATCCCAGAAAGGGAAGTAGGATAGGTGCATGATGTAGAAATTAGAATTCCCATGGAATATCTTTTGAGATGCAAATAACGGATGCTATTTTAAAATGAGGGTTTCTTTTGTGGGTGTGGTCTTCTGAGAGAAAAGTTCTTTCTTAGATATCTTGAACCTGTGTTATCCAAGAAATCTCACTGTGGGAAAATTTTTTTTAAATAAATCAAGTCATATAGGAATGCATTCTGATTGTTAAAAAGACAACACAATTTACAAAAAGCACTCAAAAGTTTCACCAATCCTACTTCTACAACTGGTGTCAGTTTTGTGTGTATGTATTCATGCACAGATACACACATCCATAGAAGCAGCATGTATAGTTCATGTGTGCATGTGTGTGTGTTGGCCTCATGTTTGCCACCCTGCTTTTCCACTCAGTGATGTGTCCTGGGGACCTTTCCATGTCAGTGCAGATATCTGTGTCCTCTCTCATCTGCTCCACAGTAGTCAAAAAATTAGTTTTTCTTTTCATAAACTACTTTGTGGGAAGCAAGTGCTTTTTTCTCATGCAGAAAATGTATGATTTTTCTTAGAAAGCCTTAACAAAGACTATAAGTCCCTTATTCACACTGAACTGTGTTCGGTAGAGTAGTAATGACAGTTGTGGGTTACTCTTATAAGTGGGCTTTAATGACTGAAACTGCAACTTTATGACGTGTGTTTTGTACTCTGGATGGTACATGCTGTAACTAAAGTACCTCAAAAAAGTTTATTATTTATCTTAATAAGCTGGAAAATGTTTGCATAATTTGAACAAGTAGTATTAACTCTCCTGAAGACGTGTATTTTGACATCTGGGACAGATGACTAAAGGAAACATCTTCAGGTAGAGTTCTTGGAGTTTTAATGTTAGCTCCATGTTACGAAAGTAGAAGAGGTAGGGCAGCCAGGATGATGGATTGAAAATAGCCCATGACTCAGCCTTAAATTGCTTGGAATGCCAAAGAAAGAGGCATTTTCCTTGAGTGACATATATATTCCCAAACAAATAGCATCTTCTAAACTGATAACCTGAATGTTGATTGAAAGATAGGTTTTTTGAAGATTCATTCTTTACACACTTAGGTATTTCATCATTTGGGGATGATCTGCAAATGCAGAGAAAAATGAGGTCATCTAATAGGCAACCATAAAGAACTCATCAGAATATATAATGACAAGTAGAGAAGAAGAAAAAGAAGGCCATGCTTTTTATCCTTGACTATGCAAGCATGAACCATTTCTCCATGTGTTGTAATCTTCCTTATGTGCAAATATCTCTAAGTTTTTATATGTGCTCTGTTAAACCAAATTACTTCTTTAAAAAAACACGTAGCTCTTATACTTGTCAGTAAATGCCACTCAATTTTCAGATAGTTAATTTCAGCAAATGATACTGTGATACCTTTTAAGAAGTCAGTAAAGCTGGGATGGGATTGTGGTTCAGTGGTAGAGTGCTTGCCTAGCACGTTTGAGGTATTGGGTTCGATCCTCAATACCACATAAAACTAAATAAATAAAAATAAAGGTATTCTGTCAATCTACAACTAAAAAATTATTTAAAAAGGTCAATAAAGCATAAACAAGCCTTTCTACATCTGTAGATTTACTGGGACTGTCATCCTTGAGAGCTGGTAACCTTAGCACCAAGTTTACATTGAATCAGCCCATATGCCTATCTGTGACATGGGCATCATAATCCACTAGAAAGAGAATTACTATTGGCAATTTGGGACCAGAAAAGGAGGACCAAAAGAACTCCATAACTTAGAATAAGTGTGCTCAAAGAGTAGGGAAGTTATTTCTCTGATGTAACAAGTATTTTCAAGGGAAGAGGTTGACACTTCTCTATAACACCTGCAGTGTTTTTTAAACCAATTTCTCTTTAAGTATTGTGGCTATAGCAAAAGGAAGTTGCAAACAAAGTGGCATCTGGTATTAGTGTTGTGGGGAGAACTGCCACGTGCAAGAGTTGGTTGTGAACATTAGTTACTGATTCATGAGCACCAGAGAAATGGGTAGCAGCCAAGTGGAGGTCAGATACCAAAAATGAATATCCACTTCCACAGTGCATGTGAAAGTCAGGAAGGTGGGTGGGCGGGCAAGTGGGAAGTAATCTGTCAAGTAGTTTTCATGTCCTCAGGCTGATAAAATTGAATGATAGGAATGGAGAAATAAAGAAAGTGGCCTAAAAGAAAATGTTAGAAAAAGAATGCTCTTGGGTGTAGGAAAGACGGTGGAATGAGACAGACATCATTACCCTAAATACATGTATGAAAACACGAATGGTGTGACTATAGTTAGTGTACAACCAGAGACATGAGGAATTGTGCTCTATTTGTGTAATATGAATTGAATTGCATTCTGCTGTCATATATAACAAATAAGAATAATTTTTTTAAAAAAAGAAAGAAAAAAGGATGCTCTGACTTGAGGTCACTGTATTTTAACTTTCCAAAAGTAAACAGATGCATTTCTACCAGAGAGCAGTTAGTTGTGTGTAGTCTTCATTAACACTGGATCCCCTTGATAGCTCATCTGTAATGTCTATAGTGTTTTCAAGGCCCAACCTGAATTGGACTGTCCATACCAACCTGAGAACAATGACTAAACCCTACAAGTTTGGAAAGATACTTGATGTGTTTGTGTCTCTTTTAAACTATTAGAACTATTTGAATCCTCCTGTAGGTTTGCTGAACTAAGTTGATTGCCCAATCTCAAGGTAAAATCACTCACAGACATAGTCCCTGAGGCTGCCTAGTACTGAAAAAGGACATGCAAAGCAAGATTGTTATTCTTTGCTTATTCCCTAGCAGACATACCGGAAAAATGTCCAGCAGATGATGCAGTGTCTCATCCGTAAACTTGCTGCCCTCAGCCAGTATGAGGAAGTTCTGGCAAAAATCAGCTCGACATCTACTGATCGGCTCACAGTTCTCAAGACCAAGCCACAGTCCATACAGAGGGATATCATTACTGTCTGCAGCGACCCTTACACGTTGGCCCAGCAGCTGACTCACATAGAGCTGGTGAGGCCCTGGTCGTCTTTGCCCTTTGCAACCACAGGTTTTGTTTGCTTTGGCAACCAGACAATGTATCTGCCAGCAATAATGTCACAAGAGAGGTCAGAGTAATCCAAATAGGAAATAATCTATGAAATAGGATTTGTAGGCATTTGAATATGAATGCTTTTGATATTCTGGGAATTTACTTGCAAATAAACACTAAACAAAAATGAAAAGCAGAGTTTATTGACCTTCCTAATTTTCTGCCTCTAATTAATTTTTCCATGACTGGCTCAGTCTTCAACTATCTTATAGAACGTTGACCTAAGCAGAAAATTGCTTCTGTTCAGACCTTGAAGATAATGAAACAATTGGGGGTTAAAAGCTTATTTTATAATTTGCATTAAGAAATGGGGGTGATGCCAAAAGCCATTGGAAGGAGTTGACTTTTCATTTTCTTTAATGCTGTTGATAATGCTGGATTTTCATTTCAGGAGAGGCTTAATTATATCGGGCCAGAAGAATTTGTTCAGGCGTTTGTGCAGAAGGACCCTTTGGACAATGACAAGGTAATCTATCCATCTAGAGGTCAGTTCTAAGACTAGAACTGGAACGCCTTAGTTTATGATAATAGATAAGACATCCAGGCTAAAACTATTCTGTTTTAGGTTTTAAAATCAGGAAGTTAGTTAGTTAGTTTCTTTCTTTCATTAGCCATGTGTGATTCACTGCAGTTCTTCTTGAGCCAGATCTCTGAGTGCCTTTACAATATTCTTACCCCATCACTAACTTTTAGCCTGTCTTTTATCCTTATTGGGGAATGTAATAAGCCCTTTATAGCAAGTAGATGCAGGCATTTGTGGTAATGAAGGTAGAAGATAAAAGCATAATGATTTTAGCAGATTAAGCCAGAAAGAAAATGAAAATAACAATGCTGTGCTCATGATTCAACAATAGCATGGGCAGGAAAGACAGGATGCACATACATCCAGCCTGCTGAGCACGAATCTTCAATATTCCCTGCTTTGCCTCTTGTTTGAAGGTAGATTCCCTCATGACAGGTTTATGATGGAGCCCCCACATTAAGAAAATAATACTGGACACAGAATATAAAATCAGTGTACACATGTAAGAATTTTATCTTCCAGTAACCTCCATCCGTAAGCATTTTGAATTATAAAGCAAAAAAGACTGCATCACCCGCTGATGAAAGTCCCCTCTGGGAGTAGGGGCAACAGCTGTTTTCCGGCCTTAGAGTAGTTCCTCTCAGTACGGGAAGTGAAGAATATGTTTTGCAATAGAAGGCTAGTGGACTTTTTTTGTTTGTTTCTTTTGGAAAAAAATGCAAAGGGGTTAATGAACTTCTTCAAGCTTGGCCTTGAACTCCAAGATGAGATGAACTTCTTTTGCCTTTGAACAGTGTATCACTCACCCTCCTAAAGACCAGGATAGTGTAGACTTCTATTTATCATCTTTGGAAGATATTTTGTTTCTTGATACATGATGATCCAAAATTTTGTTCAGCAGCTTAATTTTAGGAGAAGGTTTTCGAGGCCCCTGCCCTGTCGGCCTCTCCTTCCTGTGTTGATAGCAATTGGTATTTGTATCCCATTAATCAGTGCAAGATTGTTTTTGAATGCAGCCAGAACCCTTCTTTTGAATTGTGTTTCTGAGGACAGATCTTACCCAAAGTAACTTAATTTCTTGGGAAGGTAGGGAGGGGTATTTTTATGCATGCATCAGAGTATATTTTTAGACCTCAGGTTTCACAGAACCTAAGAGATTTTGGTATTTCTGTAAGAATAATCAAGAATGCTAATGGTCCTGGTGGCCTCTCCTCTTCCCTCCTCTCCTTCTTCCTGTCATCCTAAAAAGCCTTCCTAATCCATAAACTGAGAATCAAGTCCCCATGTTGGACAAAATGAGAGCCCAGTCTAGTCTTTTTTTTTTCTAACTTACCCACGCACTTTGGTTTCTCCATAGAGTTGCTATAGTGATCGGAAGAAAACACGAAACTTAGAAGCTTATGTGGAATGGTTTAATCGCTTGAGCTACTTGGTTGCTACTGAAATCTGCATGGTGAGAAAATGAATTTTCTCTGTCTTCTGGCTCTTGATTATTTTTCGTACTTTCTTTACATTTGTGGGCCTGCATGTTGGATAACTGCCTTCCATACTTTTTTCCACTTAGCCTGTAAAGAAGAAACACCGAGCAAGAATGATTGAGTATTTCATTGATGTAGCTCGAGAATGTTTCAACATTGGCAACTTTAATTCCTTGATGGCAATAATCTGTGAGTATTTTCTGGTGGATATGTGTCCTTAATTTCTGTAAAGCAAAATGTATAAAATTGTGAAATGTGCTCACCAAAAATCTGCAAATAGTTTTATTTATGAAAAATGTACTTTTGAATATTGAAATTTAGAATGTTCAAAATGTTTTAAATAGCCAAATTGGTACAAGCAAGTATACTTAATCTTTCTTAAGCATGCAAGAGTTCGTGGAATACTTTTAATTTATCTTCAATTAAATATTCTCCTGTAAAAGCTGAGAACTGATCATTTTCTGATTGCCTGTGTTCCTGTACTTAAAGTTGCAGTCCTTACTACTCCAGCATACCAACCTTCTACTCTATATATCATGGAGATTTTTAAAGCCAGAGACCATGTTACTTTCCATTCATTCTATAAACATAGGACATGAAATAACAAGTCTTAGGTGTTCTAGTTTATACCTGTTGTCTTGCTATGATTATTGATAATGACCCTTTCTTTGAAAAATGTACTAGTTTATATGACAAATTATATGGCCATCCTACACATTATAGGTGCTCAGTAGATATATGAATAAAAGAACAAAGGAGTTAGGGTCAATTTGATGCTAGAGAATCTATCAAATTTAATTCAGTAATCTGAATTACTGACAAAACCCCCTTCTCTAATTCTTTATTCCATTTTGTTTGCATGTAATTTCCCCTTTGCTGCTCTCATAAAAATACTGGCCAGATTTCAACTGTTTTTTGTTTGACTCACTCCATGAAAACAGTGAACTGAAAGATTATCTGAGACAGAAATCTGAAAGGTTCACAGTCTAATAAAAAAAATTACTTAATTTCTCTCTTCTGCCATCAAAAAAATGTCAAAGCATGTCATCCATGCTTTTCATTTATCATCTTATTAATCCACTCAACATTCCTACAAGAATAAGCTGAGTTCCAGAGGAAAATAATTTTCCCAGGGATGTCCAGTTAACCATTGACTGATGGAAACTCAGTCAGGGATCAGGAAGCTACAGCTCATGGCCCAATCTGGCCCACTACTATTTTCTTTATGACTAGTGAGCTAAGAGTAGTTTGAATATTTTTAAATGATTGAAAAAAAATCAAAATAATATAATATTTCTAACATGTGAACATAATATAAATTCAAATTTCAGCATCCCAAAATGAAGTTTTATTCAACACAGCCATAGAAATTTGTTTATATAATTAACTATGACTGCTTATGCACCATAACATGACAATGTATTGTAGTTTACTATGCAGACCATATTGCCTGCATAGCCTAAGATGTTTACTACTTTTCCTTTTACCAAAAAAAAAAAAAAAAAAAAAAAAATGTGCTTACCTCTACTCAAAGCAAATGGGATCATTATGCGCTTCTGGGCTGGAGGAGAATTTGCAAGAAAAAGTTGTAAAGCTAGAATTTATCACTTACTAACAATTTGTTGAATCCAATTACTTACATTTAGTACTGAACACTTTCAGTAGTATAAATTGGAATAGCTTTTCTTATATCTCTATTTCAATTTTCTCTTCCTCCCATGCATTTTAAATGGGAAGCTGGCATGAATATGAGCCCAGTCTCTCGACTAAAAAAAACTTGGGCCAAAGTGAAGACTGCAAAGTTTGACATTCTTGAGGTAAGTGAAACTGATGTTTTACTGTTCAATGTTTTATACCTGGAAAGTGGGATTCATTTGTACGATCTGTCGTCTCTGATAGTGTTGCACAAGAAAAAGCCTTACAGACCAAAAGGAAAGAAAGGGATTCAGATTTCAGAAAAGGAAAATAAATCAGGTTTTGGACTAGTCTTTTTATAAAAAGAGTGTCCATTTTGAGTTTAACTGGAGAAGTGCTGACTGTCAATCACAACACATTGTATGTGGAAATAGAGTTGGGGTCCTGAACAGTTGAGGAGTTTATGTCCCAGTTTGCCTAAACTCGATTTATTTATTTATTTAATTTATCTGTAGTGTCTCAGTTAAGATTTCCTCATTCCCACAGAATATTCTTTCACCATTCTTTCAACATTTGTAGTTAATTTGTGCAAAGCCCTTCCCATGTAATTGTGAGGATGATAAGAATTGTGTACAAGGCATGTGGATTTGAATCGCATTGATTCATCTATTCCCTTGGTGTATTGATGCTTTCAGTCTACTGTCTTTGGAAATATAAGAATCCTTTCCCAAGTTTTTTCCCAATTGGAAATTATCATTAGATATCTCATATGATGCCTTATTCATGTTATCTAATAAATTTGTTTTCCTTCTTGCAAAATGTATGCTTTCAATTATTTTGAATGCTTTGTTATCAAATGTAAAGAACAAATTCCCTACAAAGTGGCTAACCATCACCTAGCCCAATGATCCTCAAAGGAAAATTTTCTAATGTTGAGGTTTGACTCTTGGTTATCAGTTTTAAATCTGATATTAAGAGTTAGCAACACAGATTGGTTTAGGTTTATATGATCAGAATTGATATTAGCTTGTAAAACTGAACCAAACATCAGAAAACATTTGTGTTCCAATGTGTTGTGTGTACAAATATGTGTATGAGAGGAATACATCTTATTCCTAATGAGTTCCCTAACTTATTTTGAATTGCTTATGTTTAGTTTAAGTTGTGATTTTTTTTTAAACTTCTACAGATGAGAAATAAGTGGTTAATACTCTTCTCTCTTTTATCTGTAGCATCAGATGGACCCTTCCAGCAATTTCTATAATTATCGAACAGCTCTTCGCGGGGCAGCACAAAGGTCTTTGACTGCTCATAGTAGCAGAGAAAAGGTATGCACTTAAAGCAGTGTGTAATTTATGATAGTCACCACGTTTTACACCGGAATGCAATGGGAACTACTTTACTGAGCTTCTTTTACCTATTCATAACTAAGACAGATGCACATCATAGAAATTTTATCACTTGACACATAGAGAAAGAGGAATGCTAAAGAACTTTGCAAATACATAGTACTATGTTATTGTTACATTACTAAAGTGCTTATTTTGTAGTGCATCTTGTGTTTAAATAATAAGTCATATGTTAAGGTGACTAATAGCATTAGAGAGTAATTTAATTTAATGGAAAACAGACATTTAAGCTCTGCACAAGGTGCCTGACTTAATGTAACCCTTTCTTTTAAAAGAATTAGCTTACCTCCCATGGTTAAGTCATTTATTTTCAGAAAGTAGGCTAGTTGCTATAGCATTAGGCCTGCTGTTACTAATTGGATATGCAGGTGGCAGAAAAAAGTACAGGGATGATGTCTGTGAAATTAATGATCCTCTCCCTGTCTATGCTTAAGCAATACTACCCTGGATCTAAGGGTCCTCTCTTGGCACATTTTGTTGTCATATTTCCTTACAGAGGAAGGCAAGTCATCTCAATGTTGGCCATGGCGTTATTTGAGAAGTACTTACCTCGTTTTAGTAAATGTTTAGTGAAGGTTGCTTGGTGGTGTTATCTTCCGTTTAGATTCTGGCTCTCTTTTACCATAAACTATATAGTAAACAAATAAAGGAAAGGGGAGGGGGTAAAATAATACTTCACAGCATTTCCATCATGTCTCCAGGTTTATAACCATTCCTCATAGGATCACATGGTTTTCAGTCCCTTTGCCTTTCTGTCTATGTTTCTGTGACCTTTTGTTTCTGCATGCCAGCAGAAAAAAAATAGTACCTTTAAAATACAGTTTTGGCTCTCTGAATTAAGACCATTTAAAAAGAGAATTGGAAAATATAACTTGAGAAGTCCCTCCACTAAAGGCATCATGGGCAAGACCTTCTAAAAATCAAACTCTCTCTCCTACTAGTAACCTGTATATTCACTTAGCTCATAGGAATCCAAAGTCCTTATATTCTGACTTTTACTGCATTAGCTTTATGTTAGATTTAAGGGCTACAGATATGATGGGAATTATCTTTGGGTAAATGAGAAGTTGAAGAAGCTTGTGAAACTTCTTTATTGTACATGGGCTTAGGGAACTGAACAGTGAAATACTCTCAGGGAGATTGGCTGTTTCCAATTCCTTGGGAGAGCAACTCATTCAATAGTAGAGAATCATGCAGGCATCCATGCATGCAAACTTCACATGAGGAACACCCAGAATGTATAATCCAGCTAAAAGCACATGGCCTGCATTTAGAAAAATTTTATATATCAATGTGAGAAAATAAATGATTAACACCCCATGTCTCTCATAGCTCAGCACCAAAGAATAGAGCACAGGAATATAGTTCTTGCTTTAAGAACTATTACAATGTACAAATATTACATCTTGGTCACAATTTTGTTCTCATTTCCCCGTGACTGTCATATGATGATGTATCTCCATTATATTTTAGGGCATACCCCACCTGGGTAGTAGCTTAAAAGCAAACATAGACAATATTTTGATGGATGAGCATCGCTGTGTTCCATTACGCCCCTGCAATTAGAATTTCATGTAATTTTCATGTATCATAAGGTATTATTCATTTGATTGTTATCCAGCCACTTAAAAATGTAAAATATGTGACTCCTAAACCATCCAAAATTGGGGCTAGTTTGCCAACTTCTAATTCTTACCACCACCAGTAAATGGTGGTTTCAAATTCTTAACTGATGCCTGACAGAGTCCAGCACTTCTCACCCTTAAGTAATTTTTGTTGATTGTTGAAGTATACTTTTATCATTATTCTGATGGTGTCTTAGTTCTAACACCATAGAAAAATAGCCAGTAACATTAGAAGGAGAAGGTAATGAGATCTTTACTAATTCAGCCTTAGCAACTTCACAGACAAAAACAAATGATTAAAAGCATATTCAAGAGAGCTATCAAAACTGAAGATTCAATTTGCTTATTTTCAGAAATCAGTGAAACAAAAAAATAATGAACACCTTTTTAAAATTACTTCAGGGGTATGTTTTCCTGTTTATTTGGTGTAGAAGTACCACATGAGCCATGAGCTTAGGAAACTTCAAAACCATGATCTTGAGGAAATAAGAGACCCACAATATATGTTTGGTATATTATTTGTATTGTAGAAAATTTAGAATCATTAAAAATATGTTGGCATTTTAGAGAAAGTGGAAGTTATTATATCTGAGCCTTTTTCTTTTTCTTTTTTTGGTAATGGGTATAGTAAGATTTAGGTTACTTAATTAAAGATTATTTGGGATTAATTATTGTAAAACGTCACTCCATCAAACCAAAGAATTCAGGCAGGAAATTATTGTTAAAGAAAGTTCAAGCTGGACACTGTGGCACATGCCTGTAATCCCAGTGGCTCAGAAGGCTGAGGTAGGAGGATCACGAGTTCAAAGGTAGCCCCAGCAAAATTAAGGCACTAAGCAATCCCTGTCTCTAAATAAAATACAAATAGGGATGTGGCTCAGTGGTTGAGTGCCCCTGAGTTCAATCCCTAGTATCAGAAAAAAAAATAAATAAATAAAGAAGAAGAAGAAGAAGAAGAAAGAAAGTTCATTGTAGAGAGTTATTGAATTTCACTCACACATTTATATTTCTCCCTCACTGTGGCACATCTGTCTCACAACATATTGTACCAGGTACTTCTGAGGTGATTTTCCATGACAGCAAGTGCTAACTTGTTTTCTCATTCACAGGCCATCTTTATCCCATAGGCATGTGTAGCCATGATTGCCCATAAGCTCTCACATTATCTTGAGCAATGCCCTCAAGGATCAAATAAAATTATCCAGGGGGAAAAAATTATCTAAACTGTAGACATCTAAATGATGTGGCAATATAAATGATGGGCCACACACCTTAAATCTCAGTACTTTCCAGAGATAATTCTTCTATTAAGATTTTACCATAACTAAGAGGTTGATGAATGAAAAGCAAGAGTGCCATTTAGATATTTTTTTCTTTTCATTATAACTAGAATTTTCAGATTTTATTACTTGTTACTCTGCACTGAGAGAAATAGGAAGAACTATAGGAAAAGCATTTGCCCATCTATTTCCCAGTACCACTTATTCTCGCTATGTTTTGGTTAATATTAACATTTGCACCTTAAGCAAAATTATGCAAGGGAGGAAGTGGCTGTCACATAAGGTGTACAAAGCACTATATCTTAGTTCATTGTGGCCTTGCATGCAACTCACAGTTAATGTTGTTTATTAATCCTTGGAACTGTTTGATGAGATGCTAAATGTTTATTTACCTAGACAAACTAGAATCTTTTATTTTCTCTAGATTGTGATACCATTCTTCAGTCTCTTAATCAAAGATATTTATTTCCTCAATGAGGGCTGTGCCAACCGCCTCCCAAATGGCCATGTCAACTTTGAGGTGAGTATGATAAAGTAGGATGAAAAATCAGGGCACAGAGGGAAGTGCAGCCTCTCTAGCACTGCATCCCAGGCCTGGCTGCAAGAGCTGACTCTGTAGTTCTACAACAAACTTTCTCTTTCCCTATTATTTTATAAGAAATTATTAATACCAAGTAGAATATAGTTGCATTATTATTATTATTATCATCACTATTTAAGGGAATGTTTACCTGGACCAACCTAGCAAATACAGTTTTTATTAGATTTCTTAAGTATGTAATACAGAAGCTTAAAAACCAAAAGGAAGCATTTTAAAGGGAATTGTCTCTTGCAGGCTTAATAATTTTTGATGATCACCTTTAAAATTCTTCTCCTTTGCTCTCTTTCAGAAATTTTGGGAACTGGCCAAACAAGTGAGTGAATTTATGACATGGAAACAAGTGGAGTGTCCATTTGAGAGGGACCGGAAAATCCTGCAGTATCTGCTCACAGTGCCAGTCTTTAGTGAAGATGGTGAGGCCATTCAGTTGTAACCACACTGAGCATCCCCAAATCCTGCATTTAGGAAACAAGCATATAAATGTTTCGTGCTTGATTCTGCATAAAACTAGAGGCCAGTCCTCTAATCTGTCCCAGCTTAAGAGCACAGAGAACCTTATGATGTCTTCCTACAAATTTTCACTTAATATTCATCCATAACCAGTGTGTTTCCAAATTTAAATCCTTTCAAATCCCTGATCTGCAAAGCTTTGAACATAAATGGAAAGCTATTGGAGGATGTTTTTCTTTCTTTCTTTCTTTTTTTTCTTGTTTGGACTTGCTTCAGTGGAAAAGAGGTGTTTTGTGTTTTGTTAATAGACAAGGTAATTTGGGGTGGGGGAGGAAAAAACCCCAAACAGTAAATTGTTATCACCAGCCATTTCAAGAAGTAAAAGAATGTCTTGACCTATTAAACTATAAGGACATTAAGGCAGAAAAAGTGAATGAATATGTATAGAAAGATTTATCAGAAGAGAGAGAGAGTTCATAAGACTTGGGGATTTGTTTTATTGATTCTTTTTTAATATCCTAACATCATAGGAATCAATAGCACCCATTGGCTGAAGTTCCTTATCATAGATTGATAGTGTTTGCAGTAATGTCTGAAAAACATTTCGAGTGACTATTACCTATTTCAGAGTGTAACTTGATTGTTTCTAATCTCTATAAATAGGATTAGTAACAACCTTTCAAGTTTTCAGATGAGGATTCTATTTTATTTAAAAAATAAAACATATTAGAAGAATGAAAAATTGGCCTAGAAAACCTGTAAAGGGTTGTTTAAAAACTGAGGGTACCAGGAAAGAACTGTCACCCCTTTCATTGTAAAGAACATAAATCTGAGTGTATGGCAGCATTATGTGGTTTGCATTTTGTAAACCTTTTTGCCTTATGAATTCTTAGTTAATTAAATGTCTTTTAAGCTTAGAGGCCCTGAGGTTTTTGTTGAGAGTGTCAAAAATGATGTTATATGGTCTTCAAGAAATAATGAACCTTCTCAGTCATAATTTGATATCTGAAAGAGAGAGTTGTCTTCAATATGGGGTCCGGTTGCGGGGGGGATAGATGGAGGTGGATAAGTGGCAGGCTCCAGTATTGACACATGGTCTCTTTTGGTTGATTGTAGCTCTCTACCTGGCATCTTATGAGAGTGAAGGACCTGAAAATCATATAGAGAAAGACAGATGGAAGTCTTTAAGGTGGGTCTCATTGCTTCTCATTGCAATATAAATCTACAGGAAATGTTAGCTTTACCTGAAGAAAGCCACACGTGTTCTTTGGGAAGTCCCCACTCACCTGTTCCAAGTCCTCTACACCATATTTCCTGCTAACTGAATCTTTGTGGCTTAGAATTTTCATTGCCCTAATTCAGTTTTATTACTTTACATTTTTTTTTATACTGGCAGATACACAGTGACTCTGTTCTTCTTTCTCCCATAATATAATAGAATGAGGAATTGAAATTATCCATTGGTACAGAAAACACCAACTATTTTTCTTTGTCTAAAAAATCAGAAGTTCAAACTTTATCTTTGAGTAGTTCTTCTAACCCGGAAATATTTTTTTGATCTGAGATTAAAAAATGAACAAAATATTGGTTTGGTTAATGCTGGACCAGTTAACACTGATAATGTTGGGGCCATTACTTATCAACTAACTGGATATCAGACCCCTTTTTGGTTTCAGAAAGAAAACTGGGACTTTAAATAAAATAAGGAGTTTCATACTTTAAAATGTTGCGATCCCATTAGAATTTTCACACAAAATGTGTTAGCATTTGCATTTTAAGAATCTTGAGATATGGCCGGGCACTGTGGAGCACACCTGTAATCCCAGAGGCTCTGGAGGCAGAGGCAGGAGGATCGCGAGTTCAAAGCCAGCCTCAGCAATTTAGTGAGGCGCTAAGCAACTCAGTGAGACCCTGTCTCTAAATAAAATACAAAACAGGGCTGGGGATGTGGCTCAGTGGTCGAGGGGCCCTGAGTTCAATCCCTGATATGCCCCACCTCCCTCAAAAAAGAATCTGAGATACTTTAATAGGTAAAAAGCAGTGCAGGGCCTCATATAATATAATCAAAATTGCTATCACTGTATTTCTACTAAGCTGCTCCAGGAGTGCGTGCCTTTGGGTATGTTCCAGAGCTGACAAGTACTTTTTCTCTTCTTCCTTTCGTTCTCCTAGGGACAGTTGGGAGCTTACATTATATTTGATATTAGGCTAGATTTCATGAACCAAGATATCTAAGATACACTTTTTTTTGTGTGTGCATGTTTGATTTGTGTGTTTCAAAAGAAAACTTAGGCCACCTTCTTTGTACCTCTCAATGAGGAGGGATGAGGTACAGAGGTATCGGAATTATTATCTTTAGGACAAGCTGAAGTGATAGATAAAGGACTGAAGATGTTTCTTGTACCTCAGACACAGATAAAGAGGGTCATAAAGAATGGCTGGCTAATGCCATGAGTCCTGGGGACATTATAGTCCTGCTAGGTTGATGCCCCAGTTCTTTTTTTTTTTTTTTTTTGTGCCTGTGTCACATTTCCATTTAAATTTTGCATTACTTTGTTTTTGAATTAAAAGATATGTGTGGTATTCTTTAATATTTTGACATGCAAAATGAGTTTTAAAGTCTACACATCTAACTAGATAAAATGTGGAAATAACTCCTCTAAAAATGAAACTTTTTAAGGTGAATTTCATCTTTCATACTTTTTCTTCTTAATCCATCCTTTCTCTTTTAAAAACTTCAAGTTTGGTAAAGCCCTTGGGTATAGCTTAGCTATTATTACTTTTCTTAAAGATTTTTTAAAAAATTATCCAGGGGACAGATTGACTATGCATAATGGATATGTGGTATCCGCATTACCTGTGGCATCCAGACATTAAAATAATCCAGACCTGCCAACACTTGTGTTTAGTTGTTTCTCTGTTATGATACCTTCCTACTGATGAGTGAATCGGTTGTAAGATTGATTAGTCCAAGGTTTGATAGTAAAAACTAAAGATTGAGTTGCATAATCCTTTCCCATATCTCCATGTGCCATATACACAGTACATGATAGCATTGAACATTTGATTTGTTGAAATGCAACCAGAAAATTTAGTGGAGAATTTAGAAATATGAGGTGAAAAAGAAGCTGTACAGGCTTCCATTGTGTCCAGGAATGGATCTGCAGTTGTACTCAACTCCAAAGTGCTCATAATACTTCTTGTAAGAACTGAGGGGCGGACTGGCAGCGGCCGAAAACAAAATTAATGGTATATGAGGAAATATGTGTATAAATATTGAAGATATATTCTTTGGTATAAAAGACTAATTTACATGTTAAGATTGTTTTCTAAGGAGGCTTGAGGAACAACTTCCTTTCATGTTTGTGCTTAAGCCTTGCACACACCATTTATACATCCTGTCGGTTCTCATGGTCATGATCTAGATCCAGTGCTTCCCTCCTACTTGGCCCTTCTTTCCCCAAAAAGTTCCTCCTGCACTCATACACTCCTGAGGCAGGCTTCTTTTCTTGTTGGTTGCTATGTGTGGTTTTGTGCAGTGTATGTGTTTTTTCCCTACTACCCGATAGGCCCCTTGAGGGCGAACACAAGGTCATTCCCCTCATGTCTGCCTCAGCCCTGGAGCCTTGCAGCTCCTGCTCCTGCAGTGTGAATGACATTGTTTTACTGCATTGGCCAAAGCATAGTACCCACCAAAAGGATAAACAGTAGACACTAGTCTGTCACAGTTCACAAAATTCCATGTTAAGCAAATACTAAATATTCTAGAATGATAGTTCTTACCTGAAAACTTTTCAGTATATAACTTTTTTGAGAGTCATAAAATATTTGTATATAGACACTTTTCTTGCTGTTCCCAGAGTCATTAATTCCAAACACATTCATCAAAGGCAATGACAAATCCACCTCTGAGGGCAGACACTTTTCTTGTCACTTACTATTTAAATGATCCCAATGGTCATAGAATGTGTTGTAGAAGATGCTTTTATCTACTTAAGTAAACTTTCCTATTATAAGACTGGCACCTGCCTTTTAAGCTTTTAATCTTGAATGTTCTTTGTGCTTTTTTGGTTTTTGTTTTAATATAAAACCACTCAAGATCTACACTTATGTATAAACAAAGCTTTTGCTATCTTCCTTAGAAACTATTTTAAGTGACTAGCAATTTTCCTAAAGGGCAAAGATGACTTCAAAGTTTGATCACAATCCTATTACAGGTTTTGGTTATATAAAATTGAATCCAAGACCTAGGACAGGTGGGTGCAATGGTGCATTCCTGTATCCCCAGGAGGCTGAGGCAGGAGGATCCCAAGTGTGAGACTAGCCTTAGCAACTAAGAGAGACCCTGTTTCAGAATAAAAAATAAAAAGGAGTGGAATAGAGGTCAATCACCCCTGTTTCCATTCCCAATACAAAAAATAAAACCTAGGAAAGACAAAATTAATATTAGGCAATGTTTTAATCCTAATACTAATAGTCTTCTGGGTGCTGACTTAAATGGTTTACTTTATTGCCCAGGTCGAGCCTCTTAGGCAGAGTTTAACACACGGAAGCTCCTGCTGCTGTTGCTGCTGCCTCTGCTGCCACTGCTGCTGCTGTCGCCGCTGCTGCATCATGCAGATTTTGGAGGGGCTGGCCTTTGTTTTCTGGCATCTAGTACTAGGAAAACTCATGAAGACCCCACAGCCCTGAGAGCGCTCTGGTCAGCAAAGCAAGGGAGCTCACTCCAGAGCAGATGGGAAACTCCATTCCCACAGCTGACAGATTGACTCAGATTCTGTGAGACTGAAATGTTCGCTGAAGACACTTGAGAAAGAATTCTCTAAAGATCCCGGCTCTGCACATGATTCATCTCCTGGAATTTCCATGTGAATCACAGCTCTGCACCTGGACGGAGTTTTCTTTTGTGTGTGTGTGTGTTTTTTATTTGGTTGAACATTTGCTGCTAATGGGACTTACCCAGCTGAGCGCTGGCTGTTAGGAAGCCCATGTTTCTTTGTTAATTTAAATTAAAAAGGGAGAGGAGGGAGGGGAAAAGCCCCCCCTTGGTTTTGATCTCAGACCTCAGCTCAAGCAGTATTGCCAGAGAAGGCTAAGACCGGTTGGACTGCGGACTTCACTGCCCTTAGCCTGTGCTGTGTTATAAATTCCTCTCCTCCCTCTTCCTACAAGGTTTTGAGTTGGCTGCTGGTTAGCAAACTCCTTTTTACCCGTATAAGTTATTTAATATAATAATGAAGCTCAACACTGTGGTAGGAAAATAGCCACTAGGGGGGAAAAAAAGCAGAGTGTGTTGTCGTTGGGCTACTTACCTTGCTAGGACTTTTTGTTTTCTTTGCCCTTCTGAGCTGTTTACAGTTGACCACTGTGTTCGACAGGTGGGAGGGGAAATGTTTTCAGTATTTTTGTTGTTGTTGTTGTTGATGCTTATTTTTTATTGTAAATTTAAATGATCTGATTTAAAGGGTCTTAGGAAAACCCATGGCATAAGCGCATTCTAATTTTTTTTAACAGACTATGATTTTTCATTACTTTTTGGAGTCTGTTGGTGACTAAACATGTAAACAGAATAAATTGGAGAAGTTACCTCCTCCCCCAAGCAGTGAACAAAGCAAATGAAAAACACCTTGCTGTTAACTCAATGACTGATCTACTTGTGAAATAGCTCACCTTGGGAAACATCTAAATAATCTGTAGTTGCTCTGCAAACAACCATTATATATATTTACTCTAGGAGAAACTGTAGAGTAGTAGTCTGTGCTAATGAAAAAGCAAAACACCATGTTCAAAACAGATGTATGAAAAACCTTAGGACATGGCTTCCAGAAACAGCATGTATGCTGCGCATCATCTCAGCAGGCCCAAACCGGCTCCAAGTTGTCCCTTTACAGTCATCAATATATTTTACACTCTGCCAGGAGTTGTGGCGTCTTTTTTTTCTTATAGGGGTGGAGTTGTGGTGTGGGTGGGCGTGTAGTCACAGTAGCTCAGCTGTGGTGACTGGCTGAGAACGTGTGTGGATGGGCATTTGTTCTCTAAAAATGAATCAGAGTAAACATTTAATAAATAATACTTGCCAGGTGCTTTCTAAGATTATGTGATCATCACACCCACTTTTAGTGTATAAAAACAGGTATGTGATCTGCTGAGAATAGTAATTTGTTCAAGGCCGCATTGCTAAAGAAAGGCACAAGGATTGGAGCTAGGCCTTCTAATTCCAGAGCCCAAGCTTTGAACCACACCAGCAAAGCACCTTGCAAGTATCCTGGGGAATCTTGTTACCCGCAGATTTTGATTCTGTAGGTCTAGGGGCAGGGGATGGGGGATGGTGACACTGATGTCACTAGTCCTGGATCTAGCTTAGAGTACAGGCACTCCTGTTTCATTTGTACCTGGAGATTTTAATTTACGGGGGTAACTGAGTAAAGACACAGACCAGTAGCATTCAAAGTCTTATATTACTGACATTTCTCAAAAGAAGGTGGCATGATACATCTCAAAGGCCCACAGAGGAAACACCAGTGCGAGGAGACAGCAGGAATGAAAAGAAATCCTAGGCTATGGCCTTTACTGAGGCTTCCCCAGGAAAGGAAAGGCAGGGCAAGGTACACATTTAAGACTGGCAAGTTTGAGTAATTTCCGCAGGCATCTGGGCTGGTGGGGTGGTCTCTAGGTGCCTGATACCTGGGCTGGGATGGATGATGAAGGACAGGAAATACTGCCTTGGTATGTGAAAGTTGGAAAAATAGAGGAGGTTCCCAGAGCTGAGGAGGCTGAGACAGGGGGATAGCAAGGTCAAAGCCAGCCTCATCATTGGTGAGGCACTAAGCAACTCAGTGAGACCCTGTCTCTAAATAAAATACAAAATAGGGCTGGAGGTGTGGCTCAGTGGTTGAGTGCTCCTAAGTTCAGTCCCCAGTACCAAAAAAGAAAAAGAAAAAAATTAGAGGAGGTTATAAGCTAGATATTTGGCTTGTAAATGAAAGAGTATACTCCTGGCCTGAGCTTTGTAGTCTTTTTGTAGTCTTGGCTGGCCCTCAGAGGATCCTTCTCTCACTGGCCAGCAAGATTTTTTACCATGTCAAAATATATGTTAGTACATGATTAATACAACCCCACGATACCATCTCTAGTCCCCTTATACTGGCTTCCCTGGACTCTGCTTTGGTGGATGACAGCAGTTCCTTCAGCTGTCTAAGTCAGGGGTCAGCAAGCTATGGGCTGCTGGCCAATTCTAGCCAGCTGCCTATTTTGTGTGACCTACAAGGTAATGGGTTGAAAAAAAATAAGAAGAGGAATAATATTTTATGACACAAAAATTATGTAAAATTCAAACATCAATGTCCATAAGTAAAGTTTTATTGTAAGATGGCCACACTCATTTACTTAAGTGTTTTCCTGTGGCTGTTTTCTGCCTATGGCCACAGTCTTATAATTGGGACAGAGACTGCATGGCTCACAAAGCTGCAAATATTTACTCTTTGGCCCTTTAAGGGAAGGTTACTGACCCCTGATCTAAGTGTTTTTTTTAAGCATTAGCAAGACAGTTTATAAAAGTGTCAAGAGGTCTCTATTATGGAATTAGGTACCTAAACATGGCTGCTGAAAAAAAATTTCCTAAAGTGCTCTTAGGCTTAAAAAATGTGAAGCCGTTTCAGCAAAAAGCTTTCATGGAGTTACCATTCTTAAATATAGCCTCTTGTTTTAATGTCCAGGTTAGCCAGAGGTTTAAACCCTGAATTAACTTATCTGTGGAAATGGTTATTTAGTCTCCCTCTTTTACATGTGTGCATTTGCACTCCCCACTGGGTTTATAGGTGCATTTATAATTTCATGAGGCTGGATGGAAGCCTGGGTAAATACAAGCATGAACGGCACCAGGCAATGTCAGACTGATTGGGGTGGTTCTGCCCAGGCATGTCATGCATTCCAAGGCTGCAGGCTCTGGGGCCTGGAGGGAGCCAAACACAAGTTGGGTGTAGATAGGTAAAAGGAGAGCACACCGTTTACTACTTGAAGTACACCTTGTTTTTGAGTACAGAGTTCCCCAGGGGTGGCCTGTCTTCCATCTAACAAACACAACATGATCGGAAACTGGTTGTCTTTGCCTTGAAGGTGTTTGCCTTTAGTTCTCCCCTTCACCTGGCCCTGGGCATCTCTGCCATTTCCCCATACACTTTCTCCTGACATGCTTTATTTCTTTTTGTACTTTATTTTTCAACTGCTGTCCACATGCCTCCTGTGTGTAAACCTCAAGGAAACAGCCCACCACTGGAAAAAAAAACTGGCTAAGAATTTTCAGCTGTAGTTCTAAAAGACCTCTGCCCTCCAGAGGTCTGTCCTGTAGTCTGTCCCAGCAAAAGACAATGCCTGCCTCCATTCCAAAGGCATCTTACTATTCTGATGGAGAATGAGCAACTGGGAATAGAAAAGAGGCTTAGGCCAATTTTCTGCTGGAGCTGAGGGTTCAAAGGGATTCCTTAATGTGTTTCCTGGAACAAAAAAATGTGGTTAGTGACCTGGAAACTACTAACTAAACATATAAAACTGGAAGATATTCTATGGCAAATCCATTTGTTTTACCCTTAAGATGTGTTAAAAGGAAAGGCTTTGGTCAGAATTGGGTTTCTAGAGTTTTTAATAGTAAATTGGGGCACTTCCTGGGTAACTCAAAAGAAAATTATTTCTGGGTTTGAATGATTGGATAATTGCCTCAGTTCTCTGCTTCATGTAATCAAGATCACTTGACTCTACTCGATGCTGACAGGTGTTGGGGTTTGAGTATCCACACTTTATGGTTTAGAGACCTGTCATTCAAAACTGTAGACAAGACTGCTTCCATGCAAAAACAGAAGAGTGCCTTAATTCTGTACTTAAGAATCAACTCCACTTAGAGGTTGCAGTTTGTTTGTTTATTTACTTAATGCAATGAGGAAAGTCCAGGTAGCTAATCCCTTTTTAGTGCCAGCAGGCTTAAATTCTACTCCTCAACCCTGAAACCCTGCTTCACTTCTAAACAGCCACACACATATCATCACATTCTGGAAAGAAGTTATCTTGGAATACAGTTAACTGATAGCATTCTTAAACATAAGAGTACACATAATCCACTTTAGCATTTCTAGGCACAAGTTTGTAGATCATAATTTGGGGAATTAGGAAAAAGGGAACTGATGCTTCTTAGAATAAAAAGGAATATTATATACTCCTAGTTGGATGCCAAACTGGAGAGTTTTCTAGTGTGAAACAAAGTTTGCTTTCTTTCCAACTTTTTCCACCTACGCAGCTTGGAGAAAATGAAAGCTAGCGTGAAATCATCTTTCTCTGGATGAATCACTGTGGGAAAGTGAATTCAGCAGAATGTGTCGTCAGGTTGGTTGAGGTATGACAGTTGGAGGATCATGGGCATTATAAAGTTTTTGCAATGTGATTGTGAATCCTCGTAAGTGCAGGTGAGCTACGATAGGGATTTAACATATGTTCCATAAATACATGTTGAATGTGTGAGCAAGCCAATTATTAATCTGGTTATCAATGGGGAGTCATAGATTTCCCTCTCTTTGGTTGAACAAATTTCCAATGTACCCTTAAGATATCTGAATTTTGGAAATGCATAGAATTTGAAATGATTCCACTGTATTGTCACTGTGATCAACAAAGAAAATTCAAGCCACTGTGGGGTTTTTAAAGATGATGAGTATCCATTAGCTTGTTTACATTCCCCTGTGTTTATTAGTTAGAACCAATAACCTTGCCAATAAATCTTCCTTTAGCAATCATATAAAAACCTGTCATTAGAAGGGATCGACATGGTTTAGGGACATGGGGTAAATCTGAAATGCACTCTGCCAGAACACTAGACTTAGAATGTGAGAATTATGTGCTAAGCACAGCGCTTGGATTTCTGGACTTTGGAAAAGTCTCTCCCACTTCTGAACCTCAATGTTTTCTTTAAAAGGAGTGGGTCTGGACTGATTGGTGTGGAATGGGCGATGGGGGTCTAATAGCCTGTGGATTTAGAAAGCACTTTCTCAGCTTGCAGTCTTCAAAGATGAATTAGCCAGTAAATGCAGCATCCTGCTTGTGTCTCTCAGCCTTCTCTTCTTCCTGTCCAACTCTTTTGTGTTTTGTTTAATTGTGTTTGAAGAGGGAAGGGATAAGAGGCTAATTACTACTTGGTAGGAAACAAAGGAGCGATCAAGCTTCAACCCACCCCTCTAGCTGCACGCCACAAAACAGGATAGAGTTCTTTATAGCAAAGACTGATTGTTACCCAGCCCAGAAATCGAAAACACCACCCTTGTGCAAGATCAGTTGCTCTATGATTTCAAAGAAGCTAGGTTAAGAAAGCATAAAGACTACAAAATAGCTTTGTTGTGTAGACTGCATTTTTGTCATAGCAGCTGTTGCAATTGTGCTTGTGGATATAGAGATATACATAAAATCATATATAAAGTGCCTGTTCACACCTAGTCATTTACAAATGAATCACTCACTATAAGGCTTAACAGACCAAGACTAAGGGGAAGTAATGATCAGAGTCTAATTCTGCATTTTGTCAACATTTATTTCTGGGGACCTCCTTTGAAGGCTGTCCAGACAGGCTTGTGTTTGAATTTGACATATGTGTTAGGGAAAGTCCTATACTGAAGGGAACCAGAAAAAGGGCATAAAGCAGTCCTCTAGTCCTGCGAGGCTGGAGACTTTCTCTCCTAGGGCTATAAATGCTCCAGGGATAATAATCCAAAAAGTCCTCCGCAAAAGAGAAAAGATCAAAGGAAGAAAAAGCCAAACAAAAACTCCTACACAGGAGAAAATGTAGAAGGATATGTCAACAACAAATAGCTTTTGACAAGGAGGAGAGTTTAAGAAGTGTGACATTAGTAACCAGAGCATCTGAAATACTCAAACTCATTTAAAACCTAATAAGAAAACAATGAAGCCAGGAAATAGGTTCTCTTGGGAAACTATAAACTGTTTGCTATTAAAATAGATATTAGGGAAATGGGTAGCACTAGATAACTTAGAGGATTGTTTTCCATTATAGTAACTTATTGAACTGACTTCATGTAATAAATTTCATAACATTCTGGAAAATAGCCATCACCAATCCCTGTCCACGTATTCAAAAACTAACAAGGCCTTGGTGAAGGGCAGAAGATGAATTGGTGAGAGTGCTCACTCTATAGAGTTAAAAGGGACTTTAAAGGGAGAAGAAGATAACCCAAGGGATTCTGAATACCCTCAACAGGCCTCATTGTTGCAAAACATCTCTTTGCTCTGGGGCATTCCTCCATAATTAGGCACACAGATTAATCCAATTCTGCTGTGATGGCCAGGTATAGAGTGGAATAAATGGCTACCTTAGCTCTGCCTTTAAATTTACTGAGGACAGAGTGAAGATCTTCTTACCAAAATGATCTTCTGTAAAGAATTGCCTGTGTGGGCTGGGGCTCTAGCTCTGCTGGTAGAGTGCTTGCCTTGCCTGCACATAGGCCCCAGGTTCAGTCTCCAGCAGCAACAACAAAATGCCTGTGTTCAGAGTTTGAATGTGATGAAAGCAGTTTTTTGGTTTTTTCCTCTCTATTTTTTGAGCCCACACCGTGTCAATCTGGGATGAGCCTAAAAGGGATTCTTCCTCGCCCGCCCTTCTAGGGAATCAGGTGTTGAAGTTTATTTCCAGCCCCTTTTCTACTGGAGCAGGAAGGGAGCAAGGATTGGGTTCTGCAGCTGTGACTGGCTACCACTTTCTTTCAGCACCACTACCAGAGAGTGTGAGGTCTAGAGAGTCCTTTTTCTTTATCTTAACAACTTAAGACAATTTTAAGACCAGACAATTTTTGATCTTAACAGTTATCAATTATAGTTGTTTGGAATAGGCCTGGGCTCTAGGAGGTCAGTGGACACATGCGCCATCCAGGCCTGCAGAGGATGAGGGGATGCAACTTACCCCACTCTAGATTGGTAAGTCCCCAGCTCCCATCCTTTTTCTGAATATGCTCTGTATCCTGGAGCTTTCCTTCACTCCTGTCTCCATTTTCAAAATGTCCATTTATTCAGAGTCTACTGATCTTAGCTAGGATTTTGAAAGATTTGAAAGTTTAAAAAGTTAACCTAATTTATGCTATTATAGAATCGACTGAGAATCCTTTCATGCTAGCTTTCTACCACTCTGGTGAGTTTTAGGACATACAATATAGTGAACTTTTAAAATTCAAAGAGCTAGGGGAGAGATGTAGATGGGAGGATCTTGAAAGTCATAAAATGGTTTTAAAATATTACCAAGTGATTGGTTGATTTAGCCATCAAGCTGGTTGGTGACTGGCCAGGGTCTAGACCCAGAATCTGGGACCGTTACCTGGTATTAAGCAGATGTCCCTTCCAAGCAGGCCAGCCTGCCTGGAATTCTGCCCACATTCACTGCCCTAAGCAATTCTTGGTGATGCCAGCTATTCCAGCACTTGAATCCACAGAGTCTCTAACTGGCAAGAAAAAAGTGAAATTCATTTGATGTTGACATCCCTATTGCTACTACACTGCATATTGTTAGGGATGCTGAGATAGGAACCAGATGCAGCATCTCCATGGAAGGAGCTCATCTTCTCCTGAGGACATGGCCCTTGTGGTACAGCAGGTATTTGGAGTCAGTCTTTCTTTGGTGCTGTCACTGACGCCTCTAATCACCTAGGTCCCTCAGTTTGGGAGGTCAGGGAGCTTTTTTGGCAGATGCAAAACTAAGATTTTATGAATGTTTGTCTCGAAAACTCCTGATGCATGTGGGCCAGGCAGCCCTACATGGGTGCGTCATTTTATCCTGACCAAGGCAAAGGTAGATGGATTTGGGACTGAGAGCCAACCAGTGGCCTAGTCACCAGGCTGTCTACCAAGCCTGCACCAAGTTGGCCTCCACCTGGAGGAAGGGGTGCTTTATTTAAGTAACTCGTCTTTTCTGATGAAGTCCCTTCTTATGTGCTGGCAGCAGCTTTGAGAAAGGGCAACAACAAAATCCCCTATGGACTAGCTCGTGTTTGTGAAAGCTAGAAAGGGTTAAAGCTTTAATCAGGAAGCAGATGGAGAAGTTCTGACCCCACGCTGAGGACTTCCATTTTATCCTAAAGTTCTAAGTGGAAACGCTGAAGGACTTTGAGAGGTGAGGTGACATTGATCCAGAAAAAAACTGGCTGCTCAGTAGAAAGCAAGTGTTGGGAAGTGGGGTTGTGAATGACTTAAGGGACTGCAAAGGGATTCTTGTCTTAGACCAGACAATATAAATGGAGAGGATCTGAGCCAAAGGAAGGAGGATGGAGAGGAGTTGATGGATTTGAAAAATGTTGAGAAGGTAGAGGTAAAAAGCCCTGGTGAAACTGATAAAAATGTGTGGGCACCCCTGCAGACCAAGGGGAACTGAGGCTGGGGAGAGCAGTTCTTTATGGAGGTCTATGTTAGGGGTTGAGTTGTCTCCTTCCCCAAAAGATATGTTAGAGTCCCAGAAGCTCAGAAAGTGACCTTATTTGAAGGCATGATCTTTATAGAAGTAATTATTTGACATGCCTGGCATCCTTTAAAGGGCGGAGGGGAATTTGAATACAAATATGCGCAAAGGAAGAACCCATGTGAAGATTGGAGTGATACTTCCACAAGCCAAGGAACTCCCAGGAATTAGGAGAGAGGCCTGGAAGGGATGATTCCCTAGCACCATCAGAGGGAGCATGGTCCTGCCAACACCTCGTGTGGGACTTCTAGCCTCCTGAGACGATACATGTCTGTTGTTTAAGCTACTCAATCTATGGTACTGTGTTACAAAAGCCCTAGTAAACTAGGTGGTCTTAGTATTAAATTATTTATTAGCTGATGTCTTCCATTGATTAAATTCCTTTATTAAACAGGAGGTTTAGAAAGAGTTTAAGCAGTATTCTATCTTGAACTCCACACAATAGCAGTCACTCCATTTTATTGCCAAACATCCTTTTTAGGTTTCATTTATTTATTACCTTCAATTGTATCATATCTTAATCAATGCAAAATAAAAAGTGGGGAAGTTGAAGTGTATTCCAAAATCAATTAATATGATTAAATGCTATGAAGGAGGTTGATATGATCCACTCCTGAGCCCAACCCACCAGAGGCTGGACTGCATGAACCAGATAGTAGAGACACAAGGTCCCCAGAGAAAATAGCACAGTCCTTTATTTTATAGACATGTTCATTAATGTATGAGACTTTGGGCAAATGGGTTAGCAAATTGGTGATGGGACTAGAACTTAAGACAATTTCTTGACCTGTTGTCCATTCTTTTTTCCTTGTTCTACTGCTTAAATACTGTATTTCCCTTGGAACTAAATTTGTCTGATTTTTTTTCCAGTTTTTTTTTAAATGTAGATATAAAAGTCAAATGAACAGAAGACTGGAGTGTAGCTCAGTAGTACAGTGCTTGCCTACCATGTGCAAGGCCCTGGCTCCATTCCCATCATTAAACCCTGCAGCAGTTTAAGGAAAGGGCTGTAATAAAATTAATAGCCTATAGGAGAGTGAGCACTAGGTAAATGTGAAGAGAAATGGAAATCTCACTGGCCACTTCTCAGTCTCCTTGGATGATTATGCCTCAGTCTCAAGACACTGGATTCCCCCAGGATTCAGGGATCCTTCATTCTTCATTTATATTCACTTCTCAGGTGACTTCCCTTAGTCACACTGCTTTAAGAGCTTCTACCACTGGTGGCATCTCCTGCTGCAACTCTAGGTCTTAACTTAGAAGTACATTCATGTTGGAGCTTAGGAAGCTGAAACTTTAGAGCATCTCATTTATGCAACCTCTTCTAAGGACTTAAATTTATACTGAGTCTTGCATTCTTTATCTTAAAGAAGCTTCCCTGAAGTCATATAAACTCCAAGTCCCACAAGCCTGGACCCCCTCACCTTTCCCTGAACTTCAGAGTAGTATAGCAAAATTGACTGGAAAGGACACGCCTGCTCCCCGACCGTGTCCCCACCTTCTCCCACCAAAACAAAACACCCCAACCTCCTGATTTTTCCACCTGTGGCAGTCTTAAGAGTTATTTAAACTGTTGACCTGCAGTCAGTTCCTTGTCCTTATTCTTAATAAACCCCAAATTTCCCACTTTGTCATTTCCAGCCTGTGGTAGGTTGTATTTTCCATTACCCCCTTTGAAGTTAGGCAGAACTATGTGATTGCTTTGTCCGATGAAATGTGAGTGGAAGTGACCTCAGTTCCTGGCAAGAGCTTTAGAAGCTAGAGTACAATTCTCCCTGTTCCTTCAAGTCATGTGCTGCAGGGATCAAGATAGCAAGTATCAAGATGAAGCCTCAAACTTCTAACTTCCTGAGTGGAGACACTGAGCAAAGTCCCCTGCCAACTGGTAATGGGCATGAACTACAAGAGACAAAGAGATTTGCAGGTTAAGCTGTAGAGGTCTGGGGATTGTTTGTCACTCCAGCATAACCTAGCTTATTCTGACCGATATACCTCCCAACTCTGCACTTCTTTTCAGCTTTCCACCTCAGTAAACACAAATTCATTCCTCTGGGTTTCTCCCCCAAATCACATGGTCATCCTTGATTCCTCTTTGTTCCACTGTATATCAACAGTCCTGAAAGTTGTACCTTCAAAAATATCTAACAGCTGCCTGTATCTCGATACCTCTATGACTTCCACCAAGTCAAGACACTATCTTTGCTGGGTTACCTCCCAAACTTGCCTCCTTATAAGTAAGCCTGTTTGCCACCAACCTGCTAGGGTGGTCATTCAGAACACAAGTCCATTTGTGTGCTTTATGTGATTGCTCAGATGGTTTCTCATCTCACTCCAAATAAATCCAAGGTCCTGCAAGATGGAAGCCTGTTGATCTCCAGCCTCATCTTCTCCCTCATGATCTTCCCTGCGGTCATTCAGATTGTTGTGCATGCTCTCCTTGTAGGTCTATGGACAAGCTATGGGTGCTCACCATTCCCTTGGCCTGGAATAATCTTCCCAAGAGAGCCCCATGGCTTATTCCCTCTTCCTCATCAGCTCTCTGCTCAAATGTCGTCTCCACTGTGAGGTCATCTGAATCCTTCTGTTCCCCAGCATTCCCATGAGTTGGAAATAATAAGAGAAAATATTATAATTATATGCTAGGTTCTATTACTTTTTTTTGGGGGGGGTACAGGGAATTGAACCCACATCCTCAATTATTTTCAATATTTTATTTAGGGACAGGGCCTCACTAAGTTGCTGAGGCTGGCTTTGAACTCATGATCCTCCTGTCTCAGCCTTCTGAACCACTAGGATTACAGGTATGGGCCACCAGTCTCTATTAAACTCTTGATACAAATAAACTCAGTTAGTTACAGCTAACCTATGGAATGGAAACTACAATTATTATTTAATAATTGTGGCTTAGAAATGTCAAAATTTGTTTAACGTCACAAACAGGCAATTGGTAGAGCTCAGATTTATCTGTGTCTTGCAGACTCTTAAAAGTCACGTTCTTAATTGCCATGTACTTTTCTATCGATTAGAAAGATTCTAAAGGCATATTAAGACTTGGCAATTTTAAAAATTCTTGTTTGTCATTCTACAGGAAAACAAATTCAGACTGTATCATAGCCACAGTTCGGAGAGTTTAGAGCTTGCTGGGCAGTGTTTTCCACACAGAGTGGATCAATGAGTCACTGTTCGCTGGATACAGGTTTATAGTGGTGTAACAGTGTCCCGGCTCTGCCCTGGTCTGGATCTCATTTTCATCATTGACCAGGATGAAGATTGAATAGGCTGCAAAACTGTTGTGGCATTAATGCTCAAAAAATGTTTTGCTGTAAAAATAAAAAAATTGAAACCAGATGAAGCTTGATAGACTTAAGTTAAATCTTGCACTTAGATTCAAGACCCAGTTCTATAAATTCAGCACCAAAGAGACAGCGAGAAGGATGGCAAACCTTATAAATCAAAGATAGTGAGACTTTTTGGAACTGGAATTGTTAGGCCTGAGGGGAAGACTTGGTGGAAAATGAACCACTGTTAGAAGACACACTCTGCTGAGTAAAAAGTACAGGGAGGCAGATTTCAAGTCAATATAAAATATTTTTTTTCCAATCAAAAAATGTGTCCTACATCCCTAATGTTACAGAATATATTCCAGTGGATGGTCATATAACTGGGCCTCTACTATCTCTCCACCAGTGAGAGAGAGTTTGCTTCATGATAAATGTTGACTTGCTTAAACAAAAGCATTGAAGTTGCAGTGAAGTCTAGGGGCCCAGAGGAAGGAGTGATTCTCTCTGTCCCTTGGTGGTCAGTGACACATACAGAAGTGACAATTAAGAATGACTTAGAAGCAGAGGGGAGAGTTTTTTACAGGGATAAGCATTAAGGAAAGGCTCCCAGGATAAACTGGGAAGGGAGTTAGAGACATTGCCTATAAGAAGCCAAGCAAGGGTGCAATTTCAAATGAAGTTCCAGACTCAGCCTGATTCCATGGGAGATTCAGGAACAATAAATTATGCCTGGGAATTTGTTCCACTTGTTTCAAGAGATCTGGGATTTTGTACTTCCATTTTAGTGTGTCATTCGTTATGGGGTCTAGGGGCCGGGAATGCAAAACTTCTAGGTATGTGAGGTGCAGGTTGAACATCTCCCAAGCAAGGCCTTAAGTTCAGGGTCTGAGCCAGGGTATTAGCAGCAGGGTGTACAGAACTTGGATGATGGATGCATGGTATGATTAAAGAATCACACATACCAACACTGCCATTTATCAGAAACATGAGAGAGAGAGAGAGAGCGAGCGAGCGAGCATGCTGGGAATGGAACCCTAGGCCTTGTGCATGCGAGAAGAGCTCTACTACTGAGCTACATTCTCAGCCCAATGAGAGGTCTTCTAGCATGAGAACTCAATGATCAAAGGTATAGAATATGATGTGTACTTAGAGGGATAGATGCAATTCACTGGAACACAAAGGGTTTAGAGAACAGAGGAGGAAATAAGGTAAATGACTAAGGCAGCAGAATTTTGTAGAACCAAGGTAAACGTCCACTAGCAAGGTAGCTCAAGAGAGGGAGAAATCTCATAGAAGGAAGTCTTGGTGGGAAAAACAATAGTATATTGATGCTTCTTGGAGGCTGGTTCTGGAAGGTGATTCAGGATTCAGGTTTCTAGGAACCTCATAGGTTGCATTTCATGGATTTGTATTTTTGCGCTCTGATAGATTTTTGTTCACCATTTCTGATTCAATGTCTAAGGTCAGGAATCTGGTTGACCTAGCTCAATATCACTGGCATCATCTGAGCAGAACACTTTGTATTACATGGTTCTTAATCTGCTGGAAGATCCAGGGTAAGTTCCATGGTACACTCGGTTACAGGGAGTACTGGCTATTGTGGTCTAGGACACAACAAGGAGATTAAAAGGAGTGGTGGGCATGGTGCATGAGTAGATAGAATAAACTTCGCAGTGTCAGAACAAGAATATTGTATTGGTTTTCCATGGTTGAGTAACCATTGCCCAGGGCCAGGCAAGGTGTGAATGCATGAGGCCATGGGATCATGAGATTCAAGGAGACACTCAGGCTCAACCTCCTCGGAGTGCAAGTGAGGGCCTCCTTAGATGTTGCACCCCAAGGGCTTCACTTCTCTTTACTAAGGACTTGCCTTCAGCTACTCCAAACTTAGTGGGTTAGCTCATTAACCTGTGGGTTAGTATTTTGGCTTGAGCTCAGCTGGGCAGTTCTGCCAGTCTAGATTAGGCTTGTTCCTGTACCTGTGAGCAGCTGGATTTGACTGGTTGATGGTGGCTGTGACTGTTACACTGGTGGTAACTGGTTCCTCTCTCCATGTGATCTCTCTTCTTCAACCTCTTGGCCTGATCTTGTTCACAGGGATTCCTTAGGGTCCCAAAGGAGAGCAAGAAAGGGCACAGGGAATTTGCAAGCCTCTGTGTGTCAAGTTTGCTGCTGTCCTCTTGGCCAAGGCAAGTCACACGTCTAAGCTCAAACCAAGGAGTGGACAGACAGACTTCATCTCTTGATAGGAAGAGATGCAAAGTCACTTCATAAAAATGTGTGTATGTGTGCATGTGCATATGTACACACACACACACACACACACACACACACGATGGTTGCAATTTTGTTGCAATTTTTGAAAGGTAATCAAAATCCTCATTTACCAAAGAAAGGGACTTGGTTTCTGTTCCGGAGTCAAGGGAGTCAGGAAAGAGTTTTTAGCCATGGGGCCATATGATAAGTTTCGGTAATAAGACCTGTCACTCTGGCAGCTGCCAGAAAGGAGGAGGATTGGCAGGATGAGACAGGAAGTAACAGACAAATAATGAACCCTGTAGCAAAAAGGAGTAGCAATTAGGATGGAGAAGAGAGGGCAGGACCAAGAATATTCAGCAGAAAGAACAAGTGTTGATGGTATAATTAGCATGCTGGGGTAAAGCACTGGAATTTCAAGGTGAAAGGTTCAGTTTCTGTTGAGTCCAAAATGTCTCCCTGTTTCACAGCCTAGCCAGCCTTTATTTTCTTCAAAACCCCTGATACCTTCCTGTTATTCACTTTCATCTCCCTTCTTATTAAGACAAGTGAGGTCAAAAGGTGTAAATCAACTCATCTCTCACCTTCCCACTCCTATACCACCCTCTCTTCCACCTTGTCTGTGTCCCCACCCAGAGTGACTACTTACCAGGTTCCTGAAGGACAGTCTCTTTTGGGTCTAAGGTTGAGATCTCTTCCTGTGAATGGTGAATGGTCATCCCCTCCCCTCTCCTCCACTCTCCTGGAGTCTTGCTCCATCTCCTTTTACAAAAGTTTACTCTTCCTGTTAAGAATTTTCATTATTATGGGGAGAGAGGCATTACATGTGTGATAATGTATTTTAGAAGCATGTTTTCAAAATGTCTGTAATGCATACCTCTAGGAAGTAGTCAAACACTTCAAAAACAAATTGGATATTTTATACAAATGAGGTGGTCAGTAACAAGGTTTCTTTGTTTCTAATTCTGACTTTGAACCCGATACAGTGTTTGCTCTCCCCAGAGTCTGCATGCCACCCCCCACCCAGAAGTCTAATCTTTTACCTGAGACAATACCCTGGGGCCGGAAGGAGATGGAAACACTGGAAGGAGATCAGAGAGTTGGGACAGACATGACTGAGGGAGTGGGAGGGATTCGTTTATGTGGCAACATGAAAGAAGAACTAACTAGCGGTGACTAATGATATGATAACTGTCGGCAAACACCAAGTGTGTGTGAGTGCCAAGACGTCTTTGCCTCGCTCAGCACAGAGATGCAATCTTAGAGGTAACAGGAGACCAGAGAGGTAGATAGGACACCCGGAATTACAGTCTCAGGAAAAGAAAAGGAGAGAGATTGAAATGATTTCACAAAGACTACTTCCTTTCAAGGACAGCTCCTGTTCACCAGCTTGTCCACCCACCCATTAACTCCTTTCTTCAACCAGCTCTAAGTACTTACCGAGATGTAAAGCAACCCTCTCTTCAGCTTTCCCTATCCACACCATCCAAGCCCCAGTCTCTGATTTTTCTTGTTTGTTCATTGTCTGAGTGGCCTTCCTGAATCCTCTCCATTGTTTCTTTCCAGCAATGTTCAAGCAAGAAATGAGGCTAAAAAGGCCAAAGCAATAGTAGTATCTCAGGAGAAGTTAACTCATCTCAGCAGAAAGAAAATCCCCAACAGCCTTGACGTTGCGTTCACTGTCGATCTGGAGGCAAGTCAGCCTAGAGGGTGAAGGCGGTTCAGTGCAGTCCTTCAATGTTTAAAGGCACACCAGTAACTGCCCCCCCTTTTTTTAATTAATGCTTTTTAATTATACAGAATGATGGTTTTTGCTAGGTGTGGTGGCACACACCTATAATTCCAAAGACTCTACAAGAGAGGCTAAGGCAGGAAGATTGCAAGTTTGAGGCCAGCCTGGGCAACTTAGTGAATCCTGTCTCAAAAGAAAAGGGGTGTGGGGATGTAACTCAGTGGTAGAACACTAGCCAGGATGCATAAGGGCATAGGTTCAATTCCCAACACTTCTGCCCTACCCCCCAAAGAATAAGAGGTTTCCTTGTGGCATATTCCCACATATGTTGATCATATCCATCCCCAGCACCCTCCCCTCTCCCCACGGCTTCCTCTTCCCTAACAGTCATCTAAGAATCCTGTCATTGACCCCCTCATTCCCTAGTGCTCCCTGTGTCCTATGTGATACTGACTCATCCCTGCTGTCCTCATTTTCCTGGACCACCAGGGACAGTGGCAGACCTGACTCTAAGCAGAGGCCCTGAAAAGGCCCCTCTTCTCAGGAAACTTAGCATCAGCATCAGTGAAATTAAGGACATCACAAGTTCATAATTGCCCGTTCATTCCATGAACTGGCCGGCACCAAGTGCAGACATTGTGCTGGGCTCTTTGCTGATATCTAAGAGCTGGCTTCACAAAGAATACCCAAGACAGCCTCAGCTTCACAGCGCATGTGAAGACTGCTGGCACTACTAGATAGGGTCCCAATAGGGTCCCTCAGGAGCTGTGTTTCACAAGGTGTCAGTGTCCACAGCCCTGTGTTGGACCACAGGTACAGGGGAGTTACATGTGTGCCAGGATAGGGCCAAACAGGTGAGCCAGTCTGTCAGAATGTATTTGAAAGAAGAATCCAAGAAGGCTTAGCTCACTGTGGAGGGATGGAGGTTGGAGGCAGAAAATTACTGAATGTATTAGGACCAACAGTGGAGAAAACAAGTCTGTGCATCTCTGCACTGGCTCCCAAGGAAGATGTAAGTGATAGCTCAGAAAGAGGCGATGGACCTGATGCATGGCTGGGCATTTTACTTTCAGAAGACCCCACAGCATCTTGACCAGGATGGGACTGGCATGTACAGATAAGGCAAAACTGAAGCACTTTGGGAAAGATCTGCCAACATTGCAAAAATGAAAACAGGCTTTAGATATCTAAGGTCTCTATTGCCATCAAGCGGTGGAAACGAGGATAGCACTAAAATAATATGATCTTTTCTAAACAGCAGGAGGCTGGAAAACTCCTAAATTCTAAAGTAATTATTAGGTCTGAGGGCCTCTATTCCACTAGGATATCATCACAATATTGGAGCTTTCTTTCTTTTTATAAGTTTTGTGTTAGTTGCTCCCGATTTTTAGCGCTGGCTCCCTGGTCCGAGTCCTGCAGCCACGACAACTGTATCATTGGAGAAATGCTGCCACCTTGTGGGAGTTGTGGAAAGAAGTATTGGGGGCCCAAGTGATGTATGTATGATTTATTAATTTTGTAGAGAGGCCTGGACCCATTGAAGTAGAAATTCATTCATAAGCAAAATTGTAAAGCCAGAAGAATTGATTTTTGATATTTCTGCTTCCCTTTCTAAAGTGAAAGAGCATGCATTATTTTTGAATTGTGTGATCCAAAGTAAGTTAGCCCCAATTTACACATCAGCAAAACGGGTGTGACAACACAATTGATATTATTTTCTTTCTTATTTGAGTCCTTACCCACAAAGCATTTCTTGTATTTTTTCCATCCCCATGAGAGAATTAACTGTCCTACTTCTACCTGAATTCACCCTAATTAGTATGCAAGAGCTGCACGGCTCCATAGTAGTGGCAGTCCATCAATGCAGGGCTACAAAAATACATTTTTATAACAGAACTTAACTTTCTGGCCTTCAATCCTCCCACCCCTTTCTGTGGAAATTTCTAGGTTCCTGAGCGCAATTGGAATGTACAGTTGAAGATTCATTTAACTCGGTTTCTGTTTGCAGTCTCCACTTGCACCTGCCCCCTGCCCCCTGCAGGCCACCATGCTCAGGTCCTCACTTCTTGTACTTGTCCTGCTGCCAAGGCAGGTTCTGAGTGCAGGTGAGCCCATAGGACCCAGAGATCACAGGTTTTCCGGAAGCCAAGGAGTTAAAGCAAATCTTATCTACCAATGGATACAGAACCCTGCTTATATATTGTATTTCTTCCTGTTTCACTTTACAATCAAACTGGAAAAATATTTTAATGAAGCCTTCTTTTTGAAAAATAATGAACACAGACATTGGTTTTCATTTTCCAAAGTCACCAACTCAGAAGGTGCTCACCCATGCACCCATGCACCCTGAGACATGACACCAAATTTTTCCAAAAGATTTTGTCCATTTTCTGCAAGTCTTAAGCACCAACTTCTTTAATTGCTAGTTAAGAGGAAACACAAATCTGGTGGATTCTGAGGGGCTAAGAGCTTCGGAGAGATGCTCCCACTCCCTGGCCTCACTAGACTCAACTCCCTTTCCATTTCTACAGTATCTTTCTCCCTGTGTGATTCTGCACTTTGATTCTCTTCAATTGACCACATATAAGAACTATGGGATCATAGTTTTCAGATGGAGAAGGACGGGCTATGTTTTACAGATACATATTTATCAGGAAACACTTAGAAGTCCTCATCCTTGAGCTTTCTGTAGTTTCAGAAGAAAAAACAATAATATATTAAAGCCATTTCTGTGTCCAGGATAACAATTAATGTGACGTGAGAAATTCAACTGGATGGGATTTCCAAAAAGTCTTTGAAAATGGCTTCACAAAGCTGAGAACAATATATAGGGGAGGCAGGTGGAGGTGGTTGTGCTTTGCCATTTGTTACCTGGTGTTTCATCAGTACAGAGATATTTCCCTTAGGGAAAGGTGGTCTCCTCCTCAGAGCACCTAGGGAGACCTGGCCACCATTATTGTCTCAGGTTCTGCTTTCATTCTGAATGATGTTCCTAATATCATATCACTAACCATGCAAGGTCGGTGTTATTCCCCTTTCCAGAGAGAGGAGGGTAAAGCCCATGATACCCTGTCCAGGAAATGCTGGAGTTCACAGGCCATCCAGGGGAGCATTCCTTGGATGATTGACTCTCAGTGACAACTGAAGTTTGCCTCTCACCCCATTCAATTCCATCTCTCTCCCAGGGTCTTCCAGCTCTCTGGAATCAGATGTGTGTCGTGCAAGCAGGTGGTGTAGACAATTCTCTTCTTAGGATGCTGGGACCAGGAAGAGCCAGGCTACATGAGCAAGGCACATATGACATTTGCTCACACACATTCCAGATGTTGACCCCAGGGTCTGGATTGGACTCTGCTGACATGAACACAAGCCATCATTTGTCATGGTACTTATTCTTTTCTGGTGCTTTGGGAAAGAAAGATTATAAACTGGTGGTCCCTGTTTGGAGTGCATGAATAGGTTTCAGGGGACCTGTGACCTCCTGAAATGGAACGTGAAATGTGTATTCTGCATGTTTTTTTTTTTTCTCCTTGAGGAGAAAGTCTACATATTTCATAAAGTTCTTGAAGGGATTCCCAATTGCTCAAAACAACAAGACTTACTAAATGGCTTTCCAGCTTCTAAGAATTTGGTCCTCCAGAACAGTGAGCTATCCTCTTAGGACCCAGCCATCCCATGTATTGAAAGGAAAAAGGAAGTTAACTAAAACCTGTGGAGCACCAACTACACAGCATTCATGGCCACATGAAGCAGCTGGTCCACACAGCTCACTAACCATGCAAGTGTTATTCCCCTGTCCAGAGAGAGGAGGGGAAAGCCCATGATACCCTGTCCAATAAATGCTGGAGTTCAAATGAATTGTCCTGCTCAGCTTCTTTGCCGTCTTCCACACACACTTTATCTCTCTCTCTCTCTCTCTCTCTCTCTCTCTCTCTCTCTCTCTCTCTCTCTCTCTCTGTCCTTGTTCCAACTCTCTGATTTGGGAAGATTGATCCATTCATCTGACAGGCATCTGCCCATTTTCTCATCTGTTCCTGGCTTATTGTAGAGTCACACTCTGGTTGCTTCTAGGTCAAATATGCTCTGCACATATTTTCTTAGGCTGAATAGTGTTTTGCCAATATTTGGAAACTAGAATAACTTACATAAAAGCTTTGATTTCAAACTGCTTTTGAAAAATCAGATCTAGCAATACCAAGCATATATTCTCCGCTAAACATGGAGGCAGGGCTGAGTGGTGGGGCATGTGTCCTCTGGGTCACTGTGGTCCTTACTGCAGAAGAGTCCTGTGCTCTCCTCTCTGGCCCCGGGAGCACTCCCTGTGTCATCTGAGGGGGTTTCTGGCATCTGAATTTTCAATTCCTGGTTTCTCCCTTCTCCTCTGCTCTTTCCCCGCCTCCTGGCTTTCATACTCACCTAACCACAGGCTCTCCTTCCCCACAATGACCAGCTTTGATTTTTTTGTGTAGTTAGTTTATCATGGCCTCTCTTTCCCCCTCTCTCCTGGTGTAGAACCAAAGGCAAATAGCCAGGTGAAGACTCTGCTGTCTTTCTTACTTTCTTGTGCAGAGCAGAGGTGCTAAGCATGGCAAACCCGGCTCAGGGCTTTCCCCAGTCAATATTTCCTTTCTAGTGTTTTTCTTACAAAGAAAAGGAACAAATTAGAACAGTCAGATGGGAGGTACTGATTTATCTGTGCATGCCCGTCTTCCCAAGCTCTCAGACATAGGCACTGCGCTCTTGTGGTGCAGAAGGCTTTTTCTGGGACCCTGGGCATATGATTGTTTGATTTTAACATTTTGCTCTCTGAGTTCAGCTTTTCAAATCCAATAGGATTGGCTGGTCCACTTGTTTAAGGATGTTTTGTTTGGTATAGATTGTGCTCGAATTCTAGCACATCACTTTTCTCTGTCATCAATCTGGAGACAGGGACGAGGACAGGAAAAGATGTCCTAAATAGATGCAGTGGTGTTAAAGGCTCCTCTTCCTTGATCCCAAAGTGACTTTAGCAACTTCTCTAGGATCAGTGTTCGTGGTAAAAGAAGAAAGTCAAGAGGGGAGAGGGTGGCACATATTAGGGACAAAATTACCAGGTCCTCGGTGCCACTGTCCCTGGCTGCCTCCAATAGGAAATACTTGGGCAGTAGCTTCTTTGATATGTCTGCAGTAATATCATTTGTGGTGTTAGTCTGAAAGCATTTCATGTTCTCCTTCTCTGATTCCCCCAATCCCCCAGGGAATTATTAAAATAGGAGCCCATTGTATGGAGGGAGCTATAGTTGAATGTGGTTTATCTTCCAAAGTTCATTGTATTAGAAGCTTACACTCCAGTGTGGCCACGTGAAGTAGAGGTGGAACTTTTAAGAGGTGGGACCCAGTAAACGATAATTAGGCATTGAGGGCACTGTCCTATGAAGAATTTAATATAGTTCTTACCCTGATTATATCTTGTGTGATATCTGTTATAAGAGTAAGCTCTCTCCAGTCTCTGGCTTCCTGCCTTGCCATGTGATCTTTCCCTCTCTTGTGCAGTCCCAGCATGAGGTCGTTTATCATGATGTGATGCAACCAAGGGGCTTCTGACCTGACCTGAGGTCAAATCTAGGGGATCACCCAATCTTGGAATTTCAGCTCTCTAAAACTGTGAGTTAAGTAAACCATTTTTTACTTATAAGTTATCTATCCTCAACCATTTTGTTATAGCAATGGAAAAAGGCTCAATATGGAGATATAGGTAAGAATGGAAAGTTATCTGTCCCATGGTTTCTTCTCACTCATCTTAACCCTTTCCTTTATTTGAAGCCACAGCATGGATAGACCTTATCCTTCTAGCTAATCAAACGTACCTTTCAGATATCCCTGAGCCTGTCTCTGTTCTCTGAAGCCCTTTGTCAGAGGCCATGAAGCTGCTGTGTAGTGCATTCAAGAACTGCTCTTACTCTGATAAGATTCCCAGAAGACTTACCATCTGCCTGCTCTGTTCTATTTCTTGACAGACCATTGCTTACTATGAATCATACATTTACAGAAGACTTTTGATGACAAATTCATCTCAAAATCAGGAGTCTTGATTTTTGTTTTACTGAAATCTGCTACTTAAGTGTCCCATGCAATGGACAGTGGACAGTTAATTGGGTTACTTTAATTCTTTCTCTCTCATTCATATGTTGTATTATTGCATAAGACATTTTCCTATTCTTTAAAAATGTTATCTGCTTATTTTCAGGAATTTAGTTCAAATATTTCAAGTGACTCTTGCAGGCACATAAAGCACCATGTGAACCCCAGAGGGGGATGAAGTAAAAAGAGAAACTAAGAATCTTATGATGAGGATATTATTCCCATACCACACATAAGTAAACTGAGGCTTGGAGAAGCTATGTAATCTCATATGTCCAACAACCCTTCATAGTCTGGCACACGAAACTAGTCAATTTGACTCCAAAGACTTGGTCCTTCTCATTGTCTCATGTTTGCTATGAAGATAATTGAAATATGGCTTCTCTTCCCGAGGAGCTTTCCGTCTAGCAGGTGACAGTATGTGTACAATGACTATAATTTAAGGAACAGTCTGTAAATTCTGCATAGCAGACAAAAGTACAGGTTTACGAGAGGATGGTAAATGAAGAAATTACTTTGGGTTGTTTGGGTCTTTGTTATTGGTGATATTGTTACCATGGTTACAGCTTGACACTCCCCCCCCCCCCTTATACTTCTGAATTAAGACATGACAGGACATGCTAGTGTGGCTATCTCAGAAGCTTTAATCTTTCCAGCAGCTGTAAGGAACAGACATTGGTGTAGTTCCCTGACCCTACATGATCCTCCCTGTGGGTCAGTGATGGCAGCTGATGCCTCTAGGAATCGGCACCGATTTGATTTTGTCCTTCTGGTCCTACCTGAGGGTTAGTTAACACTATTTCTCAGATGTGGGAATGCAGGATTTCAGAAGTCCCTCTGCAATGTTCTGTAAGGAACCAAACACACTCTGCAAATGTTAAACCCCAGGCCAGGTTCCAGATTCTTATCCACTGAGGCTCTGTGAAAGGCTCATTATTGGGTTCAGAGACTAAGGATCCAGCCCAATAAAAACAAACTGATTTATAACTGTGTTATAGACACATTCCATTTGTAACATTTTACTAGGAGGAATTACATACTAGACATGTAGCCCAGTGACAATTGTTGCTGCCAGACTCAGAGCAAAGATCCATTTGCTTTTTAGATGTGGCATTCTTGGGACCAGACCCACCAAGTTCTGGATGCCCAGAGGTTGCTCAAGTTGAAACTCCTGTAGCCACTGCACTGGGGATTAAAAAGCACTTGTTCCAGCTCTAAGATTTGCCAAATGTCTTTGCACCACAGAAATGAGATCTGGCCTGTGTGGAGGGCAGGGGCTCCCTAGCTTGTATCACATTCTTTCAGGCTTAATCTACTCAACAAGCAAAGTGGAAACAGCTTTCCTGCTACTCACAGCCAACTGACTGTACAATATAGTCTCACGTTGCTCCATAGCAGCCTTAACTGTAACTAACTCTGCACCACATTCCCCAGAGAGCTATCTAGGACTTCCCTGAATGCATGATTTTTGGAACAACAGTCCTTTAACAGAAAAGAGAATAACTTAATATGCACCTGGAAAAAGGTGAAACCATGAACAGCATTGACAGTTCCAATAATATTCATCTTTAAATTGTTTCCTTTGTTCAGCAGAAAAGATTGGTTGTGGATGTGGCATAGTACTGAACAAGAGGTTCTGGAACTTCCTTTGAGACCATAACCTATCCTTCAAGTGTGGCCCAACTGGATAGGTAGACTAATAGCCCTTTCAATGCGTATCTCTCTGAGTTTATTCCTGGGGGAAGGATCTGAGAAAAGGCAACTTGTAACTGACTTCACCAAGTTTGGTGAGTAGAGCACTTCAAACTGGTTCCAGGACACTTGGAGCCCTGATTGTGGTGTACAGTGCTAACTCTTTTCTTTCTTTATTTCCTCCCTCCCTCCCTCCCTCCCTCCCTCCCTTCCTTCCTTCCTTCCTTCCTTCCTTCCTTTTCTCCCTCCCTCCCTCCCTCATTCTCTCTCTCCCTTAATTTAAATTAAATTTATTTTTAAGCCAATGCATAAAATTGTACCTATTTATGGGGAATGATGTGATATTTCCACCAGTGTATACATTATGCAATGTTTAAATCAGGTTAAACCTATCTCCTCTAACATTTGCCATTTCTTTATAGTGAAACATTCACAAGCTTTTGTTCTAGCTTTTTGAATACAGATTACATTATTGTTACCTGTAGTGGCCCTACTGTACAATAGCACACAAGAAATTCTTATTCCTCTATAACTATAACTTAGTACCCCTTGACCAACCTTCCCTGTCCCCACTTTCCCAGCTCTTCTAGTAACTACCATTCTGCTGTCAACTTCTATGAGATCAATTTTTTTTCAGATTCCACACATGAGTGAGATTATGCAGTACTGTCATTCTGTTTCTGACTTATTTCACCTATCAGTAATTTCATGCTGTTGCAAATGACAGGATTTTATTCTTTCTTTATGGCTGAGTACTCTATATGCATCACGTGTTCTTATCCATTCACAAGTTGATGGACACTTAGATGATTTTCTTTTCTTGGCTGTTGTGAATAGTGCTGCAACACACGTTGGAGGGCAGATGTCTCCTTGATTCATTCCCTCCAGATTTATACTCAGTAGTAGGATTTCTGGATCATATGTTTATTTTTTTTAAAGAAGCTCCATACTGTTTTCTATAATGGCTGTACCATCGCTTATTCTGTTGATGCAGTACACCATGCTTGCCTTTCTGGAATGCATCCCACTTGGTCATAGTGAATTATCTTTTAAATGTGCTGTGGGATTCAGTTTGCTAGTATTTTATAGAGAAATTTGCCTCTATGTTCATCAAGGATATTGATCTTTGGCTTTTTTTTTTTGTTGTTCTACCTGGTTTTATTGTCAGGATAAAGCTGGTCTTATAGAAAGAGTTTGGAAGAAGTCATACCTCTTCAATGTGGAATAATTAAAGAAGAATTGATCTTGAATGTTTAGGAGAACTCAGCAATGAAGCCATTGAATCATGGGGTTTTCTTAGATGGTAAACTTCTTACTGATTCAATCTTATTACTTGTTATCTATCAATTCAGGTTTTCTATTTCTTCATGACTTCATCTTATAAGTTGAATGTGTGCCTAGAAGAAGAAATAAACAAATTCCTGGACACATACATCTTACCAAGTTGGAATTATGAATAAATAGAAAATCTGAAAAGATAAATAATGAGTAATAAGATATAAATAATAAGACTTAAAATAAGGTATGAGTATACCTTTTCCCCCACATCCTTGTCAACACTTATATTCTTATGATCACCATTTAACTGGAGTAAGATGGAATCTCAAGGCAGTGTTGATTTGCATTTCTCTGATTGCTAGGCATGTTGAATGTTTTTTTTTATATACTTGTTTACCATTTTCTTTCTTCTTTTGAGAAATGTCTTTTTTATTTCTTTTGCCCATTTATTGTTTGGGTTGTTGTTATTATTGTTGTTGTTGTTGTTATTTGGTGTTAAGTTTTTTGGGTTCTTTATATATTTGGGAGATTAATGCTGTATCTGGGGAGTGGGTAGCAAAGATTTTCTCCCATTCAATAGGATCTCTCTTCACACTCTTAATTTTTTCATTTGTTGTGCAGAAGCTTTTTAATTTGTTGCCATCCCACTTGTTGATTCTTGGTTTTATTTCTTGAATTTTAGGGAGTCATAATAAGAAAGTAAGTGTCTATGCTGGTATGTTGGAGTGTTAACTCTATTATCTTATAGCAGTTGTAAAATCCCTAGGTCTTTGGTCAACTTTAGGTTGACTTTTGTGCAGGATGAAAAATAGGGATTTTGTTTCATTCTTGTACATCTGGATACCCAGTTTTCCCAGTGCCATTTGTTAAAAAAAAAAAGCTATCTTTTCACCAACTTATGTTTTTATCAACTTTGCTGAGTATCTGTTACGGTTTAGATGTAGTGTTCCCCAAAAGCTCACAAAGCTCACAACGCAAGAAGGTTTGGAGGAGAAATGGTGGAATTATACCCTTAACCAGACCAGTGAATTGATCCCTGATGAGATTAACTGAGTGGATGGAGGAAGTAGTTCATTGGGGGGTGTGGTTATGGATATATGTTTTGTATCTGGAGAGTGGAGTCTCTCTTTCTCTACATCCTGATTGTCATGTGAGCCACTTTCCTCTGCCACACTCTTCTGCCATGATTTTCAGCCTCACCTTGAGCTCTAAGGAATAGTTTCAGTTTTTCCCCATTCAGTTAAATGTTGGCTTTGGGTTTATCATATATAACCTTTATGATGGGGTGGTAAGGTTCCTTCTATCATTAGTTTCTTCAGAGTTTTTAATGTGAATGGATGCTAAACTTTGTCAAGGGTTTTTGTGGCATGGACTACCTCTGAAACCATGAGCCCCCAAATAAACTGTTCCTCCCCTAAAATTGTTCTGGTCAGATCTTTTAGCTGCAGAGTGAAATAGTATGACTAAAACAGTATGAGATGACTATATCTATGTGGGATTTTCTTTGCATTCTATTTTATTCCATTTTTCTTCATGCTTGTTTTTATACCAATACTATGCTATTTTTATTACTATAGCTATTGTAATTCCTCCAGCATTGCTCTTCTTACTCAGGATTGCTTTGGCTATTCTGTGTCTTTTATTCTTCCAAATGAATCTTAGGACTGTTTTTTGTTTGTTCATTTTTAGCTTTGTGAAGAATGTCATTTGCATTTTGATGGGGATTGCACTGAATCTATGTTTTGCTTTTGTAGTTGGGCCATTTTGACAATATTAATTGTGCCTATCCAAGAACATGGGAGGTCTTTCCATCTTCCCAAGTTGTCTTCATTTCCTTTCTTTAGTGTTCTATAGTTTTCATTTTAGAGGGGTTTTTTTTTTAGCATCTTAGTTAGATTTATTCCCAAGTATTTTATTTTTGTGTTTTAAGGTTATTGTGATCTCTTTCTCAGTGGGATAATTATTGGAATACAGAGAAGTTATTGATTTTTGTATTTTGGTCTTGTATCTTGCTACTTTGCTGAATTTGTTTATCAGCCCTAGATATAGAATCATGTCATTAGCAAACAGATAATTGGGTTTTCTTTTCCTGTTTGTATCCCTTTAATTTCCTTCTCTTGCCCAATTGCTCAGGCTAAAATTTCAAGAACTATCTGAGATAAGAATAGTAAAAGTGTATATCCTTGCCTTATTACTGATTTTAGAAAAAATGGTTTCAGTTTTTCTCCATTCAATTAAATGTTGGCTTTAGGTTTATCATTTATTTTTATGATGGGGATGTAAGTTACTTCTACCAATAGTTTTTCTTCAGAGATTTTAACATGAATGGATGCTGAATTTTGTCAAATGCTTTTTTGGCATCTCTTGAGATGATCTTATAATTCTTAATTCTATTCATGTGGTGAAATACATTTATTATTTTGCATATATTGAGCCAAAATTGCATTCCTGGGATGAAACACACTTGATTGTGGGATATTATTATCTTAATGTATTTTTTAAAAATATTTTTATTAGTTGTTGATGGATTTTTAAAATTTATATGTGGTACTGAGGATCAAACTCAGTGCCTCATACATGCTAGGCAAGTGCTCTACCACTGAGCTACAACTGCAGCTCTTCTTAATGTATTTTTGAATGCAGTTTGCTAATATTTAATTAAGGACTTTGTGTCTATTTTCATTGGTGGTATTGGTCTGTATTTTTCTTTCCTAGATGTGCTGTTGTTAATTTTGGTATCAGAGTGATACTGGCTTCATAGAATGACTCTTGGCATGTTCCTTCCCTTTATACTTCATGGAATGATTTGAAGAAGATTAACATTAATTCTTTTTTTTTTTAGTTTTTATTTTTGGTTGTTCAAAACATTACATAGTTCTTGATATATCATATTTCACACTTTGATTCAAGTGGGTTATGAACTCCCATTTTTACCCCATATACAGATTGCAGAATCACATCAGTTACACATCCATTGATTTACATATTGCCATACTAGTGTCTGTTGTGTTCTGCTGCCTTTCCTATCCTCTACTATCCCCCCTCCCCTCCCCTCCCCTCCCCTCTTCTCTCTCTACCCCCTCTACTATCATTCATTTCTCACCCTTGTATTATTTTTCCCTTTCCCCTCACTTCCTCTTGTATGTAATTTTGTATAACCCTGAGGGTCTCCTTCCATTTCCATGCAATTTCCCTTCTCTCTCCCTTTCCCTCCCACCTCTCATCCCTGTTTAATGTTAATCTTCTTCTCATGCTCTTCGACCCTACTCTGTTCTTAGTTACTCTCCTTATATCAAAGAAGACATTTGGCATTTGTTCTTTAGGGATTGGCTGGCTTCACTTAGCATAATCTGCTCTAATGCCATCCATTTCCCTGCAAATTCTATGATTTTGTCATTTTTTGATGCAGAGTAATACTCCATTGTGTATAAATGCCACATTTTTTTTATCCATTTGTCTATTGAAGGGCATCTAGTTTGGTTCCACAGTCTTGCTATTGTGAATTGTGATGCTATGAACATCGATGTAGCAGTGTCCCTGTAGCATGCTCTTTTTAGGTCTTTAGGGAATAGACTGAGAAGGGGAATAGCTGGGTCAAATGGTGGTTCCATTCCCAGCTTTCCAAGAAATCTCCATACTGCTTTCCAAATTGGCTGCACCAATTTGCAGTCCCACCAGCAATGTACAAGTGTACCCTTTTCCCTGCATCCTCGCCACCACTTGTTGCTGTTTGACTTCATAATGGCTGCCAATCTTACTGGAGTGAGATGGTATCTTAGGGTGGTTTTGATTTGCATTTCTCTGACTGCTAGAGATGGTGAGCATTTTTTCATGTACTTGTGTATGTCCTCCTCTGAGAAGTGTCTGTTCAGGTCCTTGGCCCATTTGTTGATTGGGTTATTTGTTATCTTATTGTCTAATTTTTTGAGTTCTTTGTATACTCTGGATATTAGGGCTCTATCTGAAGTGTGAGGAGTAAAGATTTGTTCCCAGGATGTAGGCTCCCTATTTACCTCTCTTATTGTTTCTTTTGCTGAGAAAAAACTTTTTGGTTTTAGTAAGTCCCATTTGTTGATTCTAGTTATTAACTCTTGTGCTATGGGTGTCCTATTGAGGAATTTGGAGCCCGACCCCACAGTATGTAGATCGTAGCCAACTTTTTCTTCTATCAGATGCCGTATCTCTGATTTGATATCAAGCTCCTTGATCCATTTTGAGTTAACTTTTGTGCATGGCGAGAGAAAGGGATTCAGTTTCATTTTGTTGCATATGGATTTCCAGTTTTCCCAGCACCATTTGTTGAAGATGCTATCCTTCCTCCATTGCATGCTTTTAGCCCCTTTATCAAATATAAGATAGTTGTAGTTTTGTGGATTGGTTTCTGTGTCCTCTATTCTGTACCATTGGTCCACCTGCCTGTTTTGGTACCAGTACCATGCTGTTTTTGTTACTGTTGCTCTGTAGTATAGTTTGAAGTCTGGTATCGCTATACCGCCTGATTCACACTTCCTGCTTAGCATTGTTTTTGCTATTCTGGGTCTTTTATTTTTCCATATGAATTTCATGATTGCTTTCTCTATTTCTACAAGAAATGCCATTGGGATTTTGATTGGCATTGCATTAAACCTATAGAGAACTTTTGGTAATATCGCCATTTTGATGATGTTAGTTCTGCCTATCCATGAACAGGGTATATTTTTCCATCTTCTAAGATCTTCTTCTATTTCTCTCTTTAGGGTTCTGTAGTTTTCATTGTATAAGTCTTTCACCTCTTTTGTTAGGTTGATTCCCAACATTAATTCTTTAAGAGTTTGTCAGAACTCAACTGAGCATCCATCTGATCCTGGACTTTCTTTGTTGGAAGGCTTTTAATTGCTTCATTCTCATTGCTTGCTATTGGCCTTTTTAAGTTTTCTATGTCCTCATGGTTTAGTTTGGGCAGGTCATATGTATCTATAAATTTGCCGAATCTTGCAGGTTTTCCTCTTCATTGGAGTATACATTTTCCAAATAATTTTGAATGATCCTCTGAATTTCAAGAGTGTCCATGATGATATTTTTTTCATCTCAAATTTTGTTGATTTGGGTCATCTTTATTTTTCTTTTGGTTTGTTTGGCTAAAGGCTTATCAATTTTGTTATCTTTTCAAAGAACCAACTCTATGTTGCATTGATCCTTTTTCTCAATTATATTAATTTCTGATCTGATCTTAATTATTTCTTGTCTTCTAATAATTTGGGAATTGTTTTTTCTTCCTTTTCTAGGACCTTGAGAAGTAACTTTAGATTTTTTATTTAGTATTTTTCTATTTTTTTCAAATGTATAAACTCAGTGCTATAAATTGTTCTCTTTGAACTGCTTTAATAGTGTCCCAGAGATTTTAATATATTATATTTCTGTTCTCATTTGTTTCTAAGAACTGTTTTATTTCTTCCCTGATATCTTCTATAACCCATTCCTCATTCAAAAATGTTTTATTTAATCTCCAGGTATTAAAATGTTTTCTGATTTTAATCCTGTTATCAATTTTTAGTTGTATTCCATTGCAATATGACGAGATGCAAGGAATTATCTATTTTTATGAGCTGGGGATATAGCTCAGTTGGTAGAGTGCTTGCCTTGCATGCCCAAGGCCCTGGGTTCAATACCTAGCACCACAAAAAAAGGCTCTATTTTAGAGAAGGTTCTATGTGCAATTGAGAAGAAAGTGAATTCAGTTGTTGATGGATTAAATATCCCACAGACGTCTATTCGGTCCCTTTGACTAACAATATTTGTTAGTTCTTCACTTACTTTATGATGTTTATTATGTCTGGATGACCTAGCTATTGGTAAGAAAGTTGTGTTGAAATCACCCAGTTTTATTGTATTGGGGTTTATCTGATTCTTTATATTGACTAGGGTTTGTTTTATGTATATAGGTGCATTGAAATTAGAGACATAAATATTTATAATCATATCTTGTTGTTGGATGATTTCCTTAATGAGTATGAAGTGACCTTCTTTGTCTCTCCTGATTATTTTTGGCTTGAAGTCTACTTTATCATATAGGAGAGTAACTACTACTGCTTGCTTTCAGTCTCCATTTGCATGGTATATCATTTTTCATCCTTTCCCCTTCAGCCTCCTGATGTCCTTGCCTACAAGGTAAAGTCTCTCATAAACAACATAGATGGGTCTTGCCTTTTGATCCATTCTGACAACTTATGTCTTTTGATTGTAGAGTTTAGGGCATTTACAATGTTATTATAGAGAGATGATCTTTATTTCCTGACATTTTGATTTACTTCTGATGCCTAATTCAGACTTGATTATTTTTTAACTGACTATTCTAGTGATATTCATCTATAAACTGGCTCTAATATTTATTTTTTTATTTCTTCTGCATGAAATTTTTATTGAATATGTTTTGTAGTTTTTGTTATATAGTTATGAATTCTTTTAGTTTCTGCTTATCATGTAAAATTTAATGGTTGGAACCCATATCTTTCAGGAATTGGCATATATTATTCCAAACTCTCCTGGTTTTGAGGTCTGATCTGAGAAATTCATAGCAATTCTAATTGGCTTACCTTTAAATGTGACCTGATCTTTTACTCTTGTGTGGCTTTTAGATTCTATCCTTGTGCAGTAGTTAAGCATTTTAATTATAATGTATCTTGAAGAGAATCTTTTTTGATCTTATTTATTTGGGGTTCTACATGCTTTTTATTTTTGAATTTTTGTCTCATTCCTAATGTTTGGAAATTTTTCTGATATTAATTCATTGAAAAAGGTTGTGTACTTTTAAAATTTGTATTTCAATGCCTTCATCTATGCCAATGATTCTTATATTTGGTCTCTTCATGTTATCCCAGATTTCTTGAATACTATGATCATTCTCTTAACATCTTTATTATCAACTCTTTTTTCAAGATTATATATTTTGTGTCAGAGGCATGATAATATGACTTCAAAGTGCTCATACTGATGATACTTTCAACTGAATTTTAATTCAATTTATTGAGCTTTCATTTCTAGAATTTCTGTTTGGTTCTTTTTCCAGAATCTCTTTTTATTAAAATGTTCTTTCAACTCCTATATAGTCTCTCTTAGTTCATTACTTAAATCTTCATTTAGTTCATTGAACATTTTAATTATCAACTTTATAAATTATTTTTCTGGCATTTCTTCCACTGTTGTGTCAATGGGGTCAGTTGTGCTGTGAGCTATTTGGGGTGGCTTGTTCCTTTGATTTTTCATTTTGTTAGTATTTCTACACACTTTCTGGAATAACTATCTTTTATAATTTCATATAAAGGACTTTTTTTAGTGAGTTGCTGTTTTGCAATGTGTCCTGGGTTGGGTAAATATCTTGGTGTCAATATTTTCACTCAGTTTCAACTTGCTACTTCATCCAGTCTCTAACAGCACATTGAGAAAAGACACTAATCCCCAGAAATTGTAGCCACTTCAGAAAACTTCCTTAAATTAACAATCTTAAAAAAATAAAACCTTACTACCAATGTTCTTCAGCAATCTACTAATGTATTGTTCTAGGTCAGGTTTTTAAAATAGGTGTTATTTTTCTGGGGTTTCAGTTATTGTGCAGTTTATTCTAAGCTCTGTCACAAGGTGGTCAAACTTGTTAGAGAAGTCTATATAGAGTTTCACTGCAGAATTTCACTCCCCTTTTGGCTGGATAGGTCTGACACCCTGCTCCTTCTGAGTGTCAGACCATGTGCTAGAGGGAAAAGAGTGGAATGCATCAATTTATCTTCCAGCTTTTTCTGGAGGAAGTGGAGGTGATGACTCAGGGTTCACTATATATGGTCTGATTTAATTGGTCTCAATTCCCCATTTACCAGTGTTGGCCAGGCTCCTAATTTCTGAGCTCAGATAATTTGTTTCAAGTGAGAGTTCTTTGCTTTTTAGACTCAATTTTTCTGGCACTGAATTGATGTTTTGATTCACTCTTAAGGAGTTGCTATGAGAGTGTGCCTTCTTCTGAACTACCTCACTTCATTCCCTGATGGAATAGACTACATGGAATTAAAGGATGTTAAGAATATGGTTCTTTAAGAGTAAAGAAGTTAGGACATTAAGGCAAAAGGAAGATTGGAATATTCAAAAGGTGAAAGAAGAGAAAGTGGAAGTGAGGTAGTGTGTGTAGGCCATAATGAAGGAGGAAGTGAGAAAGTAAGAGAACAAGATTTTTTACTATTAGAGGGAAGGAGGTGAGGAGAGTAAATGTAATAAGCAAACAAGCAGAGCAGAACAATACCAATCCCTCCATATCAAACAACAAAACTAAATTTAAAATACTCCAAAATCTAACAAAATCCCAAAAGATCACTACCTCTTAAACAGAATAGAAGAGTAGAAGATTATTAAAAGAAAAAGAAATGATAAAATAAGAAAAAAAGAAACCCAGAAAAAAAATATATATATATAAACCAATCAATACACATATTTTGAAAAACAATTTAAAAATATTAATAGAAAATAGAGAAATTCTGAATTTAAAATGCTCAAATTTTTCCACTGAGGTAGCTAGTGTTGAGTATTTACATCTTATTATAGACTGTCCTTCTGTCTTCTTGGGCTATGTGCCTCTAAGAGGGAGCCAGGTTGGGCAATATTAAATCCAATCTTTTGTGTGTGAGTGTGTGTGTGTGTGGGTTTTGCTACTCTTCCTGCTGGAGTAGATTGGAAGTGTAACTGGTGGAAATGGCTCTCAGTTTCCCTGCTTGCCAGTACCAGGTGTATGTAACTGGAAGTACCATCTATTGAGATTTTTTCCCGATGTCTTAGATTGCCACTCTTCCTGGTTGGAAGTGGTACAGAGATCTATTTGGGAAGTTCTGGCTTCTGGGATTGAGTTCTAAATGGAACTCTGAAACTTTATTTAGGTTATGTACTCCAGAGCACTTAAGTCCTTGTACCCCTAGGGCAGAATAGACTTTGACTTCATCTGGGTGTCTGGTTTGCTAGTATTTCCCCAGAGTTCTACTCATAAGTGGGGGTGACAGAACTCTCTAGATGGCTAGTACACGACATATTTGCTGTAGCCTGTGTGCCACCCAAATATGAATTTGAAGTTTCTGTTCATGAATGTAATCATGCCTACCTGGTCAATGTCACCTTTTCAGCTGGTCACACAGATCTCAAGAGGAAATCAGTTGACTTCTCCTGTCATCAGTGGAATCAGGCCTGCCTGGATAATATCCCTCATCCTTTCCCACTTGTCAATGGTACCAAAGGGCTCAAAGGGAGAGCAGGATGTACTCTTCTCTGTACTTCTGACTTGAAACCCCTGGATCAACTGTTCTCTATGTTTTGGGATTGTGATTTGCAAGGTGTTCTTTAGGTCATGCAGTAAGCACTGGCTGAGAAAGAGTGGAAGTATCTGTTATAGACTCTTAGGTTCCTATAGTGGATCTTCACCTCAGTTCTTAGAAGTTGAGAAACATGGAGCACATTTTGTGTGTCAAACTTGTCTGCTGTGTTTCTCTTTCTCTTTGTCTTGCGCCAGGTTTTATGGTGACACAGCACCACTGTCCCAGCCAAGCTTGGATTTATTTCCTTATATTCTCTGTTTACTACACCAGAATCTCTGGGCTTCTTCATGTCTCTAACAGACAAATAATGACTTGTAATGGTTTTCTTCAGATACCCAGCTTATTATGAAGCTGTATTTCTGTTGTTCAAATTCCAAACAGTAGAGCAAATGGGAATTGCCTCTTTCTTCTACTCTGCCATCCTGACACTTCCTCATAATAATTTCTAATACTCCTTTGTATTTCTGTGGTGTCTGTTGTCATGTCTCCCTTTTGTCTAATTTTATTTATATGAGTCTCCTCTCTTTTTCTTAGTCTAGCTAAGGGTCTGTCAATTTTATCTTTTCAAAAAATCAGTTAACATCTCTGTTTTTTTGCTAGAGTATCACGTTATTTCTGTTGTTCTCTTGAATCTCATCAAGTTTTTTAAAACTAACTGTTTTAAATTCTCCATCTGAGAGTTTTCCCATATTGGTAACTATTGGGTCACTTTCTGGTGCCTTATTTTGTCTATTAGGCGAGGTCATTGTTCTCTGAAAGGTTGTGTTTTTGTTTTTATACTGGAGATTGACCCCAGGGTTCCTTTTACCATTGAGCTACATCCAACCCCTTTATATTTCTTTATTTTGAGGCAAGGTCTAAGTTGCCAAGGCTTACCTTGAACTTGTAATCCTCTTGCATCAACCTCCTGAGTACCCTGGCTTACAGGTGTGTACAACCATGCTTGGTTCTCTAAATGTTCTTGATGCTCATTGGTATGCAACTTTTGTACATTAAAGAATTAGGTATTTATCCCAGTTTTTGCAATTTGGCTCTTTAGGTACATGACTTTCCAGAAATTCTAAGCAGGCTGCTTATTTTATTTGAGCCTGTAGTTATTGCTACTACTTCAGCACTAGGTGGTGCCAGAAGTCCAGGTTTGCCATGTATATGCTATTGAAGTGTTGTCACCATTCAAGTGCTAGAGGGTGATCCAAGTCCAGGTTTGTCACATATCAAGTTGGTGTGTTGTTAAGAATAAACTGAGGTAGAACCTAAAAAGGGTAGCCCACCCACACAGGCTTCTCCCTGGGAACAGGGCAGCCCCAAATACCTTGTCCAGTCACAAAGTGGCCAGAATCACTGTGAAGGGAACAGCACCAGGCTGTATTGCCACACCTGTAACTACCCATGCTGCAACACTATCATGACATGTGCCAATAGCCCCCAAGTTCAATGCAGTCCTGGTTAGGACCAAGACCCCTGCTATGATGGTCTGTCTATTCCAGTAGACTGAGGCCATGTATCTCTATCTACCACCAGTTATGTTCCATAGATTTCATCCATGGACACTGGCCTGGGGATGGGTGCTGTTAAGACCTTCACAGGGTTAGGTTTGACTAGCTTGGCACTGAGTTCCAAGGCAAAGTCCTGTGCTTACTATTTCTCAGTCTATCCTCAGTGCATGGGGGTCTTGCTCCATGTTATTGCTGCCTGAGATGGGAGTAGTGTTGGTAAATACACCTAGGCTACACTGATCTGGATCACATCTGAGTCTCATAGTTGCAAGAACCTGCTCAGTACAAGGGGTGCACACCAGCTCATGCTGCAACTGGTGATGCTGCAGGCCAAAATATGAGTTTAACCCATCAGGGCTCAAGTCTCTCCCTGGTGCCAGAGCAGGTCTAGAGGCTCTGTTTTTAAGCACTAGAGATGCTGTGCTGCCCAAGATTAAGGGACAAGGGGTGTTGACAGTTCCTTGGCCACCAAGGCTGATCTAAGCTGTGTTGCATATTAGTCTCATAGCCACAGGGATCTGAATAATCTCAGACAGGGGTCCCCAGGCCCACTAAAAGACTGGCAATGATACCAGTCAAACCTGAATCTGTCCTACAGGTGCAAAGGTCTCCATCTGATGCCAGCGTAGTCTAGAGATCTGTCTGTGAGCTCTGGTTTCTGCCTGATGTAGGATTTCACTGGTGGGATTGACACTCTGCTGTTTCATTCCATGCTCCTCATGGGGTGGAGACTTGCTCCCACCTCTGCTTTCTGAGGTTGGGGAGAGGTGGAAGCTCCAGTCCCTGAGCTGCCTGGCCAATGCAGTTCCAGTGGCTCAGTGCACAGGTACTGAACTGGGGGCAGTGTTGTGGGGTTCCACCCAGAACTGGGTTTCACTGTGGTGGGTCTGGCTCTGGATTTCAAGTCTAAGGCCTTCCTTGACTTACTTCCTCCTTCCACCATGTGGAGGGTATCTATTTCCATGCTTGGAGCAGGGAGAAGGATGATGCCAGAAACTTCCCTTCCTGTCTTTTTTAATGCATCTTTCCTTGTTATTAGACAAAACCAGGCACTAAGGACTCTCACCTGGCTTTCTTAGCTTTTGTGAAGGTTGTTGCAATAGCTGTTCAAATTGGTTTGTCTGTGGGGTGAAGGTTGCCAGAGAACCTCACTCAGTGACCACCTTGTTCCATCCCTCCTCACGCTCTCCTGTTTCCACCAGGCCCACTGGTGAAATGCTTCTCAAAGAGCAAGTGTCATCTAGCATTTTTTTTAGCAGTTTTCTGACACTAAAGTCATAATTTAAAAAATTATTTTAAAAAATTATTTAATTTTAAAATTATTTTAAAAAAGCTGCCAAGGGCCGCTTTTCCCCTAATTTGTCTCACTTTAACTTCCTAGATCATATCTCTTATTTTTTCCCCCTCCAGAGATAATATAATAGGGTATCCTGGAAGAGACTTAGATGTGAAGGTATTTTATTTTCTAAACTCTGAGGAGAAACTAAGAAAAATGTCATTTGGAAAATTTTTAAGAATTTTCTGCCTTATTAGGTACAGAGGGATGAATTTACCTTTGGGGCAAAATGAAATAAAACAAATACTTTAATGGTAGGCTAATGTAATCATGCAAAAATATTCACCATTGTTCTTCAAGAAAATATAAATGCAGTGAAACAAATAAAACTGAGAAATGTTTGTAGGTAATGTAGCCACTGAACTTGAGATCACTTCTTGTTAGAGTCTGTAAACAAGTCAGGATGGCACCTGGCATTTTGCCAGAGAAATGTTAGAGTCTGTAAACAAGTCTGGATGGCGCCTGGCAAAATGCCAGAGGGAGTGGTTTGTGAAGTAATGCCATCAAGCCATTAAGTGTGGAGATTCCTTATTGGTTGACTGATGTATCTAGTTTATGTTAATTAGATAAGCTGTGTGGAATGTATAAATACCTCTGTTGTCCTACAATAAACGGCTTCCACTTCTGCTGTATCAATCTACACAAGTTGCTCATCACCCCCCGGTTATTTTGCCCAGCCAGCCGGGCTGCAGCAACTTCTCTTTTCTATTTATTGCTATATCCTGAGAAGTATCCTGCGTGGACCAAGTGCTCAACGTGTATCTGTTAACTGATTGGTTGCTGTCATTTAGTAGTTATGCAGGTTCCTTTCTTCTCATTTGGGTTAGACTCTCATCTTGCACTGTAGTAGGTTGGACCTTCTGTTAGAAATGGTATATGCTTCTCAAGAGATATATAGCTTAAGTTCTTACAAAATAACAAGTTAAAATATACCAGGGAAAAGCTATTTAGAAACCCCTCTGTAAAATATTTTCAGTGATTATCATACAAAGAGGGAAATGGACTATGCTTAACTTGTTTGCTTTTGTTTTTTTAAAATAATACCATTTTTTTGCAATTAGGAAGGACTACCACCATTGATGTACTTGGCAGTCTCTCCCCTATTTCTCAAAAGTTTTACCTTGTTTTTGTTTCTTACATATGCATTCATTAGAAATGATCTTATCTCACCATAGTGATTTCCTTGAGTTTTCCTACTGAGATTTTGTAGGAGACTTTGTTCTGGTTTCTATAGTTTTTTTTTTTTTTTTTTTTTTACTGATGGGATGGGATCTCCTTCGAGCCCCACCAGACTTTCAGAAGGCAAGGATCTGGAAGGAGACTATGAGTTTTGGTTTGTTCTTTTCTCCAATTGACCACATGGGTATAGTAAGAGGGAGAGGGAAAGTGGATAGAAAAGAACTGTAAGTTGGAAAAAATCATGCAGATCTCTAAGGAAGAGAGAACAAGTGTGGGTAAAGCCCCAGCATAGCTGGAGTTACCATGTACATACATGTTTTAAAAAGTCATCTTCATACCTATGTGATATACTGCATTCCTAAGGAAACAAGCTACAGTTAAACATATGGCACCACAATAAAAAAAGGAAATCCCACAAGCCAAACATCAATAAAATATTGTTTGATTGTAAAGCCAATTTATGGTTGCCTAAATGTGTTTTTAAATATTATTTTCATAGGTACAGAAGGATTGTTTCCTAACAGCTGTTGATTATATGGGTTCAATCCCCTGTAGGTCTAATTATACTTCTGGAATTGCTGCAGATATAGATTATAATAGCTTAATGGATCATGGTTCTTGGGCTTCTAAGTTAAGAGTGAATCCAGGTGCTTTGTCCTGTGATATAAAGGGTTTATGCTGTGTCTGTCTCTTAAAATATTCAGCTCATAAAAAATTATTGCTGACAAAAGGTCTAAGAACGTAGAAGAAAACCATCAGCACGTTTTGAGCTGACAGGTAAATATTGACTGAAACTGACCTGAGAGCTTTGAGATGTCAGATCATGCAGAAAAACTCCTTGTCTCGTTTCTGGACAAAGGCCACAGTTTTCATCTTTCTTGATGATAACAAAAGGTTATTGGAAGTCAAGCATCACCTAGCACAGTGCACAGAGCTCCTTCTTACCTCTGTAGGAAAGGAGGATAATTCTGTCACCTGCCTGAGGGAATGACCAAAACTCATAAAAATGGGGAAATAGAAAAAAATTAGGAAGTTTACTTTACTGGTTAAATAATGTGCTAAGGAACTGGAGCTGGATGACTGGCCAGAGGTGATTAGAGATAAGGACTAAGGTAAAAACTTTAAGCCAACAATGTGAGAAGTCAGTTTCAAAATGAACCATCCTGTGCTCACTCTGAACACATTTAATTTAACAAAACTTCTTCTCCAATATAGCAAATGGTTTCTCTAATGTGTTCTGGAATAGGAATTAATTTTGTGGCTCATAGTAGGTTTAACAATAAATAGTTATAATAATCGGACAGTAACATTTTATAGCAAATTACTTTGTGCTTCTTCTAGAGATTGAGACACAATTCCCTGAGTTTTAATGAATTCCAATAATAGTGAACATTATTCAGCCTCAAAGACAAACTCCAGTACACATAACTAATGAAAAATAATAGCTACTATTTATTATATACTTTTTATTCAATGGACACTAAATGTGTAACATGTACTGTCTCACTTAATCCTCATTCACCTATGGGGTACAGTGGCAAAGGTCAATTAGCCCTCCTTAAAGGGGCTCATTGTCTTCCATCTCCCCTGGCCTTGCTAATTTGGACCTCACCATTTCTCTTGTAGGCACTGTGGGGCCATCTACCTGGGCCTCTTGTTTTTACTGTATTTGCTGCATCCAAGTTGATTTTCCTGAAGCCAACAAGGATCTTAGGAAGTTTAAAAGTAGGTGCTCACTTAGAATAGGCAACGAATCTGAGCTTCCCCAGAAAGTAGAACCAGCTATTGTAGACACCTGGATTCAGGCAAATGAGCAAGACTGACAGAAAAAGATTCTTGGGCAAAAATAGGTCAGTGTCAGAGCGACTTTACCACAAAAGTGACTTCAAAGGCAATTCAGGAGAATTGTTGCAGGCTAGGTTGAAACATGCCTTTTTCAATTAGGAGATAAAGGGAGGCTCTACCAGGATGTCAGCAGACAGAATGTAGGAGTTAAGTGGGTAGAGCCTGAAGGTCTGGGAATCTTGAAGATATGGCAGAAGGAAGAGCAAGCTTGTCGATTAGAGAGAAGTTATAAATAAAGATGGCACCCCCTTTACTGCCTTTGTTCATAGGTCTTACTTCAGTGTCTTAATATCATTTTACCATTGAATTAAAAATAGTTTTACCAACATGATTCCTTAGGAAGACTTATTAGAAAGGCTTCCCTTTGGACAATAAGTTACCTACCTTCCCAGCCTCATTGTGATTCCAGAGCCAACCTAGAGAAAGCTATCTGTGACTGCCCTGAGAACCTGCCCAGATGCTGCCTCACACTGGTGCTGAATGTAAACCCCCATGGCTGAGAATCATGGCCCAGTCCTGGTCCCAACTGGGATGATAAGAAGAAAACAGAGAGGCTGGGGAAGTGGCTCAAGCGGTAGCGCGCTCGCCTGGCATGCGTGCGGCCCGGGTTCGATCCTCAGCACCACATACAAACAAAGATGTTGTGTCCGCCGAAAACTAAAAAATAAATATTAAAACTGTCTCTCTCTCTCTCTCTCTCTCTTAAAAAAAAAAAAAAAAAGAAGGAAACAGAGTTGGAGTCAATACTTGACAGGACGTGTGAGCTAGAAACCACACTGGGATTCATCAGCACTAGGAACCGGTGCCCTGTGAACTCATCCATGCCTGGCCTGGGACTCCCTGTGTTACCTGTGGTAGTTCTCCCACTATTGTTCAAAAGCATTCTAATATTAGCTCAGTTAAACTGAAGAAGGAGGGATTTCTCTCATCTAGGACACCAGTGAGGAAGTCCAGATGATTCTGGAAGGATCTGTGGTGGTGCTGGGCTATCTTACCTCAGGAAGGGCTGAAGGAGGTGGGCCTAAGTAAGGCCACAGAAGTGGGTGCTTCTGAGATTCCCATCCGCACTTCCAGATTGTGGGTCCTCCAGTATAAATAGGACCTTGATGGTTAGGGTCACAGGACCCCCTTGTTGGGAATCTATTATCTTTCAGGTGCAATTTTGTCAAATGTTAGTAGAGGTAAATGTTGGTAGCATCAATTAGGAAATTTAGGAAACATAAGACCAAGGGAGACAAAAAATAATAAAAAAGATTCCAGATCAAAACCAGACTGAGAATTTCAGGGTTGAGAGGTCTCAGGGAATTGCTTGGATCTAAACCCATAAGTCTGAGTTCAAATATCAGATTCTCCAACCTGGGTCTGAGCATCCCTGAGAAGAGGAAAAGAGAGGGCATAACAGAGATACGCAGAGTCAGACCCATCCAGGTAAAAACCTTGTACTTTAGTAGCTGTGTGGTCTTAAAAGCCCCTTTTCCCCATCTCAATTTTCTCACTGCAAATGAGGATAATAAATCGATACAAAACCAAGAATAATTAAATGAGATAATGTAGGTAAAATGTTTAGTGCAGACCCTAGTGTCTAGGATCTTCTAATGGAAAACTCATAAATGGAAATATTGTTTATCTTATATCTAAAAGACTGATTAACATATTAGAAATATGCAATACTTGTTGCTTGCATTTAACTGAATTCTGTTATTTATTTATTTATTTTCCCTGAGTGAGCACATTCAGTAAGCTTAGTGATGTGGTGGAAATCTGAGCACTTTCAAGATGCATCTAGAGTAATGAGGAGCTGTCGCTTGCTCTGTTACCCAGGTTCACTAAAGCCCAGGGAGCCAGCAGGGTTTAATATGCTTGCTTTCTGCAGACAAATGAAACTCCAGACTGAAAGCAAAGTCCCCTTAGGCACCGTGGCTGGGACCCATTATTGCATTTGTGCTCCCTTCACACACTGTCCTGATGACTCCTGGAAAGGGAACTGTCAGTGCCAAGCTTTGTCACACAAGAGTGGGACCACATGGAAGGGCGATCCACATGTGGCTCTGCTCCCCACCCTGTCTGATCTCTACTCCTTTGATATTATAGTAAAATAAACTGCTTGAAAATAGTGAGATTTCTTAGGCAAACTCCAAAATTCAAAAAGACCCAAAGACTCTGCCAATAAAAGGAGAATTAATAAAAGAAATCCCCCAAATGGGTTTTTCCTCAGAGAACAAGACTATCAGTCACCCAGTGGATTCTGGTTACTGTCTTCTGTGGGCAGGACCCTGGGTTATGTGGAACAGGACTGAGGTAGACAACACACTCTGTGAAGTTAGAGCAAAAGGAATGGTAGGGCAAGATGTGCCCTTAGAAAATTATTTGTTAATCCTTTTTCTCTGCTTCCCTCTTTTTCCTGCTCCTCAATCAGTATACTGTCTCTGAGATCCAGGATGATGAGGGGACACACTGGAGCCACAGGTAGTGAAGGAAAGAACTGCCAGTCCTTATCCAAGGCTCACGGTCCTGCATGTGTCTGCTGCCCCTCTGGGGTGACATGGAGGAAGTTTGCATAGGCCCTCTGGAAGAGAGGACTTGACGTGGGTTTGGAAGAATGGAACGGATGGACGTTGGAAAAGCTAGAGGAGGTGATAAAGATAAGCAAAGCTGGGAAGTAGGAAAATAAAAGATACTTTCTGGGAACACTGAATAAAGGAGATTTATGGGTGAACAGGATCCAGTTACGGGATTCAACAATAAACATAGGGCTGGTCCTTGAGATACTGCCATCTATTCCTGTTATTCCTGTTTTAAAACTTGTTGCCTACTGAATAAAGTTCAAACCCTTTAGCAGAGAATTTCATACTTTGGCCTTCATGGACTTCTTCTATTTGTTTCTCTCACCCAAGACTAAAGTTTCCCAAATAGCCCATCATAGACATGTTTATGACCCTGGCATTCTGCTTACACGGTTCTCTGACTGGAAATGCCCTTCTCTTTTTCTGCCTAGTCAACTATCACCATCTCTGTGAAGCCTCTTTCCACCTTCACTCTCCTTTCCTTTGGAGGTGGAATTAGTCATATCCACAATTTATGTTCCAATATCAGTATTTCTTCCCCATGATGGTTCTTTATGTGATTAGAACATTTTTCTTACTTATATAGTAACTGACTTGAGCATCAGGACTTTCTACAATGCCTGCAGTTTTATAGGTTCTTTGTAAACATTTACTGTCTTAATATGACATTTGAGTGAAAAATCATAATTCACAATGTCATGGAATTCCTAAGGCAATTCCTCCAGAATGGTCAGTTTTATATGACAGTAGGAAGACAGAACCAAAAAGTTATTTTAGATTGCAGCAGATTGAGGGATGAGATTGTTGTATCCATAATTAACTGTGAAAGACAACCTATAGCAAGAGTACTGAGAAGAAGCCTACTTCTTACTGAAGGGTGGTGGATAACTAACCTATTAATTATTACCCTGTATGAAGGGAACTTGAGGGAAGAGAACCTTGACCTCAGTGCTTTGTAAAGTTTCTGTAAGTTATTTCTTGTATGGGGAGTTGTTTAGATTTGCCAACTTGCCAAAATATGTAGATTTAGGGTACTCAAAGAGAACATATTCTCTTAGTTATTAAACAGTAAAGAAGTCGGTTGATTGAGGCTCATAAAGGATGCTGTTCTCCTCTCTGGAGACCCAAGTCAAGGTCATTGTGCAGCAGACACTCCCTGACCTTCTTTCTTAGTTCCTGTCCTGGTTTCTGCTCCTAAGATATGGCCATTCTAATGGTGAAAGGGATGTATGAAAGGTTTGCATTAGCTTCCTCGCACTGCTTTTTTTTCTGAGGTGCATGCCAATTTCCTTCTTGCCTTCTCAGTTTGGGAAACCTCTGATCATGAGATGTCCTTCTCCAGGCCAGTCACATGGGAACAAAGACATGACGAGAGCTCACTATGTGGAATAAAGAGGACTAAGGGAAGAAAAGCATGTTCATCTACGAAGGATCTCTTTTCTCCTCCACTAACATTTCCATCCAATAATTGATGCCTTTCAGTTTCCAAGAGACTCTGTTTTTGTTGAGTAGACTAAGGAACAGCTTAAGATGCCTGGGCCAAATACATAAGATTCCATGAACTAAGAAATAAGGTTACTCTCCAAAGAATTTTATTGTACCCTAGTTGATCATCACGAATATGTTGGTGGGCTACTTTCTACTTGGGTGAGACAGGATATTTGAGACCTAGGTGGCTACAAAACTTGCAGTGCAAAATTTCATACAAGGTGATTCTCTTTATCTTTAAAATTATATTTATGTGTGTTATAGGCAATATATCTATGAGTTTAGCAAATATATATCTATTGGTTATAATAGAAAAGCTCCCTTACTTTCTTGGCCCCAAAGTTTTCCTTATTGAAGACAACATTTCCAAAATTGAAGACAATTTTTCCCCATCCTTCCAGATTCATTTTGTATATGCATATCCAGGAAAATATATACACTGTGACCTTTGGTTCAATTATGAATACCTAGGTGGAAAAAAAAAGTAGAGACAACTCTTCTAAATAAAAGTAAAATTTCAGAGCCAGTTTTCAAGAAATCATCAGACTGATATATAACTGCAATTTCTTCACTTAAATGTGTTTATTTGCATTTTAACTGAATTTTTTGCAGTTTTAAGTGCCAAAATAAGTAGCTCTCCTTTGAGAAAATTGCTGATTCAAGGAAAAGAGCTCTTGGATATATTTCCTAAGATGTAGAAAATAATAGTATGCCATACACACTTCCTCGTATTCAACTTTTTCTTCAAAGCCCTTTATTAAAATTTAGACATCATTTCATCCGTACATTGTTAAAGATAAACTCTAGAATGTATAGATATTTTCTTATATCATTCCAATGTCATTATCACACCTAAGACAGTTAATTCCTTGGCATCAATCAAATATAAAAAATTTTCAAATTTTACTGATTTCTAAACTATTACTTTTTTACAGATGGGGTTTAGCTAAGTTATTCAGGCTACACCATAACTCATAATTCTTCTGCCTCAGCCTCCTGAGTAGGCAGGATTATACAAGTATATGCTGTACCTGATAATAGTACTTTTTAAAAAATTTTATTTGACTTAGGATTTAAACAAAGTCTACACATTGCTTTTGGTCATTCAATTGTTAATCATTTTAATCTGGAACAGACCTTAGTCCACCTTGAATGTCCCACATTCTGGATTAGTCTGTGTGTTTTCTCATTGTATCATTTAACAAGTTTCTCTATTTCCTGTAAACCAGATCTTAGTTTTAGTTATGTTAAGTTCAACTTTTATGGTGTATGTGTGGGTGGGTGAAAAGCTTCTTTACAGTGCTGCTGTGTGGTTCCTATTTATTGTCCTAGAAGGTATGTGACAGCTGGCCATTCTATCTCCCTGGGGGTTTAACTCAAGTGTCTCAAACAGTAGCTCAAGAATCAAGTCCAGTCTGCTGTCTGCTTTTGTAAACAAGGGATTATTGGAACATAGCCACACTATCATCATCTCTGATCTCTTTTGTGCTACTAGGACAGAATTGAATAGTTGTGGCAGAGGCAGTGCGGTTCACCACATTGGAAATATTTATTACCTGGCATTTTGCAGAAAAAGCTTGTTGATCCCTGGTTTAGTGCATTCATGTGATGACAAGCTTGTCCTCCAAATGAGGAACCAAAGGCTCTAAATGTCAAATTGACTTGAATAAGATCCCATCGTGGAGGAGGCAGAGCAATGGAGCCTGTTTTCTGCTTTTCCCCCCACCTTCTGTCCTCATACTGAGGCACTCAGTATCCTAAACATCAGGTAGTCAGGCATCGATGGCCCTTGCATTCTTCCTTAGTGTGACCCACTGGCGTTCTATCAGACCTACAACTCAGCTGCTTGAATAGGACAAGCAGAAGAAGTATAATCTTGTGCTTTTAGCTGTAAGTAACAGAAAATCAAACTTAAACAGGAAATGGTTAGCTCTTGTATTTAAAGTCATTGGTGACCTCAAGGGCCCAGGATCATTCTGTCTCTATCCTCTGCTTAGATTTGTATTGATTTCATGTTCAAGTTAATTCCTCTTCTGACTGTGGATGGTAGTCAAACTGGGGATATGTGCATTCTTGCTACTCCCAGCAAAACAGAGACCTGAGAAACCTTGCTTTCAAACACGACCTATGAGTCCTTTCCCTTGGTTTGATTAGGCCCCCTGTCCATCTCTGGACTAATAATGATGGGGGACAGATGGATGCTAGTTGTGGAAAGAGAACTTAAGTTTAGGGAATAATTCTATAAAATTGGCCTACTGTGCTGACCCCCACATATCTTCTTCTCCAAGAAGTGACTTGCCTGCAGCCCCGCCTTGCTTAAGTGGATGAATATATTTCATTCCTCAGCAAACTACCTGTTATCTGCAGGAGAAATGCAGGCTCAAAATAATTCAGATAAGAGGAACACAAGTTACCCTGAAGGGGGAGATTTTCGTGACCCTTTTCACAGAACTCTCTTTCATCAGAGAGATAAGGATAATTCCTCCTAACCATGAAATCGAGACCCCTCCACCCTGGGTGCCTGGGGGAGCTCCACACACCACTGAAGCCAGGGTCAAGGGGACTGCCCCTTAAGGGGCCCTCCACACTGGGTGGCAGGAGGAGCTCCATACTCCACCCCAGCCAAGGTCGAGGGCACTCCCTCTTCCAGGGGAGAGACCCCTCCACTCTAGGTGTTAGGGGAAGTTCTGCATGACTCTGCAGTCAGGTCCAGGGGACTCCCCCCTCCAGGGGGGATACCCCTCCACATTGGGTGCCTTGAGGAGCTCCTTACTCTGCCCCAGCCAGGGTTGAGGGCACTCCCCCATCCAAGAGCGAGATCCCTCCACCCTGGGTCCTGGAGGTTGCTCTGCAAGCTGCTGCAGCCAGGGTCTAGGGGACTCCCCTCTCCAGGGGTGGGACCTCTCCACCCTAGGTGCCAGGAAGCTCTGCAAGCCGCTGCACCCAGGCTTGAGGGGACTTGCCCTCCAGGCGTGAGACCTCTCCACCCTGACAGCAGAAGGAGCTCTGTATGCTGCTGCAGCCAGGGTGGAGGGCACTGCCCCCTCCAGGGGCAAGACCTCTCCACCCTGGGTGCTGGGGGTGGCTCCACACTTGCAGCCAGGGTCGAGGGGACACCCCTCTCCATGGGTGGGACCCCTCCAACCTAGGTGCCAGGGCAAGCTCTGCAAGCTGCTACAACCAGGCTCCAGGGCACTCCCCCCTCCAGGCTTGAGACCCCTCCACCCTGAGAGTGGGGGGGGGAGGGGGGGAGCTCTGCAGGCCTCATCATCCAGGCTCTAGGATACTCCCCCTTCAAGGGCGAAACCCCTCCACCGTGGGTGCCAAGGGGAGCTCTGTTCGCCGCCCCAGCCAGGGTGGAGGGCACTTTCTCCTCCAGCGGCGGTACCCCACCACTCTAGGGGCAGGGGGAGCTCTGCAAGCTGCTGCAGCAAGATTCCAGGGGACTCCCTTCTCCAGGGGCGGGACCCCTCCACCCTGGGTGCCTGAAGGAGTCGGCACACCACTGCAGCCAGGGTCAAGGGCACTCAACCCTCCAGGGTGAGACCTCTCCACCTTGGGTGCCAGGGTGAGCTCTACACGCCACTGAAGCCAGGGTTGAGGGGACTCCACCCTCCAGGTGCAAGACTCCTCCACCATGGGTGCCAGGGGTAGCTCTGCGCACTGCTGCAGCCACGGTAAGTCAAGGGGACTTTCCATTCCAGGGGCTAGAGGCTTCCACCCTGGGTGCCAGGAGGAGCTCCTTACTCCGCCCCAGCCAGGGTCCAGGGCACTCCCTTCTCCAGTTGGGGAGACCTCTCCACCCTTGGTGCCCTGGAGCTCCGCACACGCCTCCACAGCCAGGGTCTGGTGCACTCCCCCCTCCACAGGGGAGACCCCTCCACCCTGGGTGACAGAGGGAATTCCACATGTAGCCTCAGCTAGGGTGGAGGGGACTTCCCCCTCCAGGGTCCAGACCCATCCACCCTGGGTGATGGGGGAGCTCCATAGGCACGCAGCCATCACATCCAGGCTCCAGGGGACTCTCTCCTCCAGGGGAGGGACCCCTCTACCCTGGGGTCTTGGCGTCGCTCAGCATGCCACTGCAACCAGGATTGAGGGGACTCTCCCCTCCAGGGGCTAGATCTTTTCACCCTGGGTCCGGGGGAGCACGAAACGCCACAGCAGCCAGGGTCCAGCGCACTCCCTGCTCCAGAGACCAGACCCCTCCACCCTGGTTACCTGGGGGAGTTCCGCATGCCACTGCAGCCAGGGTCGAGGGGACTCCTTCCTCCAGGTGCAAGAGCCCTCCACCATGGTGCCAGGGGTAGCTCCGCACAAACACCCGCGCGTCACCATAGTCCCCACGTGCTCCACGCCCCAAGAGCTAACCTCAACCTGCAACAAGAGGCAGTTCAGCCCTCCAGCTGCCCCCACCTCCACTGGACTCCAGCCCACCTGTGCTGCCATCCTGGCAACCTCTGGGGAGGGGCAAGGGTCGCTGCACCAGTCTGAGGGGAGGGATCCCTGGCCATGCCATAGCTGCCACCCCTCAACCTTTGGGCCTTCCACCATCTACAACCCTTCCCAGATGATCGGGAAACCTCATTGGGTCAGGAGGGGGACCAGTGGGACCTGGATCACAGCCCCAGTGCCAGCACTCAACAGTCCCCCCAGGACCTACGCATGCACCAGGCCCGCAGTTCCCGCGCCTATTTCTCCCGCATCTGGTGCAAGCACGTGCAATTTGCATGCGCACGCAGGCAGACTTTGCACAGGCACGCGGAATTTGCACGCGCGCGTCCGTTATTGGCGCGAGCCTGACTCTTGTCCAGTGTGGACGGTTTTCCTCACGTGCTCGCCTGTTCTCCACTCATTCCTTCCTCAGCTGCGTCCTGGCAACAGGTCTGACAGCCATTTCTCCTGAAGCTGCTTGGGTAGCTGAAGAAGGACCTTCTGTGATCCTGTGATCGAGGCTAGAATTACGGACTAGCGCCTTTGCTAAGACTGCCATGGGGACTTCCCACAGCAAGTGTTGTCCCTCATCCCTGCCCCCGGCACTGGGGGGCAGAGACCTGCCAGAAGGGTCCCACAAGAAGCCCGGTCGTGGCCCCCGCCGACTTCCCTCTACTGGTTGGCCACTCCGGGCTGCCTGGGCCAGTGCCACCACTCGCAGGTCATCTTGCCGCCACCCTGCAACTGCTCCTCAGCAGTTGCAAAAAGTGCCTCCTCGGTGCTTTTCCAGGGTCCTGCGGTCGGACCCTTCGATTTTTTCTTAGAGACTTGGGCATTGCCACCTCCCTCCGCATGCCTGGTCTCCTGAAAAGGATGCTGCTGTCAGCTGCAGCTTTCATGGGTTCCTGCAGCCCAGGCCGCAGACCCTGCCAGCAGTCGCCTTGTAGGGCGCAGGGGCAGGAAGTGGCTCCTTGCCAGCTTCCAGTACCCCAAGAACCCTGCCCAGGGAGGACTGTGATCACAGCCCCTGGAGACAGAGGCCAAGTGGTGGCTGAGCAAGCCGAGCACCCTGTAGATAGAGACCATCAGAGAGGACGTCCCCAGGCCACTGGAAGAGCACAATTTACTTTGAGGCCCCTGGGAGCCCATAGCTGTGTGCCTGCCTTTGTGCTGAGGCCTGGGGCTCTGCAGGCAAACCTCTGCCCCCAGAGCTCCCAAGACAGAGCTGAGAGCTCCCGGGCCACCTGCATGAGCTCCTGCCCCAAAAGAAACCCCATCAGCAGCTCCTACAGCTCTACGCAAGGTCTCCGAGCCCTGAAGAGGAGGGCTCCAGACCTATCCAAAGGGGAGCCACCCCTGGGATGCTCTTCATCCCCAGGGATTCCCCCAAAGAAGGCCCAGGGTGAGAAGGTGGCAGAAGGCAGGGTGGGACAACCATTGCTCAGGAAGAAGTCCTCACCCGCAAGAGACACCGGTAGGCCACGGAAACGCAAGTTTCCTCTCCTGCGCCGCCGCCAAGGGGAACCTCTGAAGCTGCCACCACCTCTGGAACTGGCCTGTCCAGTGACTGTTGAGGACCTAGACCGGGAGAAGAAGAAAGCTCTGCAACGCATCAACCGTCTTCTGATGGGTGAGACCCAGGCCATTGGGGGCAGCTGTACCATAGCCCCACAAGCCCATGGGGGGGATCCCTCTCCACTGGGAGGGGCCAGGCCTCTGGCATCAGTGGGCCTCAGTCAGACCTTTCCCCATCCCCCCAGCAGCACCACCGTGGTGGCCCACACCCCAGTGTGGGTCAGCTCTGCTGTCTCTTCCCAGAGCCATCCTCCCATCTCCAATCGTACAGGACCGCTCTTCCCCAGCCTGCCAATTGCTGCTTTCGCCCTTCCTCCCAGGCCATCTCTCAGCACATTGGCAGGCTTGGCTGCACAGCCAGTGGCCCCCTTTGGGGTCACACCCCCACATCTGGGGCCTCCCTCCACTCTGGGTAGGCGCTTCCCGCACTCTCACCAGGGCCCAAAGCCCTACTGTACACACAGGCCCTCACCTGTAGCAAGCTCCAGCTCTCCAGCTCACGGGGTGCGAGGACACATTCCGCAGGGGAAGCAGCCTCTCACCCCTGGAGCCACCGTCCCACCCGTCCCTGGGGTTCCTGGTGGGATGAAGCCCAGAGCCCCCAGCTTTGTCAGCTGTCATCAGCTTGGACACGTGGGAGCTCCAGGTCCAGGGGCAGCTCCGATGCCACCCTTGACTGTGGGCCCAACAACCTTGGGCAGCCTAAACTACTCAGCCCTTGGGGCTGACAAACATAAAAACACCACCATGGGTGCTCATGCCAGAACCCAGACACACTCAGTGACCTCAATGGCAGCTACGAGGACAGACTTGTCCTTGGGTCGGACATCAACCAAGAAAGTACCAAGCTCAGAAAGTAGAGAAACCCCCAAAACTAGAGAGCACCGTGGGGCAAATTTGGGAAATGACACCTACACTGCCCCTAGCCAGAGCACCACCATGGCACCCCGAAAACACACAAAAGAGGGTAAAAAAGGGCAAGGAAAGAGTGGAGTTCCTACCCCGAGTGCCATCCCTCAAAGCCTGCCCACCCAGAAACACCAAAGCTCACCTAAGGGGACAAGCACTACAAAGGATAGCTCTAGTTTCCCTTCAGTCCCTGGGACATCAAGGAGATCAGAGAGCCCAGATTTGCTCCCTGAACTGATGTCAGCCTTTGGGGCCTGGTGTAGCTCCTCCCAAAGAGGAGAAACCCCAAGCAACAGCCAGCAACATGGGGCAAGGTTGGAATAGAACACCTCCAGTGCCCCTAGACAGAGCACCACCATGGCACCCAGGAAACACACAAAAGAGGGCAAAAAAGGGGAAGGAAACAGTGGTGTTTCTACCCCAAGTGTGATCCCTCAAAGCCTGCCCACCCAGAAACACCTAAGCTCATCTCAGGGGACAAGCACCACCATAAAGGGTATCTCTAGTTTGCCTTCAGCCCCTGGGACTTCAAGGAGATCAGAGAGCCCAGACTTGCTCCCTGAACTGATGTCAGCCTTTGGTTCCTGGTGTAGCTCCCCCCAAAGAGGAGAAACCTCAAGCAACAGGCAGCAACATGGGGCAAGTTTGGAACAGAACACCTCCAGTGCCCCTAGACAGAGCACCAACATGGCACCAGAAAAACACACAAAAGAGGGTAAAAAGGGGCAAGGAAACAGTAGTATTCCTGCCCCGAGTGCCATCCCTCAAATCCTGCCCACCCAGAAACACCTAAGCTCACCTTGTGGGACAAGCAGTGCAGCCAGAAAGGATACCTCTAGTTTCCCTTTGGTCCCTGTGACATCGAGAAAAACTGGGAGCCCAGACTTGCTCCCTGAACTCATTACAGCTTTTGAGGCCTTGTGTATCTCCTCCCAAAAAGGAGGGACCCCAAGCAACAGGCAGCAACATGGGGCACGGTTGGAACAGAACACCTCCAGTGCCCCTAGCCAGAGTTCCACCATGGCACCGGGGAAACACACAAAAAAGGGAACAAAAGGGCAAGGAAACACTGGTGTTCCTACCCTGACTGCCATCCCTCAAAGTCTGCCCACCCAGAAACACCTAAGCTCACCTTGTGGGACAAGCAGTACAGCCGGAAAGGATACCTCTAGTTTCCCTTTGGTCCAAATGACATCCAGAGGATCTGGGAGCCCAGACTTGCTCCCTGAACTCATTATAGCTTTTGAGGCCTTGTGTATCTCCTCTCAAAGAAAAGGGACCACAAGCAACAGGCAGCAACATGGGGCACAGATAGAACAGAACACCTCCAGTGCCCCTAGCCAGAGCACCACCATGGGGACCAAGGGACAGAAAGCAAGTCACACACTAGTGAAAGCAACCACTGGTGTGGCCACAGTTATTGCCATCCCCCAAAGTCTGCCCACACAGAAAGGCTTAAGCTCTCCTGGGGGAACCAGCACCACACCCCAGAAATTGACCTCTACTTTGAAGTCCACCCACAATCCATCTGTGAGACCTGGGGGTCCAGATTGGCTCCCAGATCTGATCTCTGCCTTTGGGGCCATGGTCATCAGCCCAAGTGGAGAAACAAGAAGCATGAGAAAGTGCTAAGAGCACACTTGGGCTTTAACACCTTCAGCCCCACTACCCAGATAGGGTGATGCTAACTTCTTTAAGGACTGACCCTGCCTAGATGCCAACAGTCCTCCACTGCCCTCAGCTGGCCTCAGCTGGCCTCAGCTGCCTCCACTCCATGGGGTCACTGGGCATCCTGTCCCATCCACCATAGGATGGTGAGTGTGGCATGCTCTGCCCCTTGAAGACTTGTGAGAGCACTTTGGCCAGGGCACCCACCTCAGTGGGGCAGGGCCATGTCCCCTAAGACAACAACCCATGGGAGCAATCCCAAGGTCAGCCACTTGCTCTGTCTCAACCTACACTCCCTCTCCTCTTCTTGTCTCTAAACACAAAGAATCTTAACTGTCTTAACCATGACGACCCTGAAAATGATGGAACCCTTTTGGCACATCTTTGTCTAATGCTGTCATAATTAGAGCTCACAAACGGCAGACAAGAGTCATCTCTTCAGAGAGCCCAGTGGAGGCTCTTGTTCTTCACCAGGCTGTCACCCCAATACTCCCCAGTCCAACAGAAATCTAATTAGACTGTGCCTGTTACAGGAGCAGCAGAAAAGCCCCAGGCGCAGGTTCCCCTGCAGCCTCCCAGAACCAGTTAGGAGACCTGCATGGCACTCACCACTGTCTCCATCCCCCACAACACCTGGTTCCATTCCTGGTCAGGGACGTTCCCCTCACATTGTTCTGCTCATAGTTGTTGTGGTTCTGTCCTGGTCAGGTTTTAAATCAGGAACACAGTGAACTTGGAGGCTGAGTTTAGACAAGTTCCTTCCACGTCTAGGCTTTGGAATATTTTGGGTAATGTGATACTGGTGTTATTGCTTCTCCTAGAATCTGGTCAAATTCAGCATTGGCATCACTGGGACCTGAGCTTATCTCTGTCATAAGATTTTGCTGCAGTCTCCTTACTTGTCCCTTCTATTATCTGAATGTTTATATCTTCTTGATTCATTTTGGTCCCTACATTTGTCTGTTTCTCCTAGATTTTTCAACATATTTGCATGTAGTTGTTCAAAATTCTCCCTAATGATCCTATGAATTTCCTTGGTATCTGTTGTAAGACCTCCCTTTTCAAGTTTCAATGTCTTGGTTTGGCTCTAATCTCTTTTTCTTTTGTTAATTTAGCTAGAGTTTTGCCACCTATGCTTTATGCTTTCAAAGAACTACTCTTTGTTCCCTTGAACTTGGGTGTTGCTTCTTTACTTTCTATTGCATTTTTTCACCCTAATCTTGATTATCTCTTTCCTTCTCCTGATGTTAGACTGGTTTTTGTTTTCCTGAGGCATCACCAGGAAATTTACTTGAGGTCTCTCTCTTTTGTCTTTAGGTGCAGTTTCCTGTAGTCTTTCCTTTTCATAGTGCTGTTTCTGGATCCCACAAGTTCTGATATGTTGTCTTTCCAAATTCTTCTGATTCTAGGGATTTTTCACTTGATTGATGGTGTGAGGCATAATCCTCAAGTGTTTGTGAGGTTTCTGTAGGTTCTTCTGCTCTTAGTTTCTGGTTTAATTTCATCGAGATTGGAAAGCATATAAGATTTTTTGGTGTTTTTAAAAACTTGCTTTATGGCCTAATACATAATATACCTTGGGGAATGTTCCTTGTGCTGGTGAGTGAAATGTGTACCCCACAGTTGTTGCATGGCCTATTCTATCAATGTCTGTTAAGTCCACTTGTCCCAAGTGTCACTTAACTCTGACATTCCCTTGTTGATTGTTCATCTGGAAGATTAACCTCCTGGAGAGAAGGGCTCTGAAGTCCCCCAGGTTGTTTTTTTTTTTTTTTTCCTGGAGCCTTTGGCTTCCTTTTTGTCTAGTAGTGTTTGATAAAATTGGGTACTCCAACATTGAGATATATATATATATATATATATATATATATATATATATATATATATATATATATAACATTGTGATATGATACCTTCTTCCTGTGTTTCCCTTGATGAAGTTACAGTACCCTTGTTTGTCTCTTGTGCCTGGCTTTGGCTTCAGTGTGTTTGTCATATATAAGCATAGTGACTTCTCCCTACCTCCACACTCCACTTGCTTGGAAAATTATTTTCCATCTTTCCATTTTCACTCTTGCTCACTTTCGCAGGGGAGGGGAGTTTCTTGTGGGAAGTAGATTTTAAAAAAAATTCAATCTATCCCTGTATCTTTAAATTGAAGAATAAAGACCATGTGTACTCGAGGTTATTCTGAAAGGTATGGAATGTTTCTTATATTTTGTTGGCTTTCTTTCTTTCTTTTTTCTTTCTTTCTTTCTTTCTCTTTTTGCTTGTCATTTTGGTGAAGATGGAAACATGGAATGCTCAGATGTTTCAGGGTTTTCTAAATTGATGACATATGACACTCTCATTTCTCAATTGTGTATCTATTCTTCTAGAGACACTTCCTGAGCTCTCACAGTTGTGTTCATCTTTCTTCCTCTTCTGTAAGATTCTTTAAGCATCTTTCCAGCTGGTTTAGTGCCCATGAATTCTGTTAGGATCTTCTCATCTTGGAAGGTCTCTAACTCTCTTCCAGTTCTGAAGGCTAGTACTATGTTCCTGGGTGCAGTAATCTAGGTTGGTACCTCTGTTCTTTCAATGCTTGTAATACATCACTCCTGCTCATGACCTGCATGGGGAGGGAGGAGGAAACCACTGAAGTGTTTGTGAGGTTTCTGTAGGTTCTTCTGCTCTTAGTTTCTGGTTTAATTTCATTGTGATTGGAAAGCATATAAGATTTTTTGGTATTTTTAAAAACTTGCTTTATGGCCTAATACATAATATACCTTGGGGAATGTTCCTTGTGCGGGTGAGTGAAATGTGTACCCCACAGTTGTTGCATGGCCTATTCTATCGATGTCTGTTAAGTCCACTTGTCCCATAGTGCCACTTAACTCTGCCATTCCCTTGTTGATTGTTCATCTGGAAGATTAACCTCCTGGAGAGAAGGGCTCTGAAGTCCCCCAGTTTTTTTGTTTTTTTGTTTGTTTTTTTTTTCTGGAGCCTATGGCTTCCTTTTTGTCTAGTAGTGTTTGGTAAAATTGGGTACTCCAACATTGGTATATATATATATATATATATATATATATATATATATATATATATATATATATATGACATTGTGATATGATACCTTCTTCCTGTGTTTCTCTTGATGAACTTAGAGTACCCTTATTTGTCTCTTGTGCCTGGCTTTGGCTTCAGTGTGTTTGTCATATATAAGCATAGTGACTTCTCCCTACCTCCACACTCCACTTGCTTGGAAAATTATTTTCCATCTTTCCATTTTCACTCTTGCTCACTTTTGCAGGGGAGGGGAGTTTCTTGTGGGAAGTAGATTTTAAAAAAATTCAATCTATCCCTGTATCTTTAAATTGAAGTATAAAGACCATGTGTACTCGAGGTTATCCTGAAAGGTCCGGTATGTTTCTTATTTTTTGTTGGCTTTCTTTCTTTCTTTCTTTCTTTCTTTCTTTCTTTCTTTCTTTCTTTCTTTCTTTCTTTCTTCCTTCCTTTCTTTTTTCGCTTGTCATTTTGGTGAAGAAGGAAACATGGAATGCTCAGATGTTTCAGGGTTTTCTAAATTGATAACCTGTGATAACATGTGACACTCTCATTTCTCATTTGTGTATCTATTCTCCTAGAGACACTTTCTGAGCTCTCACAGTTGTGTTCATCTTTGTTCCTCTTCTGTAAGATTCCTTTAAGTATCTGTCCAGCTGGGTTAGTGCCCATGAATTCTGTTAGGATCTTCTCATCTTGGAAGGTCTCTAATTCTCTTCCAGTTCTGAAGGCTAGTACTATGTTCCTGGGTGCAGTAATCTAGGTTGGCACCTCTGTTCTTTCAGTGCTTGTAATACATCACTCCTGTTCGTGACCTGCATGGGGAGGGAGGAGGAAACCCCTGAAGTGTGGGCTGGCTGAAAATAAAGCCCAGGATAGTAATATTAATAATTATTAATATTAATAATTAATATTAAGAACTAAACACAAAAGATGCAGGACAATATTGGAAGCAGTGGCTTGACAAGTGGAAGAGAACTAATGGGTCTGATGCTAACAAGGAGAAAAGCCTGGGAATGCTTCCTTTATAATGAAACACACCAAAGGTATTCAGTGAGGAGCATAATAAGAAAAACACGATAAGAGTGGGGAAAACAAATTGTTTGAGGCTTCACAGGTTATTCCTATCTCTGGGTGGCTGTGTTTGACCCTAGGGCTGTGAGCTAAGGTTCATAAGGTCCAAGCTATTATTATTGCTATGCCAAACACCATTAGATAATTTTTCCCAACCCCATTGGAAAGCATATTATTTGTCTGCAGTTATGACAGATATGCTTATAGCCAGCATGGCATCTAATCCTTTGTTCAAATTTGAGTGTGGAAAGTTCATTTCCTACATAAATTTTCAAAGCATTAATTTAGTCTCAATCTTTTCTTCAATAGTCTCCCAAGTGTAAGGGCTTTGGAAGTATTTTGAGCCAAATTATTGAGGCAATGAGCTTCATTAGATTGCATTTCTTAAAAAGTTCCATGATATTTCTCACCTTTTCTCCTCACTCTTACATTTCCAGTAATTAAAGCCTAAGGAGATTGAACTCAGGCTCCTAGGCCTTAATAGGAGCCCTCTTTGCAATTGTTGTCTATAAAGTCAGACATGGAGCCATCAGTACAATTGAGAAAATCGGAGGCAGCAAATAAATGCCAGAGATCTTTTGGAATACCACCCTTATGAAAGTTAAAATATTAAAAATGGAACCTACAGGGGTCATAGCATCCTGATGTGGTTTTTATCATTTCTTGGAGACCAATCCAAAATATATCCACATTTCTAGAGGCATTATGTTGTGATGGCAAGACATTAACAAACTCTGTCGATTTAGGACAGGTGCCAAATTCTATTGCAGAATATTTAGGGCAGTAATTTATTGGTGGATTTTCCATGGGAATGGCTGGCTTTTTATGGGCAACTCCCATTTAATAACTGTCCATCCATTTGACCTTAAGTCCCAGCGGCCAGTATGCTCTCTTTTCCTTAAAAGTTACTTTTAAAACAGCCACCATATTCATCATGGGACTTACATAGGTGGATTCCCACTGTAGCCAATGTAATTAAATCCAGGCACATGCATTCATCTGTAAAACCTCCCATTATGTGAATATCATTAGTAGATACTGGGATGGATTCTCCAGTCCACAAAGGTAGACCTGGGAAATAGGTCCAATAAGTTTCTCCACAGACTCCACTCACCTGGAAACTCAACAGAACCAGCATAGCCACAAACATTGTGGTTCAGACTTATTACCTCCTTGTTGTTAAATTATCTGCTCAGCCTGAAAGGCCAGGTCCTTTAGTTGACAGGTTGTGTTTTCTGGAAACATACAGGCATAGCCTCTACCCTATGTTATTACTGAATCTGATTTATTCTAGTGCTCCTTGTGTCACTCAGCAGGAGTGAGATTTTAATATCACAATTTTGGAACTTTTTAAAATAATTGTGAGATTTAGTGGGGTTATATGCGATTTTGTTTCCTCCTTTTTATTTTTAAAATTGTAGAAAAAAAGTTGATATAAGCTGGAGCATACTTAGCTTAAATGAGAGAATGGCCCAGCCCTTTACAAGTATTTAAACAGGAAGAAGTGACAATAAATATTTTTATTTGGCCATGAAAATTAGCAAAAGTGACCTGTGATGCATGGGAAGATGGTTAAAGTCCATGCTGTTGAGCCAAAGAGGGCACCACAGCAAAAGGAGGCCTAGATTTTTGTTGTTTTTATGAATTTTATGATTTTCCTTTGTGTCTATTAATGGGCTAAGCAACAAAATTATAAAATGGGGCCAGTATAGATACTGAAATACAGTTTTACAAGTTGTTTGTCTTATAGGTAATGACCTTATTATTACAAATTAACTTCAGTTGTTACATTACAATTTGTACTTGTGTAAGGCTTTAACAGGTAATAGTTTTAAAACTTATAAGGATAATACAATATAAAACTAATAAGAGTAAAACATTTAATTTTATAATACTTATAAATTAAGGAATATAATTATATATAATTTGAAACATTTACTTATTTACATATAGTATTTTGTTTAATTTAGGAATACAGTAATCTTTATAACAAAAGCCTATCTTCTGAATTTAATTTTAAATAAACTTGAATAATTATCTTACCTTGGAATGAGATGGAAGAATTTTAACTTAGGTTAGGTGGCCTCTTGGTCAACCTTGGGCAAGATGTTTTGATTTTGCAATAATCTTATTTTTTTGACTGAATATTATTATTATTTTATAGAAATTTATATATATATATATATATATATATATATATATATATGATTTTTGAATTAATATGAATTAGTGAACATAATTAATCATTATATATGAAACATGAAACTGGTAAGAGAAGTTTTAATTCCGTTTTAAGAGAAAGTGCTAAAACATTTTTATATCCCATACTTTTAACGTTTAAATAAGTTAGGCTCTCTTTGTTGTCCTTTAGAAATATATTTAAGTTGACTTCTCAGTAGAGAGGAATATAAAATTTTATAACATTTCTCAGTAGCCATCCATGAACCATAGGGTCAAGATGCTTGGTGAGGTATCCCATTGGCTTATAGGAGTGTCCATTTGGTGGAGTAAGGAGACCATTGGTGATACCCTGTCTTTCACCCATAATGAGGTAGAAAGGATGGTTAGGGTTAGGAAGAGAGAGAGTGAGAGGAGATATAAGAGCATCCCTGAGCTTGTGAAAGGAATTGGCTACTAGGATAGAGGAGGTGAGGGACCTGTGAGGGGTCTCCTTAGCAGCCTTGTATAAGGGGTTGGCAAGAAGTGCAAAGTGGGGAACCCAATGCCCGAAAAAGCCTGCCAGACCCAGGAAGGAGAGGATGTAGTCCACTGTTTTGGGTGGCTGTAGGTCACGAGGAGCTTGAATTCTGTCCGTTGTCAGGCTTTTAGAGGTTGGAGTGAGAAGTGTACCTAAATAGATAACTGAAGAGGTAGTAAGCTGGGCTTTGGCTGGAGGGACCAGATAGTCCAGGGACCCCAAGAAATTGAGGAGCTGAGAAGTGTGAGTTCTGGAAACCTTGAGTGATGAACTGCATAGGAGAAGGTCATCCACATACTTTAAGAGCGTGTTGCCCCCCAAGTTACAAGCAGTTAGTTCCCATGCCAAGGCTTTCTCAAATAGATGGGGACTGTCCCTGAAGCCTTTAGGTAGGACTCTCTGTCCATGTCATCTGTTGAGACCTAAAGGATGTAGGGTCTACCCATATGAAGGCAAAGACCTAATAAGTGTCAGAATGGAGGGCCACTGTAAAGAAGGCATCTTTAAGATCCAGGACATTAAAGTGAGTGTTCAAAGGGGGGACATGAGAAAGAAGAGTGTCAGGGTTGGGAACTACCTGGTGGATGGGAATAACTGTCTCTTTAGTTAGGCGAAGATTCTGAACTAAGCGATAGGTTCCTGAGGGTTTGCATCCTGGAAATATGGAAGTGTTGCAGGGGGAGTAAGTAGGAAGGGGTCCCTGGGCATTAACCAGTCTATGATGGGTCTAAGTTCCTCCCTATGGGTTTTGGAGATGGAAAATTGGGGACATAAAGGAAGTTTAGTTTGCAGTTTCAGCCAAGTATGGACTGGTGGGAAGCTATGACCAGCTAGGAGATGTCCCAGACCTGGGGATCGACTAGATCAGGGGGCAATGGCACAGTAGCTACTGTCAGGTTATTAGAGAGCATAAGGATTAGCAGCATAAGGACATGGGAGGTAGTATTCTTGTGGTGTTATTTCGACCATGTCTCCTTGTAATTGGAGAACATCTCTGTCTAGGAGAGAAACTGGACAGGATGGAATGACCAGAAAAGAGTTTGTGAATGGGTGTCGCTTCAGGGCACAGGTCAACTGAGCAATTCAGTTTGGGTAGAAAGATTTGCTGTCATTCTCCATAACTGAGACCTGGGAAGAAAACAGAGGCCCAGAGTGGGCAGGCAAGACAGAATTTGTAGCCTCTGTGTGCACAAGAAAGGTTTTAGACTTAACCACTACCTGAACCATTATCCCGGGCTCCATGAGTGAAATGGGGGTCCTTGAGTCTGGGCTTCCTCAGTCTTCTGTGAACACCAACAGTTCAAGAGAAGGGACCACCTAGCTGGTCATACCCCCAGGTAGAGGCACTAAGGAAGGGCCAGCCGTGGGGCAGTCACATTTCCAATATTCTGTCTGCTTACAGATGGGGCATGGCCTGGAAGGAGGGTGTGGACTTGGGCATTGGTTAGCCCAGTGACCTTCACATCCACATTTGAAGCAAGTCCCTGGCAGAGAGGAATGCTGAATCCCCCATGAAGCTCTTGCTTGAGCTGTAGGCCTCAGGGCCGCTGGTAAGGCCTGGGTTTGGAATGTTACATTTTTCTGTAATTGGGCCTGCCTGGGTAGTTCAGCTGACTCCTCCTGGGCATTATAAACTTTAAAGGCCATTTTCACCAGATCTTGGATAGGAGTCTGAGGGCCCTCCTCAGCTTGTTTGAGCTTTTTTCTAATATCATAGGTTGATTGAGCCTGCTGGATGTGGGCTTGCTCATCCTGGGTAAGGATGAAGGACAGAACAAAATAGACATCATGTCAGATAAGATCATAAGTCTGGGAGAGGTATTAACATTCCTTAACATAAGTAGAAGTGTCAGCAGAGAAGGACCCAAGGCGCTTTTCAATCTGGGAAGATCTTGAAGTGAGAATGGGACATGTACTTGGCCAATCCCTTCAGCATCAGCCACTTCCCTGAAAGGACAAAGGAACTTTGGGTTATCTGGTAAGAGGGTCTGGTGGGACTGGGTGTGGGCACTGACAGGAGAAATGAGGGGTGAGTGGGTGGAGTTGATCATGGCTGTAGGCGAGGAGGAAGGAGAGAAGGGGGAGAGGGATGGAGGAGGAGGGGAAAGGTTGTGTCAGTAGAAGAGGTGGGCAGGGAAGCCATGGCTGCAGGAGAAGAGGGAGTTGTGGGGAGTGAGGGAGGAGGAGCTGTGGTGGCAGGAGGAGGGGTGGAGGGGTGAGTGTGGTGGCAGGAGCAGATTGGTGTGTATGGGGAGGAGGAAGATGGGTAAGGTAGGGCTGAGAGCAGCTCGGGTGGTTCTGAGAATGTGGAAAGACAGGTTGAAGAACAATGGGAAGGAGTTTGGGATTTTCCTAACAAGGAAGACTGGAGCAGAACAGATAGAACAGAGAGGAGGACGGAGGCAGAGAGCAGAGGAAAGGACGGAGCATATCTCAAAAATCCTGAACATTTTTGCCCATTTTCCTGTCCAGAGACAGAAATTGTCCAATTCAGTGAGGGTTTCAAATCAAAAGTTCCTTCTGTGGGCCATTGTGACTCATTGTTTAAGTCTGGTTCTTTTTCAAACACTCTCTCTCTCTGGGTTTATGTTCTGCCTTAATTCCTTTCATTCTTTCAGTTGCATTCTCTCAAATTCCATTGATATTTTTAAAAGATTAATGTTTTGCATAGTTTGTCTGGCATGTTCAAATATTTTGCATCAGTGCCAAGAAAATTATAGAACATAGGTGGCGTCTGGTTGTCTTGTATTGTGAAATTTCTCTTATTTGTGTTGACACTTGTACTGCCAATGGGCTGGATATGTCTCTGCTTTTTTTTTAATCTGGGTTGGAACACAGAGGAGCTTAAACACTGAGCCAGCCACATCTTCAGCCCTTTTTAAAAAATTTTCATTTGTAGAGAAGCTATCATTAACTTGCATAGGGCACCACTGTGTTACAGAAGCTGGCTTTGAAATTTCAATCCTCCTACCTCAGTCTCCTATCTGCTGGGATTAAAGGCAGGCACTGTCCAGTTGTGTCTCACACTTGTTTTGGATCCATTATTATCAACTGCCTTCTCCTGGTGCAGTGGGCTAGGGATGGTTTGGTGTGTGGTGTTGAGTTTCACTCCAGATGCATTCCATTGCCCCTTTTCACTGTTGCATCTCTAGCTGTGACTACTGAGGCCTGACCCTGGGCCTCAAGTTCCACAGTGTGAAGGAGTGGAATTCTCTGCTTGTCGAGGGTGTGGGGAGCCTCTGGTATTCCTGTGGTGTGATGCAGACAGAAGGGTCTATGGGTCATGCCTCTCTACTTCCTCCTGCAGTTGGTAGAGAAGGGCCCACCACCAGATGATGTTTCCTTGAGCTCTGATGCCATTTGTTTTGTCCCTTAAAATCTCATTTTGGGCCATATATGTGTAAGCAATTATCCAGACCACTCCTCTGTGAAATTGGAATGCTTATGACAGAAAATAAAAGAGGTGACTCAAGATGCCAATTCTGTGCCCAAAAAAGACTGAAAATGAAAAAAACTGCCAAAAATAGTGGGCCCAATTTGAGGGCCATATTGTTTTTAGGATTGGCAAAGAACTACACCTAAATATCCAACACTGGTAGAAAATTGAATGAAAAGGAGCTCAGAAGCACCTTGTGGGCGACTATTGGGAAAAAGCTTCTCCAGGCAGAGTATAGGTGACTTCTTTCAATGTAAAAATGTTCTCACCTTTTTCTCCAAATAAGATTTATTCACCAGGTGAATAAATCTTGAGAACTTTGGAGACTGTGTGATGCCTGGAGACCTCAATCAACATGGAACACAAAAAAATGACACACACTCTAAAATGGAGGTAGGGAAAGAGCTGGGTAGGCAGATGGGAGACTTGGGCTCACCAAGGTCAGGTTTCTCCTAACAGAAAGACCACAGTGGAACAGAATACAAAGACCACAGATGCAAGGCTGAGCATCAAACAAAGGGTGAGACATCTGTTATCCAGAGCCCAGACCTTTCTGAAAAGGGACAAACTTCAACACAGTGATCTTAACCTGAATGGAAGAAAGGGCACGTGAAGAGCACATTGTCACTGAATGCCTTACCCAGGAGTGGGCTGGGGGCTGATTTTCTTAACCCTTAGATCCTTATAAAACCTGAGACAACTGCCACTCACTGGCAATCCTCTCTTGGGACCCCACCCATGCAGGAGTTCTGCTTTTTTTATATTGTTTTTGTAATTTCTGACACTTTGCCCTCACCCTTCCACTATTTGTGTCTGAAATTCTTTTAATGGATTAACAAGGCAAAGAACCCACTCAACTCCATGGTATGTGTTACAAAATAACTGTAGACTAATTATGTCAGGAAACTAGACTGATATGGGAAGTGCTATTACCTACTGCCCATCCCCACATCCTGCCTGTCCCCAGAATGGGGCTGCAGTTGAACCCTTATGAGATCACACAGGGAAGACGCTTTCAGACCTCACTAAGAAGAATGAATTCTCCACCTTGAAAATGTGAAGGCAGCACCCAATATTCTGTACAGCTGCTGAAACTAATTCTGACCTCCACGCAGGAATTTCCTTCTTCTAGGACAACACCCTCTCCTCAGTGCCATTCCCATACTTTCTAGGCAGCAGACGCAATCCTGCTTATGACAGAAAAAACAGAGATCCGAAGCGCAATTCATGGATAAGTGGACAGGCCCTCATGAAGTACTCCTCATCGCTCAGACATTTCTAACTCTCATTCACCACATCTGAGGAGGAAAGACACCACCAGAAGGTGATTTGCCCTTCTCATCCTGGGAACCCACAGTCCCTGGTTAGTGGACAACCCCTCTATAAATCTCACATGTCTGTTCAGGAGACAACCCTAGATGGAATATATCAAGCTTTCATGTGTTCAATGATTGTTCCTCTTGACCTTCTCTGTCCCTCCCTAAAACCAGGTCAGAGTCCTTTCCACCTGGTTACAAATTGGGCTCTCTGTTTTTGATCTCCATCATCAGGTGGATGGTTGAGACTGTGGAGAGCTCCCTCTGCTGGACACTGACTAACGAATTTGGAAAATTCAGGCAGCCAATCAAAGTACATGGCAGCAGGTCCCTAACTGGCTCAGATCAAGGGGGATAGCTGCCATGCTCAACCCAGAATGCCTCCTTCCCCCTTCTAACCAGGAGAGTCCTGAGATGTTCAAAATCAAGGCTGAGAAGTAAAAACCTGTCTCTTCTAGAAAGAGAAGGATTTGACACCACTCCAGACAAAAGCCATGGAGTAGGTGATGGAGCCAGATGGCTACTGGCAGGAGAAGCTGAATGGGTGAGAGATCCACCTCATGTACTGTGCACTACATGCATTTTGTGGAACTCCCCACCGAGTAGATTGGGCTCCCCAAAAGTTGTAGAATGCAACCATCACGCCGAAGGAGACCATGTGCCTTGGCCTATAGATACATTCTTGGGAAATGAAGAATCTCCTTTTCTGGCCTACTCAGAATGTTTCTTGAGTTGAAGGGATGCTGACCCCTGATCTAGTGCCCCAACTGGAAGTGTAAAGGGAAGACTCACACTTGCTGTATGACCTGCCACCTGTCACACACTTCCTTGGTTTTGAAGGGTCTGCATCATCGGTCACATCCACCAGGGGCCCCACTGCTCATATTTTTCCCTTTCCGAGGTGGCCTCTTCTTTTTGATTCTTTGTGTAGTTTGTGAGTCTTGGGCCAATCACCATCAGGAACATCTTCCACAGAGAGTGCAGGCATGGCATCAGAACACCTGGGCCAGGAAGAACAAGAAAAGAAAACTCACTTTTGTTTTGAACCTAGGGAAAAATTAATTCAAGGGTGTAACATATTCTTGAGGCATTTGTGTCATTCTTCTTTGACAAAGGAGGAGTGCTTCCTGAGTACATCTTCCCACTTTCTGGAATTGGGATGGTAGTAGAGTGTTTTCTGTGTGAACAACAACAACAAAAAAACTTAATCCGATGTTAGTGTTAAGGAAATATTGAGAGGTTTTCAATATGTGGACCAATGCATGTGGAGCTCTGTGGTCATCATCCCCATGCTCACAGCCCTCCCAGGGAAGTCTAAACAGAAAATTACTATAGCTCTCATCCCCCAGAGTAGATGGAGGTCCAAGGGCCAACCACTGCTCCTGAAATTGGGTCATTGGAAATTCATACCATCAGCTAAACTGAGAAGGGGCCTCTTCTGGAGACTGTAGCTGGGTAGGAAAGCTGACACCATCACTGCTGAATGGCTGGAGGTGCAGGGTGGTCCCACTGTATAACTAAGAGTCCTCATGGGAAGAACCAATCTCCTGGAGCTCCTCACACCTCCACACATCTCCCTCCAGTTAGCACACCAGCTGCTCAGGAGGAAGGTCAGACAAAGCTTCCCTCATGTTTCCAGTGGGGATAGAGGAAACTGAGGCATTGGCTTCTAGGTCCACCTGGATCCATCCTCCTTTCATGAATACAACATATTCCCTATGATAAAACATCTGAGCGAGCCTAACCAGCCTGGGTTCCCTGGCATGGGGGAAGGGATGGCTCCAAATGTAGTCCCATCTGGCCTTTTATTGGGGAGAATGGAAATAACTACCTCCAGTTTCCTCTGCACTTCCAGTCACATCTGAAGAGGAGGAATGAGAAGGACTTGAGAAAGTCACAGCCCAGGGTCTCAGGCTCAATTACTGACTGGTCTCAGGATTAATGAAGGCTTCCTCCCTCCATACCTCACCCTGCAACTCTAGGACCTCCATATACTAATGGCAGTTTTCACAAGACGGAATTGTAAGACTCAGACCTTATGAAGATACCCTTAGGAAAACCAAAGTCACAAGCCCTTAAAAAATACAGCTCATCATCACACCACAACTCTGAGCCAATAAAATATAAACTAGATCTAGAGGCCTACAAGCCTCTGTTCCTTTTCGCCAGTACATCATGTCCACAGCAGGACTAAATGTGAAAAGTGCACTAACAAAAGGCATCATTTGAAGAGACAGAGGCAGCAGTAGAACCATCCTGAAACATGCAGTGAAGAGAGCCTTGGACAACTGAGAAAGAGAAACAAGTGTGGTTAATATGCTAGGGCTCTAAAGGACACATAGGGCACATGTGATATGAACAGAGAGAATGTGCAGTGTGGATAGAGCAAGCCTGGGAGCCATGTTCTGATTTGGCAGAAATATTGCAATGGTAAGGCTAGGACTTTAAAATCACTAAGATCATAACCCACTTGAATCAAAGTGTGGAATATGATATGTCAAGAAATTTGCAATGTTTTGAACAACCAACAATAAAAAAATAAAAAATGAATAAATAAATAAAATCACTAACATCAATATGTGCCTGGATCCAAAGTGAAAGACAGCGTGCAAGAACTGATGAGGGATGGAAAGGGGACAGGGCAAACTCTAGTGAGAATACAAACATGAAGGTTAGTTGTTAAAAATGTCCTCACAGGAGAGGGCCTTCCATATATGTGCTTCTGCATAGACTGGGCAGTGGCCAAGGATTCAAAAGTGTCATTTGAAGTGAACTGAACAAACTCTGAGAATACAGAGAAGCAATACAGAAACCTGCCAGAGCAGGTGAGCAAGGGATTGCACTAAGTTTCCAAAATCACTCCAGAATTCTGCCCCTGAGAATTACAGTGAATGAGCTCCAAAACATACAGAGCCTCCTAGCAGAATTGATCACCCAGAGGGAAGAACCAGTGAGCTCCAACACAGTTCACTTAAATGCCAAAGAGAGCAGAAACAGAGGAAGAAAATGAAGTAGGAATAAAGAAAGTGTAGGAGACTTGGGGAAGCAACATGAAGGGCCATCTCTTAAAGATAAATTGGTTGTCTTCTCAGCAAATGTTAAAACTACACTGAAACTACCAGAGTATAAGAACAGTAGTGAATAAACTGGCCATATTTCAATGTGGAAAACAAAGTAGAAAATCTTCATGATCATTAGAACCCTATGCATGTTACATTAGCAAAATCATTGACCCAAAACATGCATTCTAAAGAATTTCTACAACACAGTTCTCTTACTCTTCAATAATCTGCTCATGTCCATCAGAAAGATGCTGCATCCTTAATGACTTCTTGCCACAGTCCCTTCAATGACTATAAGTGAACTGAAGGACAAAATACATGAAAAAAATGAGCCTGATCTCAAAGTCCATTAAGCAACTGATGAGCAGTAAGGACAGCCTCCTGAACCCACCTCTGCCAATCATGGCTAAAAAGCCTCCTGTAAAAAGGAGAAACAGACTACAACAACATTCAGAAGAGTGGTGACGTGTTGCACAATGGAATACATAAGCTGGCTTTCTAAATAACTGTCCTTGCTCCTCAGTCACCACAGAATACACTAAGAAGATTATTCTGCACCTATTTTATAAATTCCATGTGGGAAAAATAATACTACTACCAAAAGTGGGGGTGCGGGGAATGCAGTGCCAAGGAGCAGGTCTTGGTTGGGTCATCACCTCTAGGATTCCAGCTCTCCTTTAGCTTGACTTCCATCTCTTCACATTTCTACCAGGACACTTAACTTACTGAGAGCCATGTTGCCTGGCCCAGAAGGCTGATCCTTGTAAAGACTAGTGTTGGAGTTCCATCTAGGGCTTCCTCCTAGTTCATCATACAAATACCTTGTGGCAATTCTTCTATTTTAAAGGGTAGGCTGATTGACAAGCCCACCTCACCAAACAAACAAACAAAAAAACAATGAAACCAACAAACAAAAAACAGTGGTTTCATGTGAAATGTGATATGGAACAGTTTTTGAGAGCTGTTCCATTCCCTTAATGACTGGTTGTCTCAATTGTTGGGGGTGTGGATCAAAATGAGATTTCCTGGAAATCTTTATCATTTCCCCAGATTTTTACTGCTGCAGTATGTCTTAGCTCCCCCTACCTCCAACCGCTACCCCTTGGTCCCTTTTCTCCACTCATCTTTCCCACATTTCTTTTCCTTTTTATTCTTTTTTTTTTTTTTTTGCATATCAGAGGAAACATACATCCCATATTTGTGCATCTAAGTTATTTGTGGATGTTGGTGTGTAGGTTTTTTTCTAGATGTGTCCTCATCTGGCTTTGGTATGTGTGCAATGCTGGCTTTATAAATTTGGAACATGTTCATCCCTTTGTATTTCATGGAGTAATTTGAGGTGTTTTGGCATCAGTTCTCCTTTAAAGGTTTTTGGTACACCTCAGCTGGGAGTCCATCCAGCCCTGGGTTTTTCTTTGCTAGAGACAATAATTAAAAGCCTTCCATCTCATTACAACTCATTGGTCTGTTTGGGTTTTCTTTTGCTCTTGATTCAGTTTTGGTAGATCCTATTTATCTAGATATGTATTCATTTATTCTAGGTTTTCCAATGTATTGGCGTACCAGTTTCAAAGTAGTCTCTAATGATCTGCTGGATTTCTGTGGTATCTATGGTGATTTCACCTTTTTAATCTCTAATTTTATAAACTTGGATTTTCTCTCCTTTTCTCTTGGTTATGTTAGCATTATCCATCTTGTTTACATTTTCAAAGAAACACTGTTTCATTGGTCCTTAATGTTGTTATTTTTTATTCCCAAGTGCATTAATGTTGGCTCTGATCTTATTTCCTTCCTTCCTTCAGTGTTTGCTCCTCCACCATAGCCTGGCTTTTACACCATTTCCCATTTACAAGGTGCATGATGGGGGCTTCCTCAGTAGAGGGCGCTGAAGTGACACTGCAGGAAGCAGAGGCCTCTTGTGGTTAAGCTACTGCACCATTGCTCTGTGATGCTGGTATGAGTCCATGTGAGGGCAGCCTGGATCAGGTGAGGGGATTCTCAGATCCTGAGGAAGGCTTTGGTCTCCAGGAAAATTTTCCAACCCTTTCCAAGCTGATCTTAGGTGATGGTGCCCTCCTAGTGAATGGTCCAACTGTAGTGGGAGGTACTGACTCTGAGTTCAGAACTTGGCAGTCCCTGGCTCTACCCATGCCCACCTGAGTGGTAACACAACAACCACACTGCCTTTACCGGCGCATATTCCCAAGGGTCCCCCATGCCTTTCTGTTCAGAGGAAGCTGTGAGAGCCATGGAAGCTGCTCCCACAGGTAAGGAAGTTTCAGGTGGGCTGAGGGAAGGACATGCCTGGCTGCCCCTACATGTGCTCACCCATGCCCACCTGCTTGTCCCCCAGGGGTGAAGACCTGGCACAAGGCAGAAGATGCTGCAGACTACTGAAGATGCTGCAGACCTTGAAGAAAAAGGTAGGTGCAGGATGCACATCTGGGAAAGCAGAGCCAACTTGGGTCGGGGGCAATGGCTCCTGGAGGGGTGCTCCCTGGTGACAGGCAGTGTCACACTATAGGCAGGCTCACCCAGGATGGAGGGCTGGAGGTGTGACCCATGAGTTTAAGGTTCTGGGGGTGGCAGGGGTGGATGCAGTGTGAGGATCCTCCAGGGTGGGGGCATACCTTGAGGTGTCTGGTGGGACTCCATCTTCTGCAGGAACAGCTGTGTGGGGCTCAGTGAAGAGGGCTAAAAAGAGAGACACGCTCTTGGGGACAGGTAGGCCTGTTTGGGGAGGTTGATGTTGAGTGAGTCTGCCAAGGAGGGCCCAGCCTTCAGCAAAGGAGAGAGGTTCAGTTTAGGGAAAAAAAGACTCTCTCCTGCACCCACACATTCCTAGACCCCAGAGCCACCACCAGGAGACAGAGGCCACTTCTTGGGGGTCACAGGTCAGGATCTGTGAACTGCTTCTTTGGCAGTCAGGGTCCCCTCATCCTAACCACCTTACACAGGAGAATGACAGACAGACTCCTGCTGTCCTGCTGCCCTTTTACTGTCCCTTGGGCCACCTGGAGATTAGTCCAGCCTCTGGATTTATAGCCGGTCACCTGTGAGGTCCCTGTAGAGGTGGGGAACATTTACAATGCTGGGGGCTAAGGATGGCATCTTCATGGCTGGACTGAGTGTGCGTGGGTGCACACATGGCTGTGTGTGTGTGTGTGCATGTGTGTGGAGTTGTGGCTGGAGTGTGTGTGTATGAGAATGTATGTGCATCTGTCTGCAGATGTCCAAGTGCATTTCCAGGCATTGTATGTGAATCTGTGTGAACTGTTTTTGTGAATCTGTGTTTGTGTAATGCATGAGTATATATGAATAAATAAGGCTAATATTTTTTTTTTTGTGTGTGTGTGTGTGTGTGTGACTTGCCCTTCTCTAGTCATCCCCCACCATCGTTCAGCCTGGCACCCCTTTGCAGTCATGTTTGCATCTTGTGAGCTGTCAGCCAGAGATCTTGCATGGTGTAGATACATTTTGGGCCATCCTGGTGTGTGTGTGTGTGTGTATGTGTGTGTGTGTGTGTGTGTGTGCTTTAGGGTTGGCATCATGTGATGGATGCACTAAGCATCACTGAGGAGCTCCTTCCCATGCAGATGCAGATTGAGCACTTACTCACATGTTTTCATTGAAAGTACAACCCAGTCTGAAGACAGGTAGATAAATAAGTTCCATGGCAGAAATCAAGGTCAGAGAGAGAGGGAAAGGGCTCACCAGTGGTGGTGGTCAGCTTGGCCTCTCTGAGGGGATAACGTTTGAGCAGAGCATTGGAAGGGAGGACATACATTTCAGCAGGAAGTGTGTTCCTGGAAGAATATCAACACCTGCAAAGACCTTGAGTTGAAAAGACAGAGTAGCAAGGTGGCCAATGTAACCAGAGCAGAGTGAAGGAGAGTGACGATGAGGTCAAAGAAAGAACAGGGCCCACCATGCCGAGCCTCTTGGCTGCTGAAGTCTTTGGTCCTCACTCTGGATAACATGAGAGCCCTGGGGGAGTTTGGACCAGAGGAGAAACATGCAAGTATCAGGGACAAGTGGGGAGCAAGCACGGTCCCCAGGGTGTCAGGCCAGAGAGGAAACTTCTGCCTGTTCTTTGTAGAAATTTTACTCTGGGCTGGGAATCCCAGGCCCAGCCTCCACTTTCCAGCATGCAGAGGAGGTGCTGCAGAATTCTTGTCCATTGAATGGGTGCAGAACTTCCAAGAAGGACATTTCTGGGTCCCGTGAGTCCTGTAGGATTCACTCAGTTGAGCCTGTGTGTGGGCTCATGGGGCAGAACTTCTGAGGAATAATGCAGTCCCCCCCACAGGATGTGTTTTGAGGCTGTTTCAGGCCTCTGGCAGTGCAGCTCCTGGGTTCTTTGGATATTGACGAGTGTCTGGTAGCCTTGATCTCCCTGGTTCTCAGAAGTGAGGGTGGCAGGAGGGGCCTGACTTTCTTGTTTGCTTGTGTCTCCTGTGCCATCCTGTTGGGTCTCCCTGCCAAAGCCTCATGGGGTGCTGTAGTAGTTGGGGAGAGCATTATGTCATGGGTTAACAAGTAGGAAAGGGCACTTTTGTTACCCCAATGGTCCTGCAATTGCTAAGGCTGCCGACACCTGATGGAAGAGGACTTGGCCTGAGTCCTTGTTCCTAGGCCTCAGTCCCTAAAACCTATGTGACCCCTAGAAAGTCCCTCTCACATCCCCCTGTTCCTGCTTTCTAAGCAGAAGAGGTTCTAGAGCTGACCACCACTTCTGGTGAGCCCTAGGGTCTAGCCAATGCCTGGCACCACCCTCTGTGACCAGGCCCTCCCTGGAATTTGCCAAGGCTACAGATATAATAAAACAGTAGCTGATAAGGCTTGCTCCCTGCCAGGAAGCCCAGGGCTCAGTTAAAGACATCCTTAGTAAATAAAGGCATAACTGATGTGATTCTGCAATCTGTATATGGGGTAAAAATGGGAGCTCATAACCCACTTGAATCAAATTGTGAAATATGATATATCAAGAACTATGTAATGTTTTGAACAGCCAACAATAAAAAATTAAAAAAAAAAACAAATAAACAAAACAAAAATCACCATACGATACTGAGCCTGTTCTATAGACAATCTAATTTAACTACCTCCATGCTCTGTGCAGTGAACAACACACCTTCACTTGTGCATTAGGAAAATGGGACAAGGAGATGGCAGGTAAGTTGCCTAAGGTCCCAGATATGGTGAGTGGTTCACCCAGGGGTCTGGCCGCAAACCCTGCTTTCCATTGATCTGCAGCTGGAACCAACAGCCCATAGGTGGTTGTTACCTATGCTGGGAGTTGGCAAAGGTCCAGACTTTGGAATCAGACAGTCCTGGGTTCAAACTGTGGTCCTGCCCACTTAGTAGCTCCTGAACCTCTGTGATGACAGTCTCTTTCCCCTTATGCAGCAGTGTTGCTGACCTGTCCTAGTGGCACCATCTGTATGCAGGAAGGTGTGCTTGGCTCATTCCAGTGGGAGCAAGATGGACTCAGCTGTAGTGGGTCAGTTTCTTCCCTCTGCTCACAGATGACTTGGCAGATGCTCTCAGAGCATGAGCTTGATCATCTGGATAAGCCCTGGGTAGAGGTGCTGCAGGCCCCAGAGCTGTGCTATATGTTGAATACAAGGGGTATTTCTTGATGTCCAAAGAGATAAGCCCTTTGGAGGGAGCCTCTGGCCCTGCCATGATGTTGTCCTGAGCCCTTGGGTGAGGGGATTCCGAGTTCTAAATTCAGATGGGTCACTGTGTTTTTCTTTTAGTGATATGAGAAGATAGAATATCCATATTTTTATGCTTTTTCTGTGCTGATGTTTTAGGAGCTCAGATTGTGGGTGTTCTTAGGGATGCAACGGTTGCTTCCTCACTGAGGCCACAATGAAAAATCAGATAGCTGAGGCCCTAGGAGTCAGACACTCAGTGATACTTTGGTCTTTGAAAGCATTCCCTGTAGTTATTCTTCAGTACATTATGCTTAATTAGTAGATTAGAATTATAGAATCTTCCATTCATCAAACCGCAACCCTAAGTGCTTTGCCTTGTCTCATATAATTTACACGGCTGACTTCCTCTTTTGAAGGTGGAGGTAGCAACTCCTCTTTACTAGCAAGGATGTTGAAGCTCTGAGGGTTTAATGACTGAGCCAAGGCCACACAGCTGTGAAGCAGCAAAGTGGGTCCATCTTTCAAATTGGATAAACCCTAACAAAATTAGCCAGAACAATAAGTAAAGAAACATAACTTTACAGGAGAAAAAGAAGGCTGTAAAGTGGATTGCTTTGGTTCACGTGTGTGGGAAGTATGTGGTGAACACAGATTCAGGCACAGCTTTATCCAGAGGTTGCAGTGATGTCCTCAGGATACTGCCTCTCTCCATCTCCCTGCACTGCTTTCTCCTGCTCACCCTCTCTCAGTGGGGTGGTGGCATATTGCCAAGCAGCTTTCGGGGCACAATCTGCTAGTTTGGCATTGAAGGAAAAGACAGTGTCCCATGCCTAATGATGATAATGAAAGTAATGGGATTGGTGTGGCTGGTCCAGCCTGCGTCACTGCTTCTTTGTGCCCATCATGGTGGAATGGATTGATCTCAGTGATCAAGCCTCGAGGGGCTGAGTCACCATATAAGAGAAAGAAATTGTCGCCAAAAATATTCAAGGTTAAATGATGAGGCAAGGAGGTGAAAGCCAAGCAGGCAAGCCACAGATGTGCCCACTGAAGGGGTGAGATCAGCTACGTTTGGAGCATAGCCTCTTGCAGTAGAGGTGGCTGAGTTTGCCCCTGCGCCTGTCTTTGGTCCTAAGTGCTGCCTGCAGGCTTACGGTTTGCCAGGTGTCCACTGGATCAGGTGAGCAGACCATGATATTGTGCACACAGACACCTACTTGCTGCATGGAGACAGCCTCCCCAGCTTGCCTGGGTACCTCCAAGTGTCCAGAATGCATTACCCAAATCTGGCCCACGTTGCCCAGGTCTGAATCAGTGAAGGCAGGTGTACCTAAGACCCATCAAGTGTGGCTTTGAAACAACAGAAACAGATTTCTCACAGATCTGGAGGCTGACAGGCCAAGATCAGGGGGCCAGGATGGCAGGGTCTGGTGCGGGCCCTCCCCCAGGTGGCAGCCTGCACACTTCTCATTATATCCTCACCCTGTGCCTTTTCCACAGCTTCCAAGCCCTCCTCTCCAGTCCTGGGGGAGCTGGGGAGACCACAGTGAGCTCAAGGAAGGCCCCTACCCTCCTGGAGTCCATGGTCCAGAAGGAGGGCCTGAGAAAGAACAAGCAAACTGATGAAGAAATAGGTTGAATTCAGAATTCAGAGGGGAGAGAGGGTCAGGGTGTTCCTGGGTGGTAGTCAGAATGGGCTTCTCAGAGGAGGTGTAGTGGGAGCTGAGAGCTTATTGATGGACAGGAGCTGCTGGGCCAAGAAGTGGGAAGAGCAGCACAAAGGTGCTCAGGCAGCAAGCAGCTGGCAGCCTCTGAGGGGGCAGGGGTGACATGGAGATAAGTAGGGACAGCACAGGGACAGAGAGGGAGAGGTGGGCCACCCTAAATCTGAGTCTTCCCCCATGGCCTCCTCCAGTGGAGGTTGCAAACAGGACTTCTGATCTGTGACCATCAGACACCTTCTCTGTAAAGACCCCAAAGTCCCTTGAAGGCCATGCTGCGCTGAGCTTGGAGAGAGGCAGGTTGGAAAGGAGGTGCTGGGTCTGTTTGCCCCGAGCTCTGGCCATCTGCCCTTAGCTGCCCCAGTGCAGAGTGACAAAGCACACTTCTTTCTTTTCTTGTTTTTTACTTGATAACTTTTTAGAGCATTTTTAAGCTCAAAATTGAGAGGAAGGACAAAGATATTTTGAATGCCCCCGTCCCTGCACAGCCTCAGCCTCTGTCACCATCACTGGCCACCAGAGAGGCACATTTGTTCCAGTTCAGAAACCCACATCATTGTCACCTAGATTCTTGGGCTTACCTTAATCTTTACTCTTGCTGATGCATATTCTGTGGGCTTGGACAGTTGTAGAATGACGTGAACCCACCTTTGGCCATGACCATGATGTTTACTGGCAGTGAGCTGAGGAAGCAGGTGTGTTGGCCACCTGGACAGAGCCACCTGTAGCTATGTGGGGCTTCACTGATGCAAAGTGAAGTCTCCTCACAGGCCTGATGGGCCGTGCCTCCCCAGGTCAGCAGCCTCATTGGGAACTTGGGAATGCTAAAAGAGACACCTACATTGCATAGTGCTATGAATCTTTGGGCTTACATGGGAAGCACTCACTTCCAGGAGGCACCCATAGGGGTTTGTTGAATGAGTGAATAAGTGCACTCTGTTCCAGACTTGGTGTGGGACAGCCTGGATTTGAATTCCCATCCTGATTTGAATTCCCACCCTGGCACTTCATGCTGAGTATTCTGTGGCAAGTCATTTAATTTGTCCATGACTCAGTTTCCTCATCTATACAGGGGTGTTGTACCCATCTCATTGAGTTACTATGAAGAGTGGAAGAAACCATGTCCCTGAACATGGGCCAGAAACACAGTGGTAGATGGTGCTACTAAAACAAATGTACAGACACTTAATAGACAGCAGCTACTGTCTTCAATTCTTTGAAGGTGCCGTATCATTCCACAATTCTTATGGAAACTTTTCAGTGTGTTTCTGGCTTTGTTGGGATATTTTTCAGGCACATTGTGTAGAATTGGGTGGAGAAGGCCATTTTACTTTCTTATAAATGATTTGGTGGAAATTTGTGATTTGGCTTCTCAATTTAAGACATTTAATTCACATTGGAATAAATTCCAATGTGACGGCACTAAATCAACCAGTAATTAAAGATGTGGCATCTTTCAGATGAGTAGAAGCAATTCAAGAAAGGATAAGAATGATGTCTTTTAGAAACACTTTATGATATAACTTTTGGGTCAGTAAGTAACATGCTTAATAAATATTGTGTTAGGTCAGCTTAGTGTCTACATTTTTGTATCCTAGTAGCATTTTATCTCATTTTAGTATTGTTGATGAGAGAACCTATTTATCTTGAAAGACATTATTTAGTGTTACTTTCAACATTTGCAGCTGTGTATATCCAGATGCTTGGGTCAAGCAGCTGTTGTGTACAGAAAGCCTTTCCTCTTAGGTCATGTGTCACTAAGGCAAAATGAGCACATAAGGAGTCTGCTGTCCATTGGAAGCCACAGCAAAGGGACCAGGAGCTGCAAGGGCATTTAGGTCTTTTGGAAGTTGAATCCTGATCATTTCTTTGCTTAAGTAATCTTCTCCCATTCAGTTTTTCTTATGGTACTTTGAAGTGATGATTCTACTGCTATTTTGGGGAGAGCATAAACAATTTTTTAAGTTTGGTATAGTTTAAAAGAACTTAGCATCATGTGCTTGTCACCTCTGGTAGGAAAGTAATGAGCAGCCACTTAGCTCCCTGTGTACAAGGAATATGATCCTGAGTCTCCTGGGAGAGTTAGCTAATTCTTGAGGTTCCTTAGGAGAGGGGAAAGGTGTCAGCTCCTTGAGTTTTATACAAGAGTGAGCACAGGGTGCTCAGTGGTCATGGATTAGTTTAGTGAGTGTTCCCTGCAGGGAATGGTCTCCCGTTCCCTGTCTAGTCCTCAAAACTGAATTGTCTGTCCTTCTCTCGGCTCCAGTATCCTTAGCTATTGAGTCAATATTGCCTCCTGAGATACTTCTTTGTTCATGTTTCTGGGGCCTTGTTTCAATATTTTACTTGGAGGAATAGGAGGAAATTGTCTTGAATGACACACAAAACAAAGGGTAGTGGCTTGCTGCTTCCCTGAAAGAAGCAATGTAGCCTTTCCCTAAAGTCATGAAGATAGAGTCTCCACTCCTCTGGTTAGGACCATGCTGTTGGACAAAATCTTGGCCACTTCACAACATTGTTGGTTCTTGATATATTTTGTGCATCAGTGAAGTTTACAACCCACATATTTTCTCTTCTGTGAGGCACTCAGAAAGGGAAGCACAGAAATACCATCCCCTTGCCATTTCATGGGATCCCTGGGTCTCTCTGGTTGCTGCCACACAAACTTTTCTCCCAGAGCTCTAGAATCCCAGCAGTGCCCCAGCTGTGGGGCTATGGAGCCAGACAAAAGTGAGACTTCCCTTGACTCAAACTTAGAAGTTGTCTTCATGACCTGGCTGATTTCTGTTTCTTAGAAACCAGATGCTGATGTGGATCCACTTGGAGGGAAGGGAGCTACAGGCCTTGGGCACCAGGATGCTATGGTCTTTTGGATCCTCTGTAATGAACCCACATAATACAATGGGAAGAGACCTTGGGACAATTCTAAATCTCACATGAAGCCATTGGCAGGTCTCTGACAAAGGTGAGACTATCTCTGAATATCAGCCACTATAGCATTCCACTGGTGCAGAGAGGGGACCATGGCCAAGGCAGGAGTTGACTTTCTCTCTCTCACTGTGGGACTCAGGTGATGGTAGAGTTGCATGTCATTTTTTGTCCCTCAAATTCCAATGCTGTGTCATCTGTAGATTTGTGTATTACAGACTCATAACTTTAGCATTAGGGTATCTGAGGGAGTACATGTATGTATGGGTTCATTCCCCTGATGACCACCTGAAAAGCAGGTGGTCTAATAATCCTTGATGGACACATTAGGGAGCCATGGAGGTCTTGCAAGCCACAATGACTTCTTCAGGATCACACACATAACCTAAAGGAGGACGTGGGTCTGGACCACATTCTGTTCCAAACCAGAGGAGCTGCCTATTCCTGGCTTATCTGTGGACCTGATCCAGGGTGTGTTGGTGTAACTGTGTTCACTGGTGCCTGTGTCATGAGAATATGGGAGCATCCCAGATCCCAGGGGGCCTTTGGAACCATCTTATGTGGGAATAGAACTCAGGTAAGGAGTCCCCAAGGAAGTGACCTCACTTTTTGGTCACAAAACATACAGACCTTGCAACCCTAGTAGCTAGGCACCAACAATCAGATACAGTCCCAGTCTGCTCACTGGTGTTGAGACAGCAAGCCCAGTGCCAAGAGTTCCTGATCTGTGGATGCTCAAGCCTCAGAAAAGCCCTGAATAGGGGGGCCTTTCTTGAGTTCTGGGTCACTGCTGGGTCCTTAGAGCTCTGGCAATTTTTCCCAAGGAGAGCAGAATTGAGACATGACAGGCAACCACAAGGGACCAGAATCTCAATTTCCCCTTGATTGCTAGAGACCCTCACCAGGTTTGTGTGTGTATGTGTGTTGTGTGTGTGTCTGTATGTGTGTGTGTGTGATATCTCAAGAATACAGAGATAAATCCTTCAATTTAACCTGAGTGTATGGCAATGAGTCATTTTGCATATGGCTACTTTTCCATGTTGTAGTGTCCCTATTTGATTCCACAATCTAGGGAGAAGATGACCAAGATTCATCAATGGATGTGTCCTGTCTACTGGAAACCTTCACATCACTCATCCTCCAGGAGCCAAGGAATGGCCTGGTTCCTGTCCTGCAAAGGGGAACACCTCCTATGGCCATGAATTTTTATATTCCTACCCAAATCTGGTTAATCCTCAGAAGGTGCTGGAGCTGCTGTGTAGTAAAAGGTGTGTATCAATCACCTCCAAGCCCTGGCACATGGCCATGTCCTAGTTGGTCCTGGGATTTCTGGGCAATCCGTCCCCTCTGGAGAAAGTAGTGTTTTCAGAGGAGAACCCTGCCTGGATGTTTAGAAAACCGAGTAGGATGAGCCCAAGGAGTGTCTGCCTCAGGCCTGGTTCTGTGTAACATGCTGCCTGCAGCTCTGGTCTTACCCTGTGGTCACGTCCCCTCTCTGTGAGCAAGTTCCCTATCTCAGGCCTCACTACTCTGAGGCTTCAGGATAAGCAATTTTCACATTTGGGAAGGAGTCTGTGGACTGCATCTGGGAGCGTTCCAACCTGCATGTAGTCAGAACAGGGACCCTTGGGGAGAAAGGAATGGGTCCTGGCCCTGAGGTAGCTAGGCATTAGGTGGTTGGGCTCAGTCATTGCTCAAATGTATATGTAACATCACTATTGGCCATCACTTGGCCTATCATTTAGGAAGCAATGCAGACAAACCTCCTAGCCCTCTAGAACTTCCATGATTGTCAGGAAGTTAGTCAAGCCCACCAGCCATCTTGGCAGATGAGGGGCACAGGATGTTAGAGGTGACAGCCGCCTCACCTTCTCTAGGTATAGAAACCTGCAGCCCGATGTTTGTGAGGAGTGGCTACAAAAAAAGAAGTGAGTGGTCTTTGGGCCAGTCGGGAGGGCTCCTGTTTTAAGAGGGGCCAATTGATTGGCTGTTGTAAAAGATAGCTGGGTAAACCCCAATTTCCACCCTGTGTGATTTCCATCAGAGGACTCAACTCTGGGGCTTATACTGTAGAGAGGACATAGTGTGCTGCAATGGGATTCTGGACACCCAAGGAGCAGAGGAGTGGTTGGGGCCTCAGAACCAGGCTCTGTGAGGATCCCATCCCAACACAGCCAATCCCAGCCTGGGTTGCCCATACTTTTCTGTACAGAGACTGGACAGCAAGTGTGGGGAGCCCCTTACCCACACATGTGCCTCAAAGGTTGCCATTTTGATGTGGTGCATGGGCCTGCTTGGGCACTCATTGAGAAGCCCATGATGCAGGGGCCTTGGGAGGTGCTATCTAAAGGTGAGACCCAGTCCCTCATGACTCCCTGTCTCACTCCACACTCCATAGCACCCTCTGCTCCATCATTGAAATGTGGCTGTGCCTCTATGCAGAATATTTTTGAGGTCCGAAGACTTGGACAACCTGAAATATCTCAGGGCCTTCCTGTTACTCATTATGCCTGAATCAGAGGGGAACTTCCATGTCCTTCCCCAGCTGGAGAACACAGATCCTGTGAGTCTGAGCTCTCTGATTATGGGGATGGGGCCTGAGGTGGATGACTGAAGGTGTGTGCAGAGGAATCTCTGCTGGTGGCCTTGGGATCTGCCATATGGTCGTGAGAAACACAAGCCTGACATCCTGCAGCTGATGGAACCTAGTCTGGGAAGATGTCCTATTGGGGAGGGCCTGGGCTATTCTCAGAGGCAGGGTTCTAGTGTGAATTGGGAAAGGCCCAAGGAAAGCCAGTCATGTTGGGTGTTTTCTCCTGCAGGTCCAGCACCACCCCAAGTGATGTAATTGCCTCCAGTAGCCATGGCCTAATTTACCTGCTTATATTTTTGGAGCATATTATCACATTCCCTGTGAAGGAGGAGGAATAGCCCTGAAAACCGAAGCTGGCCCTACACCAGCACTGAACACACAGGAAGATATGGAGCCATGAGTGGCCTCTGTAAACATTCAGGAAGAGGAGACAGCTTAGCTGCCACTAAGCAAGTGAGTGGACATTGAACATTATCCTCCTCTTGACGATATATATATATTTACATATGGTACTCCAAGCTGCCATCCCATCCTTTGAAAGAGAGCCACCTTTCCTGGCAGCAACTTAAATTTCAGGCACCAAAACACCAGAAGCAGTAAGTCAAGAAACTATTAGGCCAGCAGCCCTCCACTTCTCCTGGAATGTATGCTCACCACCCTAGTTCTAATGTTTTCTATGGCACCTCCCACATGTGACCTTCTGAGCATTACCCAGTGCCAGACCCCCCAGCTCAGCTCTCCTTCCACTTCCCTCTGAGATTGTCTATTTTTTTTTGTGATGGTAATTCTTTCATTTTTAGGATGGCATTGTAAGTATTTTTAGTGACAATCTTTTATGTTGACCTAAAAATGCTCATCCATTCACCAGGCTGTGCCACCATCAGCACTGTGTAGCTGCTGATGGAGCCCACGTAGAGCTCATGGTGCTGTGGGAGAGGACACAAACAGGCCATCCTGGAGAAGGTGAGATAGAGGTCCCTGGGTATAGAGCAGAGGTGACTGCCTAATGAGTGTTGAAGATTTCAGGCCATTATAACTCATACTGTGATCTGTGATATTAACTATTTTAATTGTCACGTGGCACTAAAAATCCTGTTCATATAAGATAACAACCTTAATATGTGCATTCTTATTGCTCCACAGATCATGGCTCACCATCCTCTTATTCTCCAAGACACACTATTGAAGTAGAACCATTAATAAATCAGTAATGGTTTGTACTATTTAAATAAAAGGAAGAGTCTTATGCTTTGCACTTCACATAAAAAGCTGTGCATCTTGCACTACTTTGTCACACTGAGAATGCAAAGGAAATGTTCATGAAGGAAATTAAAGGGCTGCTCCAGGGCATATGTAAATGACAAAAAGGAAATAACAGCATTATTTCTCATTCGGAAAAAAACTTTTCATAGTGTGGAGAAAAGAAGAAACGACCCACGTTCCATTCAGCCAAAGCCAAATCCAGATAAGGCCATCACGTTACATTGTTCTACTGACGAGAGAATTGAGAAAGCTGCAGAAGAAGTTTGAAGTTGCCAGAGTTTGGTTGATGATGTTCTTGGCAAGAGGCTCCTCTCCATAAAATAAAAGTGCAAGGCAAAGTAGCAAGTACTGATGCAGAAGCTCTTGCATGTCATCAAGGAGGTCTTGCTAACCTATTTGATGAAGATGTTTTGTGGGTTAGGTAGTAGGTGTCCCCAGAAGCTCACAGGTGAGCCAATGCAAGGTTTATCAATGAGATGATTCGGTTTTGAGATCAGTGAGTTAATCCCTTGACAGAAATAAACAGGCAGCAGGCATGGAAGGGCATGTGATGGACCCTTCCCAAGCCTAGGGGTGCAGGTGGCACCTGTGGAAGTGTCCAGTGGGTCTGAAATAAGTCTGGTATCCAGAACTGGAGCCTACAGAGGCCAGCCTTAGCATTCCACAGCAGGGTTCCACATTGGAGTTTCCCAGTGACCCGGAGCAGTGCAGGATTCTGTAGCAGGAGCATCCATCTATGAGGAGGATGTCAAACAGGAGTCCCATGGCAGTTTGGGGAGTCCAGATGTATCAGTGGCAGGATGGAGACTTGGCCTCAGGCTTGGAGGACAGCCACAAGCAGGAACCAGGACAGTGAAGCCTTGGTGTTGGGCCTCTGTGGAATGTCAGTTTCTGGAGTTCAGTTATGGCAGCGGTGGCAAAGGCAACTGAGGAGTCTGGAGGTGGTGGCAGCAAGCCAGGCATCCAGACAGGAGCATCCTCATCCTCTGGTGGTGGTGGGAGTCTGTTCCCAATGCAGTGGTGGTGGCTGCAGCATTACTGGTGGCTATGTGGGGACTCCAGTGGCCACAGTGTGGAGCTCTGGTAGCGGTGATGGTGACAGCATGGGACAGTGGGCCTCAGAGTCAGAGGGCAACTGGAGGCTGTGATGGTCTCTGCAGTGGCTCCCCCAGGTGACTGGTCTTGCTTCTAGTAGAACCTGCCTGCTCAGGAAGCAGGACATAGGAGCTGGTGGTACCCAGACAGCTGCTGAGGTCCTTATACTGACCAGGCCAGCCATGCCTGGCATTGGCCTTGAGTCCACCAGGCAGCTGCTCGCCTGATCCTTGAGTCCCTCCCAGGGTTGTAGCCTCTAAGGGGTGAGTAGGCCATCTTCCAGCTGGGGAAGCCTTTGGAGAGGACACCCACCCTCCCCAGGCACATCTCCCCTGGGCTGTGGCAGCAGAGTGCAGAGGTGGGAGGTGGGGGGGGCCTAGAAAATCCTCACCCTCCAAGGGCATCCTGGGGCAGGACAAGAGTGGAGGGCACAGGTGGCAGAGGGAGCCTAAGGGTGCAGACCCTCTGTCTTGGTCTTCTGCTGCCCTTAGCCACAGAAATGTGCTTTGGGGGTGAAGATGTCCTAGGACCTCTGATCTCTGTCCCCACAGTCCATGCAGGATGTGGCTGGGGACAGTGGGGTTCTCTCCTAAGGCCACCTCAATCTGGCAGACAGCCTAGTTCCTCAGTAGAAGCTGTACCAGGGCATGAGGTGAAGAGGAACCAAGTGGGCTCATGGCCAGAGCGAGGCATGGCAGCTGAGGGCAGATAAGTTCCTGGATTGCTGCCTGGGTACTGTGGTCTCCCATATGCTTCTTCCTGAGCAGGCCAAGTCCACCAGGAGAAAGACCAGGGCCTGGAGCTTCCAGAGGCCATCTTAGCTACTGGTCACCTTCTCACTCTGATGCCCACTATCCCATGCCCTCACGACCACTGCCAGCCTGGAGCTCTTTGCTGTAGCCACCCAGATTCCCCACATGGCCACTGGATGCCACATTCACCACCCTGCAGCCGGACCCCAATTACTGCTGCAGGAATGAGATGCTCACTGCTGGACACTGCCTGTTGTTGCTGCCCCTGCTTCTGGGCTCTTCTGGTGCCACCACCATCATGCAGCAATTGAACTTTCAAACTCCAGCTGGATTCTGATGCTGCCCACCAAGGACCCAACGTCACTGCACTTCACCCCAAGCCTGATATCCGACCCCTATACTGAGGACCCCTGATGCAGGTGCATGTTGCTCTCACCCCTGCCAGACTTTGAAGCTCCACCCTGCTGTCACCAGACTTTAACATGGACACCAGACAGTGATGCTCAGCACTGGATGCCAACTTTATTGCAACTGCAGCCAGACTCTTGTCACTATGGCAGGATGACAACCCTCAGGACTGGATGCCTCTGTTGTCACAACCACTCTTTCTGGATCCTTCCACAGTCACCGCCAGCATGAGTAGGAAGCAAGGTACACAGCTGCATGCTGACACATCCACAGACACCCACACCCCATTCCAATACTGCAGTCCTGACTTTTGATGCCTGATGCCCTATGCTAAAAGTGGCTGGATGCTGCTATGGCCACAAGATGCCCCATTTCATGATGGTGCCATTGGAGTGAATTGACTCCAAGGCTTCTGGTCTGCTCAAGATATACAAGAGCTAGGAAACTGGGCATTCTCCATCACAGTCACCTCACCATGCTGCCTGCCTATCGCCACCCCCCCCCCCGCCCCCGGACCAACCACCACTCCTCAGGACCCTTGAGGAGTTATGGCTCTAACTCAGGGAACTCATCCAAATAAACTAGTGAGCACATTAAATAAAGGCTGAGGTCCTCACAGCAGGCAGTGGGTGGGTCTAGGTGGGTCCAGCTCACTGCTGAGAGAGCAGGGTCAGAGCCTGGGAGCTGCTGACCAGGTCTGGACCTGATCCTTTAGGGCAAGCTGGAGAGGGATCTCTGGATGCTCTGGGAGTCCAGCCCTGGAAGCACCTTCTGGTCCTTTCTCCTAAACTTCCCACCACGTCTTCTTCCCCTATCCCCCACTCCTCCCTGAGGGGACTCTGTGTCCTGGACATGGGGCCATATGGGCACTGGGTCTCTGGGCAGTGGTGTGAGGCCTGAGCACATTGCAGCAGGCTGGGGACAGCCAGACTGGCCATACCTGAACTTGGAGAAAAACAACCCATTTGGAAAATACCCTCCTAGATCTACCAAATTTAGCCTAACTCTGGCTTCTTCCAAGAGATTATCAAGAAAGAAAAAATATAAGTTAGCAAGTTTTGTCTGGCTAAGGGGTATTGTGAGGAGGGGTAAAGACTTCAGAATGGGTAGAGCTGGATACAACCTTGGGTTTGCATCTGGTAAAGTAAAGATGGTGAGGAGGATAAGCCAAGGGTAAATTAAGCTGCTGAGCACTGCCTAAACTTTGGGATCCAAGTAGGCATATGACACAATTTCCACGCAGAAATATATTCTGAGCTTAAAGTTAACCCACTTTGAAGTGCAATTGACCTTTGAGACAGGGGGTTAAAATTTATTTTTTATTTTTTAGATGAAATAATAATATATGGAAGATCATAAGCCAATGTTGGGTCAGGCTTCTGAAATTATAGGTTGTTTTCAAATTTGTTTAAAGTTACATTGAGATAAATCTACATAGTTCAGGCCTCCTGGGATATCCCCCACCTCTGTCACAGCCCCACTCTGAGCACTGTCCACAATCCCTTACTCTTCTTTAGAGTGTCACCAAATATGTCAATACATGTATGTACACATGCAGAAATATACATTATGTAATATTTTGTTCCTTTTGGAATTTCTTGAAAATAAAATCTCTTATTCTTACGTACATTCTTTTGCAGCTTTCTCTCCTTAATTTGCACCCTTTAAGCTGAGCATCAGGAAGAAGGAAACACCTGACAAGCTCAAGGATCAGAAGGACACCAACCCTTCTCAAGTCACTCTGGAAGATGACTAGCCTGCATGTGCCCAAAGCTAGAGGAAACATCAGCCCTGCTTCAGCCACTGTGGGCTGGATGATCCACACAAGGTGTAAGATAAACTCACCAACAGGAAAATGGACTGTTTCTCCCTCTAAGACAGCTCTTATACTCTCATTGCCACCACTTACCTCTTTCATATACACAGTCCTTTCTTTTGTCTTGACTCTAGGACTGATAACAATCAAACACATAGTTAACACTATCAGAAAACTACCACATGTACCAGTTCAAACCTGAAAGGGTATTACGGTTGGCATCCAAGCTCACTAGTTGGTGGATGGTTTCCTGTTCTTGATGGATTCAAATCTTAATTGACATAGCAGGGATTATGCTATGAACTTGTTCATTGCTTCCATGTTTGCTTCCTCTTTACATTACAACTAGTGGGTCTACTATAGAAGCAGCTGTTAAAAAAAATATGATGTGACATTATATAAAGCTTAAATCCAAGAAGATAATAATGCTTTTTGACTTAGAGGATTAAATAGTGAGCATCAAAGGGGGTAATGATGTACCCCACAGAAGACCCCCATCTTCATTGTAAGATATAAGCCTCTCTCCTAGTCAAGGAGATAATTGTTTAAGAAGTGAGCAGGATTTCTAGAGAACTTATTGTGCTTTGCGCTCCTCTTTGTTGTGAAGGCCAGGTTTCTTGTAAAGGCCTGCAGGGCTGGGGTTGTGGTCAGTGACAGAGCACTTGCCTAGCATATGTGAGACCTGAGGTTTGATTCTTGGCACCACCAAAAAACAGAAAAAAATTACATGTATTATTCTCATCTACAATTTTAAAAAAAAGGTCTCCAATCATGTGTGTTGATGTGCAAAAGATCTGTTTCCATAGTAAAAAATTTTGAAACCTCTTTCCAACCAAAGAACGTGGAACAAAATGTAACTGTTATGTTAACCATTGTATTGTACAACCACCAACTGAATTCTCTGAGAATTTCCAGACCTGGGGTCCAGAGATTGTTTGGCTTTACCCCTTCTGGATTGCTGCAGCTTAAATAAATCTGCTTCCTCCAAATTCCTCAGGTGTCCAGCCTTATCTATCCTAAATCAATGCCTGCTTGAAATGCTAGAATGTCCCCATTCTTGAAGGGCACACAGAGACAGTCTCTCAGACTGTGTCACAGTATGAATTCTATGAAAAGTCATTCATCACAAAAAAAAAAAAAAAAAAAAAAAACAAACTAAAGGCGGGTTACACTACAGGGACTTCCTGGAAGTAACATCAAATTTACATGATAAAACTTGTACACCTATATTGAATTGCCATGATTTACCCATAAAGATATACAAATGAAATGAATAAAAAATTTTAATCTGGGGGAAAATATGTTTTGTGAGAAATCTGAAAGCCATGCTTGCATTTTGTGTTGTTTTAAATGTTATACAGTAATAATATTTGATAACATCATTACACTTTTTAAATCTGAAATAGACATCAGAATTTTGTCGCATAATATTGTCAAAAAGGGAAAATTTTATTGATTATAAGCAGAGGTAACAGTTGAATTAAAAGTATTGCACCAGACACCAACTCCATCAGAACCACAGTCTGGTGAAGCCACCACTTGGTTTCTGCCCAAGCAAGTGCCCACGTGTGCCTGACTCTTTGCCACCCAGTAGATAGGAGCCCTGACTGAGGGTGGTGGGACCTGAATTCCAGCCCCCTTAGTGCTTATCTTGGGGCAACTTGCACAGCTGTGCTCTGCTTTAATTTCTTCTCTGTGAGGACTTGTGTCCAATCTGCCCATGGAGCTGTTGAAGATCAGTGAGGAGCTTCATTAAGTTTAAGGAAGCCTG